>NC_088991.1:6733692-7345846 GCF_963932015.1 Anas acuta
TGAGGCTGCCATGTGGCCTTGCACATCCCTACATCGGGAGGTCTGCTCATGCACAGCCAGTCCTCAGGCGAGGGGCTTGGCCTGGCAGCACCCACAGGTGTGAGTGATAGCGATGCTTTTTTGCTATTTTTATTTTATTTTATTTTATTTTATTTTATTTTATTTTATTTTATTTTATTTTATTTTATTTTATTTTATATTTTAGGAGGAGGAAAGGGGAAGAAGTGCAGAGAACAGAGAGCAGTAAAAGTGACAGCTTTTTAAATAATTTAAATCCGAGCCGTGCCGAAGCAGGGAGTTTATCTCACGAGTTATCTGCAGCCGAGCTTTGTTTAACCCTGGGTAATCCTTCCTGGGCAAGCACAAGAATGCCCTGCACCGATCATATCTGCCGGGGAGAGTTATTCAGTGCTCAATAGCTGCTTTTTAAAACATTGTAAAACATTTCTATTGAAAAATAAAAATAAAATGCTAATTGCTCTGGTTTCAAAGCCCGTGACAAGGCCTCTTACGGAAGATATATGTTTGGAGACATGCTTGCCAACACATAGATTAGCGGTGTCAGAGGGAACAAAAAGTTCCCGTTAGCAAAGATTAGCTTTTAAAGAAAAATGAGGGGTCTGGGGGAAAAAAAAAAACAGAGGAGAGGGAAAAAAAAAAAAAAAAAAAACTTGAGAAAGGTTTTCTGAGTAACCCTCTTTGTGGAGGTCTCTGCCAGGAAGATCAATGTGGTTGTTTTGTTATTGTGCCTCGACAGTGCTGCGTTTTGAAAGAAGCCTTTTGAACTGCTCGTGAATGTGCAGGAAAGAAGCTGCTGGAGAGGGGGCAGGGAGCACGCTGGCCCTGCCAGCATTTTGGTGGAAAACCGCCCGCTGCTGCCAGCGACGGCGCTTGGGGGGACGCAGCGGGGACTCCGGCTGCTGCAGAGGGAGCTGCTGTGGTTGGCAGGACGTGGGACACCTCTCGCTCCTCCCGTGTGCCAGGTCCCCCCACGCCATGCCAGGTCCCCCCACGCCGTTGCTGTACTCCCCGTGCCCTTGGTGCCTTGGGAGTGATGAGCCCAGGAGGTGAGGAGCCGGGATGCTCGGCGCAGCTCCGTGCCACTGTGGTCCCCAGCATCGTCCCAGGTGCTGCCACCTGGGGTTAGAGAGCTTGTGGCTGGCACGAGGGCACGGTGTGGGGGCACGCTGGGGGCCAGCAGTGCCGGCATCATGAGTGGTTTGGGGAGCCCAGCCTGGGGAGGAGCGGTGCCACGAGAGCTGAGTCGGGCACGGCGTCAAGGGGCCGGCGGGTGCAGGGTGCGACAGGTGGCTGAATCCGCGCTGAAAGCTCGTAAAAAGCCACCAGCAGCAAACGCCGAGCACCACGGCCTCTGTTTGCTTTGTGAAGCACTCAGCGTTTTGCAGCGGGCCTCGTGACTGACTCGGGCTCTGACTCACGGGCTCCAAAACCCAGGCTTGGCAGCCGGCGCGTCCGCACGCTGTCTGTCTGTCTGTCCGGCCGCAGGACAGGGAGGCAGCTTTCTGCGTGCCCCTCCCAGAGGTGTTTGTCCCTTCCCGGAGGAGCACGGGGGGCTTCAGGCCAGGAGGAAGGAAGCTGCTGGTGCAAGGGGGGCTTTGGCGCTGCGCCGCCCCCAGCCGTGTGCCGGCTGGGTGTTGGTTTTGCAAAGGAAACGTTTTCCTGATAGCAGCTATCTGCAGCTTGCTAGAGATAAAGAAAAATGTTATCTGCGGGGAAAAACCTGCAGAAACGCCTGCTGGAGGGAGAGCAGCGTGCCTGGCTTGCAGCTAAGGCAGGCGGAGTTTGCAGAGCGCGGTGACGCTGCCCTCGGCAGAGCGCAGCACTCTCCCCGTCGAGCTGTAAGCTGCATTCCGCCAAGCACAGCTACGTGTCAGCTCAGCAAAAACAAAGGAAGGTGCTATCACTCGCTACGAGCTCATTTCCACCCAGGCCTGGCTTTCTTTGAAATGATAGGAGCCAGGCAGCGCTGGAAAAACATCGCTCTTGACGCCACCGCTCACCGGGCAGTAAAAAAGTTCACTGTGGAGCTGGCACGTCCTGCAGCCTGAGCGGGATTTGCCCCGGGCTCCACGATGCCCTGAAACCCAGCTACAACATCTCAAATGGAAATCTTGGGAACGATGTGATAGGCAACGGGGGGCTCCCTCTCCAGGCAGGGTGCCTGGTGCGCCACGCTCCATCCCCACGTTTCGGGATAGCTGCGGTATTTTGACGGCTGCAGCCCCGGGAATCTCGGGGCTGCCTGGAAATTTCAGCTAGCTTTTAGGCACGCGGTTTGGGGACCTCCAAAAGCTCGAAAGGCAGGAAGCTGATAAGAAAACTGCCGGGTTTCTGTAAACCTCGTGGTTTGGGGGATACTCGCCTGATGTTTATGAAGCACAGGGGCTGGTGGCGAAGCAGATGCGGGGTCCGTCACCCCATTGGGGCGCAGCAGAGCCTGCGAAAGGCTTTTGCTCGCCGGGATGAATGCAGCCCAGCAGCAGGCCCAAGCCCAGGCATTTGGTCTGTGTTTATTCCAGATTCTCACCTGCTACTCAATTAATTCTTTGCTGTGTTGCACAGCTTCAGCAGCTTTATTTGAAGTGTCGCACAGCATGCGGGAGGCGTTTGCCTCTTGTACAAAAGCATTTGCCTTTTCAGCGTGCATCCCACCCGCAGCAGCCTGTGCTGCTGGGCAAGATGCTTTTTGGTTTGGATTGCTGTTGTTGTCTTTTTCTGTTCCTGTGTTTTAGCAAAAAGATTTGAGCGTATCAGAGGAGAGGGCTGGAGGAAGACAGAGGTTATCACAGCCTGGCAAAGAAAGGGCTGTGAAACTTGAATGTCCTGGGGAAATAACTGGGAATTTGGGGCTTTCTCCCACTTTGGAGAGGTATAGTGTATTTTTCGTTTTCATGATATCAGAAATGTCTGGGCCATTTTTATTTATTTACTTATTTATTTATTTTTTATGAAGAAGGCAACGAGGACTGGTGGGAGCTTGGCACTTGGCTGGGTGAAGCCCGAGCCAAGCGCAAAGCAGCTGAAGTGGGTTTTGGCACGCACAGCTCCCCTTGCGCTGGCTCCTCAGCTCCGCTGGTCCCTCCCCTCCACAGCTTCCAGATGTTGTAACTTTCCGAAAGGCCTTTCTTTGCTTTTTGGCTTTACCCAGGCTGCCTAAACACGCTGCCTTGGGACGCTGCAGGGCATCTGCCAGTGCCATGTCCCCGTCCGAGGCTGGGCTCTTTGCCTGGGGCAGGAAAACCTGTTCAGACCTCTGCTCCCGTGCCCGTTGCTGCAAGATTTCGGCACTTGTGCAACCGAGCCCTGCTGGATCAGCAGCCTGTGCACAAGCTCCGTGCATCCCCAGCAAAGCCTGCACCCGCATCCCATGCATTGCAGGGGGAAAAGGGGGGTCCCCAGCAGCACGTAGCCTGCTGCTGGTAGCTTTGTGGGGGGGTTAGGCATTTTGCTGGCTTTTCCAGCAGGAAAATAGCAGTGAAGGGAAAAGGCAGAGGGAAGGCACAGGGCTTTCTGCTGCTCCGGTCTGCACAAGGAGTTAAAGAAGTCGGTGAGTTTACCCCGAGGCTGAGTTTGTGCTGGTGCGCGTCTATCTCAACATCTCCCTCTCCGGTTGTAACAGTCTCGCTGCGGCTTAGCATAAGCAACAGATCAGCCAAAATAAGCCCCATCCCGAGCAGCCGGTTGGCGCGGTGCGTCTGCTTCCAAGAGAAACCTGAAGGTTTGCCTCCTCCTTCACGCTTTGGCGGCGCTCGCGGATTGCCCTGCCAGCACAGCTTTGGGGATGACGTGGATGTGAGCGGGATAAAAGCTGGCGCTCGGCTTTCCCATGGCCCTGGCCTCTCCCCCAGCAGCCAGGTGCTGGGACAGGGGTGCTGGAGCATCCCCAAAAGCTGCGCAGCTGAACCGCTCCTTCCGGAGCTGGAGAGGGAGAAAATCCAGGGTGAATTCCCCATAAAACGTGGAACGGCCCCACTGAACGTGGCCATCACAAACGTGCCCCCGGAGGCTTTCGCATGCTGGGGATGTGGAAAGGTTTCTCTGGGCAGCACAGGAACAGGAATTTGGGTTCAAGTTACCCCTCCATCGTTGCAGCAGTGCTCCTCGTGCCCTGCAGTGCCCTGGGTGGGATGGAGCTGGCCCTCGTGACTACCGAAGCAGCCTAGCAGAAGGAGCCAAGCGCAGACAAATGGTCAAGTCTCCCCAGGGGCGCACTGCGGTTAATCCTTCCCATTTGTCGCCCCTGCACAGTGGGTTTCTAAAGCAGCCCCAGGGGCTTTGCAAACCAAATTTTGCAGCAAACAAAATGTTGGTGCAGCGGAGCAGGGTTCAGTGCAGGGCTGAAACAGCAGAAAAACCCTGCTTAGAGAGCTGGAGCAGTGAACGTGCTTCCCTGTAACCGCTTCCAACACGTCTCGCTATTTGTCTCCAGGTTATTAAAAGGGAAAGCAGTTGGCTCCATTTCCTTCCAACAAACCGTTCAGCGGAGCGATTTAAATCTAAAGCAAACACAACGGCGAGGGCTGAGCAGGGACAGAGCCTCCAAGAACATCCCGGCCTCCCCCAGGGTCTTGGAGCACGCTCGTGATCGGGGGGTGCTTGGCATCGCTGGGTGCAGCCTGGGGTGGGGCTGGGGGGGGCTCCTGCCCTGCTGGACGTTATGGTGAGAGGGGAGGATGGTGCACGGGCAGGATGGTGCACAAGGAGGACACGCAGTGTGTGGGTTTGAGGGGTGCCCAGGGGGAGGGATGAAGGAAGCCCCCAGAATTTTATTTTTTTTATGGCCCTGGTGCCCGAGTGCTGACAAACAGTGGCAAGGCTTGGGGATGCCTTTCAAAGATTGATACTGATGTTTTGTGACAATTAATCTTGCTATTTATATCAGTATAATTAGCTATGTTATTAATATTATCAAGGCGCCACAGTGCTAATTATATGTCTGCTTAACATGTGCTATCAGTGCTGTTTAAAACCCGATGTAATTCTGTTTGACATTATCCCCACCATTAGCGTTATTTGTTGTGTGCTGCGGAAGATAATTTGATGCCTCTAATCGCTGCGATACCAATTATGGAAGCTGTCCCCACTTGCCAGAGCTTTTGAGAACGATGCCACCAAGCGGTGCAGCTGTCCTAGGGAGGTGGGGTGCCCTGTCCATCGGGGGCTTCTTTGGAAGGACAGGGACTCTTGGAAAATCTCTGCCCCCCAAAAAATAATGTAAGTAGGTCTTTGCTCTGGGCTCTGTAGGAGCTTCCCTGGGCTTTTGTTTCCCTTTTTTTCCCCCATCAGGAGCTGAAATATTTCACATTTGAGGCAAAATTTCTGTGGGGAACCCAACTTTAAGGAAACTTCTCCATCTTTTACCCTGAAGTCCTGTCTGCCAGCTCTGCAGGGGTTCTCCTCCTCTCCCACCAAGCTCAGGAGATGGTGGCATTTGATGGTCCATCCTCCAAGTGCTGTTTGTTTTCTTAGGGGCCAGGCAGCTGCCCTTGCCTTCTCCTTGCCCCGTGTGTGTCTCCTGTGGCTGCAAAGAGGAACCAAGAGCTCCTCTGGGGAAGCCTTGTGTCTTTTCTCCCCTTCAGCTGGCCTTTGCCATGGCCTCGTGCCGGGTCCCACAGCATCTTCCTGCAGGACCCTGGCATCCTCCAGCTCCTGGCAGAGGTTGGAAACTGGGCTAAACCTGTAAATTCGGGGGCAGAAAGGGAGCCACGTACGGTGGGTGGAGGAAACAGCTCGTCAGCGCGCGCAGGAGTTAGCGCAACGGGGAATTCAAAGCCAGCTGCTGGAGCGTTTGATCGTCTCGTTTGATCCTCGGAGCTGGGAGCTGGGTTTTTTGGGGGCACGCTGGGAGAGGGAAGGCACCGATTAGCAGGCTCTGTTTCATTATTCATTTGCAGCCGTCTCGGTGCCCCCTGCTCCAGCGTGAGGTGCCGAAGGAGGGAGCAGGCAGGGGGGTGGACTGGTATGGGAAAGGGGGGACGGAGCAACTTGGGTTATCGCGCTATGAAGCGGCGATGAGGGTGTCTGCACAGCCCCGCTGCGAGCAGCCACGTCTCCATCTCATGGAACAAACGAGCCTGAGGACGAGCCGTTTGGAGACAAGTTTTATCGCCAATTAATATTTCAGGTTAAAAGCGTGTTCCGCAGTATTTTCGCTTGGTGAAGCTAAACTGTGGGACGTGGCCATAACACAAGTCAAGCTCCCCCTGAATTGATTTCTTCCCCACCATTTGTCATCGACCTCTGGTGCTGTATCTTTCTGATCTCGGCAGAATTCAATACATTTTCTGCAATAATTTGAAATGCGGGAGCTTTAGCTTCACTTTCAAGGTAATTTTGTATTTGTAATTCAAAACCTATCTGCCCGTTGTTTAGGCGTGAATTCTACTCCTAATTCATTTTCTGCATTTCATATTCCGTTTTTGAAAAGCTGAATCTCAACGTTGCTATGCAGACCAGGCAGCTAGGAGAAAAGGATCTGAGAGGTACCTTCCTTGAATTTTTTCATTACTTTTTGCTGGAATTTCATCTCTTCGTTTCTACAACAGAAGGTTGATTCTTCATTAAGTGCAAATACAGATTTGAATAAATCTTCTGCCAAATTGCAAATTTACTTTTTGCGGGCTCGGATTTAGTGTTTCATCTCTTTAAACGGTATCATTAATTCGGAAAATTAAAAGATTTCAAACAATTTCCAAACCCAAGCCATGCACTGAGCCTTGCGAATGGCCCACAGGGTGATTTTGTAGCTTCCTAGGGTGCATCATCCGTCACCTCAGCTGTCAGACCGTCCTCAAAATGCAGGCAAGAGCCAATATAGTCTGCTAGGATTTTATGTACTTAGTACAACTTCTACCGAGGAAGGAATCGCAGGCGCCGTGCTATTAATCATTCAATCGTGCAAATGAAATAGGTATGCTAATATATTCCTCTATAACTGCATTCTCCAATTTCAAGAGGGTAAACGCAAGCCAGCATTTGACTAATGAAGCTCTCTTGGTTGGGAATCACACTGGGATCTTCAGGAGGTGGGGGGTGAAGGGTGTCTTTAATCAGAGCAGCTCAGGAAATTACCAGCGGAGCAGCTGGCCCTTTTGGAAGAACCCAAATGGTTAATGGAAACCAAAAGGCTTCAGCCTCTGCCAGGAGAACCTGGCCCAGGGGATTCCTAACTCACATCGGGAGCTCCTCGGTCTTCTGTTACAATTCCCACGCCCTCCATCATGGTTGTGCTTTCCATCACGGTTATGTTTTGGGTTTCCATTTGGTTCGGTACAAGTTGGAGCTTCCCAGGAGCAGCCAGGTGCTCAGCCTGGGCCTTTTGTGCCGGCCTGCCCATGTCCCCTGCCCTCTGAAGCCATTGGGACCCCCCCTCACTTACTCTGTCCCTTTGTAGGCCTCCTGTGGCTCCTCCTTAGATTTTCACCACCCCTTGTTCTTCCTCATGGTCCAAGTTCATTTTAGTGTTTCATGTTCAAAGATATTTATGGTCTTATATTTTTATTTTTATTTTTATTTTTATTTTTATTTTTATTTTTATTTTTATTTTTATTCTTTTGCTTAAGAGACCTTAACAACAACAATTATTGTTGATTCCCTTTTACTTAGCTTGTCCTCTTCTGTCTTTAATAACCGAGCTCGAACGTTACCAGTGGTGTTCAGTGCCCTGCTGTTCTGAATGTTCCCTGTGTGCCTCGGATCACTGTTTGTCACATTTTTTTTCCTGGAAACCCCATCAGTGCATGAGATCCTCACGTACCCTTGGGAATATTCTTAAGGGCTCTTCATAGCCATACCATTATCTGCAGCAGCAGTAGTTAGTATAATTGCACTATTGTTAGTGAACCCACGAGGACTTACATTCGCTGGAGCTCGTTTCCACCCACCTGCCCTTACTTTTCGAGCAGGGCAACTTTTATGTCACCCTTTGTCTTTGCCTACCATGCATTTATCCACCTCCTTCACAGGATGCATCTTCCATTCCACCAGTCATTTCTTCCACGAGGTTATGCGTATTTATGGGAAGGTTGTTAACCCGCGTTATGGCTGTGATTTGTTGTCCTTTGGCATTTCTGCTTTCCAAGGGTTGTGTGTAACTTCTGTCTCGTCTTGACCTGGGTATCAGGGGTGTTTCTCCCTCTGGCTCACGGGATGCTGCTGGTGTAGCTCTTTGGGGACAGGACCGTGTAAGCCTTGCACCCCACCGAGGTCTTCTCCAGTTATTTTCTCGGAAATAACTCTGCAAATGTCAGGTGCTGGGGCTGTGCCTCTCTAATCAGCTGGCACAGGGCATTTTGACTCAGGCCATCAGTGTC
Source organism: Anas acuta (assembly GCF_963932015.1). Classification (NCBI taxonomy): domain Eukaryota; kingdom Metazoa; phylum Chordata; class Aves; order Anseriformes; family Anatidae; genus Anas; species Anas acuta. The sequence goes on from NC_088991.1 coordinate 6,742,026, forward strand.
AGCAGCACAAGCAACCTTCTGGACAGATAAGGACGCGCTTTGAAACTGCCTTGATTTTTCCCAATTTTGGATCAGTTGGGGTGGGTTTGCTCTCCCCAGATGGGAGTTGCGTGCGCTGGAGATGTTGTACCCAAGGCAATCCATTGGATGTCTTTCCTCACTGGTGGAGAGGGGTGCTTCTGAAGCATAGTTTGCTTGGCCCCTTTGTGATGTCTCGGGATGTCATTGGGAGATTTGTCTTTTGTTAACACCTTCTGCTTCTCACCGTTAGGAGTTTGGGAAGCCCAAGCACAGAGGGCTTTCATTGCCAAGCCTACTTGCGATTCCTGACACCACGACCCAACGGGATGATAAACAATGCTAACCCCAGTGAAAACCCACAAGCAGCTTCCAAAGGTTTCCAAATCCCCTGTGCTCACCCAGGTCTGATGACACCTCCCCGAGATGTGCATAGTCTTGGCCAGAGGCTCTCAGGCTGCTCCTGAGGATGCGCAGCGGAGACGAGGTGCCCAGTGGGAACCAGTCCTGCAGCCGCATCCTGCCTGTTGATCTGGCAAGATGCTGAGGTATAGGGTCATTCGGATGCATCGGAGAGGCAGAGACACAAAAAGGCACCTAGAATTATGGCCGAAGGAGCTGGGAGATCCACGTGAGGGCTCGGAGATGGGGGAGGTTGCTCCCCCCTGGGCCCCGTGTCTGCTGGTTGTGCTTAGCACAGAGCATCAGGGAACAGCCCCCTGCACCTCCTGCTACTGGGTTTGAAGAAAGCGAGGTGGAATTGCTCATTAGAGGAACATTTCTGGGAAAAAAAGGCATTGCTTGGAGCAGTGGAAATCTTTTCCTTCCGCTCTTTTTAAAGGAGTAAATAAAAGTAGTAGAAGGTAAACAAATAAGCTCAGGTCTCACCATAGCTTGGGAATTTTTACATCAAATGTAGCAAATTTAATAAGATGTCTGAAAACCACATCCTTTTAGGTTGAAAAGCACACAGCCTGAACAGGGGAGTGAAATCTTTTGGAGTATTTAAGTAGGACAGCTCAAACAGCCAGATAATGGTTAGATGGCTTCAGGAATAAAAACCGACTTGTCACAGTCGGGATGAATTTAATAAAATATTTAAACAATTTTCAACAGTGCTGCAGTGGTACAGAAAACCACGATAATATCCAAGAGCAGAAGAATGGCTTTGAAAAGATTAAAGGATGTAAACACTGAAGGACCCAAATAAGCCATGTGCATTTCTGCAGTGTTGTTGGAGAAGCGTTCGTCAGGTGAGCCTGGTAGTGCCTCGTTAGTCCCCTTGTTTTTGGCTGGTTTGGGCTGTTTTTGGCTGGAAGGTGAGGGAAGCAGGGTATTAGGATGAAGGTCAAGGTTGTGGTCCAACCTTGAACCCAGCCTTGCTGAGGGCCTCACTGAGGATGAGGGGAAAGCCCTTGGAGATGCCTCGTCCTCCAGGCTCATCTCTGCGGTTGTTTTTTGGGGAGGGAAGCTGCAGGAATGGGGGGGCTGCGAGGCTGCTGTGGGTGCTAGGACCGCTCTGGCTGCCCTGGGGTTGAAAGTCTCACTGTGTTTTGGCTACACGAGTGGGTTTCCAGCCAGAGCCAGCCCCATACAGATGCCGCAGAGATGCTCCTCCTGATGTGCTCAGAGGGACCTGGGTGACCAACAAGTGTTACCATCTCCTGCTGGAGACCGTTTCTTCACACCACTTGATCCCAGGCAGCTTGAGGAGGTCTGGCCACCCCGTAACAGAGAGGAAAATCAGCAGGCTCCTTCTTGGCCTTTTGCTCATTTTACTCAGGAAAACAGGTCCACGCAGCTCGCCAGGGGACAGCTCGTTCTTTGGGCCCCGTGCTTGTGGGGACGAGCTCCAGCAGCCAGAGGTTATCCATCCCCGCCGGTCCGACGCAGCCGTTCCTCATCTCTCCAAGAGGATGACTCGAGCCAAGGGCTTGCAGGTGTGAGGGCTCTTACAGGATCTTTGCCTGCAGGCATGATTTCGGAAGCAGAGTCCCTGTTTCTGTTAAGTACCGCAGGGACAGAGAGAGCAAACAGGGGAAATGTAAGTCCTAGAGACGCACGCTAAGCAGCCAGACAGCAAAACCTGCCAAGAGGATGCTTCAGACCGAGTCTGCAACTAATCAGCAGTTTTGGAGGAATGACAACATGAAACTATTTCGTGAGATATTTTTTTCTGCCCCTTGGAACCGTACAGACAGCTTTGATTTACAGAACTAGCAAGCTCTCCCCTACCCTGCTCCTCAGGTTGCCTTTCTGCAGGAGCAGAACCATTTTGGCATGTTCTGGGGCTCAAGGAGTGAAAGGGAGAGCTTTGGGGAGGAGGCCAGCATGGCCCCTGCTTCGCACCCAAGTGGTGAGCTTTGGTTTGTGGAAAGCTGGCAGGGAGGCAGAGCTGACCTGGTCCCCAGCACACGACAAAGCCTCTGCAGGTCAGGGGACACATCCAGGAGGTGCTCCAGGATCTGCGAACCCTTGCGGCTCAACATCCCGGGACATCTCATCCCTCAGGTCCCTTTTCCAGAAGCTGCCATCTGGGGCAAGCGCTGGCTGCTGCTGCCAGTCCCCAGTGGGTTTGCCAGAAGGATGAGATGTGCTTTCAGAGGCACGCTGCGTTTCCAGAAAGCATCATGGAAAAAAACCATCGGGCGTTCTCAAATCCCTTGGAAGACAGGAGGCTTCCCGGCGGCGGTGTAGGGCAGAGGCTACAGCACAAGGCTCTCACTGGCAAGGTCCGGGGCTGCCGTGCTGCTGGGCAGGCTTCAGAAGTGCAAATGAAGCCGCTTGCGCAGCGCTGGCAGCCTGAGGAACCTGGGCTTGCGAGAATACGAGGCATCCTTTCATTTCAAGTGCCTCCCTGCGCCGGCTGCGGGGTTTTCAGGCTGCCCCAGCCACGTCTGTGTGAATCGAACGCGATCGCTCTGATTCTCCTTGCGAGCGCTGGCTGCGCGGTTTCCATTCCCCCTCCTGACCTGCCAAAAACCAGAGCTCATGTGAAGCCGCGGGAGGAGAGGAATTTCCTGAGCAGGGTAAACAAGCCCATTCTCATTACCACGTCTCCGCCGCTGCGGAGTCCTCTCCGCTCGTTATTAAGGAGAGGACTAATCACTGCTGTGTCCCGAGCGGCCTTGGCTGGTGGCAGGGCAGTGGGGAGGGAGAGGTGCCTGGAGAGGAGCCTAGCAGGAGATGGGGTCGGGCAGGAGCACTCCGGGGCTGCCTGGCACTGTGCGTCCCATGGCACGGTGCGCGCAGCTGCGGTGCCACAGGGACCTGGGGTGCGCACCCTGGGGAGGTGGCCACGGGGCCACCAGCACGGCCAGCAAGGCAGGAGAAGGGCCAGCACCGTGTAATCGGGTGAGTTAGAGCAGTGCTGGTGAGCTCAGGCTGAAAGGAGATGCTTGAAAAGCACCGAGCCTCCAATCCGATATCTGCTAATTAGGCAACAACATACAGCTGCATTTTTTTTTTTTTTTTGCATTCAGTTAGCCCTGTTTACTTGAGCTTTTTTTTTCCTTGTCTTTTTCTCTCCTAAATATCAATTCCCAAGCAGGCGTTGAATGAGGATATGCTAATGCAGGCGGCTTTGAAAGCCTCCGTGGAGGACACGTGTTTGGGATCTGTCCTCCCCTGGCTCTTCCCTCCCTGCTCAGCCCGGCAAAGCTTCACCTCTGCGCTCCGGGCTGAGACTTTCCTCTGCTTTATCTCCTTGCAAAGTGGGAGCGAGGCCGCTGCAATGCTGGATTTGCAGCAGCGAGAGCAGGGCCCAGCCCCAGGTCTTGCTCTGGCATGCGTGGGGTGACGGGGGTGGGCTGAGGACACCCGGCTGGGGACAGGGGACCCGGCTTGATGGGACACTCGAGCCTTCTCCAGCCTCTCTTCAGCACAATTAGAAATGCCGACAGAACAAATTGCTTCATTTTCTAGGTCAGCACTGCTGTTTAAGGTGATAGCAGGCACTGAAAGCTGGCGTTTTATTGCAGCTTTTACTGAGGACGTTTTGCTGCAAAGCGACTTAAAATGCATTAGTGTCACAGCGCGGGAGCTGCGCCGGAGCCGCTCGGCAGGCTCAGTCATGTCTTTCTGTCACTTGTCCTTTTGTCTGCTGAAATTCTCTTAGCGTAGAAAGGCAGCTGGCTGGCTTATCATATTTTCCCCCAATTTTTTTATTTTTTTTTTCCTGGGAGCTGGTTACAAGCATTGCATCAAAGAGCTGTGTTGCTACCAGCACTGGAGTCAGCCAGGAGCAGGCAGCCCTGGCTCAGTGCTACCACGGGGAGGGAGATGGGGCAGGAGCATCCGTCCCCATGCCCTGGACGTGTCACAGCCCCAAAGCCGTGCCAGCTCCTGGAGGAAGCGTTTCCCATCTGCTCTGGCTTCTGTGGATGCGTGCACTGCTGCACACCCATGTGTTTCGTGTTTGTGGTGCCTGGAGGCAGGGTGCAGGGACGTCCATCCTCCATCGAAAACAATTATAAATGAACAAGGGCAACAACAGCAACCTCCAAATAAATCACTGAGTAAACACTCTCCAGTTTTGGCGGCTTTTGCATGAGGATAAATTTGGAAACCCGGCCCTGCAACAAGGCAGGTCCAAGTGACGTCCTCCCAAGCCTTGTTGCCGAGCTCGTTTGGGGGTGAGCCCCCTCCCACTGCCTGTGTTAATTGGGCTGGCTGCAAGCGCTCTGCAGTCTGCGCCCCCAGTAGGAGCCCCCATACTTTGCACTCCACAGCCTTCATCCAGCCCCTCCTTTCCCTCGCCCAGAGCTTTGCACCAGCAGAGCAGAGCTTCGTGCTCTCTCGGTGCTGCAGGACGAGGTTTGCTTCTCGCCATGCTTGCGGCCAGCAGGGGCTGGGAAACGCAACCCGGTGCCAATCCAAGTGGCGCAAGGACGTGGTGGTGTTCCCCTTTTATCTCCTTTTCTCGCTTCTCCCCATTGTAGGGAAATCAAATATTCTGCATTTCAGGCCAGAAGGTGGATGTTTGAGGAAATTGTGAGTGTTCTATAAGGCGATTTAACAAAACCCCTATCGTTGCTGGAATTTATATGCACCTGCGAAATAACCAGCTGGTACAATCAAAGCTCCTTGCACGTTTTCCTTCTTTTCAGCGCAGTGAACAGAAGGAAATGGTCTCATCTCTGTGTTCAGGTGCTGCAGGAGGGCTTGCAGCAGCAGCAGGAGCCAGATGTGCCTCTTGAAGGAAGCCCTGCAAAGGCAGGGAGCAGCAAGAGGGGTGCTTGGATGCTCCCCATTCACACCATCACTAACACCACTCAAACACTGCTTGCAGCATCCCTGCACCACTTAATGAACAGATCAGCGCTGTATGTTCGTGTACGGGGGAGGAGGGACACTGTCCCTGGCAAACTTGGGATGCTGCAAATGCGTTTTGGGCTCATGTGCTTCAAAGCGCGCTCCTCCAGCTCGTTTCTGCCTCCCCCTCTTGCCCTGCGCCAGCAGCCCAGGAACATGAAAGCAAATCGGCCGCGATTTCAAAGCTGCGACTTCAGTGCAGCTGAGTCGGTGATGAGGAAGATAATTAGCAAGTTGAACGTTCGGCGCTTTAGTGAGATGCTGTTTAATAATATTGAGCTGTAAGGAAAGGCGGTGGCAGGAGCGGTTAGCAGCTGGCTTTTTCATTATCCATACAGCATTGTTGTGCAAAGCACTTCCAGCTTAACGAAGGCACCCAGGGCTTCGCTGCGTTTTTCCAGCCTGGTTCTGTGCTCTGCTTTACCAGCCATTGGCTAGCAATTTGCAGGCTTGCGAGCGAGCTTCGAGTATTTTAGGAGCCAGTGGTTTTCAGGAATGAATGCTTTGCCTGTGCTTTATGACTATGATTCAAGTTCTCTTGGCTAGCTAGACCCCAAATTATCCGTGCGTGCAGATGTTTATGGGTCTGCTGGAGCCTTGATGAAAGCCTTGGGCCGCGCTTTCTAGCCGAGTATGAATAAAACACCGCGGGGATCCTCTCTCGGCCCTGGAGTTTAAAATATTAATAGGCTATCAGTTTCACGACAAGCGGTGCAACAGGTAGCGAGCGCTTTGCTCTGAAACATTTTCTCTTAGCGAAACCACGGATTTTAATGGCGATGCAGTGTCGCTTAAATTATTGATACCCAAAAAATGCCCGTCCACTGTGTGTCCGCAGATATCAAGCTCTGGTTTTCAGCGCTCTGCTGGCTCGTGTTCTCCTCCCCGGAGGCAGCACAGCCCCAGGGGCACAGCCAGAAGCAGCCTGGCCGGGGAGCTGGGGAGGGAGACCCCAGCCTGCTCCCAGCCCTTCGTCTCCAGCACCAACAGAGGATGCTGAGGGGAGAGCAGGGATGGAGAATAGCAGCTATTCATTCCCAGCAGGCAGACTTCCTGGCTGGAAATCGCAGCAGAATAGCTCTTTATACCCTCACAAAAAGGCAGGACGTGCTGGCAAGGGGTGGCCAAACTCTGTCGGGTCTGGGCAGCGCTTGGCAGCAAGACCTTGGCCCAAAGTTGTCCAAGTTTTTGCTCCCTCGGGCAGCACGTTGGGTGACAAACGGTCTGGTTTGGTGGTTGCAGTCCTCTGGCTTTGTTCATCTTACGTTGTGTTGTTTTTTTGTTTGTTTTTTTTTTTCTTTCTCTCTCTCCTCCTGGTTGTCTGGCCTCGCAGCAAACCCTGGAGACGAATCTCACCAACTTGGTGAAACGCAACAGCGAACTGGAAAACCAGATGGCCAAGCTGATACAGATCTGCCAGCAAGTGGAGGTTGGTGAGAGGGGCCGGGGGAGAGGGCAGGAATGGGGAGGGGGCCCCGGGGAGCTCCCGGTTCGGCTGACGGGGTGCACGGGACTGCTCCCATCTCCGTTCCCAAGCAGCCCACTCGCCTGCCCCTCTCTGCTGTCTCATCGAGCCTCAGCCTTGTCTGCAGCAGCCAGCCTTCCTCCCTGCATTCCTCCTCCCAAACACACACAGGTTGCCTCCCTGCTTCCTTCCTGCTGTCTTCCTTTGTGCTGGCGGTGTGCAATCAGGCACCATCCTGTGTTTGCATTTCCCAGGGAAGCGCTTTTGGCCCGGCGCTGCCCTTGGCCACGGCTGCGATGCGCTCCCGTGAGCGGCACTCAAGGGGAAGAAGGCAGCTCACACCTTGCTGTTGTTTCCAAGTGCGCGTAGCCGTTCATAGCAAATTAATTTGCAGCTTTGTTTGCTGAAGTGATACACGGAGAGCGGCTGCTGCAATTAGTTTCTTCTTAACAGGCTATTGATTTTTCGGTGCTAAATTGAGCGGCGGTTCCTTGAACCAGAACCTTGCCGGGAGGAAAAGACACTGGGCTGCTGCGGGGATCCCTGACGTGGCTTCAGGGGAGCTTTGCCAGGGCTTGAGCAAACACGATGGTTATTTATAGAATCCCAGAATCTTTAAGGTTGGAAAAAGCCCTCCAAGATCATCTGGGCCAATCACCCCCCTACCACCATCACCCACTGAACCCTGTCCCCAAGCACCACGTCCGACCTTTCCTTGAACACCCCCAGGGACGGTGACCCCGCCACCTCCCTGGGCAACCCGTCCCAATCCCTGACTGCTCTTTTTGAGCAGAAACATCTCCTCATTTCCAACCTGAACCTCCCCAGCACAACTTGAGGCCATTCCCTCCAGTCCCATCACCGGTTATCTGCGAGAAGTTAGATCCAGATCCAAGTTACCTGCAAGCAGGTAGACCCCCTCCACTCAATTTGCAGCTTCTCCTGCATGATCCTGGAGCTGCCTCATCACCCAAGCAGCTGGCAGGGACAAAAGGGTGCAGAGATTAGGGCATGGGGAGATGCGCAGATGCGCGGATGCAGGGATGCTGCATGCACCAAGTGGGATAATTTCCCCGTAGCACAGCATGCAGGAGAAAAGGCATCTATCTACACAGGGAGCTGCATTTTGTCCCTTACCACCTACCCCTCAGAGGCTGGGGCTCTGCCTTTCCTGCAGTCAGCAGCAGAGTTTTGTTCTGGGAGTGCCAGCAGCGCCGCAAGCGCCGGCAATGGCCACGGATCAGCTCAGTGCATGGGTAGGAAGGAGCTGGGACAGGCTGCGAGTTTCAGGGCATTTGCATCTTCGAGAGACTTGTGTCTGAATCCGTCCACAGCGTCCAAATGGACAGGCCTCTGATGTTAAAAGCAGCTTGGCATTTCGTGCAGATTCTGGAAGTTTCAGACCTCCCGGCTGTCGTTTTTCCACACTGTTTAGGAGTTTTCAGCTTTGTCAGTCGTTCTGCCTAAAATAACAGTCCAAATACATTTCTCAGCCTCACTAAATATGCGGTCCTGGCCTTCAGAGGCAGCTTTAGAGGGAGAGCACGCCAAAGTGTGAAGCAGAAAATATCTTTGCCCTTCCGCGCTTGCCGCAGGCAGGGGGCTGCGTCGGAGCTATTTGTGGGCACCGCGGGGCTGTGCCAGGCCCCAGGCTTAGCACAAGTCCCCCGTTGGTGCTCAGGAGGCTGTGCTGCCGGGTTCTGGCTCTCCGAAGGGAGGCCAGGGCCACGCGGGGAGGACGGTGGGTCCGTGTGGGTCCGAAATCCTGGCCCTAATTTTGCGCTCCTGGGAAATCCAGGGGATGTCGGTCTCTGGCTGCACCGATGCCTTCCCCTCTGCCAGCACGGATTGCAGCAGGCTGCGAATCCTGGGCTTGATTTCCACCCCCTGCCACTACCTTGCAGCAGATTTGGAAGATTATCCGCTGTTTTTCTCAGCGGAGTTATCTTTGCAGACCATCAGCTGTCTCCCACTTTGGCGTTGCATAATCTGCTGGCCAGGTTTAAAAAAAGATCTTGTATCAAATGTGTTTAGCTCGGGGTTGGCTTCAGACTGCTCTGCTGTTTCAGATCTTTTTGAGAGTACAGAATGAGAAAAACCTATTTATGTCCTTCAGGACACTGTTTAATTCAAGTGACAGGGCTGAAATCCCCGTCTGTGGAGTGTATTCCCAATTCCCTTGTCCATCCCCCAAAAGGATGCCGGTCTTTCTCTCGCTCCCCGGTCATGGGCTGGCAGACACAGCTGCAAGACGGGGGGCTGGAGGTTGGGGGTGAGCAGAGGGGCTCGGGGGCTCGCCTCCCAATTTCTGCCCCAGCTGAGGAGGGCTGCAGAAGGGCAGGGCCGCCGGGGGTGCTGCGCCCGGGTGCAGACACGTGCGCCTCCGCTCCTCCCGCCCAGGTGAACACGGCCATGCACGAGGCCAAGCTGATGGAGGAGTGCGACGAGCTGATGGAGATCATCCGCCAGCGCAAGCAGGTCATCGCCGTCAAGATCAAGGAGACGAAGGTAAGTTGTGCCGCCCGGATCCCCGTGCCCCTCGCTGTCACCTCTCCCCAGGGCTGTCCCCGCGAGGACGAGCGTGCGCTTGGAGGAGCGTGGCCGGAGGAGGGGAGGCGCAGCTGTGAGCGCGATAAATGAGCGCAGGTGCTTGTATCAGCCCAAACGGCCTCCTCGGGGCTTTTCTTACACCGTGCTGCTAATATAATAATGTGGAATTAATACTGAAGGGCCGTCCGAGCTCTGCTCTGCGTTGTGGCCCCAGGCAAGTTTCCCTTCCTTACAGAGGCTCCCGCTCTGTGCACCCCTGCAGCACCGAGGGGTAAGCCAGGGAGCTCGTCCTGCTGGGAGCACCAGCACCCCAAATACAGGGTTTTTTTTGCAAACAACAATTTGGGAGCAGGTCACGCCATGTGCACATGTGCGAGAGCCAGCCAGCGTCACTCTGGGACACCACGGACCCCCTTCTGCAGGAGCGGAAGCTTTAAAATGTGCACTTTTATCCCAGGCACTTCAGGAAACATATTTTATGTAACGGTGCCTTCTGCTGGTCCATCTGTCTGTCTGCCTCTCACTTCCCACCCTCTCCCCCTAACGTCTTTTGACCACGCTGTCCAGTTTCAGCCGTACTTGGCAGAGAGCTGGGACTCTTGGAGCTGGTTTTTCCTGCAGATTTGGCTTCTGGGAAGCGCAGAGAGGCCCTGACTCGTGCCCCAAAGCAGCCTGTAAATTCAAACGAGCAACCTGGAGCCCACCTAGCTCCAAGCACTGCTCCTGTAGGAGAGGGACAAGGGGAGAGGGAGGACACTGGTGGCACTGTGGGGGAGTGGGTGGGTGGGGAGGATCAGGACACCCCGGGCATCCTTGGTATGTTTAAATCCCAGCTTTTGGGGAGCCCCTCAATGATGCTGCTCAGGAGCAAGGACGGGAGGGCAGTGAGCGGTGCTCAGGGAATGGGTTTGGGAGAGACACCTGTGGGATGTGGCAGCATCCACACGGTGCTGTGCACCATCCGTGGGCTCCGTGTCAGTGGTGAAGGCAAATCCACAGAGCAGCCCCTGCCAGCTTCTTAGCTGTGGTCCTCAGACGCCTGCAAGACTGCCAGCATCTCTGTTCCGAGCTGCTCAGGAGCAAGGCGAGATGCAAGACATCTGGAGAACGGTCGAGCAGAGGGGTTTTCTCCATGGCTTTCAGCAGCGTAACACCTACGAGCAGCGGTTTCCAAGCAGCCTTTCTGAGAAACCCCAGCTGCAAACACTGGAGAATTAAAAAAGACAGAAAAAAAAGCAAAAAAAAAAAGAAAAAGCAGAAAGGGGGAAGCGCTGGAGACTGCGGCTGCTTTGATGCGCACAGACAGCAGAGCAAGAAGCGCTGCGCTCCTGCTGAATTCCCATTTGGTTTCCACTTCTGGGCTGCTTTTGCTGATGGACAGCACGACATACAGTGTGGGTCGCTGCTTGGTGTGCAGATGAGCCCCTCTCTGTGCCATTTAGAGACGAAAAAGCCCTCAGCGTGCAGGGCAGGCAGAGCATTGCAGTGCTCCCCTGTTTGGCAGGGCACAGCATGTGGTCCCAGGGGGATTTGGCTGCTCCAGCCCTGGTAGCTGTGCGCTGGAGCTCCTCCACCTGCAGAAGGCAAGAAGAAACGTGCGAGGAGCAGAGCAGTGGCCTGAGGTTTGTGTCGTGTCACACGTGGGAGGGGAGGCAGCCTGCAGGAGGAGGCATCCCCGGGAGCAGGCTGGAGATGCTGGGGGTCAGGCACCACCACACAGCACCCCATGGTGAACGGGGCACTGAGGCGGTGGAGATGCATGGGCGAGGCTCATGAAGCTGTGAAAATCCTCAGGGATTAGTGCTGCAGGCTCTGCTCGCTGCTGGGATGTGGTTGGAAGGAGCTGGTAGCCAGGCACACCATCACAGCAAGGGCAGGGGCTCCCCTCGCTGTGCTTGCCGTGTCCTCTCTTGAACCGTTTCTTCCCATTTCTCTCCCTTATTCTCCCTTTGATTTTTTTTATATTTTTTCTGACGAAGCTGTTCTTAAAACGAGCCATCCATCAGCCCATTAAGCCCCAGCAGGAGCCTCCCTTCCTTGTGCAAATAGCCATTTGGAGCTGTGCCGCCTGCTGCTAGCCGAGACGAGCGCTTCTCCCCGCTTCTCCCCGCAACGTGCCGCCGGCGAGGCATGGCTCACTGGGACCTGCTGCTCCCTGCCCTCCCCACGGCCCCCGGCACACCGCTGGGGCATCAGCTCCCCCAGTCTTGGTGTGTTTGGGGCGCAGGGCTCCTGTTATTCATCCTTGGAGAGGTCACATAGAACGGAGGCAGAGCGCTCTGGGGGTACACGCGGGTCCCCTTGGCCCTGAGCGCATCCCTTCAGCCATCACAGCCTGGTGAGGCGACTGCTTAGCTGCAGCCCAACTCCTTGTGCCGTTCATTCCTGCATTTCCAGGCATGGTGCTTTCATTGTCAGGTCTTTGCCCTTGTCTGACCCCTGTGTTTCCTGCCTCCCCTCTCGCCCTGTCAGCCTCCTGCTCGCACCGCACCTTGCCCAACGGCTGTGGAGCGAGCCGTGCCAGCGTTTAGATGCTGGCTTGATTCATCTGTGCTTTATCCAACGAGGCAGCTGACTCCTCCGCTCGCTGCAGGGCTCCCCCATCCCGGTGAGATGCTGGTGGGATGGGGCACATCCCCACGGGGATGCTCTCCTGGGGGTGTGGAGCAGGGTGGCTCGGTGCAGCAGCCTTCCTCTCGCTCCCGCGGGCATTACGCATGGCCCTGAGCCCTGCGGGATGGGAAGGTGCTGCCTCCTGGCTCCGAGCAGCTCCCTGCAAGACAGGAGGCCTCTCCCCTCAGAAGACCCCCCCCAGGTGCTGGGTGTGCCACCTGAGCTGGCTTTAGACGCAGCCTAGGGTGCGGGGATGTGGCAGGAGAAGCGAGGTTTGGCAGGAGGAGCACAGCCGGGTGCGCAGCCGCTCCTCTCCTGCAGTGGGCACGTCCCAGGGGATGCCTAAGCCTGGGTGCCATCGCAGAGCTTGTGGCACTAGCTGGAGGACGCCCCAGTGTCCTCTCTTCATGGTAATTCACCCCAAAGTCCCTTCTCTGGCAGCTGGGTATGTGCCACGCTGTCCCCGAGGAGCTCCATCGGCCATACCTCAGGCTGCAACGGGAGCCCTTGGGTGCAAAGTTGGAGCTTTTCCTCAGCTGGAGCGGCTCAGAGCTCATCTGCTGGCTTTTCACCCTACTCCTGTCTATTCCGAGGTCCTGGGGCAGCGCTGGGGCTGGGAGGTGGCAGAAGGACACCCCGCGAGGGGAGCGGGGCCGCGGTGTCAGCCGGGGGATTAGCAGGCTGCTTAATTGTGAGCGCGATGACAGCGCTGGCACCGGGGACAGCAGCTCCAGCAGCTCCTGTCAGCAGCCAGGGCTCACGCTCGGCTTCTTGACGGATTGTTTGGAGTCACAGGCATGGTGGGCACGGGCTGACAGCGTGCCGGGGGTGTGGGGGCAAGGGGCAAGGAGCCGGCAGCTTTGGGAGCCTCTGTCGTGGCAGCGTGGTGAGGGCTGCGAAGCGCCCCGATCTCTAAAAAAAAATAAAAATTTTAAAAAATAAAGGAAAAGAGAAAGGAAAGCAGGAACTGAACTCAGGATGAGACCCGTGTGGGTGAGCAGCTGCTCCCCAGGAGGCGGAAGGGATTGCTGGGGGGGGCCACGTGGAGCTTGGGGATGGGGATGGAGCTTGGGGATGGGGATGGGGATGGAGCTTGGGGATGGGGCTGGGGATGGAGCTCTGCTGCTGCACTCTGGCAGGACAAGTCCAGCACCGTGCTCGGCTGCTAGTGTCTGCTAAATAAGCAAGGGGAAACGGTGTCTCTCCGGTTGGTGCCATTCTGGAGGACTGTTGGTTTTACTTTAATGCACGGTGCCTTTCGGGAAAGTCTCAGGTGGCTTGGAAGTGCAGGGAAGAGGTCTGGAGTGGGATTCATTATTTCAGAGTCCGCTGTTTCAGATATGCCCAGCTTCTGAACCTCGTTTTCTCTTCCCCTGGGTGTCCTTGCTGCAGATGCACGGAGGAATAGGGCAGTAGGAATTGGTATTTCATTTGCAAGTGCCTCGTTGACCCTCTCGAGATGCTTTTCCAGACAGAGAATTACCTCCAGCTCTGCTGTTGGTGCAGTTCCCAGCGTGCTGATCCACCTCCTTTCCCCTGGAAGAAGGGGGTTAAATCTTGTGATTATTTTACTGTTGGAGCTGTGTGCACTGGTTCATCAGACCCTCCAGAAATGTGGCCTTGGCAATCCACGAGCAGTGCCAGCGATGACCTGGGTTTGGTGCCTGGGATTGTTCCTTCAGCTTGGTCCTTGCTGAGTGGAGGATTTAGGAGTTCCTAAGGGCCTTTCACCTGAGCTTTTCCCGCACATTTCTCCTAAGAAATGATGTTTCTTCTGGTTTCTTTGCTCCCCTGAGCACTTTGCAAGGAAGAAAGGGGTGCCACCAAGCCCGTTGTTATCGCTTTGTGGCTTGTTCAGTGGTGTCTTAAGTCACCAGTAAGTACCCTCCAAGGAGCCCCACGGGAAGGGGGCAGAAGGGGACTTGCAGGATGCTTGTGGGGATGGAGCCGAGCTCACTGTGCCCTGTTTTGGGGTACAAGCTGGTGCCTGGCTCAGTTTTCCAGCTCCTGTTCCCCCGTGCCACGGACACCCTTCCTGTCCTTTCCCCTCTTACTGCAGCCCCTCACCCCCAAAAAGCAGCGGGACCCTGCTGGAGGTGGCCCCGGCCACCGGGCAGCTCGCAGCCCCCCTCTCTAAGCACCTTCACCTCCCCCTGCTCCCTCTGCAGGTGATGAAGCTGAGGAAGCTGGCCCAGCAGGTCGCCAACTGCCGGCAGTGCCTCGAGCGCTCGACGGTCCTCATCAACCAGGCGGAGCACATCCTGAAGGAGAACGACCACGCGCGGTTCCTGCAGACGGCCAGGAACGTGGCCGAGAGGTGGGCTCGCCAGGTGGCACCCGGGCTGCCCCCTGCCCCGCTGGCGAGCTGTCCCCTGAGCGCAGAGCCCGGGGTGCCCCCTCACACCCCGCTGCGTGCTGCCCTCGTATAAATTCAGGGCAGGAGGCGCACGGCAGGTCCTGGTGATGCTGAGCAGGGAGCCAACGTTGCTCCCTGGTGGGGAGGAGTGGTGGAAAAACCAACGGGGTGGGAACCAGCCCAGGGCGCCGGGACCCCCAGGGACGGAGCCCCCCGACCTCATTGCCTCGTCCCTGCCACCCCCGGGGTTCCCCAGTGCCAGGCGGTGGCACCGCGGGCTGCCCGCGCCCTGCCCGTCGCCCACCTCGCCCCTGCCAGGAGCCGGGAGCCGGGAGCGGAGCGCACCCTGATGCGGATGGATGGGCTCTTCTTTTCTTTCAGGGTCGCCATGGCAACTGCATCCTCTCAAGTTCTGATACCAGATATCAATTTTAATGACGCCTTTGAAAACTTCGCCTTGGATTTTTCCAGAGAGAAGAAGCTGTTGGAGGGGCTGGATTATCTCACCGGTGAGTGCACGGCTGCGCTCCCACCGCCTGCGCCCCGCTTCTCCCCCCAACCCTGCTTCCTGCACCCCACCGAGGGCTGGGGGGATGTTTTAGGGCACATTTGTCACCGGTAAGTGGTTGGCCCCAGCAGAATAAAGGCCACCACGCTGTCCCCAGGGCAGCGACCTGTCCCCATCCTCCTGTTTGCAGGGTGCCTCCGCTCCCCGGCAGCCGTGCAGCAAGGTTTTTGCGCGTAAGGCTGGGGGGGGACTGGGGACACCCCGGGTGAATTAGCTGATTGCGGTATTGTGCCAGGGGCTGGCAAGGCAGGGGGAGGGCTGCGAGCTGCGGAGAAGCGAGGACATCATTAGTCAGTGACGTGTAAAACGAGACGGTTGTGCGCATCGAGAGGCTGCTGCTCCCTGCGTGAGCCCGCCTGTCTGTGGGAGCAAAAAAAAAAAAAAAAAAAACCAAAAAAGTCATACGCATTTTAACCCGAGAAGACACCAACTTACTGAAACGCACCACCTGTGGTCTCCCGCAGCCCCCAACCCGCCGTCTGTCCGCGAGGAGCTCTGCACGGCCTCCCACGACACCATCACGGTGCACTGGATCTCGGAGGACGAGTTCAGCGTCAGCTCCTACGAGCTGCAGTACACCATCTTCACCGGCCAGGCCAACTTCATCAGTAAGTCGCCGCTCGCTGAGCAAAACCCCCTGGCTCGGGTGGGCGCCGCTGGGTGCAGCCGAAAGCTGACACGCATCTGGGAGCGCACATTTTGGAGCACACAGCTGGGAGCGCACAGCTGGCAGCTGTGCTGGAGTTTTGCCCAAATATCAGCCAGGCAGAAGCTGACGGCTGGAAGGCAGAGCACACCCGAAATCACCGGGGGGGGGATATCTAGGTAGTTTATTCCCCTCCGACACCTGAAATGATCAAAGCAGGCTTAGACTCCCAGCTTCTCAGCGCCACTGATTGTCGTTAGGGAGCGGTGGTGAATTGCAGGTGAGAGGAGCCAGGGCTTGAAGCTGTGACCCACGACAAGCCCCCCAGGACGGGTGTGTCACATCTGCAGTCTCCTTTTAGTCTTCCTCATTGCTCATTGTCAGGAAGGCTTATTAAAAAAAAAAAAGAGAGAACATAGAAAAGGGAGTTGTTTGGGTTTCTATGGAGGTACAATTAATTGGGGAAGAGCAGCTCAGTCAGAAAGCCAAGGACGATTTGCCAGTGTCAGGAGCAGGGATTTATTCCTCTGGGTGCCCAGGAGCCCTCCATGGCAGTCCTGACACCAGAAATGTGCACGCATTGCAATTTCTTGTAACACTGCCTTTTCCCTAAAATTCGAGGGAGGTTGCACGAGCACTTTAATGGAAGAAGGAAAATCTGTCTTCCAGTTTTCCTGTCCTCAGTGCTGTAGGGAATGGGGTGTCCCCCTGCCCCGTCCCCCTGCCTTTCCCTGGGGGCGAGGAGCTGGGCAGCAGGGGCGGCTCCGGGGGAAAGCCCAAGGGGGCAGACGTCAGGAGCAGCTTCCTAGGCTCCTCCGCTAGCTCTTGGTGGAAGGAGGAAAGAAAACATCAGTTAACACCTCCGAGGAGCAGATGAATAATATATTGTCACTTGCAATAACGTGGTCGGGGCCGGGTGATGAAAGCGCCTGAGTCCTGGCTGAACTCCTGCCCGGAGAAACGCCAAAAATAGTGTGCTGGGCTCACCTAGCAGGAGCACCAGGAGGCTTCCCAGGGAAGGAAATACCTTTTCGCAGAGCACACAGTTGGCCTGTGGAAACCCCCCCCTTTACGCTGCCTTTAAAGCCAAGGGCTCGGCAGGAGTCAGGCATTTTTCGGATGACGAAAGCTGCAATAAAAAGGATATTTTTTTTAAAGCTTTGGCAAGGAGAGAAGCCCTCAGTCTGCAGGGACAACCCCTCCTTGATAGTTTTGAGAAGGAAACCTGCCTCGGAGGCCAAATCACTCCCAGATTGTCATCTCTCAGCCGCCCTGGCCGTTCCAGTGAAGGACCCAGAGGTGGCCCTTGTCTGCAGGGAGGTAACTCCTTGGCCATGCAGGAAAGCAGCTCAGCGTGCAGGATGCTGCCAGTATCATAGCTGGTTTAGTTTCTACTTCATATAGCATTGCTCTGCTCCCCTAGGCAGCTTAAACATTTGGTTCAGACCAAATCCGAGCTGACAATGACTGCAATCTGCCCTTGTCCTCCCAGTGAGCAAGCCATGGGGGGTAAATAATCCCCCGAGCAGCATCCCCGTGCGGGCACGGTCCCGCTGTCCCCATGTGAGCCTATAAAGAGGGTGTGTGGAGCATCTCCCGGGCTCCTGGCACACCGCTGTGCATGCACTCCCCAGCGATGGGCGGCTGAAAACCCTCCTCTGTCAGCCTTCATTCCCAGCCCACTCCTCATGAATTGTCTCACACTTCGCCCCCAGACCTGCTGGATCCAAGAAGCCCCCAGCTACTCCGCCTGAGCTGCCTCGTTTTAACTCTGGTTTGCTGAAAGTGATGCTCCCACGTTGCAATATCTGCCCCAGCACAGATATTTTAGCGCAGGTTTTGCCCCCAAAGCCCTCAGCATCCTCTTCCCCCTGCAGGTTGCCCTCGCCCCAGCCGTGCTGGTGGCAGTAGCAGCACCACCAGGTGCTTTTCTCCTTGCCCCGTGCCATCCCACCCTCGATACAGCACAACCTGCAGCAGAGCCTCCAGATCTCCGGGCTCCCAACTCCTTTCCATTTCCAGAGCCCTTTGGCTCCGAGTCCCTTCCCCGCCAATAACCCTTCTCCCCTCTCCCCCGCCGCAGGTCTCTACAACTCCATGGACAGCTGGATGATCGTCCCCAACATCAAGCAGAACCACTACACCGTCCACGGGCTGCAGAGTGGCACCCGCTACATCTTCCTCGTCAAGGCCATCAACCAGGCAGGCAGCAGGAACAGCGAACCCGCCCGCCTCAAAACCAACAGTACGTGCCCCGGGGGCTCCTCGCCTTGGGTGGGAGGCAGAGGAGATGCTCCAGAGCACAGGGCTGTGAAGCAGCACCCGGTGCTGCTATCACATCTGCCTCGAGCAGGCTTTCGGAGTGATTTATTGCCTCCGCCTCCTCGTTTTCTTTGCGAAACCCGTGCGCCTTTAAACAAAATGAAATTGAGTGCAGTCGGTGCACCGGTGGGGATGGAGGGGAGTTGCCGGGATGCAGGCTCCAATCCACTTCTGCCTTGTTTATTAAAATTGCATCCCTCCTGCGGTTGCTGTTTTTAAGAGCCTGCCCGTGCTTTGAAAGGTGCTCGCTCTGGAAATAAGAAATCGGGGACTTGACAAGCCGAGAGCGATTATGTGACACAGCAGTGCAGAGGGGAGCGAAGGCGCTTTGCTTCAGCAGCTCCCCGGGGACAGGGCTTGCTCCTGTGTTTTTTTCAGCGCGTGTCAGTCATCGGAGACACGGGCTCACCGCTGAGTGCTCCGCTCCGCAGCTGAACTCGATTTAGCAGATTAAATAAGTGCCCAATCGGGTTTTGAACTCCCCTTGTCGCTTGGATGTGCAGCAGCTTCCTGCATTTATAAAATCTAGAGCAGGCATCTCCTGGAGCGCTACACAAATTATTCTGTATTATCGTGGCTTTGAGGAGCTCCTGCCTCGGGAGCGAGCGGCCGCGGGAGCGATCCCAGGTGATGGAGGCTCCATCCTCTCCACTCTCCTGGGGCTGCTGGTGGCCAGCCCCATCGCTCACCTCGTCTTTCAGCTCCCTCTCTTGCTGTCTGTTTTCGTGCACTCAGAAGCGTGAACTCTGGATGTTTTCGGAGCAGCGACTCGTGGTTTTGGCAGCAGGGATGAGCTGTGCATGCGAAGAGGGCTCGTTGGCCACGCTGGGGCAAATTTATGAGCGGTGCCCAGGAGCTTGACCTCAAGGGGGCTGTGCCTGGTGCCCTCCATGCACCTGGGCGGAGGGGACCAGAGAGGGGCAGAGCCTGTCTGGGATGGAGAGATGCAAGGAAAGGGGACTGCAGGGATCTGGGCAGGGAGCTGCCCCATCTCATGGCCGTTTTGCCCTGCCTGATGTCCGTGGGGCAGGGCGCACCAAGGAGGGGGTCTCCCCTTCCTGCGTGCCAAATTTCAGGTACCCAGGATGCCACATAACGCTGAGCATCCTGCACAAATCAGCCCTGGGGTTTTGTATGTGTTTTTCCACAGCTTCCTGTGGAAAAAAGAGTGTGATTAGTGACTGCCACAGTACCAACAAGCATGGGAGTGGAGCTGTACTGCCCATGAAAAGCATGGAGGGAAAGGTCTGAATTTCTGCCTGACTCATGTGCATTTATACGGTCTTCTCTCCGTGGCCAGCCCTGGTGTACGAGACTCCTCGGGGGTGTTTGCTGCCCATTCCTCTCGCCCGCATTTGTCTTCATGGGGCGACACGTTTCGCTTCTTTTCAAGCGGGCAATTAGGAGACAGCACACGCTTTCCAGCTGCCGTAACCTTGGTGGAAGTGTCAGCAGCTCGACGAGGAGAAAGGCCAATTAGCATATTTCGCAGCCTTCTTTCTGCTCCTGAAGTGGTGCCCGGAGAGATGCCTTCACCGCCAGAGGGTCAGTGTCAGGACACACATTGATTTCTGCAGCATCAGCGCAGGCACTAAATCTGTGTTCCCAAACTGCCCGAGCAGAAGAGCTGGGGGAAATAATTTTGGTCTAGTGACAGAAAGAAACCTTCCTTTGCTGAGGCTGGGCTTGGGGAGGTCTTGTTTAGTGTCCAAAAGTGGTTGAAACTGCCAGAATACAGGGAGGGAAAAGTGACGGTAGTAAATAAAGTGCACGGAAAGTTCTTTTCACGGTCCTTGCCTTGACCGTTGTGGACTGGTCTTATCCTCACTCATGTCTCCTGCCCTTAGCAGCAGGAATGTGTTAGTGCTGGTGCTTTCTAACAAGCAGGGTGAGATCCGTGTGATCCCAAAGCAAGCTGTTTGGTACTGAGTCTGTTGGGAGACTCGTAGCTTTGGATGGACTTACTGCTTTCCCTTGCCTTGGCAATTCAGCATCGTGGCTGAATTCAGCATTGTCTCTGGCTTCTGGGCATCGCGGGGCAGTTGTTCCTGCAGCATTTAGCCAGCCACAGCTCACGTAACTCAACCCACAGCCCGTGCCGGCTGTCCCTCTGTGTGGCTTTTTCACCATGCACGGTCAGCCGGACCTGCTGGGCTTCACCAGCATTTATTCCTTCCAAGAAGCATCGAGAAAAGAAAATCTGACAGTGCTGCTGGCCCTTTTCTTGCCCAAGGCCAGCCAGGATTTCCTCCTCTTGCTGCTCTCTGTCTGCAGATTATCCTTGGAGCCCTTGGGCCAGGATGTGCCAGCACCAGCAGGCGACAAGGGCTGGACCCAGTTGTTGACGCTGACCTTAGAGAGGGGTCGGCTTCACCAAAAGGATGAGGGGAAGAGATGTACCCGGTGGAGCCGGGTATTTTTATACCTCCCTTCCTCTGGGCTTGTCTCTTCGCATTACTGCTGGGAAAAGGCAGATCTCAAAATATTCAGATAGCTAGAGGAGAGGGTCACTCCCAACCTCCAGCTTTACTTTCTGGCCTCTCCACTCATTTATCTTGCAAATGGGGCTCCAAGGAAAATAAACACGAGCTGTCGGCGTAGTCAGGGAGCAACGCAGAGGAGCTCCATTACGGAAAGCTGCCTTGGCTCACGCTGCCGTCTGCTCACAGCATTTCCTAAGACCTGGTTTTGAAGCAGCCTTGATGGTAGCACTGGCTGCGGTGTTCCACCTCGCGAGCATCGTTTAGCATAGCTGCAAACGCAGGAGGGGTGGCTGCCTGTGCGCCACGGTGTCTGCCTTCCCTCTGCAGGTAACCAAGCCGTGGTTCGAGTTGGTTGTGGTTGTTGGAGGTGTTCTGCTGCGGCTGCCCCGTTTGCTTTGATTTGTGCTAAACCAGATGAATCCCTCTAGAAATCCTAACCACGCTATTTATATGCTGATGTGACAGGGCCAGGTCCCTGCTGTCGCACGTTGCATTTGCAAATGCGAGAGGACAGGATTTGAAAAGCACCAGATTTAAGTCGCCCGTGCAGCCGAATGTCGTGCCTGCCATCCCTGCGCTAGGCAGCACGTGTGGTCACGCATCTGCTCGTGGCAAACCAAAATGTGGAGGTGCCCTAGCCCCTTCAGTCAGCAAGGTGCTGGAGGTTTCAGCAGCACCAGGAGCTCCTCCACCTCCGGAGTGCAGCCGGCGCCTGCGGAAGGGTTTTATCAAAGCGAGCAGGGCGGCGAGTCCGTGTCAGCTTGGCTTCTGTGGGCTGCCAACATTACAAGGGAGCTGGAGCTGTGTTTCAGTCCAGCCTTCAAGATCTGCAGGATCCATCAGACTTCTTAGCGTTGGTGGAGCAGGAAGCCCCGGGCTGTGCGCTCCTCAGCTGGCCCTGTGCTCTCCCCTTGCTTCCAGACCCAGCTAAACACAGGCTGGACCCAGCGCCTTTGATTTGCTTCCACCACCTCGTGCACAGCCCAGGCTGTCTTCTCCAAGCATCCCGGACCTTGTTTGGCAGCGGAGATGTGCCGAGAAACCTCGGGCATGTTTCCTGTAAAATGTAATAGCAGCCTGCGTGCCGCTGGGAGCGAGCTGTGTTGTCTGCTGATGGGGATTTGGGGATATGCTCGACGCTGCAGTGCTTCTTCTGTGATTCAGTATTGTTAAACCAGCACTTCAGGGTCCACTCTCCCTTCACTGCGCTCGTATAACTCGCATTACTGCTAATAGGGTATGGATCTGTGGAGGGATTCGGGCAGGCTGCACGCCGTGCCCAGACTTGGTTCGCGGTGCTTGATGGCTTCTTCAGTGCCGTTTCCATTAGCGGGTAACATCCCCCTCGCTCCTCCGCAACGTTTTACACCATTAACAGAGGGCAAAAGGGAATTGTTGTGATGAGGGAATAAAGCACTTGAGCGGTGCAATGTGCACTAGAGAGGTCTGCAGCATTCCCCAGGGCCGGGATGGCACATCCCAGGCGGATGCATTGCCTTATTTCTCCACGTTTCTGAGGTTCGCACCCTTCCCCTCTGTCTGGTCTGGGAATAAGCCCGTGGTGCAGATGCTTCTCCTGGCCCTGCTCTCCTCTGCCTCGCAGGTGGTGCTGGCACCCTGGGTGGTGGCTTCCTTGCAGGAGCCACTTGTCTGTGGCTGGGGACACTGCTGCAGGCACCAGGGGCATGGGAGCATCACGGGGGCAGGTGGCTTATGGACCAGGCTGTGACAATAGCTGCGCCAAGGCACAAGGATGCACCTCAGCATCCTGCTGGGCACCCATGAGTACAGACCATAAGCAGTGTCTCTGGCTATTCCGATAGCACCCGTGGCTCATGGAAAATGTCCAAGGAGCCCGGGGCAGATGTTTTTCCTGCCACATTCTGGCTGCACAACGAGGGTAACAGACACAAATCCTGATGCATGTGTCCTCTTCTAACAGGTCAGCCTTTTAAGCTGGACCCCAAGATGGCTCACAAGAAGTTGAAGATCTCCAACGACGGGCTGCAGATGGAGAAGGACGAGAGCTCCTTGAAGAAGAGCCACACGCCCGAGAGGTTCAGCGGGACAGGGTGCTATGGCGCGGCAGGCAATGTCTTCATCGACAGCGGCTGCCACTACTGGGAGGTGGTGGTGGGATCCTCGACCTGGTAGGCAGCCCCCTTCTCTTCCCTCCTGCTCCTGGAGGTCCCTTGGATGTCCCCAGAGATGGCACGGGATGTGCTAGGGTTAAAGGCCAGGGTTGTTCGTGGTTAGAAAGGTGGCTGCTGCTGTCATCGCTGGACCTTAAATCCAGGTGGCTGTGGGTTTCAAGGAGCAGCTCTCTCCAGCATCACTCTGAGGGCATTAGGGCCCCAGCAGCAGGTGCAGAACAGCGCTGGTAGGAGCTGATCAAGGGACTTGGAGCCAGCCCGGGGACCCGTGTCTTGGGGAGGCTCACAGCCAGGATGCTCACATCAAAGGTGGAGCAGGACCTGTGTGCGGCAGGCAGCGTGCCTCCCACCGCCCCATGGCAGTGTGGTGTCCCTGTGGTGCTCTGCTCAAGCCCTGCTGGAGCACCCACAGCGAGGCTTGCTTGGAACAGGGCTTTTCAGACATTTCCTCGCAGGAAACTGGGGTTTTGCTTAATGCCACGCTGAGGTCGCTAAGCAAAGCTTCTCCCCTCTTCCAGGTACGCCATCGGCGTGGCTTACAAGTCAGCCCCCAAGAACGAGTGGATTGGGAAGAACTCCTCCTCCTGGGTCTTCTCCCGCTGCAACAACAACTTCGTGGTGAGGCACAACAACAAGGAGATGCTGGTGGAGGTCCACCCACAGATGAAGCGCCTCGGCGTCCTCCTGGATTACGACAACAACGCGCTCTCCTTCTACGACCCGGCCAACTCCCTCCACCTCCACACCTTCGAAGTCTCCTTCATCCTGCCCGTGTGCCCGACGTTCACCATCTGGAACAAATCCTTGATGATCCTCTCGGGTCTGCCCGCCCCGGACTTCATAGATTACCCAGAGCAGCAGGAGTGTAACTGCAGGCCCCAGGAGTCCCCGTACGTATCAGGGATGAAAGCCTGTCACTAGGATGCTCAGCCCTGCCCATGCCCCGTGGTGGCACTGGTGATGCTGGTGGGTGTTGGTGGTGGGTGCCAGGAGCCTGCCAAGCTGGAGAGCCGCCGTGCAGCCGGAACGCTCCGAGGAGAGAGGACCTGCCTGCCTGCCCGCCCACAGCTCATCTCATTTTTAAGGGGAAAGAGAAAGAACCCCTGACCACGTCTGAAAATAAACTCCTGTCGGCAAGCTCAGCGCAGCCACGCACAAGGCTCGCGCAGCATCTTTGTGGGGTGCGCCAGGCTCTCCCCAGGCAGATCATCACGCGGATGGTTCTGTCTCCCCTCGGGGGCTGGAAAGGCTGGGGTGGGGTTTGGGGTGACCTCCTCGGGTGCTGCGGTGAGCAGGGGGACGACTCGCGTGTCTCCGCACGGCGCAGGTTGGGGCAGGAAGGGGTTGGCTTTTTGGAGACGTGCAGAGCCAGGTGGGAGCTGGGCATCGTTTGCTGGTGAGAGCTTTCTGTTTGGCCAACATTTGGCAGCTTCCTTGATAAAGTAGGTACCTGCGTGGGGTAGGTACCCGCGTGGGGTAGGTACCTGTGTGGGGTGGGTAACTTGCACTTGGAGAGGCCCCCGCAGGGGAAGCAAGGCAATGGGTACGTGGTGCGTTTCTGCTGCTCCCTGTGCTTGGCTGGGGCTGCAGTCCCATGCTGGGGGGAGCAACCCCCACTCCTCCTCCCCACCGTTTTGGGATGTCCCAGTTCACCAGGATGCAGGGAGGCCCCCGCCGAGCACTCGCTCAGGAGCCGGGTGAGGTGCACGTTGCCCCCAGCACAGCTCCTCCGTTAGCTTCGCATGGGGTGTCCCTGAGACACTGGCACTGAGCAGAGGCACTCTGTGCTTTGTGACCCCAAATCTCAATTTAGGACCCCAAAATCTCAGCTCTCGGCTTGTTCTCCACCATGGTGGTGTGAGCACGGGGCTGTCCTGTTTGCTTAGAGGCAAGAAGCTGAATTTGGGGCCCCAGCAAGCTCCTGAGCTGCCACCAGTGCTCCCAGTAACCGCAAGCACCAAGTCCCCCGCAGATGGGGCCAGCAAGGACATCAGGCAGCACAGTGGCACGGAATGTGCTGATGCTCGAGCTTTGGTCCATGGTATTTGAAAATCCCTTTTTCTCCTCTGGATGGGGTCCAGCCTTGGTGGCATCACAGATGGACCAGGAGGCTGAGACCTCCCAGCTCCGCCAGCCTTTTCCTTGCTTTTTATTATTATTACTATTATTATTATTATTATTATTGCAATGGGGAGAGACCCCCCTGGACCTTGCTGACAGGAAACTACCTCAAAGCCCAGCCTTGGAGGGGTGGGTGGCCGGTTCAGACGGGGTGACAGCACTTAGAGGCTCTTCCCACAGCAAGGAGCAGGCACGGGGGCTGTGGGAAGGGGTCCCCACCAAGGAGCCATCCTTGGGGACTTGTGTCATTGAGGGCATCCAGGCAGAGCAAGTACACAGAGCCCATTCCTCAGCACAGCATCCCTCTGCTTAACCGGGGTGACATTTTCAGCGACCGGTTGCCCAGTGCTGTGGGGAGAGAAGAGGAAAAGGGACAGCCTCTTGCACTGCTAAGTCAAGTTTTGCCTCCAGTCTGGGCTGCTTTCGCATTGCTCATGGGCTGGTGGTGCTTGGCAGGGGCTTGTGGCACACGGAGCATCCCTCCTGAGCAGGCAGAGCAGTTTTGTTTGCTTTTGGCCCCAGCATTTGAAAGCACGGGGTGGGGATTGAGCAGGGATTGAGCTGCCGTTCCCTGCAGCTAAGCACACAAACACAGTTCATTTTAAGAGGCTAAGTTGCCATTTTCGGTTGGATGTCTTTTTCCAAAGCCACACGGAGCTCTCAGTAAAGTCTTTTCCCCTTGTGCTGACCTCAGCCAGGGCTGCTCGCACTGCGTCACCCTCCAGCAAACGCCCAAGCACTGGAGATGGATTTTAGCTTTTGCAATCCAGGTGCCAAGCTTTCTACTGGCACCGCTTTGACCGGCTTCTTGCTAGTGGACTCAGCACATCCAGTAAAGCACACGAGCCGTTAATGTGACGTTTGCACCTGATGAAATTGCACTAATTGTGGCAGGACCCCCGCACACCTTTGCGCGTGTCTTGTCCCACGGGGAGCCCCTCACCCCAAGAGCGCAGGCCTGGAGGGGGGTGGGAGTGACGTCTGGGTCACCCACACCGTCCTCTCCTGGGGGTGGAAGACCAGAACCTGTCCCCAGCACTGCCAGGGGGGTGGGAGCAGCAGCCCCCTCCCTGCCCCTCCGCGCCATGCTCCCCTGCTGCCCCGCAGCCTTTGCCCCCAGCCCACGAGCGAGCCGTCCCTTTGGCCAAACCCGTCTGGCGCACGATGACACGACAGCAGTTGCAGCCAAACCGAGCCCCTGGGGCTGTGCAGCCCGCTGTTATGAATGAGCACGTTTCCCACGGCCCAGCAGAGGGGCAGGAGGCGGGCAGCAGGGTCCCCGTGGAGCTGGGGGTGCTGCTGGCCCCGCTTCTGGTGACCCTGCTCGGCAGCCCTGGGACGTGGTGAGACCTTGGCTAGCGTGCTGCCCGCCTGACTCTTCTTTTCCACGTGTAACATACTCATTTCTGGGGGAGGGTTGCTTTTCCTTTTTATGTTTTCTTCCCTTTTTTTTTTTGTTTTTTTTCGGTTTTTCTTTTTGGCAACTCTTTTGTTAATGTGTATATATATATATAAATATAATATAATATATATCCGTTATTGACTGTGTCTGTGTGTGGCAGAGATTGCGTGCCGCGTGACACCCGCGGTCCACAAAATGCTCCTTCTGGCCATCACCAAACCTCTGAGAAAATGCAGGCTGCAGGCCTCGGGGTCACTGAGTCGGGGCATAGCGAGAAATCAGTCACGCAGAAGAAAGAGCCTCAGCTTATAGCCCAGGATGGGGATGAGAAGCCTTCCCGTTTGGCAAAGCCCCTGAGAGCACAACAAGCTCCACGGGGCAGCTCAGCAGGAGGTGCTGGGGAGGTTTGCTGTCACCAAGGCTGTGTGTCCCATGTGTGTCCATCCCTGCGTGCCAACCAGATGCTGGGGGGACTTTGTTTCTGCTGCCCAGGAGCTGTGGGAGGGCAGGGATGGAGCCCCGGTGCCGTGAGGCTGATGGCCAGCTCCTCATTTCCCCTTTCTGCTTCCCATGCCTCTGTGGCAGGAGGGCCACGCCAGCCCTCTGGAGCCTCCCAGTCCCAGCACAGCCCTCCAGAGCGCTGAGACCAAGGTGAGCAGAGCACTTTGCAGAGACATCGCTGGACGTGGCCGCAGAAATGTCCCCTCGCTGCCAGGAAGGTGTCAGCAGAGAGTGGGGAGCCCCAGAGCTGCCCCGCCGCAGGGACGTGAAGACATAAAAACCCATGGGAGACAGAGCCTGCTTTTGTTGAGCAGAAGTGCCTAAAATATTTACGAAGTGGAAAACATATGGTGCAAACCAACACTGTAAAATTAAATATTTCTTACTTTATTCCTTTGCTCTAGGCTTTTTCCCATTAAACATTAAATGCCAACACATGGAAACCGGCCTCAGGATTGAGTAGCTGCTTTCATTGCAGGACAAACCTGTGGTATTTGCAGTACCTCAGACTGCTGCTTTTGCTGCGTGGAGCTGACAAACACGGCTGTAAAAAGCCACTGGTGGGGCCTGTTGCTGGCTCTCCTGCTCCTTCCATGCAGTACCACCCGCCTGAAGACCCCACTGGTCCAGAGCCCCCCAAAAAGATCCCCACAGCCCCAAGGACTCACAGCCTGCAGTGCTTCTGACCCTTGCTTTTGGAGCAAACCCTGCAAAGGCCTCCCATACGACGGCAAGTATGCTAATGAGGTTGCTAATTGCATGACCCTTGTCTTTGGCTGGTGATGACTGTTCAGTGCAGAAGCTGGGGGCGGCAGCACGTGCCTGAAACACCAGGAGAAGACCTCAGTTGACACCAGGGACAGACAGAATAGGACAGGGAAAACCAGGGATCCTCCTGTGCATGACTGTGATCCAAAATAGCCCGGACACGCTGCCACCCCTGATGCCTGGGCCCAGATGGAGAAGCTGCTCTCCAAACGATGCCCAAACGATGGTCAGCATCTACTCAGCTTCCAGTCCTGGAAGCTGCTGTGTGTGACTCCCTGGGCAGCAAGAGTCGGATCCTGCAGGGAATCCTAACATCGTCACCAGGGAGCTAGGCCTTGCCATCGGCTCGGGCCTGCACTGGGAGATGGACGCTGATGGCTGTGGGCTGGAGGTGATGGGGGGCTCTCCTCGAGTGCTCCTGGCTTTTCTGGCCTCCTCAGAGAGGTGCCAAGGTGCCGGGACTCAACGTGGGAGCTGTGCAGCCCTCTGAGGCAGATCTGAGGGCTGGGAAGCCGACGGTCCTAGCCAGACCCACAGCTTCGGTCACCAGGCTAAAAATTCGCGGAGATTCACTCAGGCCTGAAAGCGAGGAGATGTTGAAGCAAGAGGGTGGCTCAGCACACCAAATGCCTGTCTCAGCCCATCCTTTGTGTATTCTAAGCATCTGGTCAGGCCCTGGACTCGCAGACTTTTGGCCTTCCAGCGAGGGATGAAGATGCTGCTGGAGATGCCATCCCCGCTGTGCTCAGATCACAGATGTCTTTCTGTGGTCCCCTAACCACACGCCTGCTGCAGGCAGGATTTCCAAGCAGAGGCTAAATAGGAAATGAGCCTAACGCTGCTTTCATTAGCAGCACTGAGAACTTGGCTACCGACATCAGCAAGACGGGAGATAAGCCTCAGCTCTTGAAAAATGCAACCCTTTCTTCATATTTAATGACTACTCCGTCTTTCAAGTTCAAGCAAATACTTTTCAGCCACCTGGGAGGTGCCAGTTAAGTGAAATCACGTTTTGAAGCATCCTCAACCCCTCCTTCTCACACTGGTAATCCAAACGGATGGCGAACACAGGTTAGCAAAGCTGGAGCCAGGAGCTGGGGTAGGGGCAGTGACCAGAGCGCCCAGCAGACATCACTGCAGGCTCAGGGAGATGTGGGCAGCTTCTTTGGTGGCCAGAGGGCCCGCATCAAACGTCTGAAGCAAGAGGATGAAAGCTGGAGATCAGCCACTGAAGCCTGGAAGCTTGATCCCGCTGAAACAGCTGGAGTTTTGGAGCCCTTGGGTTCACACCAGGGATTTGGCATGTAGCACATTCATTGGAGCCTTTCAGCAATCCCCACACCACCCTCTCAAAAAAAAAAAAATGAAAAAATACGTAAAAATTAAAGGCAAGGACAAGGACAATAAATGAGTGAAAAATGGGAGCAGGTTTTCCTTTAATGTCAAAATCCCCCTTCCAAACCCTACCAAATCATAAACAACGTGACTTTTTCTCCTTTTTTTTTTTTTTTTTCCTACTTGGCCCTAACACAAGTCCTAAGAAGAGTGCAGAAGATGAGAGGCAACCCTGCCACTGTTGACCAGACCCTGCAGGAGAAGAGACAGCAGCCCTACACCAACCCAACGAGTAGCAAGGGCATGAACAGAACAAGAGGTGGTTGCTCCTGAAGCCTGCACGAGGGGACACAGCTCCTGCCCACAAATCAGGGGCAAATCACACTGCAAACACCACTGGCAGCTGGCTGAGGGGCATCAGCTGCTCTGCACATCTCAATCAGCAGAGCCCTTCCCACCCTCGGCACCCCCACGCCGTGCAGAAAGCATTGCTCATCCTTTCCACGCGGGCTTTTGGTGAGCAGCTCACAAATATTCATTTCTCCCCGCAGCCCCCACGAGATGCAGCAGTATTATCTCCGCTCTGCAGAGGGCTGGCACCTTAAGCACAGCAAGATTAATACAGCTGCTTTCAAAAGTGTCGGCAACGCAGGGGGCTGTTTCTCGGGGCTGTTAACACTTTCAGAGGATGGCGTTTAATGTTTGCTGCTGAGACTGACTGAGCATGTGGAAATGCCATTTTCGGAGGCTTGTGATCTGTTGAACTGGGACTGAGGATTTTTTCTTAGAGAGGCAGTGAAGGTTAGTGCACTCGGTGAATTCCACAAGCAGCTTTTGGATGCTCCATGGTCGTTTCTTGGTTGAAGATCATCGATTAGTGTTACGCTGGTGCTAGCAGGTGGGTTTTGCCCTGGCATTTTTCTTACACACTCCTGGCTCTGCTCATTTTTCCACCCAAAACTGCAGCCCAAATGTGCTCTATGCAGCCACATCTGTGTGTCAGGTGGACCCCCAGAACCACCAGAAAGTTTTTCTCCTTTGGCTTGCACCCAGCTCTCAGGGCAACTCAACAGCACCATTGCCACGGGACCTGGTTTGCCTCCTTCATCAGGCACAACAACCGAAAAATGTTGGAAGGGAGGAATTCTTCATGGAAAAAGGAACAATTTAGGGGCTTTAGTGCTGGAGGCACTAAACCCAGATGCCTGAAGAGCTGCTGGGAAATGGAAGCTTTGGAAAGGGATGGTCTCAGGGGTGCTGTGCATCACACCCTCCCCATCCTTCCCCTCAAAGCAAACAACGGGAGCCTCCATCCCTCCAGAAATTGCTTCACGTTGCCTGAATTTACTGTGTTAATCAGGGAAACTGGATGAATGCACCCAGCCCCAGTGTGAGGATGCTTCCTCCAGCCCCCCCAGAAAGCTGGGCATGGCCCAGCATTCCCCATCCACATTTCCTAGAAGCCAGAGGAGGCTTTATCCTATAACCAAGCGTAATTTCTGGCTGTCTTTATTGTCATGAAGCAGATGGTGCTCGGCAGAGCAACAAGGACCTTTTTCCTCCTCCTTGCTTGATTTGGAGCCCTTCTCCATTAACCTCTGGTTTCTAGGAAACAATATCTCTCGTGGATGGGCACCTGCGAAAGTCAATTTAAAACCATCACTGACGTGGCAAGTTGCTTCTTAGAAAGAAAAAGACTTTGCTGAGAAGATGAAATTGGCTTTGCTGCTGCTTTCCAGGAATCTGCTTTTAAACACACAAGGCTTCAGTGTCACACGCACAGCAATTCAAACTAGAAATTGCTTCCTCGAGCCAGCCAGGAGGGGAAGATTGGTCTGCAGTTGTAGGGTGGGCTGAAGGGAAGGTTAATACTGTTTTGGGAGCCTTGTGTGTTTTGTTTGTTTGGTTTGGTTTATTTTCTTTTGCTTTGATTTGTTTTGTTACTGCTATTTGCTTTGGAGTTCATGAAATAGGAGATACAGAAAAGCTCCCTTGCCAGTGCTCAACATCCCCCTGCCTGGGAAGCTGCAAAGCAAAGAGACAGGACAAATTATTATTTTTATATACTAAGTGACATCAAGAGACTGCCTCATCTGTAGCTGTTCACCAACAACAATGGCTTGCGCTGAGATTAGATAATCCTGTCCAGGAGTACAAAGCTGCAGTCCCTCCATCCATGAATGAACATTAA
Source organism: Anas acuta (assembly GCF_963932015.1). Classification (NCBI taxonomy): domain Eukaryota; kingdom Metazoa; phylum Chordata; class Aves; order Anseriformes; family Anatidae; genus Anas; species Anas acuta. Next base: position 6,772,831 of record NC_088991.1, read on the forward strand.
CCAGTGAATTATCTCCTGGTTGGGGAAAACAATCAAAGAAAGAAAAACAGAAAATACCATTTTATAAAAGGACAGAACGGAAAATTGCACACTGGAGCAGCTAGCTGATAGACTGTGTGGGGTAAATGATTTACAGGGGCTGAACTGGCTCCAAATTAGTCCTCCTTAGCAGAACTCAGAGATCTTAAATATTCATCTGAAGTGCCAGCCCCTAAAATTGCCAGTTCTTGATCTTTAACCACATCAAAAGACATCCCTGTGTCTGCAGGTGTGCTGAAATGGGGCTTACAACGAGTGGCACCTGGGGCAGTGGGCACAGGGAGGGTCACCAGGACACGCAGCCCCTGGTGTCCTCTGCTTGAGAAGATCCCAAGCACCAGCCGAGCCACCTTGGTCCCATCAGTGCTCCTCTCCTGGGAACACCGGGCCAGGACTGGCTGCAGCATCCTCCTGGTCCCAGCAGGAGCGGCACCAAGACTGAAAACCAGAAAGGAGCCCAGTTCTCCATGGCAACGAGGAGGAATTGGGTCAGCTGGAGGAGGCGAGCGTGCCCAGGAGCTTTAAAAGCAGACACCCAGCCAGAAAGGCAGAGCCAGTCCTGGGGACAGGGCTGGGAGCAAGGGACTCTGCCGGGGCTTCTCCGTGTCACCGTGGGGACTCTCGGTGGCTCTCTGGTGGCACAGATCTGTGGGTCACCAGGTGCGGCTGTGTCACATGTGTGCACCTGAAGCCAGCGCCTTGTGCTCTTTGCTTTGCAACTTCCCTGCAGTTTTAACAACCGAAGTAAGCATTTTACAGCAAATTAAGCAATTATACTTTGAAAGCTATGCAAAAATTACCTGCGAGATTCCCGCAAGGCCTGCCAGGGCCAGGAACTCACCAGCACTGCAGGGAGGTGTCAGCACTTTGGGGGGATTCAGTGCTTTAGATGACACTTGGGCTCTGATGTGACCCAAAATGTGTCCGTCACTTGTTGCATCTTTACCCTTCAACTGTCATTAAAAGGCCTCGGTTCTGCTCCCAGCTGTCTCAGCGTGTGACCTGGAGCTGAATAACTCCTCTTGAGCAGCACCTTCGTCTGTAAGATGTGTTTTTTAATGCAGCTCTACCTGGTAATGAGTTACACACAGCACCTGGAGAACCGAGGGGAAATGCTGCTGGTGACAGAGTTACAGTGCTATTTCGGCTCGGCAGCACACAGTGACTGCACAAATGCGATTTAGGGGTGGTTTCAGCAACGAAAGGCTTCTAGACAAGGATATTCAGCTGTTCAAGCTGAACATGCTGCAGGGTTGAGCACAGCTCGGAGCAGACCGAAGCCTTTTTGGAGGACCCAAGCCTTTCCAGCTGAGGCTTCACCATCTCCTGGATGCCCTGCCCTCCCAAACCAGGTGGGAGGGGAGGGTTTCGTGGGCATCCTGGCCTGAAATCCCCCTTCTCAAGCAGAGCTTTGCCATGGCACACCACCAATGATGTTGGGTTGCATTGCGTTTGACCCCAGGAGATGCCCAGTCAAGCCATGGACCAGAGCAATCAGAACCAAAGGTAGTGAAGGAATTTGTAATTAAATTGCCATTAGATAGGTAACAGATTGTCTGACAGCTGACAGTGAGTGAAAATGCTCTACTCTGTCATGTTTTATCAGCATGAAAACCATTTGCAAGTGCTCTAATTACATTCCTAATTGCCAATGTGATTAGGGACCTGCAGCTGTTCATTAAACGTGTGTCACCCTCAGCCAGCAATCTGTAGGAGAGAATATTTAATTAATCAAATAGGCATTGGATGAAAGCAGGAGATGGACAGACCTGGAAGGTGAGTGAGAAGTGGAGGAGCCTTGCACCAAAAGCTCCTTGCCCAGGGGGCAGAAAAATCCAGCCCATGGGCTTGGTGCTGAGCTTCCTCCAGGAGGTGGGGTCCAGAAAGGCTGCGAGGTGGCGGAGGGGTGAGACCACCCAAAGTGACTTGGCCCAGGCGCACTGATTTTTTCCTGCACTCCTTCTCCAGGCAGGGAGCAGAAGTCTTCTGGAGAAGGTTTGTCTGCCTCTAATTTTGCCGGTGGCAGAGAGGTGTGTGATATAACCACACAGACAGGCGTTCGCTGTGCCTCGTTGCTGCTGCCGGCAGGAGCTGCCCTGGGGACGAGGCAGTGGAGGATGTCATGGGGATCCGGCTGCAGAAACTGCAAGCGTGAATGGAGCCCTCGGCGTGGCACAAGGAAGCTTTTCCCTGCCTTGCTGGGCTGCTGTTACTACACGAAAAATAACAGCAGCGGGGAACCTTCAGACCATTAAACGTGGCCGTAGACGCAGTGGTGGGACTCCTTATCCACAGCATCGTGAGCCAGCTGCCGACACAATGACACCAACAGAGCTTCTGCTGTGTGGACATGCCCTGGATAAGCAGAAGGCAGTAAAACCAGTCAGAAACAAAACAGAAAGGAGCGATGAACAGGTTATTGTTATTTCAGCTTACCTCCTGATTTAGGACACTTCTTCCCGGGGTGCCTCCGTGCCTTGGCACCGCTGGTGCGAGGGGTTGAGCAGCTCCATCCGCACCCTCACTGCATCCTCCCTGCAAGGGACACTTTCTGCTGGCTCCCCAAAAGGCAGGAGGGGAGTGTGGGCTCCTCCAAGTACAGGCAAGAGCACTGGGGGGACCACGAAGGAAAATGTCCTTTCTTATTTTATCTAGGGTTTCCATCCCAGGGCATTTCTTTTCCCTTCCCATTTCAGGCAGCTCTTGAGAAGGTGGCTGAGAGGCCAGGGCTCGGAGGAGGACCCCGTTTTAAAGGCATCTCTTTGCTTAGCACCCCACTACATCCAGCTGCCTCTGCTCCCCTGAGCAGCAGGATGGAGAGAGGGAAAGGCACCAGAGTGCATCCAGATCAGCTCATTTCTTCAGATTTAACGTGGCCTGGTGCTCTTGCCTTAAAATATTCTGGATCACAACAGGGAGAGTCTTAGGAGGCTTCACCTTAATCCCTGTTTAATTTCCACTTAAGAAAATGTCACTGTGGGTGTTTAATAAGAATTAATTCCTTTTTTTTTTAAATAGTTACTTTCAATTAAACAGCCCCAGTGTTTCCTGGCTCTCCAAACCACCCTGAAGCGCGCTGAATCCTGCTTCCCATTCACTAACCCCAGCTCTACTCAGCGTCACAGCTCCAGTTTCTGCGGCAGAGCTCTCGCAGTGCTGCACAGGTCACCCCAGAGCCTTACAGATGCGGGGGAGCTGGGGCTCCTGTCCCGGTCCTGCCGTGCCAGTGCTGGGGACTCCTCACACGTGCTTCTGCAGAGCCAATTATTCCTCCTTTCATCATGGTGCACTGTCTTTTTATTTCCCTACGAGCAGCGCTTTGCCCTTGTCATTACTGCATTTTCTCTTATTGATTTCAGACCATTTTTTCAGCACATGGAGATTACACCAAACACCAGACCCGCTCCTCCCACTGCAATCCCTCAGCACCTCCCCACCGCTGCCCTCTGCCCTCCCCTGACCAAGGACCATTTGGCCAAGCCCTGTCCCACTCCAAGCTGCTTTTTGGGGTGAAAGCACCAATTATGACTACTGGTCCCTGCCCCAGCTTCAGCAGCTGCAGCACCACCAGCCCGCAGCCACCACTACCCACAGCAAGCCCCCAAGGGCTACTGGCCTCCAGGCTACTGCTGGCCTCCAGCAGCCTTCCCAAGGGTGTAGGGCCACCGTTTGCCCACTTCCCAAGGCTTTCTCTAGCAACACCCAGCAGACCCTGCCCTGATCTGGAGGCTGAAGTGGAGATGCCCAAAAGTCCCTTGAGAGATCATCTAACCAACCCCCCAACCACGCGAACAGAGGAGATGAGGAGGCTGCAGGAGCGGCTCCCAGGATGTGGCTGGCTCCCCGTTTTCTCCAGGCTAGCGGCAGCGGGGTGATTAGCAGGCTGAGTGGCAGCAGCAGCGTGTTCCGCTGGCAGGAGGGGAAGATAAGACAGCAGCCCCATCACAACGAAGCACATTTTTATAACCGCTGGTGAAAATTGATCCAATAAGTCTCTCTCCCGTAGCCTCAGCTGACAACGTCACCTCCTGTAACAAAGACCTCTTTCATCTGCCGGCTGCCCGGGCACTGAGTGTGCTCTCCCATTAATGAATCATCAGCCTGTCAGGGAAGTTTGACTACTCTGATTTCCGAAAGTGATGGACGTGGCAGAGCTTTGCACACTCAGCACCCTTCCTCTCCATTCCCCCATGCCAGGGGGATGTGGGTGCCGAAATGTGCATCTCTGTTGCTGGGGGAATTTGCACTCTGACTCCAGAGCTGAGGGTCTTATCCACAAGAGTTGTTATCCTTCCTCACCCCTTGGCACGCTCGTGTCCCGCCAGCAGGACGTGTTGCTGGCCCATACTTGTGAGATGCCCAGAGCCAAGAGGCAGAACCCAGAAGGGGTGAGGAACCTGCTGAGTTTTAGCCCAGCACCAGGTCCGATATGCCATGAGTTTGTCTCCCAGGCAGTGGATTACACATGAGCTTTTATCTTCCTGAGGATCTGGCAGAAATTGCCTGCTGAACCTACATGACCCAACCAAAAAGCTCCCACCCTGCAGGGCAGCAGATGCAGGGAGAAGCGGTGCTTGGTGTTTATTTCTTCAGTTCACGATGATGTTTCCTAGAAACTCCTGCCTTTGCTCTGTGATCCCGTACTCCTGAACCTGAGATCCCAACCTCCTCTTTGCTGCAGTCCCCTTGTCCTGGCCGCCACGTGCCTCCTTCCACCGCATCTTGCTCTAAATATTCCTTCTCCTTGCATCTTCAGCACTAAGCCGTGCAGAGCTTTGTCACGCTCCAAATGAAGGGCGAAGCATAAAAATAAGTTGTGTGTTATTTACGCTCCTCCGAACTGCGTGTGAATGGGAGTGCTGCAATTTTAAATGCCTTTAAAATCAGTGAAAGATTTAGATTTCTCTGTCGGTGACATTCGCAAGTTGATGTTGCTAAACACTGGCGTACAGCTCATTTGCAGCCACTAACAAGCACATCATAGGAGTCTGAAGCACTAAGAGTGTTGCTAATCTCCCATTATTTATAATGCTTGGTCTCTGGATATCACCAAGCCAGGAGCTGTTAGCCTGCAGCTGGAGCATTCATCAACCGAGCAGCAGATCCACAGCCTCGTTTGCTGCACACGTGTTGTGGGAAGCGGTGCTCGTCCCCAGACCCTCCAGCACCGATAGCTCAGGGTGTAAATCCTTCTGGTGAGTGGGGAGGGTGCAAGGTGGGCTGGTGTGTCGACACGTGCTGGAGAGGAGAGGAGATTTCTCCTTTAGACGAGGGGCCGGGGGCTCTTCAGGTCTGGTTCCTCGCGTGGCAGAAGCAGGGCAGCTCCACCAAGTCCACCCCCTGCTCTTTCCTGCCTGCCAAAACCCAACTTCTAGTAACGAGGGTTTCACCACCCCGGCCCCTGCCAAGGCTGGCTGGAGGCAGACAATGACTTCATCACAACTGGATGAACGTGAAAAGCAGCCTTAAAGCTCCGCTTTGCTTCAGTCCCAGTCTTCTGCGGGCTTGGGACCCAATTAGGGCTCAGTGCCGCGGACATCTGACCACCGGCAGCCAAACCAAAATGACTGTCTGCTTTCACATTAGAGTGACTGAAGAGCTGTGAAGCCGTGATTACTTCCTCTAATTAATGGCCAGAGTTTAAGCAGGGCTTGGTTTTACCCAGCAATTCAAAAATGAGAGACTCCACAACCACCCTGAGCGCATGAGAGAGTCATTCCCCCATAAAAAGCTTTAAATGAAGATCTTTGAGCTACTACTTACACGGGAGGCAATGAATTACTTGCTGTGTTTAAGACAGACCCATTATTTATTGAACTCGGAGAATTAAGCCTTTCTAGCCTGTTGGAGATGAACCCAAGCAGACGTGATTTAGGAGCCAGGCGCTACTGGCAGCGGTTAGCATGGCACGCAGCAAGGCTGGCGGCTGTGCCACTGCCTGGGTAATTTACAACTCTTTGTTGCCGGGGCGTAATACATTATTAATCAGTCATATTTTAGGAGATCCAAATTTATATTGGCTTTAATTAGGCCGGTCTCTTTTTAATCTCCAAGTGTGCACGGGGCTAATGGCAAAAGGGAATGTAACGCAGAGGGGTGGATTCTGGGACACCATTATCTTCGCCTTTCCCAGATTGATCTGAAGGTCTGCAGGTTGCCATTAAGATTCATATCCATGATGACAACGCCATGCAGCATCCCTCGTACCTCCCGAGCCATCAGCGAGATCTCTTTGGAGCTACTTTGAAAAGGTAAAACCGAGGCTATTAGAGGAAAGACCTTGAACTGAATACGTCTGAGGCAGAAGCGGCGCGCTTGGTATGCAGCATGGATGCAGGAGCGTGAACATCCCCGTGCAGCAAAATGAATGCTGAAGGGGAATGAGGCACTTGGAATAAGCGATCAGCCATCATTTCCATTGCAAGGGGGAGGTTCACCCTCACCCACAGTGGTGCTGGCACGGATGGGTGTGCAGAGACGGGCGTTTGGGGGAGAGCAGAGACCTGCATGGAGAGCCAAGAGCACGCCAAGGTCCTGTGCACCCAGAGATGTGGCTCCTTGCAGAGCAGCAGCCTTCTTAGATGGCTTCTTACCTCACTGGTCTGCTCTGGCAGGCCTGCAAGACCTCCTCTCTTCTCACATTAACTTTGCCTTTGGCACCAGTAAGACATGCCCCTCGATGAACGCCGGCACTTCCAAATGCCAGCTCCAGCAGCTGTTTTTTTCTGCCATGAAATAGGACCAAATGCCCCCGTTCTCAGCCAAGGATAACCACAGCTGGTCCCTGTAGTTTATTGCTGACCCACACTGTGGCACAGGGAGCTACTCTGCCCAATAAAATAAAATAAAATAGGAGAAAGAAAACAAAAAAGAGTTTTTTTCAGCAAGTTCCTGATGTGCTTCAGAGCCGAGTCCTCCTAAAATATTTGAGGCAAAGGCAGAGGGTGGGAACAAGCAACACAGAGCAGGGGACCCCCTGAGAAAGCCTGTGGGAGCCCCAGGGACAGTGAGAGGGGCTTGCAGGAGGGGCGAGGAAAGGGTGCTCGAAGGCAGAGAGAGTTCAGAGTGCAGCTGAGACACGTACAGCAGGTGGCTGAGAATCTAAATGAAATTATGCAGAAGAAAACAGATGACGGTAAAATAGTTCAGCAGAGCATCAGGACGGTAAATCCAGCAGGGCTGTACAAGTTGGAGGCAGTCGGGAAGCTTCCATATTGCGTTATTATCTCCTTCCCCATTTCAAAACCCGATATGAGGTTTAAGCAGCATGCCATGCTGGCTTCCTGGGAAGAAATGCACTTTAAATAGATGCAAAGCATCAGTGTTGCTCGCATTAAGAAAAGCTGGCTCCCATGTCTCAATCATCATAAAATGCAGGACTTACATCCCCCCAAATGCATTCCTCATTCCTGCTCCCCCCACGGCACAAACCAGGACCAGCAAATGTGTAGGGTGAGCAGGAGAAGCCCCCGCTGAGCCCCGGGGGCTCGGGCTGCTCCATCAACAGCAGCCTCCCTGAAGTGCTCCAGGAAAGCCAGAGCTCGCCCATGAATGATTCATCACCCCGCCTGACTCGGGAGGTCAGCTTGGGTGATGATAAAAGTCTGTTGAGATTAATGACTTGAAGAATTAGCTGGGAAGGAGACAACATCCCCGCTCAGATTCCTCAGCCCTGTGCTGTCCAACACCTCCCCGACGCTGGTAATTGCAGATGTGCCATGTGTTCACACCGCCGCTGTGTAACCCCTTATTTTGGATGCATTTGCTTTGCACAAAGATTTTGTCTGTACCTGTGACACATAAATACTAGCACAGGTGCTTTCTAGCACTGCCAGCCTTAGGGCACTTCAGTATCTTAAGGCAGGCGCCTTCTGCACTCCCCAGGCTGCTGATGAGTGGAGAGAGCTGTGTCCTGAGCCCATGAACACCTCCAAAAAAAGAGAAAGCAAAAGCCTTGTTACAAAACCAGATGAAAAGAAAAAAAAGAAAAAAAAAAAAACTCAAATCAGTGTTCTCTTTCTTTTTTTTCCTCTCTGTATGGACATATGTATATATACAGAGAGAGAGAGAGAACTTCAAACAATTTTGCTGTGATTTCAGCTGATCTCCTAACCCATTTCCAAGCACTTTTTCAAATGAAAAGACACTGCGGCTCCTCCTCCTCCGAACACCAAGCCGCAGATTTTGTATCAGCCGTTTCAAACCATTTATCCACTCAGCAGCTTTTCAGCCGGAGGACTCAACGAAGCCGCACATGCTTCACCAGGCACCTGTAATTTTAAATTAAAAGACAGGGGGAAAGCTTCATCCCCCTCCTGAGAGCAGCAATCCCCGCAGCACCTCCCACCTGCAGCAGTGGGGGCTCCACGTCCAAGCTGTCCCAGCCCAAAAGCTTTCCCCTGCTGCAGTTCACCACCCAGCCAAGCCTCTCAGCTAAACATTTGTTTTAATAGAAGGTTATTACTCGGGTGATTATTTCATCCTTTAAAAAAAAATAAAAATAAAAAAAAAGGGGTGTTTTTTTTATTTACTTCCAGGAGAGGCAACGTGGGAGCTTGTGTTGTGTGAGGGCTTGTCTTGGGAACAGCTGTCCCCTCTGCTGCACGCTCCCCACAAATGCAATGAATAAAAATGGCACAGAGAGAGTGAACAAATCAGGGAACTATTATTGGGTGATTTCGTTGCACTAGCAAGCATGACTTGGACGGATTTTAAACCACTCCGGCTTCTTCCAATGACATTGCACTGGGGCATTGTATTTAAACCAAAAAAGCACAGATCAGGAAGCTCTGTCTCTGCCCAGGAAAAAATAAGAGACATTTTTTCCATATGAGCCATAGCTGTAACTTTCTGTATTAAAATAGCCAGATACTCACAGAGCTCTGGGAGCACTCAGATAATGTTTGCAGCTTTTATGGCAAGGGGTTTTGTCTAGGGCTAATTTTTTTTCTCGTATTCCTGTGCTTATGCAGCAGTGGCCATAGCTTGCATGCGTCCCTGGGCTTGCAAATGCGAAGAGCACACAGTGCAGCGAGCACAGTGCTCGGAGGCTCCTGGAGCTAAGGGTTGCCTCTGGTCAGGGTGCTGGCACTTTGGGCACGTGTGCTGAGCTCCAGGGTCTGTTTCTCGGCTGGATGCCAGATGGGAGCTCTGGTCGAAGGAGGTGTGGGGCTGGAGTGGAGTTTCCTTCCCCCGAGGAAACACCAGGAGGAAGGATGCCCATCGCAGAGGGTGCCTGGCAGGAGCAGCAGACGAGGGCTGCAACGCCCTGCCGGGGCGAGGGGAGCTCAGCCCGAGCGAGCCCAGCCTGGCAGCACAGCAATTAGATGGCGGCTGTGCTGAGTAATGGCTCCATTACTGATCTATTATGGAAAATGATGGAATAATATTGAGCCGAAAGAAAAGCAGCCACCGCGACAGCGAAGGGTACAAAGTAGCTCAAAATTATCTGATACAAAAAAAAAAAAAAAGACAAAAAAAGGAGACAAAAAAAGGACAAAAAGCTGCTAACCATAAGAAGTCCCAAAGCATCCAGGCGTCCAGGGTGCTGGTGCCAGCAGTAAGGTGGCTCCAGACACACTGCTGGAGGCTGGGTCGAGCCCTGCACGGCCAAAACAAGGTCAGGTTTGCCTGCATGTCCTGGTGCTGATGGCATCCAGCCCTGTGCTGAGTCCTCCTGGGCAGTCTGGCAGAGCCCTGCTGGCCTGATGGGTCATGATCCCCTGGGGATCTGCTCAGGAACAGGCTGTGTATTTTTGCTGGTTTAGGCAAGACGGTTAAGGGGAAGCAGAGAGGGAGCAGTCTCACCACGGAGGGCTTTGCATGCTTCTCAGGCCAGTTGCCCCACAGGCGATTCTCCCAGCTGAACCAGTTCAGCCTCTGCTGTCAAAAGCCTGGGCTGTGTGATCTCCAGTCTGCAAGCTCAGTTTAGTCTCTGAAGTAGCTGGGCCTCTTGGGATTGGGCTTTAAGGTGGCAACGTGATCTCAAAGCTGCATGTAACTTCAATTTTGGCCTTGCTCTGAGCAGACTTCACTATGTCCCATCCCTCTGCGACCACTGAGTGACTCCACTACATGCCTGGGGCGGGTGGTCCCAGCCTGAGGAGTCCTCCCTGCTGAGACAGGTTGCCTACCCATCCAGGAAGGAATGGCTTCCAAGTTGAGGTCTTTGGATTTTTTTTATTATTATTATTATTATTATTAACAGTAACACATCAGTATTACTCCTAGATGAAGCATACGGTTTGTGTCCAGACCCTCCTGCTAAATGAGCTGCATTTTCCCTATTTAGTTTTTACTGGTTAGTTTGCATTTTTTTTTAGCACCAAGTTGAAATTAAGTAAAATAAGAGATAGTGAATGGTGTTGTTTTTTTTTTTTTTTTAATCAGCGGGAATGAAAAAAAAAAAAAGAAAAAAGAAAAAAAACAAGCTGCCCACCTTGGTGGATAGCCATTTCACCACTCTTTTGTCAATGCCAGAATCCTCTGGCCAGTTCTGAGTTGTGTCCAGAAATGCATTTAGCAAATTCGTGTAGACTCCTGTCTGAAGACCTGGAATCTCAGGCCAAGCCCCTAGACAAGCGTGCTGGTTGTGATGGGGATCTTTCCCTGCCTGGCTGTTGCCTCAGCCCCACCGGTGTGGCAGGACAGAGGCAACCACGGGGGCTGGGGAAAGACCCAACAGGGGGCTCGTGGCCAAGCACAGCACCCCGTGGAAATGCCCCCCTCCAGCTTCCCAGATGATGACCAGTTGCTTTTTGGGCACAGGCAAACCTCTCCATGGCCAATGCACGCTGTGCACTGCTGTGTTTGAAATGCCCATGGCATGGTCTTAGGGGCTGCTCACCCCAAAACAGGGGCTGTTCAGGAGAAAGGCAGCAATGGAGATCCCCTGCCTCCACAAAGGAGCTCCGGTGAGCTCCTCTTTTGGGCCACTCAGTGGGCACAGACAGGCAATCAGACACTGGGTTTATTCAGAGCAGGACCCCAATTTGTCAAGTGTCATCTGCTTTGGGTCAAAACAGGGCAGCCAGGAACTGACGGTGCAGTGGAAGTCCAGGGGGAGGTGGGAGAGACCCAGAGGTGCGGTGGGTTGTCCAGGGCAATTCAAGAAAAGAGGGTGGCTCTCACATGGTCCCAGCGAGCCACAAACCTGCTGGGATGAGGGCTGGAGAAAGGCCTGCAGTGGTCTATCTGCCCTAAAACGGGACCCTACCAAGATCCTCCATTTGGTTCGTGGAGAAGGGAGCACTTGAGAGGCCATGGAAACATAGCACAAACATAAATAGGGCATATTAAATGCACAAAGGAAGGGAAAGTTGCTAATTACCCACAAACAACAAGCTATAACCACGTAGCTCACTTAATTAGAAGATAAATTAATCACAACATAGAAGGCGCGCTTTAATTATCGCCAGACACTGCGCTGAGCGATAATGAGCATCACCAGAGCCGGCAAGCGCTGTGATCGCTCCACGCTCCTTCCAGCACGTTCACACACCCTCCGAGCAAGGGACAGGTCTGCTGAAAGCAGCTGCCGGCCTGGGGACAGCGTGAGGCCCCTCATTTCGGGAAGGGAGGCACGGATGCATGCAGCACCTCTCCAGACCCAGTGGACCCTCTTTTCCTCCCCTGTCTGAGCTACAGCTTGTGCTAGCCTTCCACATGGCCGAGACTTTGGCCCAAGGTTCTCTGCTCTTATCCATGCTGATCATTTCCATCCACGATCATTTTCCATATCCACGATCATTTTCCTCAGCATTGCTCTCCAGGTCACCATCAACACCTCCTCCATCAGACTTGTTTTCGTCTCCAGGGCCTGGCGCTCTCTTATCTCCCACTGACACATCACTACCACACCCCCATCCTCTGCCACCATCGTCCCCTCGGGTTATAACATCTCAGGAGTCTTTGCAGCAGCCTCTTTCCTCGGGACCTGGTGCCACAGCTGGTTCCCTGCATGGAGAAGCCTGGGAGCCTCATCTGCAAACATCCCCAGCATCAGGGAGCACCAGCTGCCACCAACACACCACCGTGAGGGTGTTTCTCCTCTTTTCATTTGCCAAAATCCACTGGGGAGCAGGCAGAGCCTTAGTTAAGCGGGAGGGCTGTGACACTTCTGCCTTTGCCGGGCAGAGGTTAATTAGGTAATTACTCACATGTTGGCAGTTTGTCAGGCATGAACGTGGCAATTGCCGAGTGGGAAAGCCTCATTTCCCTGATAACTCCATTTCAGCTGCATTGCCTGCTAGGTTTTCACCAACACACGTGCACACAGGCCTGCAAACAGATGACGGCCTTCCACGAGCCAGAATTATCACTGTTTTAATTTGGGGGTAACGTTTTGCAACGTGTCAGCTTAGCTATACGATGCTCTGATGCAGCTAGGGCCATGCACGTGCCCTTGCAGTGATGCTTGGATTCTCACTTTGGTGCAATCTACGAGGTCTCTCTGCAAGTGCATGCGTCAGCACATTAACGCCTTATGTTTCAGAGCGTGCCATGTGCTGTATTTACCAGCAGGGTAAAGCCTCGCCACCATCTCCCAGGTCAACAGCAATGTCTTATCACACTTCTCCTAGAACGAGTGCGTCCGTGATGTGTAGCAAGGCAGCGCCATGCAAAATCACCCAGAATAATACGCTCAGCAGGTTATGCCGTGATGGATTGTCTCAGAGTTAGCCCAGAAGGGCAAGGCATGCAAATGACACTGTTAATGTAGTGCTTGTGTTGGGATTGCCAAGTGGCAAATTGCACTGGGAGTCAGGGAGCTGGTGCCAGCGGGCAGCGTGCTCTCCTTACAGCCTGACAGCAGCACTGGGGAATCCGGTGCTGTTCCTGCACCTCCTGGTCTCCCATCCCTCCTCCTGCAAGGTGCGGGGATTATTTGTCAGTCGGCATGGTCGATTCCCTTCTGCTGCATCCCTCACAACCAGTGGTGATGAGCAGAGTGAGAGATGCTAAAAATACCCACATTATGTAACGGCACTGCAGAAACGGCCTCATTCCCCGCAGCCAGCTCAGCCCCGGTGAAGACACCCAAAGCCACCCCCGCCCTGGGAAGCTCGTCTGTTACAGCTCATTAGCAAAAAGTTTAGACTGTGCAGGCTGAGAGGAACAGTCGCGCCTGATGACGTTCAGAAACCAGCAAGTTGCTGAGGACAGGGCGGGTTCTGTGGTCTCCAGAAAGGTTTTGAAGGAAGTTCACAGGGAGCTGGACTCTCCAGAATACTCAAATTCTCATCAGACCCACTCCTGGGGCCAAGGAACAAACAGTGATGACAACAAAATGTGAACCCGAAGGACATCAAGTGGTTGATTTTTCACCTCCTTGTGGTCCTGGCAGCAAAAGTTATGCATAAGGAAGAATAATGTTGTCTGGGGACTTGATGGATGCTTGCTGGCCATGACCCACAGCATGTTTATACTGCATCAATCTGCAATATAAACATGATGCGTTTATATTTTTATTATATTTAGATGTGTTTATAATCAAGTCTGCAATTTCTGCTGGTCCCCAGCAGAACTCAAGTAGTTGCTTCCTTCCACATGATGCTTCAGATGCCTTCTGGGCCTGGGTCAAATCTAAGAGAAAAGCTGGGGCACGGCGTGCTGGGGCTCTTTGTTTTAAGTCTCCTGGATGCCTTGGCACACAGTCAAGTTAAGCTGATCAGCAAAGTGATTCCAAGAAGAAATTTCCTCTGGAGCCACCTGGCAGGGCTTGTGCTCACCCAAGACCCTGGCATAGCCCTCATTCCTCCTGTGCTTTTTCTGCGGCACATCACAGATGTGACATTTGGTCTCTGCTCATTAAAAGGTAGGTGGGGATTTTTGTTTGTTTGTTTTGTTTTGTTTTTTTTTTGTTCATTTATGCAGTGCTTTGGTGCACAAAACTGAGATTTCGAGGAGTTTTCTGGCTTGGATAGTTCTTGTGAATGCCTTCGAGAGCTGGCACTGGCCTTTACAAACCGATACCTGCCTCCACCCATGGCACACACTGCGGGCTGTAGCTCCGAAATGGAGCAGAGAAGCCCAGGACAGAGCTAGCAGCTGTCTGTTCAGCTTGGAAACTGCTGATTTTCAGACTGGCCGGGCAGGCAGAAGGAAGAGCAACCAGGTTTGGAGACCCGTGATGGCCAATGCTGGGTACAGCACAAAGCCCTCCCGCGGCCACGCCAGGAGAGGTTCACTGAGACCACGCAGCAGCCTCAAGGGAGAGGAAACTCAGCAAGGACTGAAAGCCAAAATATTTAATGCCAAGAGAACCAGGGTGCTTCACATTCAGATGTGGAGAATCTCTAAGTGTCCAAGCTAGCAGTGGAGCTTTCAGGGGGACGTTCCCTGCAGCTGGGCAGAGGTGGACCTTCTGCTCAGCTCCCAGCACTCACAAAGCGTGCAGGAACCTAATGAACCCGGATGGAATTAGTTAAAAAAAATGAGCAGGGCAGGGGACAGATGGCGTGACTGGCTGAGCACAGCTGGGTAACAACATCTCGTGCTGTCTCTTCCATTTGAACAGCGATATGAAAAGTCAGCATAAGGAATCCGCTGCGGCCACAAGGACATCAGGGAAGCAGCGTCCTTGGGGCATCTAGGGTCCAAAAACTTTTAAGAGCCTTGCTGAACTTCCTGGCCTATTTGACAAGTGGTATCCCAGAACCCAGCAGCTGGGATGCGGACACAAGCCCCAGGTCTGAGCAGCACAGGCAGGAGACTTTGCACAACCACGGCTCCTGTCTCCTGGGGCAGGACGTGTTCTCAGTTCAGAGGAGGCTGCTGAAGCCCCAAACCCACGTACCCTGCATCTGTGCTCCCCCTAGTCCACCAGCCTCTTCTGAACAAGAATAACAACCTCAATTACGGACTAACTCCAACTCACTTGAGCCTGTGTGTGTTGGGTGTCTTGCCTGACGGTCTGGGCAGATGGGGCAATCCACTGCCTTGTTTCAGGACCTTATTTCTCTGTAGGCTGGCAGGACAATCTGTACTAAGAGAGCAGACACTACGTGACCTGAAAGCACAACCAGCCTGCAGGGCAGAATATTCATGCTTGAACTGCATCCCCTTATAAAACAAGGAGCAAATATAGGTATTAAACCTGACTTCACAGAACAAAGCCTAAGCTGAACACTGAGTACATCTGGCATCCCCAGGATGAAAAACGTGACTACAAAACACTGTTCAGCACTGTGTGTTAGATCCACTCTCAAAATGTGTCTCTTTGACATCACTACCGTGTTGTGTGTCAAGTCTTGAACGAACCAGCATCCTAAATTAAATTCAGTGGGTTTCCAGAGGCTACCTGACTTCAACAGAAACACGGGGTGCCAAAATACAGGTGTTCTGTGCGATTGCAGAAGCCTCAGGATACATTTCCATGGGATCTATAGGTGATGCAAAGGCAGCTGGGACACTTCAGGTCACATCAAACAATATTCAAGCTGTGTGTTCAGGCACCTAGTTCCCTCCCTGCGTATCTGAAGTGGGCAATGGGCTCTGCAGGGATCATCTTTCTAAGATGCACATTTCCAGGCATCATTGCATGGTCAAGGCAAACTTTAATGTGTTGAGATATGACTGGGAACATCCCAGCTCCACAGCATTTTCCATGAAGCTTTACATGTTCCCCAATTACCCCATCATGACTCAAACTGTGTGCTTCGTTAACCTTTCAGAGATGGGATTCACGCAGGCGTGCACAAGCCAGCACAGTGCTGCACAGAGTGGTGCACATCAGCAACAGCTTTCAACATGCCACGTCTGAGGTGTCTGTGACGCTGTGAGTAGGTACAAAAATTTCGAAGTCAAATTGAAAGACTCTCCCCAGGAGACCGAATCACCTCGTCAGCTGGCACCCAGCCCCAGCACGGTGGGTGGGTGTCCCCGGGACACATTTTGCAGAAATGACCACTTTTTAAAGTGATTTGTGCTGCGTGCTGATGAGCTTTCCCTCTTCCCTCAAGCCTTGGAGATGAGCAGCTCACTCAGCCAGTAGGCAGGAGACCGGCCGGCTGCAGCTCCCACGGAGGGGACACAATTATTATTGAAAACCCTGACAGCACGGGCAGCACACGCAGCAGCCGGTGACAGCTAGCCTCTCACAAATTTCTTGACACATCCATTTCCAGCATTTCCCCTCTCTGCTACAAGAGGGTCTCGCATCCTCCGCAGTGAGACCCAGCTGACCCCCTCTCCCCACGTCCTTTGACAGCGTGCACGCACCAGAGCTCTCCGCAGCACTTATTTTTTGCTCTGGCATTAAACCAAGAAAACACATAAAACATATCCTGGATTTCTCCAAAAATGTCGCAATTTTCTTATTGAGCTGAAACGGGGGTTTTGTTTGTTTAATTTCATTTAGAGAGAATTTATTTTTTATTTTACTCTGAAAGAAATAAAATATAAACCACCTTTCAGAACATTAATATGAAAAGAAAAGTGGGATTCTTTTCTTTAAAAAGTCTCAAAATCAAACATTTCAGCTTTTCCCTAAACAGTTTCGCTTCTAAATTTACCTTGGATATTTGAATAATTTTACTCAATCTGAAACGCCGTTTTTCAAGGAATAAGCCATTTTCTAGCAGCATGTCACCCAGCTCCTTTTATGAGCAAGAGAATTCAGTCCTTGCCAGGGCCTGTGCAAACAGTTCCTGCCCTCATAAAATTACAGTCAAAATCAATTATGGTTGCAACCTGTTCAGCCCTTCCCATAGTTTTATTTTCTGTCTGACAGGGTAAAATCCTACTCATGCAGTATTTTGCAATAATTTTCTCTCTAAAAACCATTTGCCACTGACATTGAGATACCCGATTTCCAGATCCATTTTCCTCCCACCAGCTTTTCTCCTTTCATTTCTTTCTTCTTTCTTTTTTTTTTTCTTGGCTACTATGCAATTTTTTTGTGCTGGAAAAAAAAATAAAAATAAAAAAGAAATCTCTTTAACCACTTTGCCTTCTTCCAAATATTTTCTAACTCCTGAGCATTGTTGACTGCAGCCTTTCCCTCTCTGCTCTCACTGCTGGCCCCGGGATGAAGGAATGCCAGTGGGTTTCTGTCCATCCTCCAGGATTTCTCCTTTGGGCCAGCTCCTTTTGAGCCATTTCGGCTGCACGTGGCCATCCACAGCTTCTGACTCTCGGCGATATTTACGCACACCATGGGGAGTGAGTCTGCTCCCTTTATTTGCTCCATAAAGAGCTCCCATCCGCACTGACGACTTTTCCATAAAACCCTGCCCACTTTATTTCCAGCCCCTTCGTGAACCTGCCCAACCCCTCGCTGCAGAGGGTGCGCCCCTGTCCCTGCCAGCACCATTTGATGCATCCTCGCTCTCCCCAACCCAGCTTGCTGCTTGCACAGGGAAGGGACCCCAGCAGATGGAGACCCCAAGTGTGTTAGGATCCCCTCGACTATTTTTTCCTGCTCGCCTAGACATGAAGTTTCGCTGGGGGAGCTCACTCCTAAGCCAAATCTTTTTTTAGGTCAGTGATGCTAATGACGGCGCTTTTATTTCCTAGCCTTTTTGCTAGGCGCAGGCACTTTCCCTTTTCTCTCCAGCCATTTTTAAGGACGTTAATGAGTAGCAGAAGCCCTTGCTGGTTGGTTTTGTTTTTTCTTTTTTTTCTTTTTTTTTTTTTTTTACTATCATGTATAATAAATGTGCTTTTGATTAAATTTTTACATGTTGCTTAATGCATCAAACAGGCATATGATATTCCGCTGGCAACACAACACAAACCCCTCCTCAGTGCAACATTCATTTCCCAAACTGTTTCTGAAGCAAGTGTCACTTCCACATTAAGAAAAGACGATTGTGACAGTTTCCTGGGGGATGCTAAGACAACATCTGCTGTAAGGTTTTCAATCAACATGCCTTAATTTTCACAACTCCAGTGCAAACATATTTATAGTAAATAACCCATCTCGGATGGAGTGAAACCAGGTAACCTTTTCAATCTGTGCAAACATACATTTGTTTCTGGCAGAAACTTGGATGCTATTCGTTCTTAGCACTGCATAACTAAGTAAAACTGAGGATCTGCTTGAACCAGCTTCATCCAAACTCAAGTCTCATTCAAGTGCATCTCAACGTTGGCCAGGAGACAGAGTTCTGGGGAGCGTGGGCATCTTTCCAAGAGGCCACACACATTCTGTGGAGCCCCTGGGGTACTCGTGGCCACCAGCCTGAGGCAGAGGGACCCCTCTCTGCTCAGCCTGGGGACACAAAAACGTCCTGTGCTGCTGCCCTTGCTCCAGGCTCACCCACTCCTGGGCCACCTCATGGCTTCTTCTTCAGCAGCTGCTGCCTCCTTGCCACAATCTCCCCGAGGAACAGGGGATGCCAGGGATGAAGATAGGTCCCCGCAGGCTCCTGCTGCCTGCGGAAGCCAAGGGGCAGAGGAGGTGTTGCCGTAAGCCCACGAGGCCACAGGATGGTTTTGGCTGTGAGTCCCTACCACAAAGGTCAGAGCCCAGCACCAATTCTCACCCCTATGCAGCCTCCCCAGATGCCAACCGAAGAAGACACCAGCCTGGGCAACCAGCCTCACCACCAGGCCAGTGCTCACAGCTCCTTCCAAATCCCAAAAAATGAGTTGCAGGAGCACGTGGGTGCTGTTGCTCTAGTGAACTCGTCACTGCCTGAGCATGGCAATTACAAGGCATCAGGCGAAGAGAATCAGGAAGAAATGCAATATTTTTTAAGAGGGTATCAGCTGTTTCTTGAGGTATCCAGATTTCAAGGATTTTCTCCTCCTCTGTGCAGGATAGAAGTCTTCTGGTTGTGACTGCCAGAGGGATTTCTTGGGCTCTGTAAGCAGCTGGTGAGTGCAGTTGAGGCTCCTTGGGAGTAAAAAAACTGTGGGGCTGTTGCAGCAAACCTGGCAGGGATGTCAGCTGGAGGAAGGCACTTTATGGTGCCCCTCACACACATAGGAGGTTGAAAGCCACCTGCTACAACCACCTGGAAAGGAGTTAACTGCCTCTGGTTTTCACTGAGGAAACACCTGAAAGCTGAGAACAAAAAAAAAAATGTTTGAAGTGGCTCTTCAAAAAAAACTCTTTTTTGATGCAGAACACCTACCTTTTCATGTGACAAAAGAGATGGGAAAGAACTAGAGGAAGAAAGACGCTGCATCGTTGGAGTTTTACTGCAGACAGCACCCACTGCTCTCCTGGCTGTTTCTGCAGAGCAGGTGCAGGCTTCTCCCCAGAGGCCACGCACCCTGAAGGGTTTATCACCCTTCCCCAAGTTGGAGTTAATCCCTGTCCCAGCAACCCCGACCCATGAGGTACCTCTGAGACATAGCAGCGTTTTATGGATTAAAGTCAGGTAGCCGAAAGAAACAAAGCCACAGAGATTACTGCAAGCGCTTTCATTGCAAACAGGGGAGGAATTTCCATCGACGAAATCACTTGCCCGTCTTCTATTTCGTTTATTTATTTATTTATTTATTTTGTTACAGAACTTTGTGATTAATCTGGATAATTCCCCTTGGCGATAAACACAAAGGCAGTAAATTACACGTCGTTAACTAGCCGCGGCGTGCTGCTCTGTGTCGATGGGATGCAGCCCACCCTGCGCAGCAGGCGCAGCGCCAAGCCACGGGATGGGGGCTTGTGGAGGAAGGGGGGTGCTCAGCGGTGCGACGTGCCCTAACACCCGCTGCAGGCAGATGCCTGGATCAGAAGCCTGTACGCGGGATTTCTGGGAGCCCTGCAAAGCACAGCATTGCCTCATCGATGCTGAAGCAGCCCTAAGCAGCTCTGGGGCTGCACCAGCTAACCTGGAACCGACCCATGCAGCGTGCGTGTGCAGGCAGGCCCGCTGGAGAGGGCAGCTTGGGAAAAGAGTGGGAAGGAAGAAAAGAGCCCACAGACTGGCATGTGTGCCCGAAGGCTCCTTCCCACCCAACCTGACCTCACTGCCTGAATCCATTCCCTGGCACTCGGTCTTTGCTGAGTTTCACCCCATTATTCCTGCTGGTACCATGTCATATGGCATTAAACCTCCTGCCTTGTCTCACAGCAGCACTTGAGGTCCTAGGAAGAAGCTCCCTGCCACCTTTCACCCTTTACTGGCTGAGCTGTGTACAGGCAATACTAATCCCAAGGCTGGCCTGGGTTTCTCCACGAGGTTGCACCAGCCCTAGCCCAGGTGTCACAGAATCAGAGAATCACAGAATCTCTAGGTTGGAAGAGACCTCAAGATCATCGACTCCAACCTCACAGCTAACAGTCCCCACTAAACCATATCCCTGTCCTCCAGGTGCAGGGGACATCTCCCTCCTGCTCCATCCGCACGTCCCGTGACGCACCAGCCGGCTGCCTGGGAAGTTCGATGCGTTTGCACTCAACCTTGGACTGAATCACCAACACACGGAGAGCTTTGCATGCGTCTCATTTAGCAGATGCTTCTTCTCCTGTCTGCCAGCACTGGTTTTCTGCCAAAAGACAGACTCTTCTTCGTCTGGGAGGAAAAACTGATCTGAAGGCAGCTTAAGAGGGAGCAGCTCTTGCTCTGCCATCCACGGGCCTGGCCCTTTTTTATTTTCTTGTGGAGATCCTGCTGCCAGAGCAGGGTTAGCTCCTTCACCTGATTTCATGGATTGGCCTGGATCGCTCCGGATGCGGGGGGGTGAGAGGTGATGTCCCACGTCCTCCTCCAGGTCTGACACCCTGGAGGATGACCCCCCAGTTCCGCATGGTGCTTGCGGGCAGCAGGGCCTGGCGGAGGCACCTGGGAGTCCCATGGATGGACTGAAATAGCAAAATCCAAAGATGGACTGAAATAGCAGTTTTTGGGACTGTGTGGTGAGGCATCAGTGCTTCAGCAGCCGTGCCCAGTGCCCTCAGTGCCCTCCTGCCCTGGCTGGGCCTTGCAGCTCCCCACAGCCCTGCTCTTCGCCAGCAGCTTTCTCCCAGCCACACAGCGCCGCAAAGCCTGGAGGTTCCCAGCACTGGAGGGGAAGCAATCCGATCCGAGTCACATTTTAAAACAGTTTTCATTTCCCTAGAGAGGCTGCAGCGGTAGTTCTGAAGGGAGAACAGTTAATGCTCCATTTAGCTCCACAAGACCTCGTTTGCCACCACTTATCCAACAAGGGGGAAGCAAGCAAAGAGAAATCCTTGCACATGGACTTTGAGCTCTGTTGAATTCCTGGGGGCACGAAGCAAAGGCCTCCTTCTGCAGTAGTGTTTGGGCAGTGGAGACACAAACCAGTGGTCCGTCAGGCAGATGCAGTAAAATCCTGCTCCAGGCCTCTCCAAAGATGGGCTCAGGTGCTGCAATCTTCCAGCAAGACCATGGCTATTTGGCACCCTCCCTTGAGCCTTCTTCTGTGGTTGCTTTCTGCAGGGAACTTGGAGAGCTGTACCCAGCTCGAGTGTTACTGTGCATGGCTCTGTGCTGATCTGATCTGATGGGGAATGGCCTTTTTTTTCTAACCCCAAACCTTTAAATATATAATGTTGCTGTGCTATGCTGTGGCCTGTGCTTGCTGCCTGCTCCTTCTCCCACTCTCCTAATATATGTGCTCCCGAAACTGGTTTGGGGACAGGCCTTTTCTATGATCGAGGAGTCAAACATTTACTGTGGGAGGATTTTCTGCCTCAGAACCTCGCCTCCTAAATCTCAGGTGTTCGGGTGACGTTTATGCCCGTTGTGTTTTGTTTGCTGGTTTGGGCATCTTCGCACACCATCTGTCCTCTTGCTGAGACCACAGGAAGATAAACGCCCATATGACAAGCACTCCCTTAGTGCCATCTTCCTGTTGCTGGGTGAAGGCTCTCTGCTAACAAGTTTCATGTGCTGTGGTCTTGACGCAAGCCACAGGCTCTGCAGTGCCTGCTGGTTCAGCTGTCAGTCCTGTCCTCAGTTATCACCACGGTTCACTCTCCTAATCCCTTTCCTCGTGCTGCTTCTGGTGCTTTCATACACCTGCATTTCCATTTCCATTTCATAATGCTCTTAATGGCCCTGTTACAAATCTCTTCTGAACTTCCTTTCCTCTCCCAAGCTTAATTTTTCTCCTAACTACGTGTATATTTTCATTTAAAGTTAGAGAAGTGTATTATTGCGGTGGGGGTTTGTACTATCCAATTTCCCTTTCCAAAGGGCCTATGTCCAACATACTATTACTCTAACATGCAACATTCATTTTTTATTTTTTTTTATTTAAGCAAACAAGGATAAATGTTTGCTGGTAAACATTTCAGGGAAGCGTGCCAATTTACATATCCTCCTATTCCTTACAGAAATGTAAAACATCAGCATGCTGCCAACCACAAAGATTGTGATGTTTTTCCTCTCATACATAAAAATGTCTTACTAATTAATCATCCTCTCGCAGTAGCCAAAAATGTGGCGACTCTGCCATATGCTAATGCACGCCAGGACTTCATGCGTTCTGAAATATTTAGTACTGATCAGACATAGAGGATATCATTCCCTCTCTACATAAGCAAGTATTCACCACTGCCTCAAAATGACAGCCATCCTCTATGGCTTGTTTTCAGCTTCTCTGTCCACCTATTCAGATTGTACGTTGCCCTTGGCAGGGCACTCACCAAACTCACTGCCCTCACTGTGCCTATGATATCTGAATGCCCGAATTTAGTATGAATTAGCAACAAACCTGGTTGCTAATAGCAGAAAATCTCAGGTGAACCGCATTGAGTGACAGAAATGTGTGTCACGAAAACGGTGGGTGTACCTGATGATTGCTGCTGCTTCCAAATTTCCACGGCACACAGGGTTGGTAGGGGACAGGTTAGAAACAACCTTCTAGGGGAAAGAAAGATAGGTGAGACTTGCCAGCATTGTTTTGTTTGGTTGTTTTTTTGTTTGTTTTAACACCACAGAAGCAAATTCCAGAAAAAAGTGCAGAATACATCACAGATTCCCGCTGACCTCACCAAATGGCTTATGTCTCCTCATCCCTGGGAGATGAGGGCTGATAGAGGAGGGAGAGCATCAGCAGAAATCCAGCAAGGCACTTTCTTGCTCTGAGGCTGCAGTTTCTGCATCTAAGAGGTGAGGATATCCTGCAACTGTAGGATTTAAAATAATGTGAATATCAGTGCACTTAGGAAGCAGCTGGGGGTGAGGTCCCTGTCACCCTTAGCAGGGCCACTCTTACTGTGCCAGTATCTCTGAGAACTTCCCAAAAGTCAAACCATGGGGACGGGGTTACCCTGTGATATTGAATGCAGGCTTACAAGTGTAAGAAGCTGGGATCCAGCAGAGTCAATGTTGCCAACAGCAGCCTGTGTCACCCCAAAATCTATCTCAGAGGCACCCCACGCACCACCAGGAAGAGCAGTGAGCCTCCGTGGTGGATGCTGCAGGAGCTGTATCAGGCATCTGGCACAACCACATGAAGCACTTTGCCAAAGGACCCACATCCAGGAACATTTTGATTCTCTTACTGATTGAGAGGCCCGGGGGAAGCTGGGGTGAGGTGCCGTGATCCTCGCCCACAGTGCGCTCGACTCCACGTAGCTGCGCCTGTCTCCAGTTGCAGCTCCCACTTGTTGCTCACACAGGAACGTGCCTAGAGATCGCATCCCACTCTAGCAACCTGATGTAAATCATGCAGGAACCCGTAATTGTGAATATGACATTTAATAAGCAGTGCAGATTGTACGTACCACCTGAGGTTTGGAGCCTGGCTGGTGCTATTTGTGAATAAATGCCTTAAAGTGCTTTCTTCTTAATTACATTCATAAAGAACAGAGGTATATCAGTCACTGGCCTTCCATTACAGCTATAAAGAGCATCACAATCAAATCATTAATACACATAAAAATGGCAAGTAATTAATTTTAATGTTAGTATAAATACTATCATATGACTTTATTACCAGCCCGACCTTCAAGAGGGGACATCAATAGTATTAATTCACTAATGTCTTCCAAATCAGTTATTACCAGTAGGTAGGAGATGTTTTTCAAGAGCTAAACACTGAGACCGTTAGGGTCTGTGTGCACCTCTGAGAGCTGTCCATCCCCTGGGCCGTCCCTTCCAAAAGGCAAAATTGGCCCAATTTGGTTAATTGCATGGATACCGGGGAAAAAACAAAACACCAAAAAACACAGAGCCCTTTCAGAGAATGAGAAGAGCAATAGAGCAAGAAGAAATCCGTTGTGCACACCAATTAACTCTGCAGGCAAGGTGTTTGGACACTCACGGAGGAGAAGAGGAGACACCACACCAGGCACGAAGAAATGGGTAATTACTTCCCCTGCACTGGGGATGAACACGCTAATGAGGAAAAGGACAAAGGGCCTTTTATTTGCTTTTTGGCTTTGTGTTAAGGATGGTGAGTGCTTTCTCGGTGCCTTCTGCTTGCTGAATCAAGCAGGGCTCCGTGTGTCCTGTCTGGAGCTGGTGAAGGATGTGCAATGCCCCACGAGTGGGCAGGGGTGAAGAGCACACCAAGGCGACAGCTCACCTAGCAGGGAGCACCTCACCACAGCCCAATGGCCTGCAGGAGAGCAAACCCAGCCGCTCCTAGTGCATCACCATCCAGTCGGGGCTTCTACCTGATCACTTAAGTGGAAGGGAGAATCAATTAAATAATGATGAGCCTACTCATGTGTGCGTGAGCCGCGGGATGTGGATGCTCTCTGTCTGTTGCTGCAGCTCCAGATGTACGTGCACACATGCCTCCTGTTTGTGTTCAGCTCTTTAACGAGTGTTGCACTCACTCAGTCCAAAGCTAATACAAATAAATGACAAAAAATGAGCATCAATTTGTGAATTGGAATAAGAGGCAATGAGTATAAAATAAAAGCAGTTCTTAGGCAGGAAAACGGAAAATCGTACTTGTGAGGCACTGAGCTTGCATAAATCATTTTGTGACTGAATGAACTGTCATGAAAGCTGACAGAAGCTCAATCCAGAAGCAGTTATCCCATGCTCAGTTATCAATTGCAATGCTAATTTTGAAAGCAAAACCAGCTAATGCTAACTGGGGACCGAGAATTAAACCGTCAAGAGTTAAACCATCAAATGCATTTTCTGGTTGTTTCCAATGGGTATTTGCAGTTTGAAATGGCCAGTTCTGGGCTACAACAGACATAAAACTGCTGTGAGAAAAAAAGAAGAAACCACAAACACCAGCTTTCATCTCAGGTGAGCCCACCTCTGAAAGGAAATGGAAGGCACGCTTTAGGGGAGGTGAGCTCTTATCTTCACCACCAGTGACTGAATTAAACTGGCACACTGGTGTGAACACTGAATCCATGGAGAAGGAGCTGCTGGCAAGAGAAGGGAAGCTGTAGAAAAAGGATGACTTGAGAAGCTTCACTGATGGCCCCACCATCAGGAGCAGACCTGCAGCTGGAGTCCAGGCTGGTCTCGTTTGCGCTTCTCAGGAGGGAGATGACTAACGGGGTCAGGGAAGGTCGTCCAAATGCTATTTTTAAATGTTTTGTGGCTTCTGACATTCAGCAAGCTGAGCTGTGTTGGTGTCTCACTGCAGAGACACCAGCTCCCTGTGCTGCCTGCCTCCCGGCTGGAGCTGTGAGCAGGATGAGATGCCAAAAGGAGTGCGAGACCACTGATTTATTGATTTCATGACAAAAGGAATCACAGCTCCATCCATTCCCTGCCATTGCCTCCTTTCCTTGGTAGCCTCTGCTGCTCCGTTCCTGCGGGGGCTGCTGCCAACAGCCCTGGGTGCAGCGTGAGCATCTTCTGCTGGTCCGCACCCCACTGCAGAGAAGGCTTCAGGGTGGGCTCTGCCACCCCTCCTGAGCAGCTGGAAGTGCCTGAGCAGCACGACTCGCTCCTTCCCTGCAGCACTGCCACTGCAGATACTGCCCATGCCACGTTGCTCCAGCCCCAGCCACACACTAGACCCCATTGGAGGGTCTCATAGCTCCCCTCTCTGCGGTTTCTCCGACTCCAGCGAATGTTTTCTGGGTAATTCATCCCGCGTTACATGTACAAGCCTTCTCTTTATGACTCGGAGGGCTAGATACACTTTGGAAGGGCTGACTCCACTGCAAAAATGTGCCGCCAGGAGGTAAAGCCTGCAGTGCTTACCATCCGCGTCACTGCTACAGGGATGCACAGACTGAAAAAAAAATAAAATAAATAAATAAATGAACAAATTCTTGCCCAAGGACCTGCTGATTTCTGGCAAAAAAAAAAAATGGACATGAGTAGAGTGGGAAGGAGCCAGGACACGGTGTGCCTTACATGCCCAGGAGGGCGGCAAGAGGCTGCAAGTGCCAGCAGCCTTCTGGGGTCAGAGCTTTTGTATCCACAACAGGAGGAAGGGGCCCTGAGCGCTGAGGGGTTCGAGGTGGCTTTGCCTGGATGCTTTCCATATAACGAGCTCCTCAGAAAGAGCTTTGAACGTCAAAAGTGAAGTTTTATCCCAAAAGAAACTGGAACATGTTCCTTTTGAAAGCGCAGGAGCCTCAGAAGCAGCTGAGTGCGTCAGAACAGAAATGAAAGGGGATCATAAATAACCTGCCCCTGCCCTGCGCCTCCCCAGCAGCTCCTTTCCTCTCCATCTGCTTTCAGCCCCAGTTCTTCAAAGCCCCCCGAGCCTGGTGGCCCCAGGGGAGGTGTGAGGAGAGGAGCTGCATTTCTCCGGGCCGTGACAAGGACAAAAGCAACAAGCTGGTGTCCCACAGGAGGGGAGCTCTCCAGGAGGGGCTGGTGGGCACTGCTGGAGGTGCCAGCCACTGGGTGATGGGCACCCTCCGTGACAGCACACCGGGGAATAACCCAGGGAAAGCAAAAGTCAGCATCACCTACAAGAGATCAAACATTTCAGG
Organism: Anas acuta; assembly: GCF_963932015.1. Lineage (NCBI taxonomy): Eukaryota > Metazoa > Chordata > Aves > Anseriformes > Anatidae > Anas > Anas acuta. The sequence goes on from NC_088991.1 coordinate 6,799,664, forward strand.
ACCAAACCCGAGCACAGCAAGACGTGGATGTGCCACACTGCCAGCTCGTCTCAGTTCACCAGGGCTCCTTTTTCCTGGGCTTGTGAGCCTCAAGTCTCTCCTATCTCAAGTCAAAAAACATTGGGCAGAGAATGGCAACCCTCTTGCACGAAGGATCGTTGGTGTTTCTGCTCTGATCTGGAAGAGAGAAAAAGCACCCTGAAGCAGGAGGTACTAGAGGCTGTCACAGAGCCTTGGGTCTGAGGGGAAATCCAGGGACTCCTCGCATCTCTTCAGTCTGGGGAGCAGGGAGGTGCTCCTGGAAGATGGTTTCCTCCAGTCTGGAGGTGAAGCTGCTTCCAGGAACATTTCCATTGCAGTTTGCTGTCTGGGAAGCTGAGCCCTGCCTTGTGGGAATTTTTCTGATGGAAATTTTTCTCTTGCAAAGTCCTGTTGTGAAGGTCTCCTGCCCCAGAGCTGATAACAGGCTTCACCTAATGCCTGTTAGGTCACTGATACAGATCTTAACGTTGGATCTTTGGGCTGGATCATTGGGCTGCTGGCTTCTCCAGCAGCTTCCCATCACCTGAGACATGAATTAATGCTTCTGAAAGAGATCACCTCTCTTTGGTAAAACATGAAGGACTGAGGCCAGCATTCCCCCAGCTTTGTGCTCTCCACTTCTTTGCGTCTCCACTTCTGAATCCACATGGTCATTAGGTAGGTGCCTGTGCATCGTGCGAGCAGGAGAGGAGCCAGGCAGGAGGGAGCAGGGTTTGGACAAGTGCTGCAGCAGGAATTAAGGCAGGCAGGCTCGAGCGAGCCAAGGGGGGCTAAAGTGCAAAACAAGCAAGAGCGCTTGGCCGTCAGCTGCAAGCGATGAGAAATATTTTCCTTTTCCTCTTTGGGCCAAATCTCCAGCAGTGATGCTCAGCAATTCTAGAGCAATTGCACAGTGACACCCAGAGGACAGGCCCCAAAAGCTGTAACCACCTCACCCAGTGCAGCTGCCCAGCCAAAAGTGATGGGACCCGGCGGGGCTGTGCAGAGCCACCGAGGAATGAAATCCACAGCAAATGCTCCTCTGCCGCAGCCTGCCTTGGTGCTGGACACATCTCACACCAGGAGGATAAATAATTCATTTCCGTTCTAGAAATGTGTATTTCAATATCGAAAAGTAACACTATTTATTGCCGGGAGAGGCAGTCCCCCCCTGGGCCCTATAAATATTTATGCAAACCGAGGAAGAAAATATGCTGGTAATTTAATATGTCTTTAAAATAAATGTTGCATATAAAGTAGCCCGTATCTAATTAAACATATTGCTGCGTTGTATATGGCTGCTGCTCAGCCATTTACAGTTGCACCAATACATTAAAAGTTTAGATTAGAAGAGGGCTAAAGCCACTGAATATAAATACAAAGCCAACCTTCAGCAGAGAGGGACCTTGCTGTAAACCCCTCACTGAGGATAAAATGATGTTTTCCCATCGCTGTCTGAGTTCATCTAGGGAAGATGGGGCAAAGAGGTGATGGAGACGGATCCTGCTTGGTTTGGGAAGATCACAGCTTCGTGCTGACCGCTCAAAGCAGGGTCTCGAGGTGCAGGGCTTGCTGTCCCCTGATGGACGTGTCCTCAGCTCCATCCTCCAGGTACCGTCCAGGACAGTGACACCTGGCGGTGCGTCTTTTCCCGCTGTCCATGGAGTTATTTTCATGCAGTATTTTCCTTATTTGCTCACAAATTCAAAGGACGCGAGGGGAACGAAAGTATCCTCATTCATGCACCAGCACCACAGGGGAGAAACCCACATCACTGCTGGTGCCTTGAGTCCTTCTAGGATGGGAAGTTCAGCAAAGCTCACCGTTTTGAAAATTAGGAACTGACCATGCTTAAACCTCTGAAAATCAGGGAAATACTAAGAAAATGTATATCTGAAGGCAACTTCACTGCCCTCTGCCTGAAAGAGGCAAGTTGTGCATGCAAACGCTGCATTAGGAACATGCCGAAGTAAAGCAGAGCTTGGACAAGCTATGAGAAATTGGTCACACGTAGAAATTTGAGGCATCCTGCTCTGCTCTGCTGCTCCCCGTGCCATGGTGTGTGCTGGACCCTCGGGTGGTCTGGGCACGCGGGATCACGGCTCGCAGCAGCTGGGGTTTGTGGCTGTAGGTGTCTCAAGCTGTGTTTTTGTGTTTAATGTTGAGCGCTGCACGGCCTGAACTCTGCCCGCTGGGACTCCAGCTGGCCCAGGAGCTGAAGGAAAGCCGCCTGCAGGTTGCTGGCCACGATTCAGCAGCTTTGGATCAAAGTCAGAGCCCCCTCTGAGGGAAAGGATGAAATGTAAGGTATGTATTAATGGATACCAAATCGGTTATTCCAGCCGGTGAGGTGTACCCATGAAGAAGCTCATTTTCAAGCCCATCCAGAACTGCGGAATAATCAGCAAACTCGATCAACAGATTATCAAACACCCATCTTCCTGAAGGAGGCACTGGTTGAGCTGCCACCAGCAGTCCTGACCTGTTGCTGGCTTTCTGCAGTGGCACCAAGTAACTCATCAGTAACGAGAGGTTTGGCACCTCAGTTTCGCACCCGTGCATTCCTCCCAGGGGAAAAAAAAATGACAGTGAGAATGATCAATCACTGGCACAGCCTCCCCAGGAGTGTGCTGGAGCCCCCATCGCTGGAGACTTTCAAGATGCGACCGTCCAGGGCGCCTCCTGTCGAGGCTCCCTTTCCCCACAACAGGTTGGACCTTACGACCTCGTGAGGTCTCTTCCAGCCCGGGCTGTTCTGTGATTCTGTGTGTCTGTGACCGTAGGGATGATCTGTGCATCGTCCCACGTTTCTTCTGCAGAGTTCCCCACCCCGCCACTCGCTGCAGCACAGCTCCTCGCCTCTCTGGGAAAGCTCAGCTGCTGCCGAAACTCTGACGCAGATGAAAGAAACACAAAAGCTCCGAGCAGAGCAGATTGAATGCCTCCCGTCGCAGGGCTCCCACGTCTCCTTGGCCTCTCGTGTCTTGCTCAGACGTTTCCCATGGGAAGCCTTGCTGGCGTGGAGTCAAACGCCGGGTGCCCCGATGCAAGAGCTCTCCACTCTCCTTGTTTTCTGCATGATCCCACTTCTTCTTCAGCAAACGCAAGCCAACAACAGCTCTCATTGATTTGGCTCTAGCTCGTGGCCCAGGTCCCAGAGTTTTCTGCTCATGAGTAAAACAGCTAAAGCACAAGCAGCCGTATGTGACCTTACCAGCACATGTTAGCGACAGAACAGCTTGTCTGACGTGCTGCTAGGGAAAAGGTTTGGAAACTAGAAGGATGGTTAAGGGGCCTGGGTGGCAGGAGCAGGAAGAGGGAATTTCACCTCTGAGATGGATCCGAAGTGCAGGGGGTGTGCTTTGGGTAGGGCTCAGCACCGGGCTTGGGTGGCAGCTGGCCCTGTGTCTCCACTGTGTTGGGTCCCTGCCCTCCCAGTTTGGCACTTATTTGGGGAACAGGGCACCGAGTGCGTGCGCAGACACTGACCTCCACCCTCGCCTCTCCACACGCTCCAGGAGAGGAGCCAGACAGCAAAGGCAGGAGGAGAGCGTGCTCCCCGAGCAGCCGGCAGCACATTGTGATGTGGGTAGGTTCTCACCAACATTTATTTAACTAGCTGAGAGACACTTAGCAAATGACACGGGCAGTAATGACAACGTTCTCCGCGCGTTTAAGATGTGTGGGGAACGCAGCCACGGCTGGCAGGACCAGGACAGCAAATTAGGAAGCGGGAGACATTTATTATCGTAATGGGAAGTGACAGTGATGGATCACCTGGCGTGACACTCCTCTCGCCACCGCATGCTAATGGCAGGGACGGAGCTGCTGAGGCAGCCTGCGGTGTGACGAGCCCTGCCAAACCCTGGGGGAGATGGGGAGGGCTCCTCCAGGAGGAACGCAGCCCTGTGACAAACGGGCGCCCTCATCCCTTCACAGCCCATGTTTGTGCACTAAAATCTCAGGGCATTTGGAGCAGGAGCTTTCGCACACGCTCTTAGCAAAGCCTGCTCCAGGAAAGTGCCAGCAGCGCTAGGGCAAACAAGAGCAGAAGTTGGAAGGGGGACGTGGGGCTAAGCTGCAGAAGCAGGCTGCAGGTGGGCGCTGGCTGCTGGGGGAAAAGCTGAGTGCTGGGAACAGGGTGAAGGTCGGTGCCAGCAGCTGTTCCATGGTTTGCCTTCAGCTCGCTTAGGCGGTTAGGAAAACAGAAGCAAAGTTATTTTAAAGCGTGGGTTGGCTTTTGAGTCAGAGCTCAGGAAAAGATTAAAAAAAAAAAAAAAAAAAAGGAAAAGAAAAAAAGGTTGAGAGTAAATGATCATGATATTTGTTAGGTTTGCGGCTGGGCGAGCGTTGAGGTTGAGACTGTGGGATTGTGATATTCAGAAGTGCTCCTGTGTCACCCATGGAGAAACATCCCAAATGTGACAGGCAGTGCCACTCCAGAAGAGGCAAAGGCACCAGAAAACACCAAAGGCAAAACACACCCCATGATGTGACCCCTTCCCAGCTGTCTTCTTCTTTAACAGCACCTGGTGTAGATGCTAAAGCCTCCACCAGGTGCTAGTTATAATTTAATCAAATTCTCTCTCTAAATACTGCTGTGACAGCCCTTGTTCTGGTCTTTGGGTTGTGGGAGCCTTGGGCTGGGCTCACCAACGTGATCCCAGGAATAGATCTGCCCAGGTTCTCCCAGCCCTTGAGGCTCTGTGTATCCCCTCCGTGCTGCCAGCCCATCTTTTAAACTGGTAGAGATCTTCAAAATCTGTTGGCACAAATAAATCTCCTTTCAATTGTGCCAGTACGTTATCTTGAGGATGAAATAGAGCAAATGAGAACATTGCAGCTGAAAATGCCACGACTGCCAGCGCGCCTGGAGCCTCCTGTTCCAGCCAAGGAAAAGGGTAAGTGATTCGGAGCGTGCAGCAAGATGCATCCACGCTGGCTCTGCCCAAGTGACCCACGTGCTGGGGCTCATTTAAAAATCCCAGGTATTCACGCAGCTTCAAAGTATCGTTTCTGAACAGATGCAAATACCTGCGGTGCGTCTATTAGAAGAGCCGTGCTCCTTTGCCCTGCAGATTGAATTTTGCCTGTGGGTTTCGTCAGATAATTATTATTTTGTGCTAGTTTATTTAAGCACTTACTCATCATTGCCAGCACACTAAATAATGAGCTCTGTGTCCCCGAAGATTAAACAGCAGCATTCTGCAAAATAGAGGGAAAGAAATATAGTCGAGCTCTGCAAAGTTTTTAATTAACAGCTTGATACTAAGAAAGATAGCACGAGTGGTGGGACGTTGCCCAGGCACAACTGCGTTTTGCACAGGATGGCTTTCACTCTTACGGGCAGCCCTCTGCCCCCTTGTTAAGACAGGTGAGAGAAATTCCCCGTATCCCTGCTGGAGCCACACAAATTTTCCCTTCCTGCTGGGAACGGGACAAGAGGACCCCTAGGAAATGGCTCCTCTGTGGGACCTGGGGCCAGGAGCCAGCCCAGCAGCTCCGGTGTCGGGCTCTCTGGGATGTGGTGTCCTCCCAGGCTTTGGAAATATGAAAGGATCAACACAGATGGAAGAAAGGGTAAATACGGGTCCCTAGAGGGCTGCACTAGGAGGAAGCCTGGCCAAAGTGCAGAAGGGAATGCATAAGTTCGCCCAAGGTGGGGTGTGTGGGCGCGAGGCAAAGGGCTCAACGCGCTGGGAGCTGAACAATTACGATTATTGTTAGCATATTACCACCCCCTTTGATCATGAAAACCACTTGAGAGCCCCACACTGACCCCATGAGGTGTGATAATATGACAAAAGGAGGGGGGGAGACCTTTTGCTGATCTGCTTCCACGACCACGCAGCCCCTGCTCCGCCTGGCAGCGAGTCGGGTACCTGGAGCTGAGCCGCCTCCAGGGGCCTGAGGGAGCGCAGGCCAGTGAGCTTTGCATTTGTTCCTGGAAAATGTTTTTAAGCTGTGATTAAAAATAGACCAACAGAGCACAGATGGGATGACACGGACTCCAGGAAGGGAAATTCGTCAGTCTCTCCAAAACGTCCCCGGTGGTGTTCCTACTTCTAACGGGAGGTACGGCTCGTTCGGACCAGCCAGGATACCTGCGAGGTGCAGCACAAGCGGGCAGGAGAAAAATGACATTATGGGGAAAAAAATAAAAAAAGTCGGAGACAGAAAACCAAGGGGACTTAATTTCCAATTTCTCATGAGCGGGTCTCATCGCTGCATATGTTAATGTTTTCAACAGCGATCTGGAAAGAAGGAGCTGGAAAACAGAGCCCAGTTTGTCGATGACACGCGGGGGAGTTAATTGAATCCAGAAAAGCCTGTAAGCATCTCAGAGAAACCTAATCAAGCCAGGGAACTGGGTGAAGCCTCTGTAGCTGCGTAGCTACTTCCACAAACAAATACTGTAGCACACCAGAGAGCAAAGTTTCGGCTAGTGCAAAGCCCGGCTTCACAGCACCAGACAGTCTCTGGGATAACTTAAAAAGAGCTACTACAAGGATTAGGACCGAGTATCCTGTGTGTGGGCTACTCTGCATCCTAATTTGTTAGGGAATGGCATCAAGTGGTTGTGGAAGACGTGCTCGGAGGCACTGCTCTGCCAATTAGCGCTAGGGAGCAGGAGCAGGGAGGCAAAGCTTGGCAGAGAGCACCCTCCAGTGGGCACTGGGAGCCCACTGGGAGCCCCGCAGGGTGCTGAGAGCGGCTGGGATCCCCTGCTCGTGTGGCCAGGCGCTGGGTGAGAAGGCACGAGGCTGCTGGGCCTCGCTGCGTGCTCTCCTCATGGTTCCCATCCAGGCGAGGGCAGGGCCGGGCTCCCCAAATTGTCCAGCTGGCCGCCAGCTGCAGAGCCTGCTGCAATAAAAAATGGGGCTGGGCGGTCGTGCAAGAGCGGGAGCAGAGGAAACCCCAACCCCGCAGGGGCTGGCAGCATCCCCGTGGCATCACATCCACGGGGCGAGGGTGGGCTTTCCCGCGGGGCGAGCCGTCTGGGGCAGGGAGCGCATCCTCGGCAGCATCTGGATGCAATCAGTGTTTGCAGAGCTGGCGAGGCTCCTTCCCGGCCAGTAGCCAAGTGAGATGTTTCCCACAGGAGGCCGAGCCCGTTGCTCCTTGTGCCGGCGTTCTGCACGTCCGCTGCAGCCGGCTGTGGCCCCAGCAGCTCCCACGGAAAGGGGTCTGTGCCCTGCGGACCCCCAGCCGCTGCCCCGGGGTTCAGCAGCAGCGAGCCACTGGGTTCTGGGGTTTGCAGCATGCAAGCTGTGAAAAACAGAGCAAATAACCCAGCACGGCTGAGAGCCCCCAGGGACCGGCTCAAGCACCATGAGCCACCGCACGACTCGCCCCATGCTGCATCCCCGTGGGATTTGTCCTGTGGGGGTTGTCCAGCAGCTCCAAAACGTGCCTGTGGCTGCTCCTGCCCCGGCCAGCCCCGCTCTGTGCGTCACCATCAGCCTAATAACGTGGTGACCCCGTTATTCAGCTCACTTCATTCCTGCTTTTAGTTTAGTCCTTTTAGTTTTCTCACTAAAAATTGAATGGAAGGCTTGAGGAAAAGATGCACAATTTAAAAAAAAAAAAAAAAACACGTTTAAATGGCTAAGCAGCCAGATTTTGTTATTTTGTGAAGGGGCTTGCACAGTGGGATGTTTTTACGAATCCCCCCGGCTCCTGGAGTCCCTTGACTACCCACAGATCGCTGCTTGTGCTCAGTGCCCCCTGCTCTGTGCCCACTTACCAGTGCAGCCAGTAGCTGTCAGAATGGAGAGCAGCTTAAACCAGGCTACTCCAAGGCAATCTGGAAGCAAGCAGCTCTCTGCTGGAAAAGCCGCAAAAATAGGCACAATGTCCGTGTGTATTCTTCCTTTTCTGGCAGTACGAGAGGTCAGCACCAGGGCCAGGCTGGGCTGGGGAAGGTTTGGAGCCGAGCAGAGCTCGGCACAGTCTGTTCCTCCCTGCTCGACCTGTGCGAGGGATCCTGATGGGCTCCAGATGCTCTCCTTGCCCAGAAGATGATTCACGGTCAGGGACTGACCGGGCTGAGAGGATCAGACTGACATCACCCTCATCCAGGATGTGACCCCGTGCCTCAGTTTCCCCACTTGCAAACACGCAGGGACCAGCGCAGTGCTGGCAGAGAGGCACCACAACAAAATCTTCCTGCTGTGCGCAAATCTATCTGGGGGAAAGAGGTGAAAACCCACAATTGCAGCGTGGAATTTGCCCTCTGCAGCTTATAGGAGAGCTCGGGGGCACCCAACGGAGCTGAACAAGGAGCAAAAGAAGGGCAGCAGCGTGCCCCATGGGACTGGGCTTGGGTGCAGGAACACAAACCCAAGCAGAGCCCAGGCAAAGGCACGGAGGAGCCCAGCGAGGGTCATCGTGCAGACGGGATCAGCATCCGGCTCAGGAAATTCCCAGTGCCGAAAATAGTTGGATGCTGGAAGGGCACACGGGGGACGCGGTGCTTTATGCTTGCTGCAATTTTTTTTTCTTCCCCAGGCGATGGGGGCTGCCAGGAGGGTGCTGGGTGCACCTGGCAGGGTCTGGGGGTGCACCCAGCAGGATCTGGGGTGCTCTCCATTTTTAGGGGCCACCCACCCTTGCAGTGTGCTTCTCAAGGAGAACACGCTGCCAATGCACTTTTTTTTTTCCTACAGAAGAGGAAAAAACATCGGCGTGAAGCAAAAAGCAGCTAAAAACATGGTAAAATCAACCTTTTTAGGAAAGGGCAAGAGGCTCCTCAAGTGCTGGCAGGGGTCCTGCCCTCGCCAAGCTGTGGGGGGGGAGGCAGCCCCCCGGCTGTGCTCAGCAACAGGCCGGGTGCCCCAGGAGCACCCCGTGCTCAAGGCCTGCAGCGAGCTGGGAGAGCAGCAACCAGCCCAGCCCCGCTGCATCCCAGAGCGACCCCAGAGGGCCAGCAGGTTGTGGACGGTTTAAACCAGGGGAATTTTTGCTTCGGGGCCAGCACAAATATTTGCTTTAGTGTGCGCTGGGGAGAAGGAGAGGGGGGGGGACACGAGCAGAGGAGAGCAGCTGCCGGTGGCCAAGAACATCCACGGGGAAAGCAATGCCAGAAAAACGCAAGATTAACGTGCTTCCCCTGCTGCTTCCCTCGGGGTCCCGCTCTCCTCCCGGAGCCCCCACACCCAAAATCCGCCAGCAGCCTGGCCAGGCACCCGCGGGAGGGCTGGCAGCCCCTCGGCGCACCGGCCGGGGCAGGAAAAACCGACGGGGGTCGGGGGAGAGCCGGCACGGAGGGGGGGTCCCGAGCATCCCCGATGGCGGCCGCCCCTCCCTCTTCTTCCTCCTCCTCCTCCTCCTCCCACCGGCCGGCCCAGAGCCCTCGCAGCCGCGGGGCCGGCCGGGGAAGCGGGGCTGGAGGGCCGGCGGGCGCGGTGCCGTGCCAAACCGTGCCAAGCCGTGCCAAACCGTGCCAAGCCGTGCCGGTCCGGTCCGTGCCATGCCGTTCTACAAGCGGAGCGTGGTGGCTCGGCGGGGCCGGGCGATGCCGCTGGCCGAGCTGCGGGACGTTTGCAGCCTGGCGGCTCTCACCCTGCTCCGGCAGCTCGCCGACCTGTGCGGCCACTCGCTCGCTTTGCTCGGGGACATCGAGGGCCACGTCGCGGCTCTGGGGCGCCGCACCGGGCGGCTGCACCGCCGCGCATCCCGCCTGCAAGCGCTGCTGCGGGGCCGGCCGCTGCGAGGGGCAGACCCAGGTAAGCCCCCACCCCGAGCCTTCCCCGGGACCCTCTCCCCATCGTTTGCCAGGCGGGGGCTGCCTCCTTCCAGCCCACCCTCGCCTCCCCTGGCTCCGGGGACCGGCGACCGTCCCCAAATCGCTGCGCTCTCGGCCTCCGTGGAGGCGCGCCTGGGTGCGGAGCGGCTTCCCCCGAGGGTTTTGGGGTGGCCGGAGCCCCGTGGCAGCCCGCAGCCCGCAGTCCTGCCCGCGCCCCGCTCCCCCTGGCAGCCAGCGGGGTTTGGGTTGTGCCCCAACTGCTTCTCGTTTCCCTTTCCGAGCCTTTGGGTTTGGCACCAGGCTTTACGCGCTGGGTCACAAGCGGGCAGCGCGTTTCGGAGGAGCTTAAAATAAGCTCGTTTTGGCTTGGGTTAGAAAAGTTTATTTTCAAACGCTTTGCGGGGGGGTTTGGGGGGGGGTTGTTGTTGGAGCATGCTTTCCGCAGAAGCGCAGCGCGTTTCTCAGGCCCTTGACGAAGTGTGTGTGTGTCCCTTGTGCTTTCTGCAACCCCCCTCGCGAGTGCCGTTTGCTGCTCCGTCTGCGTGGAGCCACGGGGAATGACTGCCAGACCCTCGCCGCGTGCTTCCCGGATGCAAGCCGAGCGCTCAGCCTTGGCCAGGGAGATGCGCTGCTCCTGCAAATGCTGGTGCAGCAGAGAAGTTATCAGGGGAAGGAAGAGGCTCCCGCTGTCCCCCGCCTCGGCTGGTGCAGGAGTCTGGGGAGGAGGCACCGCAGTCACCCAAGCTGGCACCTGCAGTAGGGCAGAGCTGGTGTTGTCACCGTACGTGCTGGACCGCTGTCCCCTGCAGGAGGAGCTGGCCCTGACGGTGGCCAGATGGTCCCCTCCTGGTCGGTGGGCTGGGAACGCTTTTGGCCGCAGGAGCTTTGTGCCACTGGGCTGGACATCGCGGCCACGGTGGCCTCAGGATTCGGGCAGGGGCCAGCAGGGATGGGGCAGTCCTCTCCTGCCTTGTCTCCTCGTTAGAGGCATGAACATGCATGCGTGTGGATGTGCATAAATGACACTAGCTGGAGGTTGGAGATGCATCAAGAGAAAAAAAAATAATGAAAAAAAAAAAAAAGCTTGGTTTGATTTCATGAGCCCAGCTCCACGGGGCGCAGGGACACGGGCGGGCTGCATTTCCCCCACCCCGAGGGCAGCACCACCCTCGGGTGCTGAGGCACAGCACCGTGCCGCGTCCCTTGAGGGGGGAACAAACACTTGACACCATGCTGTTGGAGGGTGGGAGTGGGTCCCCCTTTTTCCATTTCTTGAAGAGGATCCAAAGGGGAAAAATCACGTTTCTCTTCTCAAAGCGGAACAAAACCAAAATGTCTGGTCCCCGGGGACACGGAGGTGAATCAGCAGCACCAAACATGCCCTGGAGCAGCCTTCCTGCAGTCCAGCACCGAAGGCTCGTACCTCAGGACCGAGACCCCGGCAGGGCTGCAGCACCTGCTGGCTGTCCCTTCGGCTGGCTCGGAGCTGACACCACATGCTGGTGATTACAGCCTTCTCTGGGCTTTTGCAGTGAGTGGTGGTGCTCCACGTGTTGCCAAACTCCAGCGAGGAAACCGCAGCTGTGCAGTGCCAGGGGAGGGGGCCAGGCTGTGGCTCTGCCCTCCCCGAGGATGCTGATCCCGGATTTTCTCAGGATCCTCTCCCCGGCTTTGGTTCCTCCCAGGCAGGTTGAAGTGTGCCGAAAAAGCAGCTCGGGTGCCCACTGTGCCCGTGCAGTTTGTCCATCTGCAGAGCCAGCAGGAGCCGCCTTGCCTTCCTCCTCCTCCTCGGGAGAGGCAGGCGCTGGGGCAGTCGCATCGCTGCCGGATGAAGGAATCGCGCCGCAGAGGGCCAGGGGAGTGCTTAATCTGCCGAGGCAGCGAGGTTGTTTCCACTGCAAGGCAGCAGCCAAAGGCTGCTGGATTCCTCTGCCCTTATTCATCGGCCACCACGTGAGAGCTTGGAGAGCTTGCGCCCGTCCCAGCGCTGCCCCTCGCAGCCCCCTGGGTGCCAGCTGGGGGGTACGGGCTCGTGCTCCCCACTCAGCCCTCACCCCTGGGGACCCAGCCACTCCCGAAATAACTCTTGGTGACAAAGAGGATGGGGCCGGGTGCCGAGAGCTATTTAAACCGTTGTTCCCTGAGGAGCTGCGGGGTTGATTCTCTGGAAGGAACCCTGGGCTGTGCTGGCAGGAGGAGCTGTTTGCTGCTCCTGCCTGAACGCACGGTGCTTGCCGTCCTCTGAGCTCACATCTCGATGCAAGTGGAGGAGATGGGCAGAGCCACCACCCGCGGGGAAGCACCGGGGGTGGCACAGGGCTCCCAGCACGCAGATGCACGGGGCAGGGGCAGGAGATGCCATGACCCCATGGGATAAGCAGTACCGGCTATGGCAAGCACGAGGTGAAGGTCTGGAGAAGTCCTCGTCCTGGGAACTGGAGCTGCTCATCCTGGCCTCAGCCTCCTCCGGTGTGGCTCCAAGAAGCCTCCAAGAAGCTTCCTCCGCCTGCTTGTTTCCGAAGCCAGCGGTGATTTCAGCGCCAGAGGGGAGAGCGCAGCTCCCCCCAAACGTGGCCTTGGCGCGAGTGGGAGGAAGGAGGCTGAGCAAAGCTGGGCTGGGTTCGGCTGCCAGAGGAACGGAGCGGGGAGCCGCACCCTGCCTCCTAACGGGAACCGTCTGCGGGGAGCAGCAGGGAGAGAGGGGATGGAGGAATAACGCTCGTCTCGCATCCAGACCCTGCTCTCCGAAAACATCGGCGGTGCGGTGGTCAGGAGCAGGCACCGCTGCTGAAGTTTCCCCAGGGAAGGAGAGGAGGAGGTGCTGGGGATGAGCTGGCACCGAGGGTGTCCTCTCCAGGCTGTCACCGTGACCTCGCTCCCTCCCCGCCAGCTTGCAATGGGGCTGCAACTGGGGACCCAAATCACCCGCTGGCGGTGCGTGGGGGCATGGGGTGGTGCTGCCATCCACTTGCAACGCGGCACAGCTGTGGTGCTCGTGCTCCTTGCTGCCCCGGGTCGCAAGTAGAGGCTCCTCAAGCCTCCGTAGTATTTCTATATCAGGGTGGTTGCTGGTAGGAAGCGCTTACAACATCGCGCTGGCTGTGACTGTGGCAGCGGTTACGTTGCTCAGGAACATGGATTGGTTTCAACTATGTCTCCAAAGAGGCTTGCATCATCTTAAGCAGCCTGAAGGATGCATTCACTTTCATGTGCAGAGAGGAGCTGGAGCTCACTTTGGCAACCCGCTCTCCAGCTGCAGAGCTCTCCGGCACGCTCAGGGAAGTGAAAGCGCTCGCACAGCACCGTCGCCAGGCGCTGGAGCGCAGGGTGGTGCCGCACTGCTGGGCTGGAGCAGCTCATCCCTCCAGCTCCTGCTGTGGCGGGGCGTTTGCAGGTGCCAGACGCGGTGCAGGAACGAAGGGCCGCCTCCACGCCGTGCGTGCAGCAGCTACCGAGCACAGCAGAGGTCGTCTCGAGGCCGTAATCGCTGAAAGGCAGGAGCTGCTGGCCCAAGGACCGAGCTCCCTGCTGCTGACCAGTGTTGGGACGCTCCTGGCGCAGCCCCTACACCCATTCCTGGGGACAGCTGGGTGCCAGCTGGCTCTGTGCCACCCGCCCATGCCCTCAGCAGCCTCATGGGGATGGCCACATCCCATCCCCAAACCCCGTGGCACCCCTGCAGCCAGCAGCTGCAGCAGGTCTGCTTCTTGCTGCGTGCGTCACACGTGCGGTCAGCTCAGCCGGGCACATCAGCTCGGACGTGAAACCCTCCTTCCCTGGGCCCCAGGGCACCTGTGGGCACCCCAGCTGTGTGCGTGAGAGTGGCTTGTGGTTTCCTGCTCCTTGGGTGCTGGTCTGGAGGCTCCTGCGCAGACGGGCTTGGCTGGAAGAGGTCAGCCAAAAGGTCGTGGGGGGATTTGTGCTGCTGGAAATCGCTCGGCGACTCCAGGTTTCTGCTTAGGCGCGGGACAGGCAAAGCGATGGCAGCAGGAGGTGAGGTCAGGGTGGCAGGATCATCTCCTGCCTGTGCAGGACCCGCTGTGGCTTCTTGGGAAGGAGAGCTGGCACCATTGCACCAGGGATGTGCCCCAAAGCCGTGGGGCCAAAGGGCAGGGCGAGGGATGTCACCAAGCAAATGGCAGAGCCCAGGGGAGCTGCAGGATGGAGCCTGGAGCAAATCCCCCCCAGCTGGCTGCCCAAACCCCGTTAATTAAGGGAGAGGGGAGGCTGGCTCTGCTCGTGGCAGCTCCACACGCGGGCAGGGCAGTGGTGGGGTGGCATGGGGCACCTCCTCTCCTGCAGCCCCTCCAAGCTGGTGGCCCCCATCCCCTGCTCCCCCGGCCAGCTCCATCCCCGCGCCGTCTCCATGGCTCCGCCGTGGCATGCGTCTGCGGCGGGGAAGTGCAGCTATGTCTTTAAGAAGGGCCTGGGCTGGGGTGGGAAAAGCATTTCCATGCAGCCTTTCTCCCAGCAAACCTGGAGCGAGTTAGCGGCCGAGTTGGAGCGGCGGCCGGCAGCCAACTCGCCCCACGCAGCCACCCCGCTAGGTGCCAGGGTGCCATGGGGGCACAGGGCAGCCAGCGGGGCACGGAGCAGCCCGTGGCCCCCATCCCTGTGCGGAGAGAAAGAGGAGGAGGCCGAGCTGGGTACGTAGAAGTTTTATCCTCCTCCTCCACCCCGATCGCTGTCCTGCTTCAGGGAGGGGGCTGGCGGCTCCGCGGGATGAGGGCAGGGAGCGCAGCGGGTGCATGGTGTGGGGCCGTTAGGGATGCAGAGCCCTCTGTGCCCTGGGCTGTGCCCCACAGCCGTGCCCAGACCTCCTCCTCCTCCTCCTCTTCCTCATTCTCTTCCTCCTTTTTCTCTTCCCCTTCCTCCTTGCCGCTGGCACCGGCTGGGGTGGGAGCATCCCCAGGGACCCCACCGGGACGGGAGGTGCCCGGGGTGCCCCCGCCTTGCTGCCACATTCCCAGGCACAGGCTGGGTGCTCCAAGTGGGTTCCCCCAAGCTGGGCATGATGCGGTGGCTGCAGGATTGGTGGCCATGTAGGGGACAGCGTGCCAGCACCACGCCCCGTGCCCCAGCAGGGTGACTGGCACCATGTCCCCCGCAGTGGGCTCACACGTCGTGGTGAGGATATTACAGCATGTGGCACGCGTCTGGGTCCGTGCTGGTGGTCCTGCGCACTGGTTTTGGGTTGCATTTGCTGCTCCCAAGCTGGAAGGAGCTCTGGGTGCCCAGGGATTGGGGTGCAGCTTGGTGGGGTGCTCAGGGCTCGGGTACCCACATCCCCTCGGCGGTCTGCACATGCCTGACCCCTGCATGGGGTCTGGGTGCCCAGGGACGCTGCCTGAGCCCTGACAGCGTGCCCTGTGCTGGTGGTGGTGTCGGGGCGTGAGAAGCTCCCGGGGGGCACTCGTGCAGCTCCCGGGACTGCCGAGTAAGGAAACTTGTGCTGCTGCGCTGGAGGAATCCCAGGAATGCAGAACCCAGAGGGGACACGAGGTGGCACGGCAGCCTCAGCCTGGCGTTTTGGGAGCTCTGCAGGCAGAGCGGTGCCAGAGCCAGGCCAGCCTCGCAGGGGCCACTCTGGAGGTCACCTTCGGGGGCGGTGGGGAAGCATGGGGAAGGTGGGGACGGGCTCAGGCCTTGGCTTCCCGAGCTCTGCCAGCACCCTCCAGCTCGGTGGGCACCCCTCAACGCCCCTTTCACCCGGTTTGGTGCGGCAACTGGGCGCCACGCGTGCCGCAGCCCGCTTTCGGCAGCCCGGGTCCCGTTCTCCCCGTCCTTGGCTCGGGCCCCGAGCCATTGTTCTCCAATGAGCTCATCCGAGTTGCTAGTTACTTCATTTATTTATTTATTTATTTTATTTATTTTATGTATTTATTTATTTATTTTTAACGTGGTCTCTCGGCCAGAAAACCATCGGCTCCTCCGCTTTATGAAGCTGCCTTCCGCGCCAGCAGGAGCGGAGGGCAGCAGCGGAGGAGGAGGAGGAGGAGATGGGCGTGGGGCAACCCCACAAGAGGGGAGGACGAGCCGGGGGTCCCGCTGCCCGGGATGGGGCGCGTGTTGGGGCGGGGGGCTCCGAGCAAATAGCTGCTGGGACGGCGTTTCTGCAAGCCGCCCCGGGCTCGCCGTGGTGCCTCGCTTTCTTGGGTAAGAGGAGAGGGGGGGTGGCTCGTCCCCGCGAGCCGGGGGTGGCACAGCTGGGCCCCCGCACCGCCGCAGCTCTCACACCCACCTGCTCCCGCAGCAGTTGCACACACGCTGCCGCTCCTTGCGCCAAGTACTGATCCAATTTGTGGCTGTTGCCATAACAACCTCCCGGCGCTTTCTGGTCCTTTCTGTCGCTGCACAAGATGCCGAGATTCGGCGGGTGAGGGATGCTCCAACCCTCCTGGCCCAGGATGGAGCAGGGGGGCTGAGCAGTCCCATGGCACCCCCGGCCTCTGGGTGTAAGGCCCCTTTGCCAGCCGGGTCCCAGCGCAGCGTTGGGGTCTCTGGGTGCTCCCTGCTCCTCCCAGCACACCTCCCAGACATCACCCCAGCACCCACAGGCCCAAATCCCCCCCACCCATGGCTCTTGCGATGCGCACCACGCACCTCGCCTGGCTTTTCCCCGATGGGGCAGCATCCCCGAGAGCCCACCCGTGCCCTCCCTCCTCCCTCGGCACCACTGCAGGTCTCCAGCTCCCCTCGGGGCCAGCCTCGCAGAGCTGCTCTGAAGGACGTGGGGAGCGCTGCCACCCCCGCAGCCCCCCCCGGGGCACCCCATCCTTCGAAGGATCCCCCCGCCCCGATCCGTGCCGAACCCGGGACCCCCATCCCCGCGCTTCGGGCCGCCCCCTCCCCGTTCCCATCCCCATCCCCGTGTCCCCCCACCCCCCCCCACCCCGCCGCCGCCCCCGGCCGCCCCCCGCAGCCGCCGCCATTGGGCGCGATCGCGCTCCGCGGCCCCGCCGCGGCGGGCGGGCTCCGAGGGGGCGGGCGGGCCGGCGGCCGCCGCGCCGATGCGGCGGGCGCTCGGTGCGGCCCGGCCCGGCCCGGCCCGGCCCGGCTCAGCACGGCTCGGGGCGCTTCGTTTCGGCTCGCTTAGGGCTCGGCGGAGGGGTGGGATGGAGCCGGAGGGGAGCGGTCCGGGGGCGGCGGAGCTGTGACCACCTGGGCCGGGCGAGCAGCGCCGGAGGATGGGCAACGCGCAGCGCAAGGCGCCGCGCAACCAGCGGCGGGGCAGGATGATGCGCTCAGCAACAGGTACCGGGGGATGGCACGGCTTGGCACGGGATGGCACGGCACGGGATGGCACGGCACGGGATGGCACGGCACGGGATGGCACGGCACGGCACCGGCCCCGCTCCCCGTGCGCCCCCCGCTCCGCTCCCTCCGGTGCCTGGTGCCGGTGCCCCCCGCCGCGGGCTGGGATGGAGCAGGGGAAGCAGGGGAGGGGGCGGCTCGCCCTTGGCAGCGGCCTCCCGGTCCCTGTGGGTCGCTTGGAGGACGCGGGGGAGGTCACCTCCAGCTGAGCTGCGCCTCGCTGCCGGGGACGGCCAGCCGGGGGGGTGTCGCGGGGCACTGACCCCACTGCCCTGCTCAGCACCGTTCCCCGGTGCGTGGCACGGGTGCTGCCCGGGGAGGGTCGAGCTGCGGGAGGGGGAGCCTCAGGATGTGGGGAGCCAGCTCTGGAATGTGGGGAGCCGGCCCCAGATTGCAGGGAGCGAGCCTCACGGTGCCAGGTGCACGCTCCGAATTGCAGGGAGCAAGCCCCAAATTGCAAGGAACAAACCCCAGATTGCGGGGAGCCAGCCCCAAATTGCAAAGAGCGAGCCCCAAATTGCAAGGAGCCAGCCCCAGGTTGCAATGAGTGAGCCCTGAATCGGTGGGAGCAAGCACCAGGGTGCAAGAAGCCAGCCCCGAATTGAATGGAAGCGGCACCCAGGTGCAGGAAGGCAGCCCCAAAACGCGTGGAGCCAGCCCCAGCTCGTGAGGAGCCAGCTGTGTTGCAGAGGCCTGCACTCGCTGGCCCTAAAGCAGGGCCCTGCCGAGGCAGGGAGCCCGTCCCTGCGCCGCCCCCAGCACCCCCAGCCCCCACCTCCCCCAGCGGGTGCCTCCGAGGGGTCTCTCCCCAGGCAGAAAGCCCAGCAAATCTGCTGTGGGCATTTAGGGGGGGGGAGCGTGGGGCGGCCGAGCACAGCTGCCCTCTGAAAAAGCTGGGTCGAACAAGCAGGACCTGTCTGCTCACTCCTTTGTCCCCACCCGGCCAGCCCAGGCGGTTCCACAACCCTCTCCAGACACCGGGAAGCTCGGCTTCCCTCTGCGACCCAGCCCAGAGCCTGGAAATGCCAGAAAAGCTGGGACGCTGAGGTCTGGCAGGGCTCTGGGCTGCAGGACCGGCCGTGATCCCGCTGCCCCGTGCGCTCCTGCGGGCTGGAGAGCGGGGAGGTGGCAGCGCGGGGAGCAGCGGGGAACTTGGCAGCCCTGGGAGGGCCCTCCAGCAAATCGCTCGGGAGCCGCACGAAAACGTGGAGTGATTGTCACAGCCCAAGTGACTGTCACAGCTTAATAATGAGCGGGCAGAGGGGGTGGAAGTACAGCCTGTCTCCGTATAATTTTGCAGCTGCTGTTGTAGCGGGTGGCGCAGAGGACTGAAATAGGGCAAAGAGAGCTTTAGGTCAGGAGGGGCTGCCGTGCGCCTTGGGGGCTGAGGGGTGAAGGATGCTGTCAGTGTGTTGCCCTCTCGGTTTGGGATGTGGGTAGTGGATGGGCCTGGGGGGCTGGGGTACTGCACCCTGCCCACCTCTCCTGCCCCAGACTCATGGCTCACAGGGGACCGGAGCTGATTGTGCTTCTACCAGGGCTGGGAAAGGTGTACCTGGGTACACCTTGGCCAAACTTGGCCAAAAAACATTTTTTATATTCCCCTATTGCCAGCGATTGTGGGGGGGGGGCTCTCAGGTCACTGTGTTTCGGGAAACCAGCAGCAGCAGATGCTCAGGAGTTGTTCTGACACAGAGCTTATAGGGGCTGGTGCCGGGGCACCGGGGGAATCTGTTGCCACGTCGTCCGTGGCCGTTGCTGGTGCGTGTCGGAGCAGGTCTGCTTGTCTCCCCCATCTACCAGAGCCATGTGCAAGTGCTGCCTGGGTTGCAAGTGCCTGGGGGAAATTAACTCTGCTGGCATCTGCTGTCTTCGAAGCATCCCATCCTTTGGGCCTGCAGCATCACTGAGTGCAAGGCGCATGCTCCCCATGCTGCCCCGGTGTCAAAAATCAAGCCCGTCCCAAAGCAAGCCAGTGCTTGGAGCTACGTTCCCATCTCTGCTGCAGTCCTGGCTCCCAAGGGCCTCAGTCCTCCAGGAAAATCAAGCTCGGCTTTACAAATCCTCGGGGTGCTTGGAAAGTGGTCCCCGCGGAGTCTCCGCCGGTGGCGTTCGGCAGGAGGCGAGCCAAGAGGAAGCCCTGGGGGAGCTCCTGCAGCACCCAGGGTGAAAGTCGAGTGAATTCGGAAAGCTGTGACATGGGAAGGAAGAGGGGACGGGGCTGTGACAATGGGCTGCTGGCGCTGACTCAAACAGCCAGTTCCTGGTCGTTTCCTTTCCCTCCGGGCTGGGGACGGGGCCGGAGGCAGGGAAGGCGGAGGCAGCTCCTTTCTCGCCGTGTTTTTTTGCTGCACGGAGTCCCGAGAGCGCCGGCTGCAGCCATGGCCAAGGTGGAGTGGCTCCTCGCGCCGTGGCACCGGGAAGGTAAGGCAGGAGGGCAGCGGTGCTTCCAGGGATTTGGGGTGCCCGGTTGGGGAACGGGGACGTGGAGGCTCTCATCTTCGGAGGCCGTGCGATAGGCAGGGATGGGGTCAGTGCCGCCTGACGCTGCAGGTCTTGTCCCCACTATCCCAGTGTGGCCTTGGCTGCGATGTGTCCCTTTGTCTTTTAAGCCCTCCCTGCTGCTCCCTGGCCCATCTGGGGTGTCTTCGCTCTGATGAAACCACAACGGGGCAGATCCCCCCAGCACGGGCTGCGGGGCCACGCTGAGGGTGCAGCGGCCGGGGGCCTCGCCGCCCTTGCTGTTGCTCCTGCTGCGGCTGATTTCACATCTCGGGCCCCTTTGTCCCAGGGCCTGGCCACGTTCCCCTCTCAGGCAACTTCCTCGCATTGTCCTGGCCCCGCGGAGTGCAAAACCAGCAGGGCACAGGGGAAACGGCGCTTTCCTGGAAGCGCCCGCTCCCAGCGCGGGACCGCAGCCTCCCCGGGACAGGGCACGGGGTGGCCGCAGTAGCGGGTGGCCGGGCCCCCTGCCTCCAAGGCAGCCACGAAACCCAGCGGTGTTGCGGGCTCGCTCGCTTCCCTGCCACCGTTCCCAACGTCCCCGCTGTCTCCGCACAAGTGGCAGCGCGCTGGTTGCTGTGGTGACTGCTCCCACAGAGGCACGGTGGCCCTGCGTGCCCCCACGCGCACTGAGCTGGCAGGAGGACCCCCGGCGGGGTCACCGGGGTCCCGCTGGCACCAGGCACGGGGAGCACGCGTGTCCCCTCCGCTCTCGCCCCGCACAAGACGTGGAGCGCTTGGGATCCGGCTGGAGAAACCGGGCTGTTATCTGTTTTTGCCTGATCTCACCACGGGGCTGGCTGGGCAGACTGTCCTAGCGTGGTGTTAACTCTGAACCCTACTGATGGACAGTGGCGTTAACCAGTGTGGCTGCTGGTGCTTTTCACAGAAACCTCTCGTGCAATCCAACCCTCCCCCTGCGAGCTGAGTGACCCTCACAGCTGCCAAACCCACCCACCCCTTCCAACAGCTTCTGCAGTGCTGTGATCTGCTGTCAGTACAAAAATCAGCTGATTGCATGTGAAAACGGGGAGAGGAGAGCCTGGAGCCTCGGGCAAATCTGCCGTAGCAGGCCGGCGTGATTAGTTCATGTCACAGCCCCACCAGGTGCCGTGCCGTGCCGTGCCACGGGCACGGGCACCCACCTCAAGAGCCTGGAGCCCTGGCTGCAGCCAGAGGCTGGCAAAGCATCCGCGTGGATGTTTCGTGTCTTGGGCATGCCCCATCCCGCTCACAGCAAGCACCCGTGGCAAGGTCTGCCTGGCACTCGTTGCTCTCTCCTAGCACGGGGTTCTCAGCGGGACAGTGCTTTCAATTTGGGGACATCGTTTGGGCCTGGGCGGGCGTCCACGCCTGGGGCTGCGGCAGGCACGGATGCCGCTCCGCGTCTCAGCGGGGCAGCTGGATCGGCAGCTCCGAATTCAGCATGGGGTGAGCTTGGGACAGGAGGCACTTTCCGCGGCGGCTGCCAGCTCCTGCTGTTTGCTAGTTTCTCTTCCTCTCCGCTCATCGCAGAGCAGCGTGCGCTTTGGCTCCGGACCACAGGGAATGTCACCGAGCCGCACGCGCCGGGACAGAGCGCTCGCCGTGCTGGCAGCAGGTCGGGGCGCTCGCTCGAAGCCGGGGCCATAACGTCGCCGGCGCTCTTCGGGTTGCTGCTCGGGGTCGATCTCGGCCTCGAAGTTCAGGGCCTTCATCCTCCGGCGCGCTCGACATGCCGCCGTGCCGATGCCCGTTGCCATGGCTGCCCTGCTGATGGTGCACCGCCTGCCGCTGCGTCGCTCCCGCGGCACCAGCGAGGAGCCGAGCGGCAGGGGCCGTGCTGCCGGTGCCGCCCGCGGGCTCGGGGAGGGCTTGAGAAGGAAAAGTTTAGCCGTGTGGTTTCCGGCAGGAGCCGTCGTCTTAGGGTAGCTTTGGAGTGAATCAGGCAGCCACTGCGATGGCGCTGTCGAATATCTCGCTGTGGATTCGGGATGCCTGGGCAGGAGGTAAATACGGGTGCTGGCGGGGAGCGGGGGTGATTCGGGAGATGTGTGGGGTGAGCGCACAGGCTGTGCAGCTGGCAGTCCTAGGAGGGACCAGACCTTGGCTCGAGCTTCGCTCCGGTCCTAAAGCAGGAGCAAAATCCCCTTAGCTTGAGTCCTGGACCTGATGGCACCACAGGCACCATCCTGGGCCAAGCCTGAACGCTCACTCGCGCTCTGCAAATTGTCACCAAGGTTGCGGTGCCACTGCTTAGCCCTGCACACAGACACTGCCCAGCCTTGGGGCGAGGAACGGAGCTGTCTGGGAGCAGGATGATCCCCTGGGAGACATCCTGGCTCCTGCGAGGTGACCTGCAGAGCCATTGCGTGATGCTCCCCAACCCAAAAAAAACCCTCCTGGGGAGCAAAAACCGAAGCACCAGGGCATTACGCTGGCTCCCGCAGGCAGCCCTGAGCCGTGTGCGCATGGCGCAGCCCCTCATGGCACCACAGGGGGCTGAGGGGGCCGGGGGGGGGCCCTGTGGTGCAGGCAGGGTGTCCCGGTGCTGGAGCCCTGCCCTGGGGGATGGCTGCGGGGCCCCCCCGGCGGCTGCTGCCCGGGGAGGCTTCCGCTTTGCTGAAGGGCGGCCCCGAGTTTCGGTGCTGCCGTTTGCCCGCCGGGTTGCAGCCGGCGGGGTGGGTGCCTGGGAGTGCCGAGGGGGCCAGGGCGGAGGTAAGGTGCCCTGCTCGGGGCAGGATGCAGGTGGAGGAGGGAAGAGGAGGGAGGGGGGGGCTGTGGTTTGGGGTGTCCTTGATTTCCTGCGTAGTGGCTGCAGGGTCTGCAGGGGTAGGGGGGAAGCGGGATGCCCAGAGCCTGCTCCGTGCACGGCCTGTGCGCCCTGTGCCATCCGTCACCTCCATCCTGCCTGGGCATTGCATCCCTGGGCACCAAACTAGGAGGCAAGAGGAGGAAAAGCCGTGCTCCGGCTTGAAAAAAATGGGGCTGCACTCACCTGCAGCAGGGGGAATTTCATCCCCGGGTGTTTGGCTGCTCTGGGCACAGCACTGCCCTGCGTGCGCCCTCCGGGACGGGGCTTTGGCAGCCGACGAAGCCTTGGTGTGATTTACACGCGCACACCCCGACACCTCTTGGTTGATATGGAAACGAGTCAAATTATTTAAAGGAAAGGGAAAAAAAAAAAAAAAAAAAAGGGCTTGTGTTAAGGCACGTCGTTATGGTAACACAAATTATAAAAGTAACTAGGCTAGGGACCAGGCACGTTGCTTTTGGATGCTGGGTGTCGTGCAGGCTGCGCCGCTCGGCTCTGCTGGAGCTGGGGGCAGGGTGGGCAGCGCGGGCGATGCTCGGGGCACGGCGGGCTGGGGCCGCGGTGGCCCGGGTAGCCACAGCAGGCTCAAGCAGTGTGGGAAGAGGGGGCCCCAGCAGCACGCAGGGAGGTGCTGGGCAGCCGCGAGCCATTGCGGTGCGGTCCCCTTTCACCAAAGCCACCCCGTTTGCTTCCTCTCCTTGCTTGGGTGGGGTCTGGCACGAAGCGGGTGCTGCGGCCGGAGGCGCTGACGTGCTCGCTGGGGACAGGCCCCACGAGGCAGGGGTGAGGGGAAGTGTTTGCCACGCAGGAAATAGGAATGGGTGTGCACCCAGCACCCGCCTGGACCCCGGTGCCATCAGCAAGCCCTCACCCCCTGCTGGCTCGCCACCCTTCCCTGCTAAATGTGAGGTATGCCGGGCAACGCGTCCCCTCTTCTGGGGCTGCTGGATGAGCTAAGCGTGACAAAAAGGTGCCGTGCCCCTTGGCGCCCTGCTTTCAGGCTGCACTTTTCTGCAGCGAGGAGGTTGCCTCACCGCTGTGCTGCGCGCTGCCTTTCCTGCGCCCAAGAGCAGCTGTGCAATCACCCGGGCTGCCAGGCTGATTTCTTCCTTCCCCAATTTCACCCCGCTCCGTCCGCCCACAGGAGCGTGGCCGGTGCTTGGAGCAGCAGCGGCGGTGGCGACGGGCTCTGCTCCTGCAGCCTGCGGGGGTGGCTTTGCCGGGGTGTGACACGGTCACGTCCCCGTCCCCGTGTTCCTGGAGGGCCAGGCGGGCAGGATGAGCGCACGGTGCTGGCTCAGCACCGGCCCCGAGCCCGCAGCAGCGCTCGCAGGATGGCCGCTCGCCTGCCTCCCTCTCATTCTGCTCCCTCCTGCTCGCAGCCACCTCTAACCTGGACCTCGAGAGCAAGAAAGCCGCCCACACCAAGCTGGCATGGCAGCAGCCCGTCAACGTCTTCCTGGCTGCCGGCCGCCCGCCGGGCATGGAGCAGCTGCACCAGGAGGCTCAGCTCAACCTCCAGAGCCTGCTGCAAGGTAGCGGGGCGAGGGAGGCGGTCTGGGGCGGCAGGGACGGGCACAGATCAGGGTACGCTGCCCCGAGGCCATCTCCCCACATGCACTTGTCCAAGCTGCTCCTTCGACCTCACCAAACTGCAAAAATCAGGTCCCCAGGAGGTCCCAGCCTCTGCACCGGTCTTTTCCCAGGTCCCCATCCGAGTGACCGTGGCCAAGAAGTGGCCCCGCGGCGCGTTCCTGCCCGCGAGGAGGGGGCCGGGGCTGCCGAGCCGTTTAATGCAATCAGCGGGGCTGGTGATCTGGTTTCCTTCCAGTTCCCTCATCGCGACGCCACGCAGCCTCAGATCAGATGCTTTACAGGCATCGGTTAGATCAGCAGCCTGGCCCTTCGCCCAACGCGTAATCTCATTAAGCCAGCCCGAGCAGACCTGGTTTCCGTGCGAGGCCGTAACGACCGGCATTAATTAGCTCAGCAATTACAGGGCGGGAGATGCTGAGATCCATGCTGGCCATCCCCAGCCGGGCTCGCTGCCCCCCTGAGGGCTGGTGCTTTCTCAGCCCTGGCCCCGCTCCACGGGATCTGCTGGCAGCACGGGCACGTTCCCCATCCCTGCATCCTGAGCCGCCCGTGCTGAGCAGGGACGGACAGACAGCCCAGGGACAGACGCCTCCATGCTCCTCCTGCCACCGAGCTGGCAGCTGGAGCAGGGTCCCCCCGTTTCCCTTGCAGAGGAGTATGAGGAGCAGTACGAGAGCAGGGTGACCGGGCAGACCTTCCGCGCTGCCGGCCACCCGTCCCCCGGCACCCCCCCGGAGCCCTCACCCCGACCTCCACCCTCCAAACGCCTCGAGTTTGTGCTTATGGTGAGTCCTGGGGTCCCCCCGTGCCAGGACCCCCCCGTGCCCAAGCATTCCCTGGGGCGGTGGGGCAGGGCGGTGCAGCCCCAGCATCGGGTGGAGAAAAAGGGTTGGCACGGCTGATGGGACAGCAGGACCCGAGGTGGCCCTTTCTGTCCCCCGGGGGGGGATTTGGCCGGACACACGCCTTTCCCTGCAGCCCCCGAGCCGGCAAGCCACCGACGAGGAGAGCAGCAGTGCCACCGCGCTGGGCGTGAGGCCACCCGACGCCTCCCTGAGCCTCCCCACCACCCCCGACAAGCAGACGGCCTGGCCCAGGGCCTTCCCCCTGCCCACCGTGGAGGAGAAGCAGTGGCACCAGTCCTGTTCCGTCCAGACCAACGTTGTCCCCATCAACGTCTCGGGTAGGCCAGCGGGGCCGGGACCCGGGGAAGGGGATTACAGGGTGGTGGGAGGGCGAGCCGGGGCTGCAAGCCCGTGTCCCTGCCGGCCCCATGCGGGCGATAGGGGACAGCAGAGCCACGCTCGTGTGCGTCATTCCCTGCCACCTCTCCTGCCATCTGCAACTTTGTCCATCCGCCCCAGCAGCCACGCTGCCATCCGGTCTCTCGTCGCTGCCACGCTGCCCCACCAGCCGGTTCTGTTGTCACCTTGGCTCACGCCACGCTCCGTCTGTCCATCCGTCCATCTGTCCGTCCCCGGGGGGGGCTGCAGCGCCCGGCAGCGCGGAGCTGCCCGGCCCTTGCACACATCCCATCGAAGCCCGTGTCCGAAATGTGTCCCAGCAGCCTCCCCATGCATCCCACCCCCATCGCAGCATCTCCGTGTTCCCACCAGCCGCCACCACCATCCCCGCTGCTCCTCCATCCCCACCGTGGGGCTCACCGTGCTCCTTCACACCCCCCCCGCCGCCCACCAGCGAGCCAGGGGACACCCGCGGCCACGGCGATGGCACGGGGCTGTGTCCGCAGCGTGTTTGTTTTGGCTACAGGGCAGCACTTTGCTAGGCACGCGAGTGCTCGTCACTCCCTGTTTAACACAGAGACCGCGATGAACCCCAAGTCCACCCTGCGGCGTAGACGGACCGTTATCGGATTCCCTAACATGTCCCTGCGAGACCAAGGTGACAGCAAGAACCGCGCAGCCCATTTTTCCTGCCCCACGAGTGCCCGGGGCCCGGCTGGCACCTGAGGATGGGCAGAGGCACCGCCGTGGGGCTGGGACACCCCGGCCGTGGGGATGGAAAGGCCACCACAAGGGTTCTGCACCCTCTGAGGAGCTGAGGTCCTGGGCGTGCTGGTGGCACTGGCCTGGCGCCGAAGCTGGGTGATGATAGGGGACACCCCCCAGGCCCTAAATAGGGGTGCAGCACGGTTATGGGGAGCAAAGGCTACCGAGATTTCTCCTAGGGGTGGCTCAGCTCTACAGCCCCAGCCTGTCCTCACCAGACCCACAGCGGGGTGGTGAGGGTGCTGGTGTGGCTGAGCGTGCTGGTGGCACCCCCAGCATAGCTACAGGATGGTGTTTGACCCTGGCTCGGGGACCTTGTCGTGCCAGGGAAGGTGCAGAGAATTGAGAGCCAGGTTCTGCTCAGAGCTGTGTAGGGACAGGAGGAGAAAGCGTGCCACCAAGGGAAATTCTCACGGAGTAGGAGGAAGGGGAAGGAAGTTTCCCTGTGGCAGGGGTCAGGAGGGCAACACTAAGGGGCAATGCCCGGGGTGGTGCCAGCCCCCTGCTCACCCCGTGTCTGTCCCCGCAGGCAACGCCAACGGCCCCGCGCCCACCACGCGCCCGCCCATCACCGAGTCCTTGTCCTGCAGCTTCGAGCCCGCAAGTGGGGGGAAGCCCCCCCAGGAGATAAGCCCCCGCCAGCCACTCTCCGCCCCGCTGAGGAAGACCTTCAGCGACCTCGGGGGGACGCTGCAGGCACGCTGCTGCCCACCCTCCACCCCCATGGACAACGCGGCCACCCCCGGCACCTGCAACGGGCCTCAGGGCACCCCTTTTCCCTCACCCTGGGGCGCCGGCTCCTTCAGCTACGCCGCTCCCCCCAGCCCCACGGCTGGCCAGGGTGCCTCCCCGGGCAGCTCCGCTGTGGGTTCACCCGCCGGCACCGACCGGGCGGCCTCCTTCTTCATTGCCCAAGAGGAGCGTGTGGGGAGCGCCGGGCCCAGTTCCTTCCCTGCTGCGGTGCCCGAGTCCCCCCCAGGCTCCGGGGGCCTGCGGAGGTGTGAGGGACGAGAGGCCAGGGTGAATTTCTCACCGACTAGCAAAGAGGATTCGGAGCCGGCATCGGAGCCGGCACGCCTCGGGGTGGAGCGGGCAGGGTGCCGCTTCCGCGAGCGCTCGCTGTCGGTGCCCACCGACTCGGGGTCCCTCTGCTCCGTGGACATCGCCTACGCCGAGGCCCGGCGGGGCAGCACCAACTGCGCCCTGGGCTACCCCAGCGCCGGCTCCGAGGGCAGCACCAGCACCGACAACATCTCTCTGGGGCCGGAGCCCGACGGGCAGCAGCGGCGGCGCTCCAAGAGCATCTCCCTCAAGAAGGCCAAGAAGAAACCCTCGCCGCCCACCCGCAGCGTCTCGCTGATCAAGGACGGGCAGGATGGCCCCGCTGCCCTGGGGCTGCCCAGGGATCAGAGACCCAAAAGCCTGTGCATCCCGCTGGAGCCCTCCAGCCACCGGCTGGTGCACGCGGACCCCCAGGGCAGGGAGCCCGATGGCCCAGCCGCCCCCCACCAGTGGTACCTGGCAGACTGGAAGACTGGTGATGCCTACCGGTCCCTCTCCGGCTCAAGCACGGCCACGGGGACCACGGCCGTTGAGTGCATCAAGGCACGGGGCAGCTCCGAGTCCCTGACGTCCCCCTCCATCTCCAGAGCCACGACACCCTCCCAGCTCTCGGCGGAGGCTGACCTCAAAACCTCCTCCCCGGGCAGGCCCACGGGGCTGATGTCCCCGTCCAGCGGGTACTCCAGCCAGTCGGAGACCCCCACCCCGACCGTCCCCACGTCGGCCATCCTCGGGCACTCCCCACACCAGGTGCGGGTGAGGCCGCTGGTCCCTGAGAGGAAGTCTTCGCTGCCACCCACATCCCCCATGGAGAGGAGCCCCAAATCCAGGCTGTCCTTCGACCTCCCTCTCACACCACCCGCCCACCTCGACCTGTCGGGGCTGAAGATCTCCCTGAAGGGGAAGACGAAGGTCAGCCGGCACCACTCCGACTCCACCTTCGGCACCAAGCTGGCCCAGAAGACCAGCCCCATCCAGCCCATCATGCCCGTGGTCACCCAGTCCGACCTGCGCTCCGTCCGCCTGCGCTCCATCAGCCGCTCCGAGCCAGAGGACAATGCCGACGGCCCGGAGCACGCCGAGGATCCACCACGTGTCCCCTGCCCGGGTCCGGAGAGGAAGGTGAAGCCACCGGTGGCGGAGAAGCCACCACTGGCCAAGCGGCCCCCCCTCAGCATCCTGCCCAAGCCCCCAGCCCTGCGGGAAGAGGGCCCCCTCTCCCCTACGTCCCCACCCGGCATTGCTACCAAGGACGGCTTGGCAGTGCTGCGCAAAGGGGAGCCGAGGAGGGGCCCAGGGGAGCCCCGGCGGCTCTCACAGGGCAGCCTGGAGGATGAGCCGCGGCCAGAGGGGGAGCGGAGGAAGGCCAAGGTGCCACCACCAGTGCCCAAAAAACCCAGCGTGCTCTACCTGCCGCTCGCCCCAGCCCCGGTGCAGCAGGGAGGAGGTGCGGGGGACCCGGCACCCACCCCCAGCCCCATCATCACACTGGACACCGAGCCCAGCTGCTGCCACCCTGACACCGATGACCCAACGCCCACGGAGGCCCCGGGCACAGCACAAGCTGGCGAGACCCCTTTGGAGCAAGGTGAGGGTCTCCCTGGTCCTCCGTGTTATACCCCAGGGAGAGGGGGCTGAGGGGGCCCCTCTCCATCAGCCCATGCATTTCATGGCTGTCTTCTCCTCCCTGCAAACAGGCAGCTTGTCTGAGGCCGGCACAGAGGAGAAGAGCTTTGCCAGCGACAAGACAGCTGACTCCATCGCAGAGGAGGACGATGATGTCTTTGTGGCAGCCCGGACCACAGAGGATCTCTTCACCGTCATCCACAGGTAGGGCTGGTATGCGGGGGTGGGCAAGTGGCCCCTCCAGATCCAACGTGGTTCTGTCCCTATCGCTGGTGCCTGAAATTTTCTGTGCCGGGGCTGGTGCTCAAGCTCGGGAGCAAGCCCTTGGAACTCGCCACATCCCAAAGCGGTGGCAGCTCCTGCCTGGGGCTGCTCCCACCACGATGCTCTTTGTCACTTAGGTCCAAGAGAAAGGTTCTGGGGCGGAAGGAGCCTGGTGACACCTTTGGCAGCCGGCCCAATTCCCACTCGCCCGTGAAGACGTCGGGCTCACCAACAAGTGAGTCTCCTGCAGCAGTGGTCGGCACCGGGAAGTCCTCCAGCAGGAATGAAGATTTTAAGGCCCTGCTCCAGAAGAAGAGCAGTAAAACCAGTGCTGGTACCCGGCCATCTGCAGCTGAACTGCTTAAGACCACAAACCCGCTGGCTCGGAGGGTCATGACAGAGTTTGCCCCTGAGCTGGATGGTGCAAACAGCCCCAAAAGCCAGCCCTAACCTTGCACAGACCCTTCTTGGCCACAAAGGGCTCGAGATGGCTGCGGAGGGAGCCTTGCTGCGAGCGGTAGCTTTAGGCACTCAGGTCTTTGCAGCAGGGGTGTCCCGGCTGTCCCGCTGGGGCTTCTCTCGTGCTCTCACTTCTTCCTCGGCAAATCCTCTCTGGTTCCTCTCCGATGGGAGAGCCGCCGTCAGAGAGGCAGTGTTGGGACCTGAGGCCCCCATGTCCCCGGCGGAGACGGGCTGCTCGCAGGAGGGAAGAAGAGGCAGGGATGTGGCACCGCAGCGGGGACTGTCCCCTGCTGAGCTGGCCCCGGGACCTGGCACCTCCTGTGGCACTGGGCTGGCAGCTCCTGCTGCTCCTCGGGAACAGAGTGGGACAGCAGCCCCAGGCACCCTCCAGCACCCGCAGCAAAGCTAGCTTGAAACTGTTTGGTCACTCGGCATGTGGTACTTTAAATGGCTTTTTCTAATGCACAATGGCGATGATGTTTTTTTCTCTTTTTATTTGACGGTGTTGTACCTTGAGTTTCCCAGGCAAAGTCCCGGGTATGAGTTCAGCTGGAAACACGCAGATTTACTTTGGGAAGATGTGAGGAGGCTCTTTGGAAATGAGGTTGCTTTGGAAGAGCCACAAACCGTTCCCTCTCGTCAGCCAAAGCATCCTCCCTGCTGCATGGGGAGCGGGCGCCCCGGTGTCTGCAGCCCGTGCAATGACCTCAGGCCAAAACCCACCCCCTTGAAAGCCCCCGACAGTGCTGCATTTCTGAAAGCTCTCCGGCCCTTGCTGTAAACTCAGGCCCCAGGGTCACATTGCTTCCCCGAGGAGCCATGCTCCACACACGGGTCCCCACCAGCCTCCCAGGACAAGCATCTCCTGGACTTCAGGTGGCTGGAGGCACGGGGAGGGCTTGGTCCTGGTGCTGCGAGAAGGAAGCAGAAAGAAATCTCCTTTCCTGCCTCTGGCATAGGACTGAAGCACTCTGCAAAAGCCAACACCATCGCTGGGGGTCCTGTGGCTGCTGGCCAAACACAGCCAGGGGCAGAAACACAGGGGGACGTGCCCCGATCCGCACCCGTGGATTACTCAGGGGGGGTTCCCACCGTCCTGCCCATGCCCAGGGGTTACCCACACAGCAGGGGCTCTACCCCAGCGCTGTCCCCATGCTGCCGATGGTGCCATAAGCAGATCCCCAGATCCCCACAGCACAAGCAGATCCCCCCCATGGATCCTCACCAGGCCGCGCTGAGGCAGCGGGGCAGTGACACCCAAGGCTTGGGGGCAGAAGGCAGAGGGCTGAGCAGAAACACCAGCCCTTCTTCTTCCTCAGAGCAGGAAAGGGCCAGGCAGTGCCTGCTGCAGGAACGGGGTGTTTGGGAAGTTTGCACTTTCATTTCTTTGGGTATTTACAAGAAGACGGGGCTGGGGGCAGGCAGCCCTGGGGAGAAAGGGGGCTGAGGGCACGGCTTCAGCAGGGCTGGGGTGCTCCGTGCCAGGCCCTGTGCTGGATTTTCCTTGGGAAGAGGCTCTGCTCTCCTTGTGCTTGTTGTTTTTGTGGTTTTATTTTTTTTTATTATTTTTTTTCCCCTCTCCCATCGCTTGCACATCGCACCCTCCCCTCTCGCAGGGTTGAGCCTGTAAGGGAGGAGCCAGGCTGAAAAACTCAGGAAAAAAAAAAAAAAAAAGAGAGAGAGAGAGAGAGAGAGGAAGAGAGAGAGAACGGATAGAAAGACGGAAAGGGAAGATAGGAAAAAAAAAAAAAAAAAAAAAAAAGGCGGTCCCGGGGGCTGGCCGCGGCCTCACGGCGGCGGCGCGGGGCGGGCCGGGCGGCGGCCATGGCTCCGAAGGGGAAGGGAGGCGGCAAGGCCGGCAAGGGTGAGCGGGGCCGGGGCAGGGGGACCGGGGAACGAGGGGGGCCGTGGGCTCGGGGCCGGTAGCGGAGCCCCGAGGCCCGGAGGCCCTGCTCGGTCTCAGGGCGCTGCGTTGGCAGGCGGCGAGAGCGGCGAGGGCAAGGCGCAGGGCCCGAAGGGCGGCGGCAGCTCCGTTAAGGTGGGTACCGGAGGCACCGGGGCCACGGAGCTCCCGGTGGGCATCCACCGGCCCCGCTGCCCCGCCGTGTCCCCCTCCAGGTGCGGCACATCCTCTGCGAGAAGCACGGCAAGGCCATGGAGGCCATGGAGAAGCTGAAGGCCGGGGTGCGCTTCAGCGAGGTGGCCGCGCAGTACAGCGAGGATAAGGCCAGGCAAGGGGTAAGGATGCCCCCCGAGCGGCCCCAAAAATTGGGCTGCCCAACCCCAAAAGCGGTGCAGAGCCCGTCCTTAACCCCGTTGGTTTCTTCTCGCAGGGAGACTTGGGCTGGATGAGCAGAGGCTCCATGGTGGGACCCTTCCAGGAGGCTGCGTTCGCCTTGCCCGTGAGCAGCATGGACAAGCCGGTGTACACGGACCCTCCCGTCAAAACCAAGTTCGGGTACCACATTATCATGGTGGAAGGCCGAAAATAAAGTGTGAATGGCCATTGAGTTCCTGACTGCTTGAATTCCGAGCGTGTCCCAGGCACCTAGAGCTTGCAGCAGGGTGCTTGGAGACAGCCAGCCCGTCCCTGCCACTGTGGCAGGACACACGGAGCACAGGACCCTGCACAGAGAGGTAAAGCTTTCCTTGGAAAAGGTCAAATTAGCATTTTAAATCAGCTTCAGCTGGCAGGTGAGTCTCTTCTCTTCCAGCTGCAGAGGTGATGATCATAGAATGGTTGGAAGGGATCTTAAAGATCAACTAATTCCAACCCCCCTGCCATGAGCAGGGACACCTCCCGCTAAATGAGGTTGCTCAAAACCCCATCCAAGCTGGCCTTAAACACTCCCAGGGATGGGGCATCCACAGCTTCTCTGGGCAACCTGTTCCAGTGTCCTGCCACCCTTATAATAAAGATTTTTTTTTCCTTATATCTGATCTAAATCTGCCCTCTTTTATTTTAAAGCTATTACTCCTTGTCTTATTACTACTTGATAAAGAGTCCC
Organism: Anas acuta; assembly: GCF_963932015.1. Lineage (NCBI taxonomy): Eukaryota > Metazoa > Chordata > Aves > Anseriformes > Anatidae > Anas > Anas acuta. The sequence continues at coordinate 6,832,070 of NC_088991.1, forward strand.
TCCTCAGCTTTCCTGTAGCCCCCTTTCGGTACTGGAAGATTGTTAAAAGGTTCCCCCAGAGCCTTCTCTTCTCCAGGCTCAACACCCCCAACTCCCTCAGCCTGTCTTTGTAGGAGAGATGCTCCAGCCCCTTAATAATCTTTGTGGCCCTCGTCTGGACTCTTTTAATATGTCCACGTCCTCCTTGTGCCTCTGTGTTCAGCTCTGTCCCCCAGAGCTGAACACAGGACTCTCATTAGAGCAGAGCAGAGGGGGACAATCCCCTCCCTCACCCTGCTGGCCATGCTGCTTTTGGTGCAGCCCAGGACACGGCTTTCTGGGCTGCAACTGCACATGGAAATGACATGATCTGTCCAATTGGAAGCTCAGGCGTTTCTATGCAAATCTAACCAACCTGAAAATGGGTTCCTTCGGGCGTTTACCCTTACCCCCACCAGGGAGAATGTGGACAGTTCACATGCTACAGGTTCTGCTCCAGAGCTCAGACTTAACCTGGGAAGAGCCTCCCTTTGGTAGAGGCAGAATAATGCTACAGCTAGAGCTCACAGCCGCTGCCCTGGGCAGGCTCCTCGTTCTTTCAGTTCCCAGACCTTTACGAAGGCTGGAGGCTTGGCTGAGCAGTAGCAGGGAGGGGGAAGGTGCAGGAGGAGTCCCCCTGCATAAAAAGTCATCCACACTTTATCTGATCAAAGCTCAGGGAAGAAACTGTAACTCGAATAAGGGGAGAGAAGCAGAAAAAGCACTAAATGCTTGTCACTCCATCAATTCCTCTACTGCTCAGTGTGCGGTACGTGTATGGAGCCTCGCAGACTGCACCTTGTCCTTCTGGTAAAACCGGCTAAATGACAGCATGACGGATGTGAATGAAGCAGCTCAGCATGTCTCCTACCTCCCTGACCTTCGTAATAAATATCCCAGCGTGCTGATCCTCTGCCTGCTGAAAGGCAGAACTCAGACTGGTGCTGTCTTTGCTGCAGGTGAGCATCCCAGCGTGTCAGAGGGCTTAGGATGGGGACAAAAAAAAAATCAAATAGCACAAAAACGCCTTTCCCAGGATCACACGCAATGAGGATACAAAACTGAAACCAGGGCAGGTCTTTTTCCTGCCCCACTTCTTGAGGTGTTTATTTTGCCAAGAGGATGGGAGGCTTGCACAGGCCGACCAACACTCGCAAAGCTCTACCTCATTAATATTTTGTTATGAGAGGCAGACAGGCCTTTCTACAGCATGAGAGCAGATGCGGCCTCATTTAAGGGATGCTCTATTAATAAACTGCTCGTTTCCAGGCTACCAGGGCTTTGTTCTACCTATTAGCAAAAGCACATGGCATATCTCCTGTTCTGCCAGGACAACTGTTCGTATTTGGTTTGTTATCTAGTACAAAGAATTCAAATACAGCAGCATACCAGTTTCTTCTCCAAATACTGCAGAACTCAACCAGGTGTGAAAGTGTCCCTTGCTATCACGCTGTGACATACAAGGCAAACCTGCTAGGCATTTAACAGAGATGAAGCACTGAAATTCCCTGCCGTGTGGTTACAAGGTAAGATGATGTGATAGTTGCAAGCATACCCAGGCCGAGTTTATCCCATCACTGTGGCAGAGGGGCAAATCAGACGAGCAAAGCATTGCTAAAAGCCAGAACCTCTGATTTTAAAATTGCATGGTCCAAAACTAGGAACCCACTTCGATTTCACTGCGCCTATAGTACCTGCAAGAAAATATTTTTTACAGCTAAACCAGAGGTGGGAAGAGTGTTAAAGGACCAGAGTAAGCAACCCACAATTTTAAGACAGGGATGTTCCCCCCCCGCTGCCTTTATGTGTGGATGGGCTTCTGACCATACTATTAGGGACAGATGAGAGAAGGGCTACAAGGTTAGACCACAGCCTGCTTTGAAGCCATAGACTCCCCCAGAAATACTAAAAGGTCCCGAATGTGCAGCACCTTGCAGTAGGCAAGGCCCTAATTGCTATTTCAGTCCTGTGACCCCCCCCAGCTCTACAACCCTTCTGCAGCAACCACAGCCTGGCAGGGATTTGAGCGAGAGGGTTTCTGCAGTGCTCCAGGGCAGCGTTGGAGCTGGCACCGGGCAGATGGTGCGCTGGCCTCCGTTGCATGGAGGATTTATAGCAGCAATCAGCTTCCCCCCCCACCACCACCACCTCCACCACAGCAAATTTAAAAACGGATTGCAGGAGCTGTGTTCTCTTTGCACCAGCATCTGGCGCACCCAAATGGCAGGCAAGGTTCAGGCAGGCACACGGGCTTTATTTTAGTCGAGGAAGGAGGAACTCCAGCAGCTTGGATTTAGGCTGTGTTAAAGCTGCTGTGGGACCTCACCTTCAGCCTCCTCTGAAGACAGGAGGGACTCTGAAACAGGAAACCAGAGCTGCAAGCTTGGAGAGGCATTTTTTATTAATATTTTTTATTATTATTATTTATTAAATAACAAGAACATGAACTGTTTTCATCCTAGTTAACCAAGTCCACAGTGACGTCCCTTCCCCAGCACCTGAAATGTGATTAAGAGCTTCTTAGGCTGCTTCTTCACGCAGGAATTGATGCTGGATTTGCTCACTAGCTACGACAGAAAGTTACATAACCTGAAAGAAGTATGTATTTATTTTTAAACTTTAGATGGCTGAAATAATCAGTGATGTAGCCCAGACAAACAGAGTGACAGATTTAACAGAGGCATAGAGATCACATGAAAATATTTAACAAAGGTACACAGATCTCATTTCTGGGCTAGCTGTTTATACAAGTTCAGAGTCATAAGCATAACTTCAGGATCTTCACTCTTTATGTCAAGAGCTTGTTGGAAGCAGTTCAGGGCCTCTTGCAGGTTTCCGTCCTCCCTCAGTTTCTTCCCTCTGTCTATCAGGGTACTGTAACTACCTAAGGAAGGGGAGGAATTCTGACCATCCTCTTCCTCAGAGGCCCTTCCCTGGGTGCAGTACTCTATCTGCTCACCTGACTGGAGCTCAGCATCACCAGTGGACTCCTCCTGAGATGACTCTGTCTCATCTGCTTCGGACTGCATGCCCTCTACATGGAAGGACTCTTCGGTTGAATTAAGCGTTTCTCCAGCAGGTTCTTCCTCAGGCTCAACAGACTCCGCACTACACTCTTCTGCTTCTTCTTCCACAAGGTCTTCTTGCTCCTCATCGCTGTTTTCTTCTTCATCAGTGGTTCCCATGATTTCTCCGATATCCTCCACCTCATCTACCACCTTGTTGATCAGAGATCTCCTGGAAGCTGTCGACCTGTTACCGCTGTTAGTTAATTTGGGAGAAAAAATGGCTTTTGTTAGACTCCTGTTGCTTTTAGGAGTAGATGCAATAATCCCTTCCAGAAATTGATGCAGAGGGACGTTCAAGGGAGAGGACTTTTTATCAGACTGCTCTTCCTCTGAGATCATAACAGAAGAGTCCTCATCCTCACTATCTGAAACAATTCTTTTCACACTCTTCTTTCTTCTACCCGAAATGAGGATAACACTGTTTTCCTCTGATGCTTCACCCCCTTGCAAGGAGTTATTTGGATCTTCTTCAGCCGCCTGGCAGGGGCTTCCAGAGTTGCCATTCTCACTCTCCATAGTTTTTGCTGGAGATTTACAAAGACTTCCCATTTTTAGTTGGAAGCCCTCATCCGCTGGGTGCTCCAGTGACCTTTGCCCATTTGAGGCATCTTGCCATCCATCTTCAGACTCTTCCAAGACCAGATTGAAGTCGACTTGATCCTGGAGAGATGGCACAGACATTTCCTCCAAGCTGGCTTCCACCACACGGGACTTCTGGAACCCAGCATGGGTTTCTGGCGTAACATTCGGTAGGTTTGGTGGCGTGGCAGCTAAAGCTGGCTCAGGAATGTCATTCCCCTCTGTCTCTGAGACAGCAAGCAGGTCAAGTACTTGAACTGACATTTCTGCATCTTTTAACTTTCTGGGATGGTCAGCCACACCAGACTCATCAGCAAAATGCAGAGAATGCCCAGAAAGGCCATTCCCAGCCTCAGCCAAGCTATCCGAATTTACATGGGGAACAGGAGAACACTGCTTCTGTTTGAGGCTCGGGCTCTCTTTATCGCGTGGACGAAGTCCAGGTGATAATGATATAATGCTTGAGTCCAGATTTTGCCCAGACCCTTGTGTATCGGGCTGTTCCTCTATCTTGCTGCTAGCAAGCAGCTCTGTATCCATGCTGGGCATCGCTTGTGCCAGTTTCTCTTCACCCAACTCATCAACAGTCAGACTTGTCAGTTTAGAGCTGACATCAAGGATCTGGACCTCCACATCCTCTGTAAGATCAATGACTTTGTCATTTTCACTTTTATCAGCTACTGGTGGTGAAACCACGTTATTTATGTTGTTCAGCCCCGGAGACCTCTTCTTTGCCTGGGAAGCCAGTTCTGGTGGTCTCGACCAAGTCTCCTCCACAGCATTTCTGATCCCCTCCATCCTCATATCTCTGAGCTGAGACTCCAACTGAACTAGCTCGTGGGCTTTCTGGACCCTCTTTTGAATGTACTGATGGGCTTCTTCACTCTCAGCCTGCTCCTCGTGAGTCATTTCTCTCGTAAATATTAAGTCATGATCAGAAATGCCAAACATTTCCAGAGAGTGTAAATAAGCGATGTGCTCATCCAGCTGCAGGTCAGTCTTTCTTTGGGTGGCATGCAGAGACTGCAGCTGGATCTGAGTTGTGGATGTGCGGGTGTCTTCTAACGTGAAAAGCTCCCTTAGTTCCTGTTTGGAGAAATACCTAAATGGGTTCTTTTTGTCACCAGTAGTCTGTCTTATTAACGAATCCTTAAATACTTGTCGCCTATATATTTTCTCTTCCACTGTACCGCAGGTGATCAGTCTGTAGATCACGACGTTCTCCTTTTGCCCAATCCTGTAAGCCCTGTCTACAGCCTGAGCATCTGTAGCTGGATTCCAGCTGGGATCAAAGATCACCACTCGGTTGGCTGCTGTTAAGGTTATGCCAACGCCACCGACTTGTGTGGTCAGCAGGAAGACGGAGTAGTCCTTGTTGCTCTGGAAGGCGCTAATGCGCTTCTCTCGTTCCGTCAGGTGGGTCACCGTGCCGTCGATACGCATGATCTTAAACTGCCTGCGAGACAAAACCTGCTCGATGATATCCAGCATCTTCCTCGACTGCGAGAACACCAGAGTCCGGTGCCCCTCCTCTCGCAGTCTTTCTAGAAGTCCTACCAGGAACAGCATTTTCCCAGACTCCTGAATCAGGGTCTCAACAGACAGGTGATCTATTTTGTTGGCACCCGAGAGCACGCCTGCTTCGCTGCTGGGATCCTCCTCTGAGCACTCCTGGCCATCTAAGCCCAGCTGGATACACGCTCTCGCGGACAGAAGCCTGGGGTGGTCACACAGCTTCTTCAAGACAGTCAGCTCAGCCAAAGGTGACCGGGTTGTCATCAGCACTTCTTTCACGTGATCTAGACAGAGAAAGTTCCTGTAGATTTTCTCCTGCGTTGGGGACAAGTACACCCACACAACAAAGTCATTTTTCCTGGTGAGAGATGGCATAACAGGAGCACGAGCCTCGCTTGGATCCTCAGGAAGAGGGGCATCTGGTTTGTCAGCGTGACTTTTTTTGATGTCTTCTTTAGTTCTTCTGAGGAAATACGGCTTTATAATTGTCATTAGATTCTCAGATATCTTAAGTCCCAGTGCTTTCTCCCCTAGAGTCGCATCCTTCTCCCTGGCCCTAGTAATCGGGTTCTCATACTCCATTCTAAACGTTTTGGCTGTTCCCAAGAGAGAGCCCTGGCAGGCAAAGTCAAACAAGGACCACATCTCCTGCAGGTTGTTCTGCACCGGCGTGCCCGTGAGGAGGATGCGATGCCTCGCGGGAATCGCGTACACGCACTTGGTCGTTTTGTTAGACGGGCACTTGATTTTATGCGCTTCGTCGAGGATGATGTAGTCCCAGACAAAATCCTGCTCCTGGCAGCTGGCGAGCTGCTTCCAGTTGTTGATGAGCATCTGGTAGCTCGTGACGACGATGCCGTTCCTCCTCCGGACCCTCTCCAGGTTCCTGGTGCGCTCCGCCTTGCTGCTGCCGTGGAACTCCTTGACGCGCAGGCCGGGGGTCCAGCGGGCGAACTCAGCCAACCAACTGCTAACCAGGGTGGTGGGCATGATGAGCAGGACGTGCTGGATGAGCTCGCCATCGAACATCCCCGAGAGGAAGGCGATGATCTGGATGGTCTTCCCCAGCCCCATATCATCGGCCAGGATGCCGCCGGGCCGCCCGTCCCGGTGCAGGCTGTACAAGAAGGCGACTCCTTCGCGCTGGTGCTGGAAGAGCTTCGCGTGCAGCTCGCCGTAGAGCATCAGCCCGCTGCCGCACACATCCACGAAGCGGCCTTCCTCCTCATCCTCACCCTCCTCCTCCTCCTCCTGCTCCGCCAGCTGCGCCAGCGCCTCCTCCAGCCTCTGCATGCGGCCGCGGAGCTTCTCGCTGGGACGGATGGCGGCCGCCCGCTGGAACAGCCGCAGCGCTGCCTCCAGGTCCCCGCTGCCCGCTGCCTCCTTGGCACCGCTCACCAACCTGCGGGGACGGGGACGGCGTCAGCACCGGCACCGGGACCCAAACCGGGACCCAAACCGGCACCGGGGGTCCCAGCCCCACCACCCCCAGCACCCCGCTCACCGCCGGTACTCCTGATCCTGATCCCGGTCCCGATCCTGGTTCTGCTCCAGATCCCGATCCCGGTTCTGCTCCCGGTCCTGATCCCGGTCCCGGTCCCGGTCCCGGTCCCGGTCCCGCCCCGGCCCCTCCATGGCTCCAGCGCCGCCGCCGCCACCGCGCGCTTCAAACCGCGCCACTTCCCGTCCTACCCCGCGCTGTATGCAAATGAGCACCCGCCTCGCCCAATCATCTCTCGGAGTGGGGGCGTGGCTTCCCGTAGCCCCGCCCCCCTCCGCACCTCCTCCTCGCTCCTCCCGCCGGCAGAGGGCAGTGCGGCGGGTGGGCGGGCAGCGAGCGGGGGGCGGGCTCCGCCGCGGGGTCGCCGGGAGACGGGGGGCGCCGCCGCCATGGAGCCGCCCGCCGCGGGCCGGGGCCTGGCCGGGAGGGGGCGGCGGGGGGCACCGGGGGCCGTGCGGGGCCTGCCCGGGGCGGAGGTGCGGGGGGGGCGGCGGGAGCCGTGCGTGCTCAGCCTGGCGCAGCGGGGAGGCCGCTACGGGTGAGAGCGGGGGGACAGGGCCCGGGCCCGGGGGGGGCGGCGGGGCTGGGGCTGGGGCTGGGGCTGGGGCTGGGGCTGCTCCCGCGGGGCCGAGCCCTGTCCCCTTCCCTTGTCCCCATTCCCTTCCCCTGTCCCCTTCCCCTCCCCGTGTCCCCATCCCCGTCCCTTGTCCCCATCCCCTCCCCGTGTCCCCTCCCCTGTCCCATTCCCTGTCCCCATCCCGGTGCCGCCCCCCCCCCCAGCAGGGAGCCCCTTCTGCATCCTCACTGCCTCTCTGTGTCCCCAGGATCCTTATCCAGTGGCAGGACAGGGAGGGCGCGGAGCCGGATTACATCCCCATCAACAGCCGCTTTAAGTGCGTGCAAGGTACTGACCCCCCCGCGGCAGGAACCCGCTGCTGAATCCTTTGGGGTGGCCCTGCAGCGGGTTCTGCCCCTCGTTTTGTCTGTGTGAGCTCTGAGGTTCACTGTTAGGCTGCCCTTTCACAAGGGAGCTGCACCCCAGTGGGACAAAACACCCTGAGGTGTGAGGACTCTGATCCTTACCAGCCCCCCCCTGACACCTTGACGGGGAGAAATCACTGTCCAGGCTGCCCCGATGTGACCGTTCTGTCTTCAGGAGCCATTATTAACATGAGAGATGTAAATGAAAGCCATTTGTTAGGACACTTGTGGCTCTTCTGAGTGCTCAGTCACTGCAGCAAGCATGAGCTCTCCTGATGCTGTTTCTCCTCTCTTGCAGAGGCAGAAGAAACCCTGCTGATTGACATAGCTACAAACAGTAAGTTTTATAACTACAGACCATCGTGTGGCTAAATCTCCTTTCAGGAAGCAGGCTGCCTGCTGGACACCAATGCACGTGTCTTTTACTTGCTGTTTCACACTTCTCCATGCTTGGTGTTTGCCTTTTGAGCAGGCAGGGGACGTGTTTCCTTTGGGGTTGTCTGGCTTTTACAGGCATCCAGTTGTCACGATCTTAACTGTCCAGATAGAAGGACTGGCAATTGGTTAAACTTTAATTTCTTACAACTTTCCAGCTTTCAGAACCCTTCTCATTCCCCTTCTGTTTCTCTGACCTGTTCTTGAGGCTCAGCTACCAGCTGCATTTACCACTGTGCGTGGGACAGCGCACTCCCGTCACTTGTTCTGCTTTCCATTTCAATACATTTTTCTCTCTACTTCTAGAGCTCTTCTCTGTGGGGTAGCAGTGGGGGGAAGTGTTCCTAAAAACAAGAAAACAAGACTGGTGATAGCCCACACAGGGTAATCTCTGATGCACGGGGAAACTAGTTTAGGTGCCAGTTCCTACCAGAAACAGTAGCTGGACATTGCCTGCCACCGAAGAGCTCGGTGTGTATATAGTCAGCCTGGTTGCTCTGAGGGCATCACGTCCGTGCAGCAGACGTGGCTGTGACTCTGTGAGTCTGTGTTTGTGCCCGAAGCAGGCTGCAAGATCCGGATACAAGGGGACAAGACAGCTGAGCGGCTCTTTGAATTCCCTGAGGAGGAGCGCTGCTTGGGATTCCTCGCAGAGGTGCAGAGCATACAGGAGGGTAAGCAGAGCTACGGCTGTACCGGTGAAATCCTTACACCACCAGCAGTTTCTGATGGGGCCAATTCTTTTTCCAGCTCAGTTAAAATCTTCTCTTCCCGACCATAAGGACTCAGCCAGCTGGCATCAGGTGGAGAAGAACCTCCCAAGCCTTTCGCAGGCCTCTCCTTCAGGTATTAAAGTGACTGTCGCCTTTGCATGCTCTGGGGTATGTACAGGACTGGGCTCTCAGTGGCAGGGAGCTGGACTGACCCTGCACTCAGCTGTCTGCCCTCCACCCTATTTCCTGGCCTCAACTTATCCTGTGCAAAATGAAACTTCCTGGTCCTTGGATCATGTTGCCCTGGACCATTTGTTTCTTCTCCAGTGCTGCCTTCTGCCTAGTGCCTTGGTTTGCATTCATTAAGCTCCGTTCTGCCTTGTTCTGTGGTTAGTACCCTGTTTCTGTGTCACCTGTGCACCTTTTTCCCTGTTTCTGTGTCACCTGTGCACCTTTTTCCCTGTGTCATCAGAGCAGGTATATTGTTGTTATCATTTGCTCTTTCACATTCCATGTAGTTAAATCCTTTCCTTTTTGTTCTGGGCTGTATTAAATGGTTTTTCACGGGATTGTGCTTGGCTTTGTCTCTGTAGGAGCTCTGGGGTTTGAGGATGACTTCAATGCTATGAGCCTAGAGAAGAAAAGAAACCTGCAAAACCACCAAACAGGATCTCGGCGGGAACCCCCACCTCCTCCTGTGCCTCCAAGTAGGCAGTAAGTACCATGGTGAATATCTTCCCCTTTTTTGTGTTTCTTTTTTTTTTTCCCTAGACAGCAGAACCAGTTTTAATTCTGCTCTTGCTTCCTTCCAAGATTTCACCGAGAGAGAGAAAGCGCAGCGAGGGAGCAGCCAAAAGTAACCAACACTATGCGCAAAATATTTATGCCCAACACCCAGACAGGACAGAGGGAAGGCCTCATCAAACATGTGCTTGCCAGGAGAGAGAAGGAGTACGTCCACCTCGAGAACTTCAGGTTAGAGACTAAGCTACAGCGTACATAGATAGAGACAAACCTTTATAATCTCTTCTGTGAGCTCAAATCCAGCCCGGGTTTGAGATCTGACAGCTTGGGTGGCTAAATGAGGGTTGGTGCAGACTGAGAAGAAAACAAACGTTTGCAATACAGCTTGGCATCATTTCCCTTATGTGTGTCAGATCTCTGGACCTCCAAGTAAGACTGAAGCAGTTGAGCAGAAAGACAAAGAAGGGATCTGTCCCACCGCACTGTCTTGGCATCACCCCATACAGCATGATTTGAAGAGAGACAGATGTTTGCTGGCCCCGGTGAAACGTCTTTAGTTTTGTAGCTTTCTGTAGAATTGCTATCAGTAAAGATGAGCCAAGCCTAGAAATATTTTCAGTTATCGTATAGCTAACTTCACCCTGTACAGGTTAAGTCAGCTATAGGATGACAGAAAATACTTCAGTTATCCTAATATCCTAAGCTATAGGATAACTGAAAATATAATATGAGAGAGCTCATGTGTTGTCTGCTCCCAGTCTGAATGTTGCTGTGTGGGACCCGACTTTTGCATTAGTTACTGGATTTTCTGACAGTTCAGCTGCTTTTGTGTTTCAGGTTCTTTGTGGGAACGTGGAACGTGAACGGGCAGTCCCCAGACAGTAGCTTGGAGCCCTGGCTGGCATGCGACACGGAGCCTCCAGACTTGTATTGCATCGGGTGAGAAGTGATAACCTTCTGTTTCCTTTCGGTGCTGGATTTCTTGTTGCTTTTGCTTGGATGCTGGTGTGCTGTATTTATCTCAAGTTCCTGCCGTGTTCTTGGGGGTTCCAAAAAAGCTGAGCTGCGTCTCAGAAGAGCTGTCTAGAGGGAAAGAGCGATTTGTTTGAGGCAGCATTTCAAGTTAAGCTGTGACATAGCAAAACAGATTTTGCTTGAGGTACCCGCAGTGCTCTCTGGTTGTCCTCAGTTTAAAGTAATGGTTCTCCAAAGAGAGAGGGTTTTTGGGGTGTATTGCAGTAGGGTCTCTAAGGCACCGCAGTGAAATTCTGCTGCTGCTTTAGCAAGAAAGAACGAGGAGATTCCTGGATGTTTCATATGGGACCTTCCTGGAGAAAGAGGGCAACCTGTAGGAGAGGTGGAATGTGCTAAGTTGACTTGGTTTTAGGTTCCAGGAGCTGGACCTCAGCACGGAGGCTTTTTTCTACTTTGACTCTTCAAAGGAGCAAGAGTGGCTGGTTGCTGTGGAGAAGTCCCTGCACCCTCAGGCTAAGTATAAGAAAGTGAGTTCTGTTCAGTGTGGGGGGGGCTTCTCAAAGGGTTGGAACGGCTGGAAAGGAAACAGAAATGGTCCTTCCCTTTCCTCACCTGACCCAAAGAGCAGAGACTGGAGAAATCAAGGATGCATATTTGGCATGTGTCTGCAAGTCAGTATCACATACACAAAGTCGGGTAAAAATAACTATAAAATAAGAGACAGGTAACAGGGAAGTGCTATGCTCAATAAAAGTGTAGTGGTGGGTTCAAATTCTTTGTTTGCATTATTCTTACTGTTGTAATTTAGAAACGAGGTGTGTCTTGAGCTGCTCAGTTAAATGAATAGCTTCTCCCTGAAGGAATGGAAAAATTTACGAGAAGAAATATTCCAGAGGCTGCTGCCTTGGGGCAGAGCTGCTTCAGTTGTGGCTCCTGGTCTTTATGCTGGTTGCTTTGGAGCAGGCCGTTGTTTTTCACCTCTGTTGTAGCAAACCTTTTTGCTGTAGGTACCAGCCTAAATACATTTTCCCCTTTCCTCGATGGCCAGTGCACTCATTGTCACGCCCCTGGCCTGCTTGGTTTGCGCTGAGCTGCATTACAGTGACCAAAAGCAGGAAACCAGCACCTCGCGGAGCTGGTGAGGGAGCCGGGGGTCATGGCATGAACTGCAGAGAGGCTGATGTTCCCCTGCCTTTGTTTTACGTGAGTTTTTAGGCAAACTTCTTCCACCCTTGCAAAAGGGAGAGAGGAGGATATGGCCGCAGGCAGGGGGAAGTGACTGAAACCATAGATAAGACTTGTGGTTGCATGTAAATGTCATTCCTGCAGACTGCGCCGAGTGCTCGGCCTCTTCCCGTTTAATGCTCTGGTTTCATCTTCCTCCTTCACTGCACAGGCTTCACCCCAGCACATCTTCGTGTGTTTATGCCTCTCAAGTGAGCGTGTAAGCAGTGCTCGGGGCGAGCAGGCCTCAGCACGTGTGTCAGAGAACCAGCAGCAGGCCTGCAGGCCTGCTGGGCCAGCGCACAACAGCACCATGTTGAGGCCTGGGGGTGAGCCCTGCAGCAGAGAAGAACCTCTAACTGCAGAAAGAGCCTGTTTGCATTAGAGAAAAGGAGGCCCTTTGGGTGCTGCTGCAAGCAGGGGTTGAGTACGAAACGCGATGAGAGACTGAGAAGGAAGCCATGAGGCAGAGCAGGCAGTGCCCTGCTGGGATCTCAGGGTTTCTTTTCTTTCTCCAGGTGCAAATGGTCCGTCTGGTTGGAATGATGCTGCTCGTGTTTGCGAGGAAGGATCAGCTGAGTAACATCAGAGAGATCATGACAGAGTCTGTGGGCACTGGAATCATGGGGAAGATGGTGAGTCACCGCGGCCAGTTTCTAGCTGCAGTCTCTCCATGCGAGAACTGGCACGGGCTGGTTTTGTTCTCTTCTCTCTGCCATCCCCATCTTCTCCCCGGTGCCTCTCCTCTAACGCCTGTTGGTACCTGCTCTCCCCAGGGCAACAAGGGCGGCGTGGCGGTGAGATTCGTGTTCCACAACACGACCTTCTGCGTTGTCAATTCCCACTTGGCTGCTCACGTGGAGGACTTCGAGCGCCGAAATCAGGATTATAAAGATATCTGTGCTCGGATGTGCTTTGTAACCCCTGATGATACGCTACCTCAGCTCAACATCATGAAACATGAGTAAGTTTCTTTTACTCTCCACCTTTCCTGAAGTGGCATTGAATAAAAATCGAGTTAAAATCACAGCAACAAGGGATTTTCCACAGATAAGTCTGCTGGCTTAATTAACAATATAACTAAAAATGCCAAGGTGTCTTGTGTGCTAGAGCTCCTGCAGTCGAGCTAGCTGGTCACCTTTTTACTGGGGTGACTCGGGCAAACTGTCTGTAACAGCACTTTTCTCACATGTTGTGCATCATTTTCTTGTTTCAAGCAAGCAGCATTCCCGAGTCAGTGGCTGAGCATCACAGGGCTTGAGGAAGCCGAGTGGTTTTTTTGTTTGTTTGTTTGTTTGTGTGATGGGAAATAAAATATAAATATGGGAGGAAAAGGGATAGCAGAATGGGCATTGTTCGTGCTTTAAAAAGTAAAAGTAAAGGCTTTGTTGAGTAACAAGTTTTTACAATTGCTGTTTAAGTGCATCAGATGGCATGTAGGCAACACTTGATTCAATTATATTATTTTTTTATGGGGTGACAGTGCTGCTGAATAATCCAAATCAATCCCAAGCATGCATACAACAAAGCGTATAAATTAAGTTTTCCTAAACCTAATACAAATAATTAATACTTCTACAGTTAATAATTAAACCATTCAAAACTCAAAATGCAGAGTGGATAAATAAAGAAAAAACTTCAAACGTTAGATTATCCTTGATAATCCACTAATGGACATGTTGAGGTTTGGTTATAAACAGGAAGAGCTTTGATACTGGAAGCATTTAGACTTTAATCCTTGAAGGAAACCTTTATTTATTAAAGAGAGAATACTACCGGTGTTCCTTTAGCTGCTGGTAGTGGGAAGGCTGTCGATCTGTTTGAAAGCCCGATGAGGAGCAGAATTAAGAGCAGTTGTTGGTGAGATATGACTTGATGGATAAGATAGGCTGCCTTTGAGCTTTTGGCCTATCTTTGCTTTTGCAAATCCTGCAGCAGGCAGTGTTTGCTAGGTAGCTGATAAAGCAGCGTGCTGATCTGGCTGAAAGAAAGGCAGCGAGAAACTGGTAAAACCACGGTATGGCACGAGGTCCGAGCGTGCAGGCACATGCACACGAGCCTGCCCTACTGATTAGCAAGCAGGAACGAGTTCTGTCCTTGCCCTCTTCTATAGACAAGAAGAGCCTGAGTACCAGGTGGATTTTATGCAGCTTGGGAGGTTTGAAGCCTTCGTGAGACGTGCAAGTTGTGTTTCCTTACGGAGCTGGTGATGTTCTCGAGGCTTTTTTCAGACAGAGGCAAACACGAGCACTTCCCATTAAAGCCTTCAATCCCGTGTGGGATCCCAAAGGAGAAGCCAGTGGAAATTTCTGCTGTCAGACTCGGTCCTTTTGTCTCCTGTTGTCTTCCGTGTGTCTCAGCCTTAATCACCAGCGCCCAAACGTCTGTTCTCCTGCCCACCCCTCCTTCCACATGTAGCTTACGATACTAACTTCTGGCTCTTCTTCTCCGTCTTTGTCTTTGTTTTCAGTGTTGTCATCTGGCTAGGAGACTTGAACTACAGGCTTTGTATCCCTGATGCCAGTGAGGTGAAAAGTCTTATCAGTAAGAATGAGCTTCAGAAATTGTTGACATATGACCAGGTCAGTGAACCCCGCCTATGTTTGCTCCGTACTTGGGAGGCCGTTGTGGCCTGAGATGTGCCTGTGCTTGGGAGGATCTGGCAGGCACTCTGTGATAAGCGCCTACAGACGTAGATGCTACAACCTAGACAGCACTTGAGTGTCTTGATGACATCAGCTCCCTGAACCAAAATAGCTTCTACACAATACTGGGGTTAACGGGATGACTCAGGCAGTTACTACAGAAGTGTCTTTGCGTCTCGTTGGAAGATTTCTCCCTTCAATACAAGCTGGAACATAGAAATCTGTAACTGCAACAGCAGCTGTTGTAATCAGTGTCCTGGAAAAGGTATTGATTTGGAGACCAGTACTTGTCTGCTCAGGCAGTTTGACCTAAATTCTGTGCTGTAGCCTTCACCACTCAGTGTTTTTTTTTTTTTTTGCAACACACTGGGAACTAAGGTAGCACCAGATCTGTCTTTAAGATGACGGATTCTACCTGTGAAACATGAGCAAAAATGGTGTAATAGCATTTCTGACACACAAATTAACAGTAAATCCGATTGATTCTGTTCTGTAGCTCACGTCTGCTGTACTACAGAGCTTCAGGCAGAAAACGACTGTAGCTTAGATTTTTGTGAACGAAAAAAAAGGAAAATTTGCAGCAGAGTGGAAGAGAAAAGGAAGGCAGTGTCAGGTTGTCATCTGAGCACGCTTCCGGAGGCTTTTTCTAAACAATTGACAGTGAAATATTAATGATGGTGTTGCTTGAGCCTGAGAACTAATGAAGGCATTTAGCACAAGAGGAACAATTAGTATTTCCCTTAATTTGTTAAACGCTGTCTGTGTGGTATGGCAAGCAGCGCTGTGCCAATTTGTATTCAGTCTATTTGGAAAACACTCTGCTGATACATTGAATTTTTATCTTTGCTAGAGGTGTAAGATCTGAGAGGTGGCTTGTGCGATGTCTGTGGTGAATCCCGTGGTGACAAGGTGCAATTGCTCAGCCCATCGATCTGCTCTCTGACACTGCTGGGGAGGGGGGGGTCAGTTGGGGTGGTTTGGTTTTTCATTGCTTTGTTTGTTTTTAAAATGCTCTTTTTCTGCTTCCAGCTGAATATTCAGCGTATTCATAAGAAAGCATTTGCAGATTTCATTGAGGGAGAGATTAAATTCATCCCCACATACAAGTACGACTCTAAAACAGATCGCTGGGATTCCAGGTAAATCTGCTGCCAATGTACACGTTGACCTATAACATAAAATTTTCTCTTGTAAAACGTGATTTCCTGCTTCCTAAAGGTAGAAATACCTCTCAGTGTTAGGGTGGTAGCTGGAGTACACAGACAAACTTGTACTCCTTTGTTTCCCTACTTCCTGGAATAAGCAGATCCTGTACATGTTGAGGAGGCACATGGCATAAACCTCAGTGGTTGATGATACCAGTACATGAATGTGGGTAGAGTGAACTCACAGATGACCCTGCACTGCAGAGGTTTTTTACTGCTTCCAGAGAAAAACAGTATAAAAGGAGTTGAAGAGAGAAAGGGACATGCTCTGTGAGTCAGCCTCACCCCTGACTTGCACACCCGCAGGGGTGGCTACCTTGGGACAGCAGCAGTTTTTCCTGCTTGCCACTCTCTGCGTGGTGCCTCCCACAGACGTTTATGCTTCTGCTGCAGAAGCTTGCTCTGAATGGACAAACTCCCAAGAAGCAGTCCCAAGCCATAAAGCAATTAGATTTTATTCTGCCCATGTTTGTGAACGAGCACGGTGGTTAATCTGGAGAAGGATAACCCAGGATTCAGATTTCATAACATAATTGAGTAGACTTTCTGTAGTGGGGAAAGGGAAGAGAGCAGCATAAATTGCATCATATTGCAGTTTTGGGGAGTGTGGGAGTTCGCTCCACCACTGCTGATGTGCTCGTTGATGATAGGGGTGGAGGGAGCTGCATGGCCAGGAAGAGCAAGAGCTGAGATCCGTATTAGAACTGCTGAATTCCTGTGGTAACTTGTGTTTCCTTGCAGTGGAAAGTGTCGTGTGCCAGCATGGTGTGACCGAATCCTTTGGAGGGGCGGGAACATCAATCAGCTCTGCTATCGCAGCCACATGGACCTGAAGACCAGTGACCACAAGCCAGTCAGCGCACTCTTCCACATCGGGGTAACTTTTTTTTTTTTAATATGCAAGGGCAAGACCACAATTTTGTCACGCATTCCTCTGGGAGGTGATTGTGTAGTCAAGGCACGTCTGTGAATGCCGTTGCAAGAGGGCAGAGTAAATAAAAAGTAAGGTGTGTCCACTTGGTAGGTGTGCTGCAATTTGGCAGCTGTGCCAGCCTCTGCTCATCAAACAACTCAGAAGTTGCAGTCTTCGTGGGCAGTGCAGCCTGGCCGAAGTGCTGGGGCAGTGTTATGCCCAAGCAAGGCAGGTGCTTGCTGTCTTTTACCCTAGCAGATGTGGTGATGCAGTAAATAGGAAGGCAATCCCTGCTGCTTAGCTTCTCAGCTACGTGTACCCCATGATACGTAGCACTAGAATGAGTGAGCTACTGTTTTCTGTCCTCCCCAAGGAGACAGCAGAAAACTGTAATCACTTGTGGCTGCTGTTGCAGTGTTGTGTTAGGAGAGCGTGTCACTGGTTTACATCTGGGTTTGTTTGCTGGTGACTGGCTGGCAACAGATTTGGGTTTCCTGGCTTTCTGGGCTGCTCAAGTCTACTTAAAGGAGAGCTTTTCTCTTGTTCTCCTGGAGAACGGTGAGGAATGGTGCAAGATGCCAGTGCTGTCCCCAAGAGATCACCCCCAGTAATCTCCCAGCAGTGTGACCCCTTGACCAGAAACACCCCAGTAACACATCTCTTGGGGTAAAACCTTCATTAAGTTGCCTGTGCAGCTTGGAGGTGCACCCACATGTGCAAATTCCCTGAGCCTCAGGTGCACATAGCAACTACTCAGAGAAACCTGAAGTTTACTCGTGATCACAGGAGTTTTTGTAAGGCTGGTCAGAAACTTTGCTGAGTGTTTTCTGATCTTCTGCAGGTAAAGGTTGTGGACGACCAGAGGTATCGAAAGGTGTTTGAAGATATCGTTCGTATGATGGACAGAATGGAGAACGACTTCCTTCCTTCGCTGGAGCTAAGCAGGAGAGAAGTGAGGATGAAATCGGGATCACTGTCTGCTTCCCCAACACAGCAGTTTTAGAAGTGTTGGGACTTAATTGTAGGAAGTTTGAACTTTTATCTGTTATCTGATGATCAGGAATTGGGTTAAAAGGGATATCTTACCTTGGCTTCTTGAGAGGTCTTCTGCTAGTAGTTCTGTATTATGCAGGCACTTTCTGGTTGTGGGTTACCACTGTGGGGTCTGTGTGGCTATCTTGTGTGTGCTGTCCTGCCCGCTAACATGATTTCTGTTTTTCTCCTCTCTGCAGTTTGACTTTGAGAATGTAAAGTTCCGTCAGCTGCAGAAGCAGAAGTTCCAGATAACCAACAACGGGCAGGTCACCTGTCACTTCTCCTTCATCCCAAAGCTCAACGACAGGCAGTACTGCAAGCCATGGCTTCGGGCTGAGCCTTGTGAAGGTTACTTGGAGCCAAGTGAGTTTTGCCACGGTTTCTCCAGAGTATTGGTGTAGGCTGCCACTTCTCATCAGTCCCTCCCCTCTTTCCTGGCTCTCCCCCTTTCTGCCCTCATCCTTGCCTGCCTGTTTTGTGGCCTTTGGCCCTGTAGCACAGAATCACAGAACTGTAGGGGTTGGGAGAGACCTCCTGAGATCATCAGGTCCAACCCCCCTGCCAAAGCAGGTTCCTTAGAGCAGGCTGCCCAGGTAGGTGTCCAGACAGGCCTTGAATATCTCCAGAGAAGGAGACCCCACAACCTCCCTGGGCAGCCTGTCCCAGTGCTCCGTCACCCTCCCCGTGAAGAAGTTCTGTCCCATGTTGGTGCAGAACTTCCTGGGCTCCACTTTGCAGCCATTGCCCCTTGTCCTGTCCCCACAAACCACTGAAGAGGTTGGCCACATACGTCTTTGTTACCCCTTGAGGAGAGCATCTGTGTGTTGATGACAGCTCCTGCCTGTTGCAGATGAGAGCGTGGACATCTCCCTGGATGTGTACGTCAGTAAGGACTCCGTAACCCTTCTGAACTCGGGCGAGGATAAAATTGAGGATATTCTTGTCCTTCACTTGGACCGGGGGAAGGACTATTTCCTCACCATCAGTGGGAGCTACCTGCCCAGCTGCTTTGGCACCTCCCTAGAGGCTTTGTGCCGGATGAGACAACCCATCCGAGAAGTTCCAGTCACCAAACTCATTGACCTGGTAAGTAGCAGCATTTCTGGAGCCCAAGCTGCTGTGAATGGGCATGCCAGATTTGCCCTGCAGTTCCCCTAGGGAGGGAGCATGTTCCTTCTGCTTACTCCTCAAAGCTGGAGTAATGCCTTCCATACGGATCAGCTGTGCTGGCTCTAAGCTGATTTACTTCTTCCAGAGCTTAAGGTGGGCTTTGGTGATTTTCCCCTCCACCACCGATAGCTTTTGGTAGCTTGTACTTTGTGATCTCCTTGACCAAGTCCTAAATATTACTTGGTGGTGAGACCAAACGATGATTCCAGCATCTTTCTTTGCATTGCTGCAAAATGCCTGAAATGATCTCTGAGATGCCTAGGCTTCTTCGGCCACGTCAAATGCTCCAGGATCCTTCTTCTGGACAGCTGTGGTGTTCACATTGCTCAAGGGAAGGAAGAGACAGAAGCAGGACCGAAGAAAGGGATTTGGTGCTGTTAAGTGTACTGATGAACTACAGCCCTGCAAATGGCCAGCCTTGCAGCCTCTCTGGCCAGTTCCTGTCACGCCACAGTGAGCAAACTCTTCTGCAGTGCAGAGATTCATCTCTACAAGCATCACGAGCCCCTAGCATCAGCATTCATCCTTCTGAAACCTTGTGTGACCGTGCCCTCCACCTGCTGCCCACTCCTCTGATGATGGAGCCCAGGATGCAGCCTTTTGGGCTGCAGGCACACCCTGCTGGCTCCTGTCAAGCTTTCCATCCACCAGAACCCCCAAGTCCTTTTCTGCAGGGCTGCTCTCAAGGAGTTCCTCTCCCAGGCTGTGCTCCTGTCTGGGATTGCCCCAGCCCAGGTGCAGCACCTTGCCCTTGGCCTTGTTGAACCTCTTCAGGTTCCCCTGGGCCCAATTCTCCAGCTTGTCCATGTCCCTTTGGATGCCATCCCTTCCTTCTGGTGTATCGACTGCACCCCTCAGCTTGGTGCCAGCTGCAGACTTGCTGACGGGGGCAGCCCGATTTCTGTTGACCTGGTGGATGAGCGCAGTTCTTGCAGTCTCTGACAGCCTTTCCTCTCTTCCCAAATCTTAGATTTGGGGAGAGAAGAAAGCCACTTTTCTCACCGGCCCAACATGCAGACAGGCCTTTGTGCTTTTTCTATGCTAGATTTCTGATTTTTGTAATCACAAGATGAGGTTAAGCAGAATCCAGATGGCAAAATACAGTGTTTGCCTCCTCGATTCAAGCAACCAACGCAGGTCTCAAGCTCCTCATGCTTTTCAGGATTTGGTTGATAATCGCTCCTCTTTTTTTTGGAATGTGTCAAACTTGGTCTGGAGCATTTCAATAGTCTTGGTGACTTTTCTTCCTGCTTCCCAGTGCTCAGCACTGACTTTTCACTTGATGGATAAGAACTCTCAGCTCCTGCCCTCCTGGATATGCACCATTGCTTTTCTGAGTAACTGTACTCTGGGGCCTCTTCTGCTTCCTTTACCTCGGTTTCCTTCTGTTATTCAGTGAAGAGAAGCACAGGAAGCAAAACAATCAGAGAAGAGCAAGACATGAAGGCACTCTGCCCCAGCAGGAACAGTCTCTTCTGTGAGTGAGGTCACTTTGACTGCAGCACTTCAACTGGAGCATGTGAAGCAAGCTCAAGGAATACGAGTGTAACAGCCCAAAGGAAAATTTAGTCACTTACGATTATAAAACTACTGTAACATTAGAGCTATTTTAGGTCTGTTGTCTTTGATCATACCTGTGAGTTGAGAAATTCCTGGAGACGGGAAAAACCGAGCACTTTGTACAAGGGAGAATGGTGACTCCGTTTCTCCTGCACTTGCTTAGTGTTAGAGTTTGTCATCAAGCATTTCTCTTGGCCTGGCAAGATGTCTTGTCTTCAGCAGAGGGAGATTTGGAGAACGCAGGTCAGTGTCTGAGGGGCAGAGCTGGTGCAGGACAGCGACGTGTAGCTGGGAGCTTGTTTGGAAATGGCTGAGTTCTCCCAGGAGAAGCTGCTAGCACTTGAGCATCCTGCCTTTGTGATTTCAGCATTAGCGTCCTCATCCTATTTTTTTTTTCTTGGGGTCCTCCTGCTTCAAAAAGCATCTTGAAAGATCTTTCTTAGGAGCACATTGCTCCTGCTTCTGGTTCCTCCTGTGGTCTCCACCAACTGGCGTCTTACGTTGCCAGCCTGGCAAGTGGAGGCTGCATCTCAGCATCGTCTGAGGGGTTGGACACAGCCTGGAGGGGGCCTTGGCGTGCTCCTGGCCGCAGCGTTAATGCTATTAGGTTGAGACAGACAAGCAGCCCTGGGTTTTGAGCACAAACACTCGTTTCCCTGACCCTACACAAAGCTGCTTAGGGGGCCTGCGAGCTCCACAGCTGCCACGCACTCAGCACTGCAGATTTAGCTTGGTGAGTGTTTTATCTCCCTGGTCACAGGGGAAGATGGCAGAAACGATGCAGGAACATGTATTTCTGGCCAGGAGGATTCAAGAAGGGGAACTTCTTCCTGTCAGACCTCTCTCATCTGCCCGTGGCCCAGCTGTTTGCTCAGTAGTGAGCTGCAAGGCTGCTTTGAGGAGTTCGCAGAAATCTTGACAAGGTTGTGCATCATGTGAGCAGGATTTTTGCTAACCGGCAGGCAAATCTCCTGCCACAGGTTTAACTTTGGCCACGTCAGCAAAATGTATGAAGGAACTGGCACTTGGTGGGGTCTCATAATGCAAAGTAGGTTTCTGCTTAATCCGAGGTCGTTCTCTCTCGTAACGATGCTTTTTCCTCTTCTCTCTTTCCCAATGCTCTCAGGGAGAAGACAGCTTCTTAGAAAAGGTAATGCAAGCAATTGCTGGGGAAGTCTGCGTCTCGATGACTTGTTTGTAAAGAATGAGAGTTTTTTTTTCCCTTGCTTGCTGCTGAAGAGGGAAGGGGAGATGGGTGCAGAGGGAGCGCCTGTTCCAGCAAAGCCTCTTAGCGCAGCTGTGGGCCCAGAATAGATGAGAGCATGTAGGAGCACAAAGTGACCCCGTAGTCAAGATGGGACCAGCCCAACTGAGCTGCTTAAAGCTCACCAAATTTGCTATGGAAAAAAAAAAAATGCTGTCCTGATCCAGGCAGTAGTGATAAATACTTCCAGAAAAGACTGGCAACCTGTGACGCACCTGAATTTACGAACTGTGCACGTGAGGTGAGGCTCACCAGAGCAGCCTTTTCAGATGGGAGAGTCAGAAAAGGGAAATCTTTTGCTCTTTCCATCCTGGGATGCCCTCACAGAGCCCTCAGGAGGGCCTCGTGTAGGAGGCAGCTGTTCCTCGGCTTCCTCAAGCAGCAGCGCTTGCACTGCCAGCACCGATAGCCACCGGTGCCAGAGTGGGGTTGCTGCTTTGCTTTGTGCTCTGTGCTGGGGCCCAAGCGAGACAAATCTGTAATTCTGAGGGCAGGGGGGAGGTGGAGACGCTGCTGTGTGCACGGCAGCGTTGTTCCTGCTCCTCCTGCACCAGCTCAAACATTTGGTAGCTGATGCAAGCTGACTGCGCAGGCTTCCTGCGCCGGGCGGCTTCTCCCTCTCCAAGCTGTCAGGGCAGGAGCCCTCTCTCCAAGAGGGGTTTGAACCAGATGAAGCCCCCAGGCTCCTTCCTAGGAGCGGGGAAGGGAGGAGTTGGCTGCTGTCCCCTGGGAGCAACCCTTCTGCAGAGCATCTTCCTTCCTCGGCGGCGCTTCCCTTCCTCGCAGGCGGCAGGAGAGGGCGCTCGGTGCCCGCCCGATGCGCAAGGACAGCCCCAGTGCTGCTGCCTCTGCTCCAGCCAGCAGGGAAAGCTCCTGCGGGGGGGTCCACAGCTCTCCGAGTCAGCCGAGTGCTGCTCTGGGCTTCAGCTCCATCGCCACACGGCCTGGAGCAGGGATTTTTTTTTTTCCAAGAGTCTTTAGCTCCCCAAGAGCATCCCCAGCTCTCGCCTTAGCTCGTGGAAGGAAGCGGTGAGGAACTCGCTTGCTTAATGCTCTGCTTTCCAGCCTGCCCTGGGTGCCCCGATGAGCGAGGAGGATGTGCAGCCAGCTCCCAGTGTCTGCTGGCAGGGTAAAACTCAGTGATAATGCGGGGCGAGGCTGTCCTGTGCTGCGTGCCCACTGTGTTAGGCTTGTGGTGCTCCTCTCTGCTGGTGTCCTTTGGTTGCGGTGCTGCTTGTGCCGGTCCCCGCTGTGCTGTAACACGGACAGATCATCTTGGGCAGCCAGGGACCCGTCCTGGGAGCTGTTTTTTTGTTATTTTTTTTTTAGAGGGAGCTCCCCTGAGCCGTGGTTCTGTGGGGCAGGGAGCTGCCACCTCTGTGCTGCAGAAGCAGGGCCAGGGGCGCCCTGGGTGCCGCTGCTTCCCGTCTCCAGACCCGTCCAGGGGCACCGAGCTTTCCCTGAAACCTGCTCTTCTCTTTGCCTCCAGGAGAAATCCGCGCTGCAGATGGGCATCCTGAACAGCGAGGACGCAGGCGAGATGCCGCTGCAGGTGCCCAAGGAGATCTGGCTCTTGGTGGACCACTTGTTCAAGCACGCTTGCCACCAGGTGAGGGATGGGGATCAGCTCCAGCGGGGTATTTGCGGGGCAGGGCTTTTCCCCTCTGCTCGAGGCGCCGGCTGGGCTTCCAGCTCCCACCCTGCTGTCCCCGTGTGCCTCAGCTTCTGTGAGGAAGGTGTGACTGGTCCTGGCCCTGCGCCGACACCGCTGTCTTTGGCAGGAGGACCTGTTCCAGACTCCAGGCATGCAAGATGAGCTGCAGCAGATCATCGACTGCCTGGACACCAGTATCCCCGAGACAATCCGTATCCTCGCTGCGCCTGGCGTTCCCAGGAACCCATTGAATCTCAGCTGTGCTGGGAGGTCGCTCTCTGAGGAGCGCTTGTCTGCCTCTTCTGGAAGGGCCCCTGCCTGGGGGCTGGCTCCTTTCTGTCCCTGCAGAGGTGCCCCCCCTCTGGGAGCTGGGCACCCCCTGAGGAGCTCAGCCCTAGGGGAGCTTCTGCGAGGCTGTGCCAAGGGCAAGAACAGACGGTGGGGCTCGGGGGAGGGCAAAAGTGGATGGGGGAGAGCAGAGGAGAGGGGCTGTGGTGTCGGGAAGCAGTTGGGCACAGAAACCCACAGGTCCTGTGGGTTTGAAGCAGCAGCAAAGCCAACAGGGGTAGGAGGAGAGGCTTGGGGGGGGGGATCCATCTGCTCCACGTGCCCCTTGACTCCCCCTGGCCCAGCGGGCAGTAACCACTCAGTGGCCGAAGCACTCCTCATCTTCCTGGAGGCTCTGCCAGAGCCGGTGATCTGCTACGAGATGTATCAGCGCTGCCTCGACTGGTCGCACGACAGCCGGCTCTGCCGCCAGGTACGGCGCTGCCTCTGCCTCCATCCGCTGGTGGCAGGCTCGGGGGGGCTTTTCCCCGCTGCTGTCAGCTCTGGATTTTGGACCCAGGGCTTGCTGCCTTCCCGTGGGCTGCCACAGAGCTTTGGGAGAGGCTCTTTGTGGCGAGCAGGGTGGTTTGGGTGCTCCAGCAGCGCTCTCCTCTTGCCCAAGGGCTGGCGCTGCGGCTCCTCCAGCGGTCCCAAGGGAGCTGGTGGCTTCCAAAGAGCCCCCAGGCGTGGGTGGTGTCACCCCAAGCGCCTTGGGAACGGTGTCCCCAGGGAGTCAGAGAGCCTTCAGTGGTCTCCAGGGTTTGGGCACCTGCTCGGTGCCGCAGTTCCTGTGCGTTCTCCTCAGGACGGCAACAGAGCGGCTCTTAAAAATAGCTGGCGGAGCAGCAAGCAAAGCCAAGCGTGTCCTTGGGCAGAGGAAGAAGCCAGGAGTGTTTTCAGGGCTGGCCTCGGGAAACCTCTTGTCCTGGTCCTCGTGCTCCTACTGTGCAGCTGGATCCAGCTGGAAGGCGAGGGGGGAGCAGCCCCGGGGCAGTGCCACTTTTTACCTGGTGCCGGGGGTTCTCCTGGCGGTGCTGTCACCACGGCTGCTGGCTTGCTGCTCTCCTCCTGGGCCTGGGAGTGCTCCCATCCCTGTTTTTTTGTTTTTTTTTTTTTGTTTGTTTGTTTTTCAGGTGATTTCTCAGCTGCCCCGCTGCCACCGCAGCGTCTTTCGGTACCTAATGTCGTTCCTCCGAGAGCTGCTCAAATACTCGGACGACAACAACGTCACCGCCACCATGATCGGTAAGGCCGAGGCAGCTCCCTGCCCCCTCCCCAAAACGCCACCCCCCCCCCTCCCTGCCGCCTCCCCGGGGGCTGTAACCGGCTCTGCCCCCGCAGCCACCTTGTTCACCAGCCTCCTCCTGCGGCCTCCACCCAACCTGCTGGCGAAGCAGACCCAGCAGGACCGCCAGCGTGCCATCAACTTCCTCTACGGCTTCCTGCTCTCCGGGGACGAGGAGTGACCCCTGCCCCCCTGCCAAAGCCTGGGGGGGGCTCCCTGCTGCCGGCCTCGTGCCCGGGCTGCGCCTCCCCAAAGGGCAGAAGGCTCCGAGCTCCTCTGAGGGCCGTGTTTACGGGTGGAAGGGAAGCGTTCCCCTCTCGTTCCCACTGCTGTACCCCGCGCCGCAGAGGCCCTGCGTGCTCCTTGCACTGCCATCCGTCACAGGACCCTCCTGCTTTCTCCCCCGGAGCTTGAGGGGGGGATCTGCCGCTAGCCAAATGTGGGGCAAGTGGCCTCCTTGCCCCGTAGCCATGTCGCCGGTTCCCCGCCCCGTGCTTCTCTCCCCTTTTCACCCCCCCTCTCCCTGGAGGCAGCGCAGGGGAGGGTGGAGGCTGCTGGTGCTGCAGCCCTGTGTGCTGGTGGGTACTGGCCGCACTGGGGAGAGCCCTGTGCCATGCAGCAGCCCGGGTTACCCTCCTGGGATGAGGTTTTGGCATCCCCTGCTCCGGCCCCTGGGTTTCTGGCACCGGCACCTCGCTCTGCCCTCTCCCCTTGTGCCCCGGCTGCCCCCTGGGCTGTGGGGACTGGTGGCTGATGTAGGGGAGCCCAGATCAAGCAGGGCTGGGAGGTGAAGGTTTATCCAGGGCAGCCCCTGGGCACGGCACGGAGCAGGACACGGCTTCTGCCCCCCCTCCCTGCTGCAGGACCGGGTTTGAGGGCGCCTCCATCCATCCTAGGGAACGGGGAACGAGCCCCAGGTCCCACAGGAGCAGCGTGTTGGGGGTGGGGGGGTGCAGCCGGGGAAGGGAAACCCTCAGGAAGGGAGATGGGGGTTCAAGGGGGGGGCTGCCCCTGCTCAAACACTAAGCAGAGCCCTGGCTGCGGGGGGGAGCTGCCGGGACTCAGCCAGGGTGTATGGGGACGGTGCCTGTGCCCAGCCCTATCCCCACGTACCTGGCCACACCGTGTGCTGCCCCGTGTTCCCCGTGCCCTGGCTGAGCAGCTGGGGGCTCCCCGGACCTCGTGGCTCTTATTATTTTTTTTTCTTTTTTATTTTTTTTTTTTTAATTTTTAAATTACATAATTTATTGGGAATCCATCTGTTCCAAATAAAACCTCAGTTGTGCAAGCGGTGGTTTCGTGGGCTCGGGGCTGGGGCCGAGCCTGCCGGCCCTCACGTAGCCGTGGCTGCGGGGCTGCAGCATCCCAAGGGTGACTCAGGGCTGGGGGGGGGAAAAAACCCCCAGGCAGCAATGGGCAGAGCTGGGCACGAGTGCTTTGGTGGCACACGGTTCCCAGTAGGGCCCTCTACGTGCTGGGACGAGGGGCGCAGTGGGGTCCTGGCGTCCCGGGACCCCGCAGCCCCTTTGGCTCGGCATCTGGAGCAGCGGTGGAGAAAGCCGGCCGCATCCTGCCGCAGGAAACGGCCACCAGTGTCATCTCCATCTGCTTCCTGCCTGCTCCTTGAGCGCGGGGCCGTGCCCGGGCAGCTGCTCCCGGCCTCGTCACGGAGGGGACCCCGCTGCAAGGTGCCGGCATTGTTCCCTCGGCCGCTGCATTCCTGCCACTGCCGGCGGAAATGCCGGAGAGGGCGCGAAGCCTCGCAGCTCCCGCGGGACGGGCTGGGCCCGTGCATCCTCAAGGAGTGCATCCTCATTTCCCTCCTTGGAGGGCCTCGGAGCTCTGAGCAGCGCGTGGGGATGGGGGCTTGAACGTGCCCGGCAGCCACCCCGGTGCTGGAAGCGTCTGCGTGGTGGGGCTGGTGGCACCCAGCGGTGTGAGTGGCGTGGCTCAACCTGGGTTTTTGGCACAGCCACCATCCCCTGCATGTCCTGAGCCCCAACCATCCATCCCTTGGGGTGCAGCCAGAGGTCCCCAAGAAATGGAGGCACCCAGTGATGGTTCATCCCTCTCCCGGTGCACTCCCAGCACCGTTTGCTTCCCAACTTGGACCCAGCAAAGCTCCCCGTCTTGGCTACACCAGGCCAGGCACCCGCACTCGTGCTCAGCAGCCAGGCACTGGGGTGGAGGCTGTGCACCCTCTGCGTCTCTGCCCCCAGCTGCCAAGACCTCACGGCCCCTCCGGCTTCGGCGCTTGCCGGCGACGTGCAAGGGAGCGGGCACGGTGCGTGGCACGCAGCGCACAGGGATGGTGGAGGAGCCCGGCAGCCCCCACCTGCCCGCAGGCAGCAGGCCAAGCCAGGAAAAGCCAGAGATTCCTTCGCTCTCCCGGCCCAGGAGCCTTTTCCTCCGGCACCGGCTGGCCACAGCCCAACCGGGGGGACCTCCCCGGCCTCCCCCTTCCAGGGCAGAAATGGGGCCAGAGGGGTTGGGGCGGTTGGGCTGCGGCCAGGGCGGCGCATCCTGCCGCTCCCCTCATCACGGCACCCGCTGGCCTGGCAGCCCCCGGCCCCCACGGGAGCGGAAAAACCCAGCGGGGCCCAAACGGGAGGCACCCGGGGCGGGCGCAGGCGTGCGGCGTGGCGGGAGCGCGCTGGCGCGTGGCCGGGGAGCGCATCCCTCCCGCTCCCCGAGGATGAGCTCATGGAGGCCAGCTGGGCCCAGCCCCGCTTCCCCCCGGGCCCCTGCTCCCAGCCCCGCAGCTGCAGCCTTTCCGCCCCTCCACGGCCCCGTTAACCCCCTCCCCACCAGCGCTGCCCCCCCCCGTGCCTGCCGGCGGGACCCCCGACACGGTGCCCCCAGCCCTCGCTTTCCTGAGGCTCCTGTTTGGGGAGCCCTGCACAGCTCCAGGGGATTTTGGGGAGACAGGAGGGGTCCCAGCCCTTTGCAGGGCTCAGCCGCTGCTCCGTATGCAAGACCCTCTCGGCCCTAAGCTGCTGCCCCTCTCCATGGGCATGTGAGGGACCAGGGAGGGGGAAAACAGGGACAGAGAGAGCAGGGGTGAGGATGCAGGGAGCCGGGACACCAGGGATGGGGATGGCAGGGCCCAGGTGCCTGCAGCTGCTCACCTGCCTGTGGGGATGGGGACAGCAGAGAGGGGGACAGCAGGAATTGGGACACCAGGGACAAGGATGCCAGGAATAGAGACACCAGGGACAGGGACACCAGGAATAGAGATACCAGAGACAGGGATGCCAGGGACAGGGACGCCAGGAATAGAGACACCAGGAATAGGGACACCAGAGATAGGGATGCAAGGGACAGGGACGCCAGGGAAGGGGATGCCAGAGGCACCCACCGCTGCTCCCCTGTGGCCAGCGGGGCTGGTGGTGCTAGGCTGGGGGGGTGCAGGTCCGGCAGCCCCAGGGCGTGATAGCAGAAGAGCCAAAGGTGCCCAGGACGGGGTCCCAGAGAACCAGGGCAGCTCCAGCAGCTCCAGCAGTGCCCGTCCCATCCTGTCCCATCGCCCCATGCCCCCCCCCCAGTGCCAGGCTCAGCCTGAGGTCCCTCTCCCCACCCTGGGCGCTGCACCCACCCGGCACCGATCGCCAGTAACCACGGCAACGAGACATTGCTTTCAGCTGGTGAGATGCACAAGCCCCAGCCCCAGCTGCTGTTGCAGCATCGGGTACAGCATCAGCACCCTGAGGGACAGGGACTGAGACCAGGACGGGACAGGTTGTGCCCCTCGCAGGGCACCAAGCATCTCTCCACGGCCCCAAGGGCTGCAGACCTCGTCCCAGCCCCTGGTCCAGCCGGCCCGGCCGCCACCGCGCCGAAAACAAGCGTTTATTGTCATCATAGCTCTTTATTATAAAGATGTATTTACACAGAACAAATCTTTACAGACACGAGAGACACGGTGACCACCAGGGCCCGGCACCACCACTACGGCCCCCCTTTGGCATCCGTTAGTGCTTCACGCAGAGACCCCCATGGGAGGGCACCCCCCGGGTGGGCACCCCACGCCCCGGGGGTCCTGCAGAGGTGGCCAAGGAGGGGAGGGCAGCTCAGGCGGGGTCAGCACCACGAGAATAAATAGACCCTCCCCAGCCACGCTGCCGGGGCAGGTGGGCGACAGGGACGGGGCAGGGAGGGAGCTCCTCTGCCCTACAAAGTGCTTTTTGCAAAGCCCACGCACCCGGTGAGCCGGGCACAGGGCAAAGCCCGGGAGGCGGCGAGGGAACGCGGTGCCACCCACGGGACACGACCCGGGGACAGCCACGGTGGTGGAGGTGTCGCCAGCCCGGGGCTCACGGCTGGGACCCCCACGCAGGGGGCTTAGGGCCGAGCAGACCAGGCTAGGGAGCAGGGCTGGCAGTGGGGCAGGCGTCCCTGGAGGGCTGCTGGCGACCCTACAACGAGAGAGAAGCGCGGTGAGATGAGCCCCAGCCCAGCAGCACCGTGTGGTGTCCCCAAGTTCCCCCCCAAAGTGCCCCACAGCCACTCACCTGGGTCAGAAGGGCATGGGGCCCTTGTGGGACAGCCGGGGCCGGGGGCGGCGGAGCTTTCGCCACCCACCCGCCCGCTGCCCAGCCCCGCGCCGCGCACCCCGCGGCCGCACCAGGACTCGGATGCGGCCCCGCTGCGGCCCCGTCCCATCCGGCAGCGGCCCTGGGATGGCAAGAAGAGCGTTAGCCGTGTCCCCTTACCCCAAAAAAAAAAAAAGAAAAAATAAAAATCCACCACCACCTGCGCGAGGGATGGGGATGCTGCGGCGCCCTCCTGGCTTTGGAGCCGCCGGGCCACCTGCAGGGAGCGCAGCCACTGCCACGGGCACGGCCCCGACTCGGCTCCCTCTGCCCACCCCAAAGCCCCCCGGCTCCCCGAAGCCCCCCGCAGCCCCCTCCCCACCTCCCCAGCCCTCAGCCGGCAGCGGGGGCTCGGGGGCGCTGCGCCCTTTGCGCACCCGACGGGACCCCGGCACCCGGTGGCACGGCCGCTTGCGGGGGCCCTGGGCGGGCCGGCTCCCGGCCCCGCTGCCCCGGGGGCGGACAGAGCGAGGTTTGTTACCTCCCTGAAAAGCGCTTTGTCCTCCCCCCTCGCCCGGGGGCCGCCGCTTCCCTGCCAGCCGCCGCGCCCCCCCCCGACCTCTCCGCCCCGCAGCGGGCCCCGCACTCACCCGCGGCGGCGGCGGCCAGGGCGAGGCAGAGGAGCAGCAGCAGCAGCAGCAGCAGCAGCCAGCGCCGCTCCGCCATGCTCCGCCGGGCACGGGGGGGAGCCGCTGGCTGGGGGGGGGAAGCGGCGGGGGCGGCGGGGGCGGCGGCGGTGGCGGCCCCGCTCCGGGATCGCCGCATTTGTAGGCGGCGAGAGCCCGGCCCGGCCCCGCCGCACGCCCGCCCCGGGGGGGCTCCGCCGCCCGCCCCGCTCCGCCCCCTCCGCCCGCAGAGGTTGAGCCCCCCCCCGGCCCTCCGGGACCCCCCCGTTGCCGTCCTGGCCACGTCCCCCCCGGTGCCGCTCCGGGGATGCAGAGCCCCGCGGTAGGCACCGGGCTGAGCGCGCACAAGGCGGGGGGGAGCCGATGGGGCGCATCCGAGGGTCCCCAGGGAGCTGGTGGGAGCTGCCGAGCCTCTCCCCGTCGGGTCTGGGAAGCCGTGGTGGTCAGGTGAAGTCTCCTTTGAGTGGAAGAGGGGAAACCTCACCCCGTTTTTAGGAGGGGAAAAAGGGAAGGCGTTCGGTCTCGCCTCTGCGCCCAGCAATTGAGAGCAGCCCTGAGGAGGACCTGGGGGTGTTGGTGGATGAGAAGCTCCACGTGAGCTGGCAGCGTGTGCTTGAAGCCCAGAAAGCCACCCGTGTCCTGGGCTGCACCCACAGCAGCGTGGGCAGCAGGGCGAGGGACGGGATTGTCCCCCTCTGCTCTGCCCCCCTGAGACCCCTCCTGGAGCCCTGCGCTCAGCTCTGGGCAGTGAGGCCCTGTCCCAGGCTGCCCAGAGGAGCTGGGGGTGCCCCATCCCTGGAGATGCTCAAGGCCAAGTTGGATGGGGCTTTGGGCAACCTGGAGAGGTCCCTGCCCATGGCCAGGGGGTGGGAACTGGGTGGGCTTTGAGGTCCCTGCCAACCTGGCCTGTTCTGTGAGCCTGAAAGGAGAGCGCAAAGGGAACAGAGCCAGGCTCTTCTGAAGACGATGACCACGACAACAGGACAAGAGGCAAGAGGCAAAAACTGAACCGCGGCGTGTTAATGTCTGACCTTCAGGGAGCCTGCGTTACTGTGGGGGTGACCAGAGGGGCTCTGGGGCCTCCCCCCTTGGTGAGATTTAAAAGCAGGAGGGAAGTGGTGCTGGGCAACCTGCTCTGGGTGCCCCTGCCTGAGCAGGGGATGCCAGGTGACATGGAGAGGTCCCCTCCAACCCCAACGCTTCCGTGCAGACCAGGGCAGCCGAGGTGCAAGACCCCCACACGAGGCACCCCAAAACTGTCCCTGTAAGGTCACCAACACGGTAACGACTGAGGCACGGCCAGGACACGAGTGGGGATCTGCAGATGGACAAAGGGAAGTGACAGCTCCACGTCCCCACAGCCACGATGTGACACCTCCTGCAGGCACCCACGTGGTGGAAGCCGAGACACCCACACGGGCAGGACCTGGGGGTGCTTTGCCGACAGAGCAGCGACCCCCACGTCCCCCCCATTGTGTCCATCAGCCAGGATCTCCCAGCCTGTCCATCACGGGGGGGCTTTTCTCCGGCTATCAGCTACTTAGCGCCCTCGCTTCCGCATTCCTGGGGCCGCAGCGGGCTCCCTCCCGCCCCGCGCGCGTCCTGTTTGCTCGGGCGCATCACCCCGGCCTGAGTCACGGCGCAGCCCCGCAGGTGGCGGAAGGCTAACAATAGCCCACAAAGGGAGGATGTCTCCCCCAAGCCTTCCTCCGGCCCCGTCTTCGAGGAAAGCTCCCGCGGGAGGGCCGGGCCCCACCGGACGCGCGGCGCTGGATGAGCCTCGTCCGGTTGACGCTGCCCGGGGAGCGCCTTGGATGCGCCGCAGATGTCGAGCTTGGCGATGTGGGTTAGTGAAGGGCTTGGAAGCGTCGGGTCGGAGTTTGGGCTGGGTGGTCTTGGAGCTCTCTCCCAATCCAGCTGATTCTGTGATTTGGTGATTAGCACGGTTTGCTAATTACCAGGGTGGAAGCAAAGCGCTGCCCAGTGGTCGCGGTGACAACCTGCCCGACGCATCCTCCAGAAACTTTTTGTGCCCGTGACAATCGTGGGCAGCTTCGTGGTCGCTGCTGTCCCCCCACCTGGCCCTGTCCTGCCCCTGCTTGGAGCTGTGGGGGCACAGACCCCCCCCTGCATGACCCTTCCACAGCCCCAGCCTGGGGAGAACCCAAAGGGGGGACCCGGGGAGGTGACCCCGACCCACCCGTGACACGACTGCGCCCGGGCTCAGCGTGGCTGCAGACACGGGGGCGATGCCTCTGGCTCCTGCTGCTTCCCCCCTGCTCCCCCCGGGCTCTGCAGGGGACAGGAGACAGAGGACAGGGGACAGTGGATGGGACAGGGGACAGGGGACAGCCCGCAGCAGGGTCGTGGTGCCACCTCGTGGCCAGCAGCACCCCAGCGACACGGCCCGGGGCGCAGCATCACTGCCTGCTGGATGGCACGGCGGGGAGGGAGCCGGGGCAGGGGGGCAAAAACTCGCGTGGGAGATGCCCCGGGACTGGGGCCAGAGCCGGCAGAGCCCCCTCCCCGCCCATGGCACGGAGCCCGCTGCCCAGCTGGTGTTTTCTCAGGGAGGTTTGCTTGTGAAGCACCTGTTTGTTTACTGTAGGCCCTACCAGCCACCCAGCAGCTTGCATCCTGCTGCACGAGGTCCTGCTGCCACGGTGCTGGAGGGGGCTGGCACCGCACATCTCCCCCCGGCAGCACCCACCACCTTGGACGGGCACCGCTGCAGCCGGGCTTTCCCTCCAGCGGCGGCGGAGCAGTCATTAAACCAGGCAGAGGAAATACGCGTGCCATAAACGTGGCAGGCCCCGGGCTCACAGGCTCGTTATGCCTCGCATCAGCTTTTTTTGCAAGGTGGAGACCACGGTAAGTCCTGAGCGCACGGGCTCAGAGGGACGAAGGGCACTGCCCAGCCGGCACCACCCTCGGGTGCGGGTGCAGGTCCCCAGCCCGTGCGCATGGTTTGGTGTCTCAGCCTGCTCCCTCCCTCTGTGCGCCACTGCCAAATGTGCCTCCTGTCTCGCTAGGATGCTAAAATATTCCTTTTGTCTCCTTCGCCAGCCTTTCGAGCCCGGCACACCAACGGGAGCTGAATTTATTCTTCCCGTCGCTCCGTTAGCCAGAGCGCGTGCTGAGGGCGTGCTGTGCTTCCACTCGGGGCCCTGCACGTGTTTCTGCCGCCCCAAAACTCTTCCACACGCACTGGAGAGAGGTTCAGGAGCTCAGCTCAGCCCCCCCAGCCCCTTTGCCATTGCACAGCACCCCGGATGCCCTCACCGCACCCCCACCTCGGGGGTGACATTTCGCAGAGCCGGGTGAGGACGGTGCCGTGCCCACAGCCCCGCTCCACGGGACAGCCTCGTCCCTGGGGGGGTATTTCTGGACAAGGGGTTCCCCGGGGGGCACGGGGGACGCAGCAGCACCCCACAGAGCTCTCGGTGCCGGGTTAGCAGCCCGGGCAGCTGGTTCGTGCCAGGCTGAGCTGGCACAGCTCCACCTCTGCTTCCAGGAGGATCTTTGGACTTTGTGCGGCTTTGGCTGTTTACTGTTATCTGGTTATCTGGAAGGGAGAAGCACTCAGTGAATAGGGCAACGACCCCCCCCCATATTTGCTCGGGGGTTGTCAGCCGGCATCCCCCCGCCCCTGGGGCAAAGGCGCAGGAGGAGGGACCCCGGATCCAAGCAAAACGAAACGTCCCTTCCTCTGCCAGCAGCTCGGGGGCTGCCCAGCAGCCATGCAGCCCTCCCGGTGGATCGCAGCCTGGCTGCTCCTTCTGCAGGGTACGTGGGAGACGTCCCCGTGGCGGGGCCGGGTGGGGACAGGGACCAGATCCAGACCCCATCGTGGCCCCAAGGCGTGCCAGGGGCCGTGTGCCTCTGCCTGGGGCTGAGCAGGAGCTGGAGCCCCTCCTGATGCTCTGGGCTCCCCCTGCACCCCAGCCTGCCCCCCAGGATGGTCGCAGCAAGCCGCCTCCCCCCGGACCGACATTCGGGACTGCTCTGCGGACCCACCGGTGAGTCCCCCCAGCGCCCACACCCCCCAGGGAGCCCCATGCAGGGCTCCCACTCCAAAAAAAAAACAAAAACCCACCACCTCCAAAATGCCCCCACCACCAGTACCTGCCCCCCACGGCCACCAACACCACGGCACGGCTCGCCGCGCTGCGGGACACCATGCGCGCCCACAGCGCCCACGCCTACATCGTGCCCTCCACGGACGCCCACATGGTAAGGGGACAGCCCCCCCCCCCGTGTCCCAGGGTGCGGGATGGCCCCCCCCCGGCCACTTCTCACGGCCCCATCCTCCTCTCCAGAGCGAGTACATCGCCGAGAGGGATTCCCGTCTGGGCTGGCTCACCGGCTTCACCGGCTCCGCGGGTGAGAGCATCCTCGCCACCCCGGGGACCACCCCCGGGCCGCTGGGCTCCCCACCCTGGGGGGGTCCCCAGGGGCACCTGCAGGACCTGGGGGAGCCTGGCAGGGGGGGGAGAGGCGATGCCTGAGCCCTCGCTGCCACCCCAGGCACCGTGGTGGTGACACTGGACAGGGCGGCCCTGTGGACCGACAGCCGCTACTGGACGCAGGCGGAGCGGCAACTGGACTGCAACTGGGAGCTGCAGAAGACAAGTCAGGGCAGGGGGGGCTGGGGGGGGCTGGGGGGGGTCCCCGCTTGCAATCCTCCACCAGCCGGCCCTCTCTTGCAGCGTGGATCAAGTCCATCGGGCAGTGGATCCTGGAGTGGGTTCCCGCAGGGGGCAACGTCAGCCTGGACCCCTTCCTCTTCTCCATCGGTAGGGTTGGCCGGCACGGGGGGGGGACCCTACATGATGGGGTGCACGAGCGGCCCCTGGGTGTGGAGAGGGAGGTCTCTGCTTCGTGCCCCCCCCTCCACGGGCTGCTTTTCCCCTTCAGACACCTGGAACAGCTACAGCCAGGCTCTGCAGGGCTCGGGCAGGGCTTTGGTGCCCATAGAGACCAACCTCGTGGACCAAGTGTGGGGCGACCAGAGACCCCCTCCGGCCTCCAGCAACATCTACAGCCTCCCGGCAGAGTTCACAGGTACAGAGCCCCCACCCAAACACACCCTGGCCTTTATATTTTTTGGGGGTGCTGGCTCACCCCCATCTCCCAGGGAGCAGCTGGCAGGAGAAGGTGACCGGGATCCGGCAGCAGATGGAGGAGCACACCCGGAGCCCCACGGCCCTGCTGCTCTCGGGGCTGGAGGAGACCGCCTGTGAGTGGCCTCACTGGGGCTGGGATCACCACCGGGGCTGGGACCTGGAGCAGCAAACCAGGGCCAGCGGTGGACGCAGGTCCTGACGTCCTCCCCACCCCGCAGGGCTCTTCAACCTCCGTGGAGACGACATCCCCTACAACCCCGTCTTCTACTCCTACACGCTCCTGACCAGCACCAACATAAGGTGGGCAGCACCTCCCCGTGGGGACGCATCCTGCCCTGACCCTTCCTTTCCCTTCTTCCCCCCCATCCTATAAAACCACCCCCAGCTCCCACCGCCAGCCCCCCAGCCCCTTCCCCTCCGCCGCCGTGCCCCCGCGGCCAGGTTGGGGAGGGCTGGGGGGGCTCCGGGGGCCATCCCACGTCCTGCCCGCAGCCTGTTCGTGGACGAGGGGCGGCTGACGGCGGAGGCATGGCAGTCCCTGCGGGGTGGCTGCCCGGGGCCGCTCTGCGTGGAGCTGCACAACTACAGCCAGGCACGCGCCCACCTCCAGCGCTACGCCCAGGGCAACGTCACCGTCTGGCTCGGCACCGAGTACACCACCTACGGCCTCTACGGGGTCATCCCCCAGGTGAGGATGATGCACCCCACGGGGCCGTGACACCCCCCTCCGGCTCCGAGGCTGGCTGCTGGGGCTGGGAACGGGGTGGCCGTGCCCCCCCAAGCGGCTCCTTCGCAGGAGAAGCTGCTGGAGGACAGCTACTCCCCGGTGATGCTGGCCAAGGCGGTGAAGAACAGCAAGGAGCAGGAGCTGCTGCGAGCCGCTCACGTAAGGGCCGTCCCCTCCTCCTCACCCCCCAGCAGAAGGTTTTTTTGGGGGGGTGCTGATGCCAATGGGGCCGTGCCCAGGTCCGGGACGCGGTGGCCGTCATCCAGTACCTGCTGTGGTTGGAGCAGACGGTGCCGCAGGGGCAGGTGGACGAGTTTTTGGGTGCCCGCCACGTCGATGCTCTCCGACGGTCAGTGCCGCCGCACCCGGGGGGGGGGCAGCGCAGGGTGCCAGGGACCCCCCCCCGGCATTTCTCTCTCTCTCCCCTTGCTGCCTTCCAGGGCCCAGCAGCACAACCGCGGGCCCAGCTTCGAGTCCATCTCCGCCAGCGGGCTCAACGCGGCGCTCGCCCACTACAGGTTTGGGGTCGGGGGCTGGGGGATGCGGAGCTGGAGGGGGTCCCGGGTACCAGCAAACCCCCCCCCTTCTCCTCCCCAGCCCATCCAACACCACCCGAAGGAAGCTGTCAGTGGATGAGATGTACCTGGCGGACACCGGCGGGCAGTACCTGTGTGTATCCCACCCCCTGCCCCCGTCCCACCCTGTGCCCAGCCCTGCAGGATTTGGGGCTCACGTCCCCCTTTCTGCAGGGATGGCACCACGGACATCACACGGACCGTGCACTGGGGCACGCCGACCCCGCTGCAGAAGGTGCTGGCACCACGGGGCCGTCCCAGCCACGGAGCTGGGGCTGTGGCCGGAGGCTGGATGCGTTGAGGGGGGGGGACGGGGACATCCCCTCTGCACCACGCTCAGCCCCCACCCCGTGCCGCCCTCAGGAAGCCTACACCCGTGTGCTGATGGGCAACATCGACCTCTCCCGCCTCGTCTTCCCCCCCAACACGGCCGGTGGGTGCCACATCCAGCACGGGGCGAGCAGGGCAGGGGGTGCCCTCCCCGCTCTCCAGCCCCCCCCTTTCACCTCCTCGCCCTCCAGGCAGAAACGTGGAGGCTTTTGCCCGCCGGGCGCTCTGGGACGTGGGGCTCAACTACGGCCACGGGACCGGCCACGGCATCGGCAACTTCCTCTCGGTGCACGAGTGTAGGTGCTGGGGGGGCAGCTTGGGGACAGCGGGACCGGGGCTCCCCCCCTGAGGGTGTCTCCCCCTTCCCGCAGGGCCCGTGGGTTTCCAGTCCAACAACGTGCCGCTGGCCGCGGGCATGTTCACCTCCATCGGTAGGTGCCCCCCGGCGCGGGGCTGGTGCGGGGCTGTGCCAAGGTGCCCAAATTTTTGCCCTGCTGGGGAGCCAGTCCAGGGCTCTCCATGGGCTCGGGGTGGGGGGGGGCTGCTGGGGTTTGGCGCTTTCTTGGCACCGCTCCTGTCCTCAGAGCCCGGCTACTACCGGGATGGAGAGTTCGGGATCCGCATCGAGGATGTCGCCCTGGTGGTGGAGGCGCAGACCAAGGTAACGCCGGCCCCGCTGCCTGCTCTTCCCACGCCAACCTCCGATCCCAGGGCTCTGCATCAGGCTGGGGGGGCACAGAGGAGGGTGGGGGGCTTGGGAACGGCACTGGGGTGGCGGGGACCCCTCCTCTGCTCCCATCACTGGACTTGTAGTGCCAGGGGGCGGCTGCGCCAGGCAAGGAGCAGGGGGCACCCACCTGACGGCCTCCCCCCGGCAGCACCCGACCGGCGAGGAGTCCTTCCTGACCTTCGAGGTGGTGTCGCTGGTGCCCTACGACCGCAACCTCATCGACGTCAGCCTCCTGTCGCAGGAGCAGGTACGGGGGGCGCTGGGAGGGGGTGAACAAACAGAGCCCGGGTGGGCAAACGGGGCCGAGGCAGGGACGGACACACGGACGGAGAGGTGCAGAGGGGCCAGGGGACCGGGATGGGCTGGGACCGCCGGGACAGCCCCCTGCAGCTGCCTCTGGTTGCAGATAAAGTACCTGAACGCCTACTACGAGACCATCCGGGCACGCGTGGGGCCGGAGCTGCAGTGGCAGCAGCTGGAGGAGGAGTACCGCTGGCTGCAGAGGAACACCGAGCCCTTCCCGCTGGCCAGCGCCGCCGCCACCGTCACCGTCACCACCACGCTGGGCACGCTGGCCATGGGCTCGCTCCTCTCCGTGCTGCTGGCGGGGCTGCAGGCCTGACCCCGACTCCTCCCCTGCCGAGGCAGCTTCTCCTCACCACCGCTCACTTCCTCGTTTTGCCTTTTTTTTTATTATTATTTTCATCCTTGCGATTAAACAGTGTCAACACCGACGGGGGGGGTGAGGCGCCCGTGTGCCCGTCCCACCTGGGGCCAGCTGCCCTTCTGCAGCGTGGGGACAACCTGAGGGCGCAGGGGACATCCCAGCCCGATGTCCCACGAAGGAGGATGAAGGGGAACGGGGAGGGGGCACAGCAGTTGGGCAGGGGACCCTCCTCTTCTGCCTGGGGTGGACACCGAGCCCATCAGCAGCACTGGTGGCGGGCACCGGGGCGCGAGGCTGGCACCCCTCCTGGGGGCCCTGGGCAGGGCAGATGCTTCGAGGAGGTCTTCCTTCCTCCTGGCCCAGCAAGCGAGCCCCGAGCTGCGCCGCTGCGAGCACCTCTCATGTGACTGCTGGCTTCCTGTGTGCTTCCCGGCCTCGGTGCCGGCGCCTCGGTACGTGCCCCGCCAGGCGCTCGGTCCAGCGCCGCGCACAGCCCCCCGGGGGGGTCCCAGCACCATGCTGCGCCGCAAGCCCTCCAACGCCAGCGACAAGGAGCCGTGCCACAGGAAGGTGAGCGCACACCGGAGCAGACCCTGCACCCCAACCTCCCCCCCCAAAATGCCCACCCTCTCCACCTGCAGGATGTGGGGCAGGGAGGAT
Organism: Anas acuta; assembly: GCF_963932015.1. NCBI lineage: Eukaryota > Metazoa > Chordata > Aves > Anseriformes > Anatidae > Anas > Anas acuta. The sequence goes on from NC_088991.1 coordinate 6,870,914, forward strand.
GGGGAGATGCGGTCTGGGCGGCTGGGGTGGCCGTGGGGCAGAGCCCCTTGGGGCTGGGGGATGGCAGTGCCAGCAGCCGGGCCCTGCCACCGAAGCCACCGTCACCTTGCTTGCACGGTCCCTGCTCGCAGCTGCCTTGCCCCACACCCTGCTGTGGCCCCGGGGCGCACGGCTGCAACCCAGTGCCCCCATCTGCCCCCAGCCCACAGGCAGCAGCAGGAGGGCAGCATCACGTCCCCAGGGCGCTGCAGGCAGCAGCAGCGGGTCGGGGATGCTCAGACCCCCCCCCAGTTCGTGTGGGTGCAGGCAGGGGGACCAAAGGGAGCCGTGGGGCCATACCCGGGGGCAGAGCCTCCCCCACCCCGCTGCTCCCCGCGGTGTGGGCGACCGCTGCCATTTCCTGCCCGGGCAGAGGATGACGGCGGTGCCGCGCGGGCTGCCGGGCGCGCAGCTCCCAGCAAGGTGTCTGCGGTCGAGGCAGCGCAAGGCTGCAGCCCCGTCACGTGTGTCGGCTGCTTCCTCCAGCAGCCCTGCACCGGCACGGCACCGGCACGACCCCGCCAGGCCCCGGCTGAGGGTCCCTCGCCAACCACCGTGTGCCCAAGAAGGGCAAGGTCCCGCTCTGGGAAGCACCCGGCTGCCGGGGGGGAAATTTGGATGAAGCATCCCCCTGCAGCAGGGGTGTCCCGGAGAGCTCAGCGAGCCCCCGCTGGGCATCCCCTGCCCGGCCCCGGCCGCACCCGCTGCTCTCACTTCCCTCTCGCTCCATTTCTGCCGAGCTGCCGTGGGCACGGCCCCCGCGGGGCAGCCGGTGCCCCCCCAGAGCTGGTGGTTTTGCCGGGTGCTGCTCTTGCAACACCGGCTCCTCCCCGCCGCCGCCGCCAGCCGATCGCGCAATGCTCCCCGGGCGGGCGGCTACGCAGCGAGGCCGGGGTGGTAACCACAAAGCAAGGAGGTTTTGGCTCGAGGAGACTCGAGGGAGGCGCAGAGGGTTTCACCTCGCCCGGGTCTGGTGGGCTGAGGGGTAGAAATAAAGAGAAAATGATGCTGGGCTGAGCTGGCAAAAAGGAGAACTAGGGGAGGAAGGCGCACGGCTGTGGGCAAGGGCTTGGGAAGGGCTTCAGGCAGCGCTGGGGCATGTGGGATTTTGGGGAGCAAGGCGAGGGGAGCCCTCACCCCTCTCCATCTGCCCCCAGCTCTCCCTCCAGCGCTCCAGCAGCTTCAAGGACTTTGCCAAGGCCAAAGTCAGCTCCCCGGTGGCGAGCGAGAAGGAGTTCAACCTGGATGAGAACGTGAGTGCCCCTCCTCGCCCACAGCCCCTTCCTGAGCCCCCTTCCCCCAGCCCCGGGGGCTCAACCGTGCCCGGCTTCGGGGTCCTGCTCCCCGGGGAGCCCCGCAGCCCCAGCGCGCCCTCCCCTCTCCTTCTCCCCCCCCTTGCCAGATCCCCGAGGATGAGCCCAGCAGCGCAGCCCCCGAGGAGGCGGCGCGGAGCAGCGGGATGAAGCTGGGCAAGAAGTGGCGGGCGGTCATCTCCCGCACCATGAACCGCAAGATGGGCAGGATGGCCGTGAAGGCGCTGGCCGAGGGGAAGGTGAGCGGGGTGCCCTGGGGGGGTGTGGGGCTAAAGCCCCTGCTCCCCAGCACTAAGCTCACTCCCCCCAGCAGGCAGAGGCGGAGGAGGAGGGGTCCCCGTCCCCGCTGTCCCCAACCAGCAGCACGGAGGAGCCGAGCCACGAGAAGGTGCCCCTGTCCTACATGGAGCTGGAGGAGGACGGGCACCCGGCCGTCAGCCGGCAGCTGTCCAGCGGTGAGCACGGCCCCCGGCCAGCCCCCAGCCCCTCACCCTCACCCTGTCCTGACCCCGTTTCCCTCTCCCCTCCGCAGGCAGCGAGGCGTCCAGCCCCGGCCCCAACAACCGGGACAGCCTGAGGCTGGAGGAGGGGGGCCCAGCCTACACCGGCCCCTTCTGCGGCAGGGCCCGCGTCCACACCGACTTCACGCCCAGCCCCTACGACAAGGACTCGCTGAAGCTGCGGGTGAGCACGGGCTGGGAGGGCTGGGGATGGTCCTGAAGGAGCGGGGGGTGGCGGTGGCTCCTTCCCTCACCCCCCCCCCTCATTTTTGGGCCAGAAAGGGGACATCATCGGCATCATCGAGAAGCCGCCCGTGGGCACCTGGACGGGGCTGCTCAACAACAAGGTGGGCTCCTTCAAGTTCATCTACGTGGACATCATCCCCGAGGAGATGGCCCCTGCCCGCAAGAGCCGGGGCCAGGGCAAGAGCAAGAGGCCCAAGCCCAAGACGCTCCACGAGCTGCTGGAGCGCATCAACCTGCAGGTGAGGGTTGGGGACCCACGGGGCACCCGGGAGAGGCGGGGAGGGGACGTGACGAGGATGCAGGAGGATGAGGGAGTCTCATCCCCTCCCCTCTCCACCCCAGGAGCACACCTCCACCCTGCTCCTGAACGGCTACCAGACCCTGGAGGACTTCAAGGAGCTGCGGGAGACCCACCTCAACGAGCTGAACATCACGGACCCCCAGCACCGCGCCAAGCTGCTGACGGCCGCCGAGCTCCTCCTGGATTACGACAGTAAGGGCTGGGCGGGTGGCAGGGGACATCCCACGCTGTCCCCAGTGCTGGCTGCCGGGGCGGGGGGGGAGCTGATGCTTCGTCCTCTCGCCCCCAGCAGCCAGCGAGTCAGAGGAAGGTGACAGCTCCGAAGCCCAGCCCTCGCCCTCGGAGCCCAAGGGGGACATCCCGCGGGACTCGGGCTGCTTCGAAGGATCCGAGACGCTGGACGGCAGCCGGGAGGAGGCTGAGCTGGCAGGCCCCGAGGGGCAGCCGGGGGCTCTGTCCCCAGCGGAGTCCTCCTGATCTCCCCCCAAAAGCGCTTTGCCGGCTCTGGCCCCGCAGCGGACAGGAGGGGAAGCTTGCCGGGGTGCGGGCGAGCCGCGGGGATGGGACCCCAAGGCCGGAGCTGCTCTGCAGGGGGCTCAGCCCCCAAGGTTTGCTCCCCGGGACGTTCTGCGCTGCCCCACAGCACTGCCCCACACCCTGGGTGAGCCCAGGTGATGCCGCAGGTCTGCGAGCCGGGGCTGGGCCGCCCCTCCTGGGCTTGCCCCGTGTTGTCCACAGCTTCAGGAGCTCCTCCAGGAGCCCTCGTTGGCTGGGCTGAGCAAACACGAGCGCAGGGGAGCCTGCGAGGACAGGGATGGCACGGACAGAGCACACCCACTGCTGCGCGGATGGGTGCAAGCAAGCAGAGGCAGCAAGGAAACGCCGCCAGCAGCAGGGAGGTGCCGCCTTCCCCCGTCCACCTCCTTGCCCAGCCAAAGCAGACAGCGGGAGGCCGCCGGGAGAGCTTCAGCCAAGCCCTGCGAGCAGCCCAGCCCCAGGAGGATGGGGGGGGGGAGCACGGACACTCAGCAGCCTGCTCCGGAGGGGACGGCGGAGGAGCAGAGCCGAGCACCGCGCTGCCCGCAGGTGGACAGGGCCGTCCCCAGGGACCCCACGGGACAGCCCCTTGCAGCCAGGCAGGGAGGGCGGCAGCAGAGGAGCCCACGGGTGACAAATCCCCGGGCTCGGTGGCAGCGCAGCGCTCGCCCGGCCCCAGCTCTCAGGGCTGCACTCACCCAGCTCCAGCTCCCGCGCCGCGCCAGACCGCTGGGCCCCGAGTTTGTTCCTTTGCGCTTGAGCTCAATAAAAGCGTGCTCTGGCCTTCGGTCTGCTTCCTACCTGCCCCAACGGCTCGGGGAAGAGGACGGCAGGACACGGATAGGACAGGGGCGGGCTGGAGCACACCGTGGATGTGGGAGATGCAGAGGCTGGAAAGCCCCAGGGGACGGGGAAGGAGGCAGCCCGCTTCGGGAGGCATAAACAGAGAGAGGCAGAGGCTACAGCTCAGCCATTTTCCAAACCAATTAAGTTTCCTTCATTGTTTCAAAAAGAAAAAAAAAAAAAAAAAGAAAAAAGAAAGAAAAAGAAAAACCAACCCTCACCCTACCCCCACTTCCTTCACAAGAACCTGAACAGAGCAGACAGGAACCACAGGTGCAGGCAGCATCTGTGACGGCCCCAGCAGGCAGCACTCGACACACCGCGTTAGAAAATAGATTAGTAAAACCAAAAAAATACACTTTTTTCTTTTCGCAACGAGTTTGAGATTTGGTCAGTAGCGCGTTGGGGGCAGGCAGGAGAGGAGGGGGCAGCTCTGGCTGCCGCGGGCCGTGCACGGGACCAGCGAGGGCACCGCAGCCGGTCTGGCCATAGGGTGTCGGCGGCTCCAGCCCCGCGTGGGGGGACCCCGAGCTCGCTCAGGAGCTGGCAAGGAGCACCAAGAGGAGCAGCTCGAGGAGCGGGCTCCCTCGGCTCTGCTCCACGCCACGGTGCTGAGAGCACGGCGGGAGGAACGCGCTGCCGGGAGGAGAAGCGAGCTGGGCCGCCCCTGCCACATCTCCACCCACCGTCCATTTGCCGCATGTCCGCGGGAGGCAGCAGCACCGAGCACACCCGGCAGGGGATGGGGATGGAGAGCTGCCAGGGCACCTCGCGGCCTTCCCTCCACCTCCAGCCTCCGCGGGAGCCCCCGGGGAAGGGGTGCTGCAGTGGAAAAAGAGCCCACGGCACCAGGGGTGGCCACCAACCTCTCCTCCCTCCTCTGCTGGGGAGGACGCCGCGCAGCCAAGACGGCCGGCAAAGCCTGGAGGGGAAAACTGAAGGCTCTGAAAGCCAGCCAAGGACGGCTGAGAAATGCAGGGCAAGGGGCGGGGAGGAGGGGGCACGGGACACGACAACACGACACAGAACCGGGGCCGAGGTTGCGCAGAGCGGCGTGCCGCAGCCCAGCGGGGAAGGGCGGGGGGAGCCCGTGCAGGGCGCAGGCACCCAGGAGGAGCACGGCCAGCCCCGGCGCGAGCCTGGGAGGCAGCGACGCGGGCAGGTCCTGCCCGGCAGCTTGGCACACCCTGCGGGCACCCCCGGGGCAGAGCCGAGAGGCAGGAGGATGGGGCTGCCCCGCTCCTGCCCCCCAGCCCCGTGAGAAGAGGGAGCAAGGGAAGGAAGCTACTGTAAGAAACACGGCCAGCAGAACACCTTCCCAGTTTTTTCGGCCCTTTTGGCACCAAAACGACGTCTCCTGACAACCCCTGCCACGTTAACCAATAAAACAATGCCACAGATTAGAGGAAGGAGGGAGGAGGGGAGAGAGGACGTTACTGCCATTAATCACTTGCTCCTTCCCATCAGGATTCCTCAGCAGCAGGGAGCAGGCCGACCCTAACATCGCTTCTGAGCTGCTTGACCACAAGTCAGCGGGTCAGTCAGGGCCAGGCGGAGGGACAGCTCGGGCCACCAAGCCAGCTTTTAGCGTTGAGGACAACCTGCAGAGCAAGAGGTCCTGCCTCGGCCCGCAGGGAGACCAGCCCCGGTGGCGGGGAGCGTCCCTCAGTGGGCGCGCTGGGCTGCTCGTGCTCGTTCTCCTTTGCCCCCGTGCATGGCCAGCGCCAGCCCACGCCACCTGCGCCTCCGGATGAATAATGACTAAAGCAAAACGGCCGTGAGGAATCATTTGCCTGCCATCCAGCCCATCTCCTCCTCTCCTCAATCACTTCCAGCTTTGATTAGACAAAACAAGAAAGTTCTCCCTTTCAAGCAGAGGCTAGTGCTCTGCTTGCCCAGCGTCCTGGGATGGGGCCGGGAGCTCCCCGGTCGTTAGCTGCTTTTCCTCCGGCATCTCAGCGTTGCTCAGGGACGGCACGGGGACCTGGAGGAGAGAAGACAGCAATGACTTGGCACGAACGCACGGAGGATCTGTCTGCGCACAGAGATGTGGCCCGGCTCCCCTGCAGCCCTTGCCTCCAGCCCCAAGGAGTTCAGCTCTCAGCTGCGTTTGGGAAAACGGGAAACCAGGGCTGTTTCCCTCACCAAGCAGGCAGCACATCAGCTTCATGAAAAATCCAGAGCACTGGGCTGCTCCAGCAGTGCTTTGGTGTGTTTGTGCTAGAGAAACAGGCAGCTCACGCTCCAACAGGAGCGGGCCCAGCCCCTTCACACCGTGCTCACAGAACAATTTGGGAAGGAAAGGAGCAGCGAGGGTCTCGTGTTCAACCCTGCCCTCAAAGCAGAGCTCGTTTCAAAGCGGCAGCCCGCCGGTAACCCCATGCAGAGGGGGATCACTCACGGCACTGGGGTGAGGAAGGCTGCCGTCCTGCTGAGCGCTGCTCTCCTCCTCCTGCCCACCAGGGCCCTGAGCAGCAGCGGGCTCTGGAGCGCTGGACCCCCGCGTGCCGGTCTCCTCCTGAGCTGTGCTCTCCTCCTGCTGCAAGATGCCCCGTCTGTCCAAGACGCTGAAAGAACAAAATCCCACCGTCAAGAGACCCCGCACTTCTTCTGCATCAGCTTCTTCTCTAGCAGGAAAAACGCTGGTGGAAGACAGGAGTCAAGGGAAGGCGTTCCCCCCCCTCCAAAACCAGGCTGTGCTCTGCCCAGTCCTAGTTAACTCCCAATTAATCTTAGGAGTGCCTCCGTTCCTCCTGCGAAAATCAAGCCCTCCAGAGAACAGCCCGCTACAGAGGGTGGGAGCCCACTGAAACAAGCGCCCTGAGCTTCCCCTACATGCGCTGTCCCGGGGAAGGGAAGTCACTCCTCTGCTTCCCAAAAACACACAGCGTGAGGGACCACACCACACGCGTGAATCACTGGAAGGCAACAAAAAACCTTCTTCCCCAGAGGGGCTGGCTCTGTCCCAAGAGACCTCCAGAAGCTCTCTGCACACGCAGCGCTGGCAGAAAGGTCTTGCAGCCAGGCAAGGAAAGCTCCACGGGACCCCAAGGGAGGGGGCAAGAATGGCAGGGCTGCTCCTCGAGAGCCTACCTGGGGGGCAGAGGCCCGCAGAGCACCTCGCAGCAGTTCTTCACTATGTTGCCATGGCTGTAGGGATTCTGCACACGGTTTTTCCCAGTCCAGGAACCCTTGATCTGCAACGGACAGGGCACAAGCTCAGGTCTGCTCCCCCAGCATCCGCCCCCAGCCTCAGCACGAGCAGGGCATGTCGGCAAGGTGGAGGCAGCTGTGACAGAGGAAGCGGGGTGGCTCAGGGGAACAAAGGGACTTCACTTACGTCTTCGTTGGTTGTCTGATTCAGTGCCACCAGGAAGGTGTGGAACCCAGTTAACCCCACCACCGACCACAGGGTGAAGAAACAGATGAGCACCTCCAGTACAGTGAGAGCAGTTAAGGAGCAGGGACCGGGCAAACAGTCACACCCGGGCTGAGTCACGACACTCTGGTGCGTTAGCCCTGCTGCTTCTTCACCTAGGCAGTTTTTTGTTTCACCCCCCTCCCCAAAACCACAAAAATCACTCTCTGCCTTGTAATCAAGGAGGCAGGGAGGTGATGTCCTGAAAAACCCAGTGAAGTATCAAGACTTCAATCCCCCCATCATGCAGCTTGCACTCCCTCACCAACTTAGAAGCCAACCCTTCTGGCACTGGGGAAGGATATGTCCCTGGGGTTTCCTTCAACGTGTTCAGAAACCCAATCTTCAGAGATTCTGGCAACACAAAAAAAGAGGCATTTGGTCTCCGGGAGGTTGCATCGAGTCCATTTCCCTTTCCCACTCCATCAGTTCTGGGTCGGGAACACCATCCACGTTCTCCCTCCCCCTCGGCCAGCCCAGCCACCTCCCCGCAGGCAGACTCACTTAGTGCTACGTAGACTATGTTGAAGGTGAATATGTAGATGGTGAGGAGTGAGAGCGAGAGGATGAAGAGGTAGAAATAGCGGTAGTTCCTCTTCCCCACGCAGTTGCCCACCCAGGGACAGTGATGGTCGAAGCGCTCTGTGGAAGTGAAGATGGAGATCAGCACTGCTCTAGCACAGCTCTGCCTGCTTCTAGGCGCTCATTCCAGGGCCCCAAACTCAGAAATGTACAAGGCTGACAAGGACCCCCTGGGCCACTGAGTTTGCCCCTCTGCTAACTCAGGTCCCTGCATCAGCAGGGGCGGTGGAAGCCAGGTAGGAGAGTGCAAAACTCCTCCTTGGAGTCAGTCGGTGCGTTAAGGTAAAATTTAAGAGCTTCACCCCACACATGTCTCCTCTCCCACAGACCTGAGGTGTAAGAGCTTTTCTGAAAGCAGCACACAGGTTGGCTGAAGGTCTGGGAGTTCAGCGGTTCTCATCTCACCCGCATGCTGCTTTACTCCTACTGGGATCATCACAAGAAGGTTCAAGAGACTGCCTAAGTGCTCAAAGGGCTGGGAAGCTGTACTGAAGGAGAGGGATCCAGAATGGGAGTTCTTCCTCGAGAAGGGACGCTGAATATGAGCTAATTATGGCACGTACAAGGGCTAAAAGAGCTGCTGTGGTGGTGGGGGGGACAAAAAAGGGGCACTCAGCATAACAGCATAGTCTCCAAGATGGTGCGAGGAGCTGCTTTCACATTTCCCCGGATAATTTATTTATATTAGACCAGCTATTGCCAACGAGATGCTGGCAAAGACGAACCATCTGGCTTCAGGTTCTGAGCAAATCTCAAGCTCCTTGGGCTTAAGACGAGGCAGGCCATCCCCATCTGTTCAGGCAACACCGTCCTGGACTTCCTCCACGGCTGCTGGAGGCATGCGCGGTACGAGGCAGGACACGGAGCGAGAGCTGCTGCAGCTCTTCGCCTGCTCTCCTCCAAAGGCTCTCACCTAGCAGGCGGCTGCAGGAACAGCCCCAGCCCTTCCTACTCACCCACACAGTTGTCACAGATGCTGCAGTGCGAGGCACGGGGCGGACGGAAGATCTTACACGTGTAGCAATACTTCAGCTTCACTATCTGGTTGTTGATCTGGAAGTTCTTAATCCGCGGGGGCGGGCGCTGACCCTGCGGCACGGTCCCGTTGGTGGCCTCTGAGAGAGGGAAGCAAGCAGAGATCAGATCTGCTGCTACAGCACAACAGGACGAGAGCGACAGCTCTCCTCCTTGAGCCTTCTACCAGATGGATCGGAGCCTGCTGGGTCTCCAGCCAGTGCCTACACCTCTGCTCACACGCTCCAGAGCCAATTTGGAACTCAGAAGCAAGGTGCCAGAGTTTTCAGGAGCATAAAGGGAGGAAAAAAAACACCAAAACAAGTAGAACTGTGTCCACCAAACATCCTCTCTGCTTGCTGGACCAAAGGGCCTGCATCAAGCTTCCTGCACCCCTTACCAAGAGCAAAGTTTGGATGCTCACAGCTACAGGAGAGGAAACTGCATGAAAAGGTTCCCGGGAAGGAACCTGGCACCAGCTGAGACTCAGCCAAGCAGAATTAGCCAAGAGGAGTTAAGATGCTCACTCTGGGGCAATTCCCACTTTTGGAGGTCCACTTTTGTGGACAAAAAAAAGCTCTGCAGAGAACCTAGACTATACCAAAACCAGCAAGGCTTTTCCAGCCACCACCCGTCCAGCTGCAGCACTCACCGATCTCCATCTCAATGAAGGCCGCCTCGTCGGGCAGGGCTCTCGGGATCACCCCGGGGTCACTGAAGCTCGTCCGCAGGAGCGTGGCCATGGCAAAGAGGAAGAGAACCGCTGCGAACACGGGGATGGCTGGAGAGAGCTGGACTGCCAGGTACCGACACCTGCAGGGAAACAGAAAGCACCTTCTGAGGTTTAACTACACCCCGGGCTTCTCTGCGAGGGTCACTGTGAGTGCAACATGCGTGTGCAACAAAACATGAGGCTTCCTTCCACTTTTCTGACTCAAAAGCTCCAGATGAAGCGGGAAGTCTCTTCCCACGCCTGCCTCAAGACAACATCAGCTTGAGAGAGGCCGCTCAGCCTCAGATTGTGGAGTTTATAAATACAGACAGGCTCGAGGAGAAATTCACGTTGGTAATCCTGTTGATTGAGGTGGTGCGAAGAGACAAAGGAGAATAATCTCGTTGTGCCTCATGCTACTTCTGGACACCCGGAGGTGTCTCCACGGGCACTTCAGCACAGGCTATGCAGAAGGCCCGTACAGAAGGCATGGATTAGAGTGGCATCAGGCCAATTAAAAACATTTTTTTCCCTTGGTTTCTTTAGCAAGCCCTGCTTATGATGGGGTGATGGTTTTACGGAGCTTTCCTCTGGTTGAAGGGAAGCCCTGCCTGAAGCCCCCACTCGTGGGGCATTTCACCTCTCCTCACACATCTCATTTCTCCTGCCTCCTCCCGATGCCTCTGAGCCTGCAGAGATGGACCCAGCCCAGACCCTTGCTCCCAGCCACTGCTGTTCTCAAGGAAAGCACAAGGCTGCGGTGGTGAATGACACAGGATCATCCTCCCCAGTGGACTCGTCATCCTAAACAGGGGGATTTCCATGCCATCCATGCATCGGCTGATTAATTCCGGGTAGCCGTCCCACCCACAGCTTCTCTGAAGTTTCTCACTCCAACTGCTCCCAAATTCTGCCACCCCAATACTCACCACCCCCTGCAGGACGGCTCAGAGGACTTGCATTTGCTGCTGCTTGACTCCAGCAACTATCCTCTGTGTGCCACCAAGCAGAGACCGCACACGTGCATGCCCCAGACCATACAGTACAGGACGCTTTGGCCACTGGGACGCACAGGGCCCGGCCCCCAAACCACCGTGGTTAATTTTAGACACTGCCAGCCCCGCAGCTACTCAGAACCACGCAACCCTTGGAGCCGTCCACGTGCAGAGCCAGCCCCAGCAGGCAGAGGGCTGGGCTTAGCGCGTTAACGCAGCCTGAGATAACTTTGCCTTCCCCCCTGCAAGGACAAAGTCTAGCTGGAGAGCTGCGAGTCAGCCAGCGATTAAACAGCAACCTTGGATCCCGTTTTGGGGAGGAATATGGTTGATTCCCGCAGCAGCTCTGCCTCCGAGGGCTGCAGCTTGAGCCTTGCTCAGCTGACACGCTGGCTTTTATGGCCGCTGGAACACCGGGAACACGGTACAGGCTTTGGAAAAGGATCCGTGCACTGCGTTAAAGCCGAGCTGAAACCATGCCAGGGCTCCCAGCCCCAGAATCACGCTGACACCTTCCTAAGTTTCTCCAGCGTGCCACTAGCAAAGAGATTTATTGCCCTCGAGCACGTGATCTGCTCTGGGTGTGCTCCGCCACGCATGGAGCCAAAAGCTTTACGCGGCAGCACCTGAGAACAAATGGGATCAGCCCTGCATGGGCTGCAGAGAAGCGCTAACGTGGGACGTGACCTGCTCCCCGGGCATCTTCCCGGAGAAGCCAGCCCTTCGGGGAGGCACACGTGCCCCGGGGCACAGCCAGGGGAGCCTCCGGGCTGCTGCTAGGCAGGGGAAGAAGCCTGCAATTTTAGGAGACAGAAGACGAGCGCATCAGTGTCCTCTCTGCTGTGGGAAGGTGAAGCAGCATCCTCCAGCCTCTCCCCGGCTCTTCCATCGCGGAACAGGCACGGGGCAGGCCGGGCCCCTGGCTCAGGAGGAAAAAGAAGAGATCTCAGGTGCCCGGAGCGCTGCGGAGCCTTCGTCCTGTGCCTGGTGTGCAGAGGGATTAAGCACAGCGAGTCACTCGCGCTGCTGAGGAACTGATATTTTAAAGGGCCATTGTTTGGGAAAGCTGAGCACCGACAGAGCCGCGCTGTTGGGCTGGAAGGATGTGGCTCCTCCTCCCCTCCCAGGGCGATAGCTGCGCTCTTGAGCATTTTGCCGTCTAATATCAGACAACAGCACCATTACAATGCACGCCGGGGGGAGGGGGGAGCCTCAGACAAAGAGATCATTACCACGGGGAAGGGGGGAGCAGCGAGAAGCAACAGACGGAGGTGTGGCGAGCCCGAGGAGCACGGACTGCTCTGCTGAAGCTCCTGAGCAGCACAGGGTTCAGGTGGGACCACCAGGCCGGGCATCCCACCTCTGGGTCCCTGCAGGGCTCAGCACGAGCTCTGCTGTGAAGTTTGTTTAAACCCCACTCCCAAAATCACCCCTTTAACTTCCCCAAACCCACGCACGCCCACACCACGCGCTCACCCCGGACGCTGTCAAAGCAGAGAAATATCATCAGCAACCAACGGGCCCGGCCTAGGTTTTCGGATTTATCAGAAAAACAAACAAAATTGGGTCTCTGCATAGCTAAGGACGTAGAGAGAAGAAAAAAAAATAATAAAAGCTCCACGTGCTCGGTTGTTGGAAAAGCAAACAGCAGCCCCCTCGTGCAGCCAGGAGCCTGGCATTGCAGGCGCTATCTCGCCTGTAACATTTACAAACGTCTCGCTTGTGCGAAAGGCTGCAGACAAAAGAAATTTGAGTTCTCTCGCAGCCGCTTTGGAGAAGCGAGCGCCTGCCGTTTGAGGAGAGCCGGTACAGCCACGCTGGCAAACTGGAAAGAGAAAGCCCCGGCAGTCAGAGCGGGGACACCCCATCCCCTCAGCTTCCATCCCAGAGCGATTTCACCAGGGTTTCTCATCGTGTCCAGGCGCCACGGGCACGGCGAGGCAGCTGAGCGCCCTCACGCAGCAGCCTCCACACCCGATAAAACGCCCGAAACAACGCAAAGGGGCTGTGAAACACGATTCCACGTGACGCAGCGCCGGTCAGAGAGCAGGCCCAATGAAACCCAGGCCTCGGGGACCAGCCTCAGCCTTGAAGCAGCCGCTTTCAGCCGGGGTGGCAGCAAGAGGTGCCCTTGGGCAGAGCAGAGCGCTCGGCGGCTGCCTGGCACCGCTGGAGAAGCCGGCGCAGCGCCTCTGCTTTATCGGGGAGGGAGGGAGGAGCCGGCTGGGTACGGCGCCAGCAGCTGGGTCCGTCCTCGGGGCCTCCTCGGGGCACGGACGAGCCTCCAAGACCGCAGCAACGAGGCGGGGAGAAGCAAAACGGGCAGCAGGAACAGAGAGGCTGTCATTTCGTGGCTTGTATCTCGTGACATGTGATGCCAGCCAGCACCGGCTCTGCGGAGAGGGCGTTTGCAATCAGAGCCCGGGCGGCGCAGCCCGGAGGGCGAGGAGCAAAGCGGAGGGCGAGGAGCAAAGCGGCGCTGGCTTCAGGCATCCCCGAGCCGTGCTGAGGCAAGGTGTGACTGCGCGAGTGATTCAGCGGAAAGAAACGGGCACTGAAAACCCTGCAGTCAGCGTGCGAGGGCTGAAAGGGCTCCTCCACCCGCCCCGTCTGCTGCTCTCCAGAGCCCAATCCTAACACCGTGCGCTGTTCCTCTGTGGAACAAACTCCACGGGGGGAAAACTGGATTTCGGCGCGGCCGCAGAGCTGAAATGGGTGGGTAACACGCCCAGGACAAAGATCAAAGCCACGACCCTCAGGCAGAAGGCACAAAGGGTCGCCAGGCCTCCAGCAGCAGCCCGGCCGCCTGCCTTCTCTGCAGCGTTTCTGGTTTGGAAGGCGGCGTTTCATTCCTCCCCCGAAATTGAAAAACCCGCAAGCAATTTCACAACAAAGCTCCCCCGCTCAGACAGGAAGCATCGAGGCACAGCGCTCGGACACCATCAAGTCAGCACTTTAGATTTCTCCAACCTTTCCCTCACCTCCCAGGTCACAACTGCCCCGCAGCCAACATCCCAAAGCCTTTCCCCGACGCACGGCTCCATCATAGAGGGCTGGGAACAGGGGCTTGGTTCGGGCTGCCCCACAAACCGCAGCGGGGTTTGTGGCGGTCAGCAGCGAGGGCAAAACGGGGCAAAGGGAGATAAATCTCCACTCGTCCCACCAGGACAGGGAGTGAGAGCAATCATCCCTGGCAATAAGGGCTTCTGGAGTGTGGTAACGCTCAGTCCTGCAAGGCAGGAAGCCCGAGTGCCATCTTTCAGCCGTGAAACAAAACAAACAACCGGCGGTGTCGTTCCTTACCCATGAATTCGGGCTGAGTCAGGGATAATTCGGGCTCTTTGAGCTCGGGAACCCCAACACCTCGCGTTACGGATGTGTAACACCCATCTGTAAAGCTCCACCACGACTAAGCAGAAAGAGCAGCCCTGTACCCGATGTTCTGCACCCCGCTGCTTCTGCTGGGACGCGGCAGGCCTCCGTGGGGCATTCCAGAAAGCCCTTTTGCGAGGCTGCCAGCAGCGTCTGCTAGCAAGGAGGGCAATGCTAGACCAGAGGGAGCAGAGACAACTTCCCCGCTTTGGGGCAGGTGCCTCAGAGGCCAGCACCCGTGCTGAGCACTTTATAGACCTGCAGGAAAAACTTAGGGCTTAACCAGCCCAAGGTTCTTCCTTTTGCCTTCCTGGCTTAAGGAGCTTTCGTGTTGCCCAACACCACTGAGGACTTCGCCTCCCTGAGACGCAAACAAACACGCTGACGGCGACCGAGGAGGGGAGTTTCGCTGTCGTTCAGGTTGAGCCCTCCGCCGAGCAGTGGGCAAAAAGGGGCCAGCCTGCCCTCTCCCCACACCACCACCCCTGTTAGCCAAACCTTTGCAATTTCGTATTTTTTGGCAGGTCACTTCTCTGCCCAAGCGACTCAAGGAGCCGGTAGAGTTACGGGGAACCCCCTGCTCTTGGTTCTGGGCCAAGCTGAGCCTGGATCTGACCTAAAGGGGCAGGCGGCGCCTCCCCAGGCGCTTGGCCTTGAGCAGAAAGGGGGCTGCTGCGGGGCAGCGCTCAGCCCACGGCTCCCTGCCCGTTCCGTGCCCAAGGCCTCAGCATCCAGGGAGGGGGTCACGGAGCCCCGTGAAGGCCCCAAACCCTCCCGGGAGGGCAGGGCAAAGGCCGGAGACTCACTCGAAGGCGAAGAAGAGGGCGCAGGTGCCGAGGATGAGGAAGAGCGTCAGGTAGAAGATGCCCTTCTGGCGGGCCATCATGATGCGGCCGTCGCAGCAGAAGGTGTTCCTGCCGGGCAGCCGCTCCCATCGCCGCACCACCTTCGGCTTCTTCTTCTTCCTCGCCACCAGCACCGACATGGCGGGGCCGTCACTGCCGCCACCGCCGCCGCTGCTGCTGCTGCTGCTGCTCTGCCGCTGCCCCCGGCATCCTCGGGGCCCGCCTGGGCCGGGCTGGGCTGGGCGCTGCGGGAGAATTTGGGGGGAAAAAAAGAGCAAAAGGGGCTCAGTTATGGGGGGGGCGCTGTGGTAACCGCAGCCCCCCCCCCCCCCCCCCCACCGGGGTCGCCATGGCAACCGGCGGGTACCGGGGAGCCGGGGGGGTAGGGGGCGGCCGGTAATGAGGTAAAAAGGGTGAAAAGGGGTGAAAAGGGATCAAAAGGGTTAAAGGGGGGGGTGTGGGGCGCTCACCCCCGTGCCGGTGCGGGCCGGGCCGCGCCGCTCCTGCCCCAGCGCCGCGGGAGGGGCCGCCACGCCCCGCGCCGCCGCCGCCGCCGCCGTGAGGGAGGGGAAAGCTCGGCCGCCATTGGCCCGCCCGCTCCTCTCCTCGCGCTCCCATTGGCGGAGGGAGCTGTCGCTCAGCGGTGAGTCCCCGCCCACTCCCCTTCTCCTCCTCCCCGCCCCGGGCCGGCCGCGGCACGGCCCCGTTGCCAAGGCAGCCGTGACGTCACGCGCCGGGCGGAAGGGTGGCCGGGCGGCGGCGTCAAGGAGGGGCGGAAGTGAGCGCCGCGCTTCCGGTGGCATGGCGGAGGAGTGGCTGGGCGAGGAGGCGGCGGGCAGCGGCGGCGAGGAGGAGGTGAGGGGCGGCCGGGGGGGGCCGGGGGGGGCTGAGGGGGGACCGGGAGCGCTGGTTGGGACCGGGATTGGGATTAGGATCGGGATTAGGGCCGGGATTGGGATGGGGAGCGGGATTGGGATTGAGGCTGGGATTGGGATGGGGGCCGGGCCTAGGCCGCGCGGGCCCGGCCCTCACAGCCCTGTGCGCCTCACGGCAGGGCCCGGAGGATGGCGACCGGCGGCACCGGCAGCTCCTGGAGGCGGTCAGCGCCCTGTCGGGGCGCAAGCGGTGAGCCCCCAGCACCCCCTGACCCCCCCTTCCCACCGCCCCCAGCCCCCCCGGCTCGGCTGCAGCCCGAGCAGCGGCTGGTGGCGGGGCTGAGGGAGCTTTTTCACCTCTTTGCCTTTGTTTTTTTCACTTTTCCTGCAGGCAGAAGCTGGCTGAGCGCTCGGAGGCCAGCGTGCAGGTGTCCGAGTTCAACGTCAGCTCCAAAGGTGAGGGCTCCTCGGGGTCTCGGGGCTTTCCCCTGTGTTTTTTTTCCCCCCAGGAGGTGCTCGGGTTCTCCAGGCTGGTTGGAGGAGATCCCCGGGGAGGTGCCGTGCTGGTTGTTTGGGCTGAAGGCATCTCAGCTCGTAACAAACAGCGTTGGAGCTCATAGCGCTGCTCAGCGTGGTTGTGGGGTGTCCGTGTCAATGCGTGGGGTGATTTCCCGTAGGTGCCGGGGAGAAGCTGGTCCTGTCCGAGCTCCTGCAGCCCATCCGTGCCCAGTCCGCCCTGAGCAGCGTGAAGAAGCAGCTGAGCAAAGCGAAGCAGAAGAAGGCGGTGGAGCTGCCCCTCAGCAAGGAGGAGCGGGAGCGGGTACGTGGGCCTGTGCGGGTGGCAGGGGGAAGCAGTTCCAGCCATAAGGGACAGCTGGGTTGAGCCCCTGGGTGCTGTCTGCTCCTTTCTGATGCTGCCTGGCTTTCCTCGTTCTTCAGCTCAGCTTCTCCACTGATCCTTTTCCCTTCTCGCTCCCACCTGCAGGTCGTGAGGGAGGCTGCCTACGTCAAGACCTCCAAAGACGTTGGCAAGTGGCAGCCGCTGGTCCTGCAGAACCGCCGAGCAGAGCAGTTGGTGTTCCCTCTGAAGCAGGAGATCGCAGCAGTTGCCCCCCTGGAGCGAGTGGTTTCGGCATGGAAGGTGGGGGCTCTCACACCCCTCGGGTGCCTTTCTCCTCCCTGCTCTCTAGCGCTCGAGGTGTGGGTTGAGCCTGCTGCTGCCCGGGCTCTGCACGGAGCCGGGTGCTTGCTCACAGGCCTCAGCCACCTCTGGAGGTGGAGGAGGGAATTGGTTTGCCAAATAGCGCCTGCCTTTAAGTCTTGGTTATGCTTCTGGCTTTGAATGCGGGTTCCCACGAGGGCTGTATTGTGTAGCAGGAGAGGCTCCCGTTCCTGGAGAGCTTCCCCAGGTCAGGGCAAGGTCAGTTCCCACCGAGCTCTGAGCTTAACAAGCACCACTTCACCCTCCTGGAGCTCCCTCATTTCATTTGGCCACAGCGCTGTGGGGCCTGGGACTTCTCCTTGCTTGTGCCCTCCCGTGAGCCTGCTCAAGCATCAGAAGGGACGGGGAGATCTGTGTGGGTGCTGGTTCCTGCACCGCTCCTTATTTCACCCCACCTTGCTGTGCCATCTGTCCCCCCGACAGCCACGAACTCCCCTGGAGCAGGAGATCTTCGGGCTGCTCCACAAAACGCAGCAACCCGTCACAGACCCGCTGCTGACGCCGCGAGAGAAAGCCTCGCTGCAGGCGATGAGCTTGGAAGAGGTGGGTGACCCTTCCCTTTAGCCCTGCGCTGCCCGTGGGGGGGCCTCTTCCTTTGCCCTCCCCTTTACACCCCGCTCCCTGGCAGGCCCGGCGGCGGCGAGCGGAGCTGCAGAAGGCTCGGGTCCTGCAGTCCTACTACGAAGCCAAAGCTCGGCGAGAGAAGAAGATCAAGAGTAAGAAGTAAGATTCTTGAAGGTGCTGGGCTCGGGGAGCTGGGAGGGGGCTGGGGCCCGGTGCATGGGGACGGATAAAGGGTGGAGGAAGGCTGAGGTGCTGCCGGGACGCTGTGCTGCCTGCACAGCTTCCTGAATTGGAGGCTGGGAGCTCACACCAGGAGGTCTCACTGCCTGCCCCCTCGTGCCGCAGGTACCACCGCGTGCTGAAGAAAAGCAAGAGGCGCAAGGCCCTGAAGGAGTTCGAGCTGCTGCAGAAATCGGACCCGGAGGCCGCCTTGGCAAAGCTGGAGGAGCTGGAGCAGCTCCGGATGGAGGTGCCGCTCGCTTGCCTCTCCCTCGTCCCTCGGGAGCTCGCCCCAGCTGAGGGTGCTCTTCCTGAGGGTTCCTCTTCCTCTGCCTCAGGAGCGGATGAGTCTCAAGCACCAGAACAAGGGGAAATGGGCCCGCTCCAGGGCCATTATGGCCAAGTACGACCTGGAGGTGAGCTGGGGCTCGGGGAAAAGGGGAGAACGGCTGAGATGGGGCAAAGGAAGCGGGCACGTTGCTTCTGGCCTGTGTTAGAATTGTCTCGATCCCTTCCCAGGCCCGCAAGGCCATGCAGGAGCAGCTGGCCAGGAACAAGGAGCTGATGCAGAAGGTGCGGGTGGAGCTGCCCGAGGAGGAGCCAGGGGATGTGCCTGAGGAGGACCTCCCGCCCGTGACCATCCCCGTGAGTGCCAACAGAGCAAATCCCTGGATGCTGGGCAAGCCCAGCGACCCGGCCAAGGAACCCGAGGTGCAAGAGGCTCGCGAAGATACTGCGGTGCCTGCTGCTGTGGAGAGCAAGGAGGAAGAGGAGGAGGAGGAGGTGATGTCGGAGGAGGAGGCCCTGCTACAAGAATTTGAGCAGAAACGGCACGCGCGGCAGCGGCGGGCAGGGAGCCCTGAGCAGCACGGTGAGGAGCTCGCAGCCCCACGCGATGTCTGATGTGCTGCGGGGCTGGGCTGGGTCGTGAGGGCTGTGTTTTCTTACAGCTGCCTTGCTTCCTTCCCTCCCCGCTCATGGGGTGGCTGTTTTCTTCTCCGTTGCCTTGATGCACAGGCGCTGACAAGACGGAGGTGGTTCCTGATCCTCCAGGGGACAGCTCCGTGCACCCCCTCTGTGACGAGGAGCAGCCGAGTGCAGGGATCGAGCTCCCTCCCCAGGCCCAGGAGGAGATCCTGCTGTCGGAGCAGCTGGACCGCGTGCAGACGATGGAGGAGGTCGAGGCTCTGGCCTCCAAGGAGCCCTTGGAGGAGCAGGAGAAGCAACCGGCGGCTGCGGGAGCAGAAGAGCGAGCACCCAGGCAGGAGAAAAGCAAATCTGGGGCCAGGCCTGCCAAGAAACCCACAGCCAAGGAGAAAATGATTCGCTTGGAGTCCGTGCTGTCTGAAAAGCCCCAGGAGATTCAGTGCCCCAGCCTGCCCGTGGTCATGGAGGAGGAGGTGAGCGGGACGGGCCCGGTCCTCCTGGGTGAGCCGGGAGCGGCCGGGCACTGACTGGTTTCTCCCCAGGAGGGTGGCATCGACCAGAGGGGGGTGATCAGCGAGGCGTTTGCCGGGGATGACGTGGTGGCCGATTTCCAGCGGGAGAAGAGCAAGGCGGAGCAGGACAGCAAGCCCAAGGCGGTCAACTTGGTGCTGCCGGGCTGGGGCGAGTGGGGAGGCAGCGGGCTGAAGCCCAGCGCCAAGAAAATAAAACGGTGAGCGCGGGAGGGCCGTGGCAGCGCGCTGCAGCCCGGCCCCGGGGCCTGACCTCTTCCCGTGTCCCGCAGGTTCCTGATCAAGCCCCCCCCAGCGCCTCCCAGGAAGGACCAGCACTTGCCTCACGTCATCCTGAGCGAGCAGCGCAACATCCACGCGGCGGCACATCAGGTGGGTGCTGCGCTGCCTCCGGGGCTGGCCCGGCCCCTAAACTCCCTAAATCCCTGCTTCTAAAGGGAAATTTGGTTTCCAGCTCTAACACAGCCCTGAGGGTGCTCCCCCTCTGCCCTACTGTTTCCCCACAGGTCAGCGAGCTGCCCTTCCCCTTTGAGAAGCACCAGCAGTTCGAGCAGAGCATCCGGACGCCCGTGGGCCCCACGTGGAACACGCAGCGTGCTTTCCAGAAGCTGACCGCCCCCCGCGTCATCACCCGGGCGGGCCACATCATCCAGCCCCTCTCTGCTGAGGACCTCGCCTCAGCTCCCAGCGGAGCCAAACCAGTGCTAGAAACGGCCCCCAAGCAGCGAGGGCAGCCCCCTCGCCGCCCCCACAAGAGAGCACGATAGCTCTAGGGCTAGCGCTGGCCCCCGCGGCGCTGGGGAGCAGCTGGAGGGGCCGTGCCCGGGGGTTTCCCTCCCGGGGAGAGGCTCCTGGTTCTGTCAGGGGCTTTTTAATGCTCCTTCCGCAATAAAAGTGCCGTGGCTGCCCTGGGGCTGGGACAGCTGGTGCCCTCCTGCCTGTCCTTGGGGCCCGACGCGGGGCAGGGGGGGTTCGTCCTGGTGTAACGGGAACAGCTCCTTGGGGGTCAGGCCCCTGAGGTGCAGCCTGGGGGTGGGAGCCTGAAAAGGAGGTGGAGGCTCTGTTGGCACCACGTTCGTGTTGGGCAAGATCTCTACCCCTTGGTTTTGTCCTCAGTGCCACGATTTTTTTACGTAAAGAGTTGTCATCTTGGCCGCATTGGCTTTCTCACAGCCTGGCCCCGTGGCCATGCTCCTCACGGTCTCCTGCTGCCCCGAGTAACTTCTGGCCAGCTCTGAGGAGCGCAGAGCGGGGCTGCGCGGCTCTGCTGCCACCCCACAGGGGCTGGGAGGGGGCTCTGTCCCAACACAGCCACCCCCACATCTTCGGTGTCCCCCTCCATGGGGCCGTGGCCGAGAGGCAGGGTGAAACGGGAGCGGGCCGAGAGCCCTCCCGGCCTCTCCTCCCTCTTCCCACGTGGGCTGCGTTCGTGCCAGCTGGAGGAACTCCTGATCCCAAGCGAAGGAGGGACTTGAGGAGCTGCTCCTGTTCCCAGGAAACACGGCCCTTGCGCCGGGGACGCCTCCTCCCACCTTGGCACCGCGGCCAGCCCCAATCCCGCTGCGTCCCTTGGGGCAGAGCCGCGCCGCCGCCGCTCGGCCCCGCAGCCACCTCGTGCAGGGGCCTGGCCCTCGTTCCCCTACAGCCTGCATGGGCACGTGCAGGCTGCCAGCAGCCGGCCCCACATCTCGCTGGCTTCCCGGCCCCGTAAATACACCAGGCTCTTCCGTTCTGCGCCCGCACCCTGTGGGGGAGGCTGCTCCGAGCCCGTGTGGGAGTCGGGGAGCCCAGGACAAGGGGCTGGGTGCTGCCCTCTGCCCGGGCCGTGTCCTTTTTGGGGTTTTTGGGGTCCAGCTGGTGCATGGCTGGTTCCACGCAGTGCCCCAGAGCTGCTGGATAAGGCTGGCCGCAGATGGGGGGCACGGTGGCGTTGCTTCAGTCGACAGGGCTGAAAAAAAAAAAAAAAAAGAAAAAAAAGAAAGGAAGCAGCGATCATTTCCGTGCCACGGCTCCACCGAGCCCCTCGCTGGGCTGGTGGCCCCAGCTCAAACCCCAGCTTCCTTCTGCTCCGGCTGCCCCAAATGTTGTGGGAAAGCTTCGTTCCCCCAGGGACATCAGCAGGGGGGTGAGGGGGAGCTCGTGTTTGTTTTAGGAAAAGCCGAAGCGCCCCAAAGCCGAGGGAAGGCAGTGCCTGGTGAGCTGGGAGGCAGCAGGGCAGGACCTCCTGGGGTGCTGATCCCAGACAGGATCGGGGTCACCACGCCTGAAACGGGCTCGTGTCCCCATGCAGAGCAGCAGCCCGAAGGCTTTGACCACCTGAAGCTTTGTGCCAATTTTTTTGTCATACCTGGTGTGAGCACGGCAACGCTCAGCTGGCATCGAGCTGCAGAGCTGGGGGTGCCCGGTCCTGCAAGGAACTGCAGTGCTGGGGCGGCCTGGGCTCCAACTGGGGCTTCGAGGATCGGGAAATGCTCCCAAAATAAATCCCTAAAGCCTTGGTGTAAGCCGCTCGGGGTGAGTTACGGGAGGGACCCAGATGCGGCCGCATCTCCTGGCAGCGCTCGGGGTTCGCCCGCTCCTGGCGCTGCCACGCTCCCCCCGCCGAGAGCGGGCTGCGTCCCCCTGGTGTCCCCGCAGAAATAAAACCGCAGGGCAGGGGGACGTCAGCGCTGGGCTTTTAATTAAAAAATAAATCAGGATCTGCAAAATGCTGCAGGAAAGGGGGATGGCGGGGATGCCCGCTGGCAGCTGCCACGGCAGCAGGGAGGAGACGGGGGCCGGACACTCCCCGCTCTAATCCCCTTCCTGCAGCACGCTCGTGCCCTGCCGCCGCGCATCGCCACGCCGGGGCTTGGCTGGGCGAGCCTGAAGGCACCGGGAGGAGAGAAAAAAACCCCGTCCTCCGTCCTCCGCCGGCGCGGGAGCTCGCGGAGAGCAGCGGCGCTGTTAATGCGCACTCCTCCCTCCCGCCGCGCAGCCACGGCGTCCCTCGAGAGGGCTGCGAGCGGCTGCAGTTTGCTCTTACTGGCCTACTTTCAGGGCTACGTCAAAGCCAGGTTTACGGAGCTGGGGAGCTGGGCTGAAAGGCGGCCGAACCGCCCCTGGCTCCGGCAGGGAGCGCCCGGTGCTGCTCCGGGACGGGACGGGGGACGCGGCTCCACTGGGGTGCCCCCCGAGATGCCCTGGGGTGGGCACCCCGCGGGCACCCCGTGGGGAGAGAGGTGATGCCGAGGCTTCAGCCACCCCGTGCTCGGGCTCCGGCCGGCCCTCGGGGCCAGCAGGAGTCGGCCGAAACGAAAAGGCAGATGAAAAACGAGCGCATAAAGGGCTCGCGTGGCTGCTTTCTTTCCTTTCGTCCTTTTTTTTTTTTCTCTTTTATTTTTTTTGTTTTGTTTTGTTTTGTTTTCTAGCGTGAGGCTATAAATAACCTGTAAAGTATTTCATCCGGGCTATTTCGGAGGGTGAAATTTCAGCCCCCGGTGAAGGCCCCCCGGCTCCGCATGCCGCGGGACTGCCTGAGTGTGCCCGGGGTGCCCCTGGCCGCGGCGGGGCCCCCGTGGCCGTCAGAGGGTCCCGCGCTGCTCCCTGACTTTGCACCGGGGCTCTCCGACAGAGCAAAGCTCCCCCGAATTTCCCCGTGCCTCCCCACCCCCCCGGTGCCGAGGACAGGGGCGAGCTGCGGGTCTTGGGGGGTGCCTCCGGGAGCGGGGGGCACCGGGGGGGCACCCGCAGTCCTGGCGGTGCCCGGCTGCGCATCCCGGCCTGCACGGCCGCCGCGTTTCCGTGGAGATGGCATCTCCCGAGCCCGCACAGCCTGAGCGGGAGGGTTTCCATGGAGATGCCGTATCCAGCACGGCACAACCTGAGCCGGAGATTGCCGCCAGGATGCTGTAGCCGGGACCCTCGGCACCCGCAGCGGGGCCGTCGCCGGTTGGGGTCGGCCAAAGCGCTTTCGCCCTCCCCGGCACGCCGTCTCCCACCGGGCTCCTCAGCCCTGCTCGGGGCAGGGGGCACCTCGGCGCTCGGGTCACGCTGTCGTGGCACTTTCTGGGTCTTCCAGAAGGGGACGGGGACCCAACCATCCCCAGGCACCCATAGGGACAGGGGGAAAGTCCCCGTGATGAGCGCGCCCCCGCTGCCCCCTGCACCCCACAGCCTCCCCCACCCTCAGAGCCTCTCCGGGGCACGCAGCCAGCGGGGACGGGGGGATGAGAGCCCCGGGACAGCAGCGTGGCCCCAGCACACCTCTGTGAGCCCTCCTCATCCTCAGGGGTGCTGAGCTGGGGCCGGGGAGCTGCTCCCCATGGCTTGGGGCCGTGTCCTGCACCCTGGCCTGCGGCTCCGCGTCCCCGGGGCCGCTGTCAGCGCTGTCAGCGGCTGCAGGCACGTGCTGGCAGACGCAGCGTGTGCCGCCTTCAAAGGCCGGCTCTCTTTGTCTGCCACTCCAATTAGGAGCGCTCAGAGCCTCTCGAAGCCAGACCTGGGGGACTGCGGGGCCGAAGGACGGGAAATAAAAGGACCCCAAGGCTCCAGCGTGGCAGCCCTGGAGCCGCCGAGGAGCGGGGGCAGGCGCGGATCTTCCGCCCTTCCCCGCGCCTCTCGCCCCAAATCCTCGCTGCTGTGGTGTCCTCCCAGCTCAGGACTTCTTCTCCTGGGCCAAGGGGGTGGATGGCGTGTGGACCGCACACCTCCTGCCTCCCCGGCCTCACTTTTCCCAAGAAGGATCCCGCTGGGGCACCCGGCGAGGAGGGGTCCGTGTCTGAACCCCCCGCGGCACCCACACGAGGTCTGAGGCAACGCAACCCAAACCCCCGAGCCATGAAGCCTTATTCCCAGTGCCAAATAATCACGGCGGTGGATGTGGCCAAAATTCAGAGCTCTGAGCCTGCAGGGAGGGCCGGCAGCCTCCTGCCTCGCTCCTCCATCCCCGAGGAGCAAGGAGGCGAGGAGGCGGCCGCTGGCCCTACAGGAGAATTTTTGGTATTTTATCCACACCTTCAGGCACGCTGCACGAGCTTTTGGGGTTGTGGGCAGGCAGAGAGCGGGCAGATGAAGTCTGTGGCAGGAGCTGACACCTTTTATTGCTGCTCCGACACCAATAAAACCTCGCCGAGCCGGCTGCCCGGGGAGGACGGGGCGGCACAAGGGCTCGCTTGGAAGCTGCAGGAAAAACCCCAGGAGACCCAGAGGGAGACCACCGGACCCCATGGCCACCAGCCCCCTGGGGACAAAGCCCTCCCTGTCCTTGGGGCCACTTATTCGGCCACGGCTCCATCCCGAGGCCAGGCCCTGGGGCAGGGATGCCCAAACCCAGTGACGGGCCCCGTGTCCCATAGGGTGCGTGGCTGGGCAGGAGCCAAAATCCCGCAACCACCGGCACCGGGAGGGCTCTGGGAGGAGGCTCGGGGGGCAGAGGGGCTCGCTGGTGGGGTCAGGGCGAGCTGAGGGGCTGTGGGGGTTGTAGGGAGACCTCGGGGCTCACCTGCTGGGGACACCCCAAAATCTCCCGTTTTCAAGGATTAATGTAAAAACCGCAGGATTTTGGAGCCCCTGGGTGCGAATCGCGTGACGACATCCCCGGGTCCTGATTAAACGCATCCCCGGTGAGGCCGGCTGCAGGACGGGGGGGGCTCCCATAAAAAAAATAAAAAAAATAAAAATAAAAAGTGGCTTTTTAATTACCCCGCGATGCAAATCAAAGGGGGCTGCAGAGCCGGGCGGAGGCACCGGGAGCGGCGGGGGCTGCCGGGGGGCTTCCCACCCGCCCCACCGCCGCTGCTTTTGGGGTGGGTGCTTTTAGGGGAGGGGGGGGGGGGGGGGGTCCTTTCCCTTTCCGTGCCCTTCCCGGTACCGGGGGGGGGGGCGAAGCCCGCACAAAGGAGGCGGCGGCGGCGCTGCCACGCGTGGGGCCCGCGGCGGGGCCGCTCGGAGGCCGCGGCCGGGGCCGGGGGGGGGGGGGACCGGGGAGGGGATGAGGACGGGGAAATTTGGGGGGGGGGGGGGGGCGGCTGCTGACAACCGGAGGGGAGCGGAGGGGAGCGGAGGGGAGCGGGGTGGGGGCACGGGCTGAAAGTTGCGGCCCCGCCGTGGGGAGGGGGCGGCCCCCGCGGCACGGGGCTGGGGGGGGGGGCACCGGGAGGGGCACGGGGGCAGCGGGGGGGGCTCGGCGCTGCCCGGCCACGCTCCGGCCGTGGAGCTCCCGCACCCCCCCCCCTAAACCACCCCCCCCACCACCCCCCCCCCGTGTCCCCGTGTCCCCGCGGGGCTCCCCCCGCTCCGCCACCGGCCGCCCGTGGGGCTCGGAGCGGAGCCGCGCAGCCCCTCCCCACCCACCCGGCCTCCCCTCCCCTCCCCTCTCCCCCTCCCCAGGGCCGTGCCGGGCGCGGAGCCCCCTCCCTCCCCCCCCCCCGTCCCCCCCCCCCCTCTCCCTGTCCCCTCCCCTCCCGTTCCCTCTCCGGACTCAGCCCCCCCCCCCCCCTCCCCTCCCCTCCCCTCCCCACGGGCAGGGCAGGCCGCGGGGCACGCTGGGATTTGTAGTCCCCGGGGCAGCGCGGCGGGCGGCCGGGCTGCGGCGGGCGGACTACGGCTCCCGTCAGCCCCCGCGGGCGGCGGCGGCGGCGGCTCGCTCTCGCCCTCACACTCCGGCTGCCGCTGCCGCTGGCTCCGCCGCCGCCGCTCCGCCGCGCCGGGGTCCCACCGACCCCCGCCTCCGAGGCCACGGGGCCCTGCTCGCTTCCTCAGCCCAATTTCCACCGCAGCCCGGCTCGGGAAACAGGTGCGTGCCCGCCGCCCCCTCACCGCCCCCCCCCACCCCCCCCGGACGCCCGGCCCCGCTCCGCACGGGCACCCCCGGGCCCGTTCGGCCCTCAGCGACCCAGAGGAGAATTGGGGAGGGGAGCGGAGGGGAGCGGGGGGGGCACCGGGGATGAAGGGAGGAGAGGGGGGGGGGTGAGGCGAGGCGAGGCGAGGCGGACGGGGCGGGCGTCCCGACCCCGCTCCCCGCCGGTCGGGGTCTCCATGGAAACCGGTCCCGGGACAGCTCGGGGCGGGCGGCGGGGGATGAGGGGGGGGGGGGACAACGGGGGGGGAACGGCGGCGGCGGGCGGGGGCCGCGGGCGGTGACAGCGCCGGGGCCGCCGCGCTCCGCGCTCCGCTCCCTGCCCCGCGACGGCGCCGCGTGCCCGTGCCCAGCCTGGAGCCGCGGCACCGCCACCGGGATCGGCACCGGGACCGGGGACAGGCACCGGGTATAGCACCGGGATCGGCACCTGCCGCTACCGGGGGGTCCCGGGGCACGGCGGGGGCCGGGCGGGGCGGGGCGGGGCGCGGCGCACCCGGGACGGCGGCGCCGGGCGCTCGCGGAGAGTTTGGCGGCGTGGGGGCCCCGCGGCCGGCCCCGGTGCCCGGTGCCGGTTCCCGGTTCCCGGTTCCTCCGCCCTTACCGGGAGCCGGCGGCGGAGTCCCCGTCCCGGCCCGGCCCCGCTAGCGGAAGGAGCCCTCCCCGGGGGCAGCGCGGCTCCATGTTCGGGGCTGCCCCGCTGCGGCCCCCCCACGGCCCTGCCCGGGGCTGCGGCGAGCGGCCCCGGGGCCAACTGTTGAACCGGGGACGGGCCCGGGGGCGGCGGGGCCTGGGCCGCGGCGGGGCCGCGGAGTGCCCGGGTGGAGCCCCCCCCTCCCTCCCCTCCCTCCCTCCCCTCCGCCGCCCACCCCCGGCCGCGGCTGCCGGGGCCCGGCCTCCCCGCGGGGCTACGGGGACGGGAACGGGAACGGGGCCGTGTGTGTGTTGGGGGGGGGTGGGTCCGAGCCCCGGACTCCGTCCCCGCCCGGTTGTGGCGGGGCTGAGGCCGCCGCTGGGGCCCCGCAGCTCCGGGGCGGGCTCGGCGCTGGCTCCGCGGCCGGGCGAGCGCATCGCGGGCCGGGAGGGGCCGGGAGGGGCCGGGCCCCCGCCCCGCTCCCCGCTGCCCAAGGTGAGCGGCGGCACCGGGAGAGGCACCGGGAGAGGCACCGGCACCGGGAGAGGCACCGGCACCGGGAGGAGGCGCTTCCTGCTGCCGGAGAGGAAAAAAACCCAACTCCTCCGGCGGCGTGCCGGTAGCCGGCGGTTCGCTCGGAGAGCCGATTCCGTGTCCTCGCCTGACCGCGGGGTGAAACCCGTTCGGGAAAGCATCGCCGGGAGTCCTGCGGCTCTGCTCCTGCGCTGCTCCGCTCCGAGTCCTTGCCGAGTCGCTCCTCTCCTTCTGCATCCGCTGCCGGGGACCCCATTGTTCCGCTGGACGCTGCCCGAGCCGGAGGGGCAGCGAGCGAGGCGAAAGGGCTCCGGCACCCCGCAGCCTGCCCCGTGCCGTCCCGCAGCGCCGGCGGTGCAGCTCAGCCGCTCCCGGTGGCTGCGCAGCGGGGAAGGCAGCGTGCTGCTTGCTGCTTCTCCGCCCGTTCCCCAAAAAAGCATTCCTGCGAAGGTTTCCGGGCCCTGCCGTGGTTTGGCCTTCGGGAGGAAGCCACCACGGGCACCTCTGGGCTCCGGTGCTGTGGGGTTTGCTGCGCCGTGGGCCTTTCCAGGTGCGGTTTCCAAAACCTTTTACGGATAGCCACATGTAGTGGCTTTTTTTTTTTCCCCATCCCTTTAAAATCCACTAGGATGGGCTTTCGTGGGACAGCCCCATCGCCTCGAGCAAGTCAGGCTCTAGTGACAGAAGCTGTCCGGCAGCTGGGACATCCCACTCACCGAGCGCTTGATGCGCAACAAACTTTTTTTTTATTTTACGCAGGGATGGGTTTTCTTTTTCTTTCTATTTTTTTTTCCCCCCTCAATTCATCGCGCCGAGTATTTATAATTGCTTACGGCGTTACTGTGTCTTTAAAGCAGCTTAAGCAAATGCGTGCGGGCAAAGCCTGGCTCAGCACCGCAGCGGTCCGGGGCTGTGCAGGGAGACCAGACCCAGCACGGGGCTGCTGCCGGGGCCGGGCTCTGTCTCCCTCTGCTTCCACCCAAGCAGAGGCAGACAGCCCTGTCCCCGCTGGGTTTTGTTCTCCCAGCAATTTCTGCTTGTCAGTTTGGCCACAATTTCTGACCTCTCTGTGAGAAACGCACAATAAAGCGCTGTCTTTTTTTTTTTTTAATTTTGCATATGATACCCTGTGTGCGTCCTGGGAGAGGACCATCACGATTTACTTCTTTCTTTATTTTTTTTGCACGCGGTTCTCTTTGGAGGGGTTTTCTGAAGCGCCGTTTGGGGCTGAATCTCTGCGGATGCGTTTCAGGCAGCGCTCCGGTTGGCACTTGCTCTGGACCCGTGTCCCTCAAATGGACGCCTGACAATTGCATATATAAAAAAAATATATATATATATATATTTTCTAGCCTGTGTTACTAATGGCAACGAAGATTGCCAAAGTGAGCAAACTATCGTGAGCAAATGAGACTGTCCCTGTTGGTGCAGATCGTTTCCTCCTGACCCACACGTGCCCCACCGAGGGGCAGCAGGGGCACGTTCCTCCTCATTCCCCTGCCTTTGCTCACGTCGAAGTAAGCGGGTTGCAGGCGGCGGATGCCCAACGGCAAGTCCCGCTCGGCTTCCCTGCAGCTGACACCGTTTTACGCTTTCATCACGGGGGGAAAAAGTGGCGTTCTGGGTTTTGCTCCTCTCTGGGAAAGGAGTGTTACAAAGGTGTCTCCCGTGGGTGTGTTTCCAGGGTCAAAGTGCATCCCTGCCGGCCTCCCACAGTGCCCCCTGGCCAGCCGCGCTGTACAGCACCTTGGAAATCCCAGCGACTGCGTCCTCCCGATGATTTCTTGCTGCAGAGGGATGCGCCGGACTTTTCCAGTACGCTCAGACGGGCAGATCTCCCTTCCCTTCCCTTTCTCTGCGCCGCTGTCCCAGTTATGCGGCGGGGAAGCAGAGCCGACGGGCGGCGTTGCGCCGTGCCTGTCAAGAGCTCGGCCCCCAGCCGGGTGCATCTCTTTGTCTGCTCAAAGTGACCCAAAGTGGCATCTCCAGAGCTTGCCCTTGGCCTCGTGAGGTTTGCTTTGTGAGAGCGGTGTGGTGCTGGAGCTGCCCTTCGCTCTGGGGGGAGCTTGCTGGCACCTGTAGCCCCGCATTGCCTGAGGGCGCTGCGTGGCACTCTCCTACCTGCCCAGAGCCCGAGCAGAGGGAAGCCTTGTGCTGTCAGCTGGGAGGTTTTAGGAGGCTGGCTGCTGCTCTTTTGGTGCCTGTCAGCTCCTACCTGGCCTAGGAAAGGCACAGTGGAGACAGCAGCGATGGGTTGGCACGTAGCTGGTGCTAGGGTGGAGGAGAGGAGAGGTAAGCATCTTAAAACCCGAGCCATTTCAATGCTTGGAGATGTAGAGAGCGGTAAAATACATAAAAAGCCTGTTGGGGGAGTAAAGACAGCACGGTCCTAAAGCTGAATGAGTTTTGCAGCATGACAAAGTGGCTGGTGCGAGCTGTCTCTGTGAGGAACGGAGGAAAAACGCCGCCCTGTAGCTGCCTGGGGGCACCCAAGGCACTGCAGGGGCAGAGTGTGGTCAGCATCACGGCTCCGGCTGGCCGGGGGCACTGAAATCAGGACCCCTGATCGGGAAGAAGACAAACCCCGTGTTACCTGTGGCTGGGGGTAGCCCCGAGAAGTTGGCCTAGGTGCCTGCCAGCACCAGCAGCGGAGGGGCTGAGCATCGCAGCCGGTCGGGGAGCTGGGCTGGCTGGGGAATTGCTGTTATTTGCGCTGTTATTTCCCATTTGCAAACCCGTTTTCCTTCACAAATACCTCCCGCACCTCTGCCGCGTTAATGCCAGGGTGAGGGGCAGCGTCGCAGTCAGAAACTTAGTCAGGAAGCCTGGCAGCTCGAGTTAGGATCCCTGAGGGTGAGGAGCAGGCGTGATTTTTAACAGTGCCCGGCATGGAGATTGAAAAAAAAGTTAAAAGCAGCCTGTCCTGCCAGCCTCAGCTTGGCCATCCTTTGACAACTAGCGTTGCCTCGGTGCTGCTGGGATGTTGGGCGAGGAGGATTTCCCTATAATAATTACGGGAAAGGATCTGTTCCCAAAGAACTTCATCTCAGGAAACTTGTTTCCATGGACTGTCTGGCTGTGTTTCAGCCTTGGGTTAAGTCTTGACTTAATTCAAGGGGACTTTGTGTGCAGTTAACTTGAGCAAAAGCATGCTTTTACCACAAAAAAAGACACCTAATGCTTCGCTGGTCCTGGAGCCCGGCACAGACTGGTTTGCATAGCAGCCTCCTGTCCATCTGCAGAGCAGCAAGGGGTTTTGTCGTAATAAATAACAAAAAAAAATTACTATGCTTTTAATGAAGTTAATTCATTAGCGTTCGTTTCCCTGAAAATCTCTCTGAGTGCTTGCTGTCGAAGACAAACGTGTTCAGCACCTTTCTTGCTGGCAATTCCTAGAGCACGCTTTGCTTGGAGAGGTGAACGAACGTTAATTCCACGCGATGAGCCTCTCTCCGTGCAAAATGTGATGTTGATGGTCTTATTTCACTCTAAACTCATTTTCTTTGGAGTTAATTAGAATTGGCCGGGCACCTATTGAGCTAAATCAAAATAAGACTGGTTTCATACACACTTCTTTTGGCAGAGGTGTTGGATTAAACAGATCCTGTGCCAGGCTGTGCCCTCTCTCCCTCCTGGTGAACCTGAGCTAGGATGGGTTAAAACCCAACCAGCCAGGGGGAAAAAAACATAAAATATCTGTTTTTAAACACAGATCAGCAACCTGGTCAAGTTTGCCGGGGCACCCCACGGTTTCAGTGTCATGGTAGAAGGGGCGAAGGGAGAGAAGGGCTGCAGTGCTTTCTGCTACTCAAAGGCACGTAGGAGAACCCATGCCCTAGTTGTGTTCTCCAAGGGGTTTCTCCTGGTTTAATTACAGCCGTTTCAAGCTGAACTAGCGTAGAAGAGGGGCTTGCTTGTGTTGACTCAACTACAAGTCTCCTTCGATCCAGGCACCCTGCAGCTGCTCTTTCTGGCTCGGCGTTGCACAACCTTCCTAGTCGGTGCTCTGAAGGATGCTCTTCTTGTGCCGTTCCTTCCAGTCCGTGTTTGAGAACGTGCCTGCTCTTTTCCCCGTGTTTTATCCCTTCTCATACTCGAAATCTTGGTTTTCCTTTTATTTTTTTTTCCCTTGTTCCTTTTCCATTCCCTGCGGAGTGTCTTTGGCACGATTCCCGCATCATCCGTAGAGGGCAGAGACCAAGAATTCACGAAACGGCGTCCGTCTCCGTGGCTGTGCCCCCCTGGCTCTCTTCTCGTGGCCATCCCGCCTCATCTGTTGGCCGGCTCTTACTCGAGTGCTCAAAACGTGTCCCTTCTCCCAGCCCCGTGCACTGCCTTGTTACCGCTTCCCTCGCCAGACCTATTCTTGGGCCGTGCCTGTTCCCTGCTTGTTTTGATGCCTCAGCTTGCCTCCAAACTCCTGTCCTGCGTCGTGCAGCCGCGTGCGTCCCCTTTCCCACTCGCACAGAAGGTCCCTTCCCAGTCCTCCCGAAACAGCTGTCCTGTCGCTGTGCTCAGGGGCAGAAACTTTCTCCTCCCCTTCTTTCAGTTTAGCCTAAGATGGTGAAATCCCCGCAGATTGTTTGTTCCCCTATTTCCTTTATGTTGCATTTCTCTCCAAGCATCGAAAGACTCCTCCCCTTCCTGCTCCAAGCCACCTCTCATTCTCTTTGGGTATGACCCTGCTCTCTGCCTTAGAATTGGCCCAGCTCCCCCTTCCATGATAGAGTATTTCTTCCTTCTTACAGCGTGCCTCTTAGTAGCTTCCCCCCTCTTCTCGTGGCTCCCCTTTCCATCGTTTTGCTCGCTCGTACGTGCAGATGTGTCCGTCGCTTCTTTTTTAGCCAGCAAAGCACCTTGCCCCCGTTTCTCCTACGCGCCTGGCCTTTCTTTTCCATTTTCAGAGGATCCCTACTGGCATCCTCGGGCTTAGGCAAGGACACCTGGCAGCAGCTGCGGCCAGGGGGTGCAGTCAGTTCGGCCTGACGGTCCCTCTGCAGCTGGTCTCAGCATAAAGGGATCGTGCGAGCCACCTCTTGTCCTGTTCACAGCTTGTGTCGCCAGGATTTTGTCAGGGAAAAGACAACTGACGGAGATTTGGGATCACGTGGCCCTTTTAGCCTCTTCCCACTCTCCCCCGCTGCACCAAGAACACCCCTCTGCCTCTTTGCCTGCTTTCCCTTCACGTGTTTACAATTCATCGGAATCGGGAACCCCCCTGGCAGCATCTCCGCCGTTTGCAGGCAGTCCCTGCTGGCTCCGAGCTGCGTCGTGCCGTAGATCCTCTCCTCCTTTTCCTCGCCTTTTCCCTGATACGACTTCAGCAGCAAAGCTGCCTTAATGCTCCAACACCCAGCGCTGCACGATTGGCTGCGATAACCTCCCTCGAAAGCTCCACCCAGCCGACGGTGCAGCGCGGATGCTCGCAAGTCTCTGTGTTTCCTCGTGTTTTCCTCCCCCCCCTCCTCACCCCGTACCTCCGCTGAATACCGGCACCTTCCCGACAGAAGGTGCTGTTGTGCCGAGGCGTGGAGGTGTTTGCACCACGGCACGTCCGATGGCACTGCTGGCAAGCCTCTGCCCCCCGCCTCGGGTTCCTCAGCTGCTTCCTCGTTTGAGTTTTTCCGCGTTGAACCCGGCACATGCTGGTTTCTCGAAGTAATACGAAGCCTCGGGGGTGTCCGTGTTTGACCAGGCCGTCATCGTCGTGGGCGAAGATCTGTCTCGAGGCTCTCTGTCCTGTGCTGGAGGTTCCTCCGGAGCGGGAAGAAAACCGGGGGAATCTTGCAAAGGATACGCCCGTGCGTGAGGTTTCACCGGTGTGAAACTCGCGAGGTGGTAGCCGGAGGCTTTTGGGCAATAAAGATCTTTGATTAAGAGGATGGGCGGACTGTGGATCCCGTCCTGGGGCACTGCTTATTTCTTCCAGTCGCCTTCCAGCCCTGAAGCATCTCGCACGTTACACCCACCCTGCCTGATGATACAACGGGGATAACCGTGGTTGAATGGTCGTCCTGGCATGAGTTACCAAGCCTCTGGTTTACACTTTTTCTATTTATTTTATTTTTTTTTTCTCTCTGTAGGCAGAGTGGCCCCTCGAGCCCCAGCAGGCCCTGGTCGGTGACGAGCAGTTGTCATGATCTCTACAGCACCTCTCTACAGCGGGGTGCACAACTGGACCAGCACAGAGCGGATTCGCATGTGTGGCCTCAACGAGGAGAGGTGAGGTGCGTGGGTGGCCTGCCGGGGGAAGGAGGTGGAGAACGTGAGCGAGGGGTCTGGGAGAGAGGCTCCGGAGGGGCTGCTGCTTTTAGTAGGGGATCGGGCCGAGGGGTGAGGTCTCTGCTCTCTGCAGAGGACCCCTTGGCTGCACTGGTGGGTCTCGGGGCTGTGCTGTTTGTGCACGCCGTCGGCTTCGTCAGAATTGTGCCCTTAACCGCAAGGGAAAGGAAAGAGGCTTGAAGGGAAAGACGTTTAGATGTAGAGCTTAGGGATATGGTTTAGTGGGGACTGTTAGCGTTAGGTCAGAGGTTGGACTCGATGATCTTGAGGTCTCTTCCAACCTAGAAATTCTGTGATTCTGTGAAAGGCTTGACCCACCGCAAGCCAAGCTACTAAGAAGAGCTCCCAGTGACCCAGGGGGGGTCATGCAGACCTAACCCTCAGGTGGGAGAGCGGTGACACGCCACTACCACACAGGAGCTGAGGGAGGATTAGCGGCCCGGAGGCAGCATCGATCGAGGCTCGCTTTTGCTCTCCAAACCGATGGGTCGGTGCCTTCCTGGAGGCTCCGCACACCCAGAACGTTTGCCAGAGCCTGGAAAGCTTCACAGGCTCACGGGCAGCGCGTGCCTGTTGTCTCCCTGCCTTCCTCAGCGGAGGCTTTTGGCAGCGAGCCCTCCCAGCGCCAGCCCTAAGAGCGGGATAGGGAAGAGCCCAGCCTCATCTGGGGCAGAAGCGCGGGCAGGGATCGTCTGCGGCCCTCAGATAACAACCAGAGGACGGCGTCGCCCTCCAAACACCTCTCCTCAACCGCTCGGGGCTTTGCTCCGAGCCCCAACCGGGCCGCCCGGCCCCGGCCCTTGTGTGGAGGCACCGGGGGCGGGTGAAGGGGGGGGGGGGGGCGGCCGCGCTGCGCCTCAGCCGGCCTCGAGGGGCCGCTCGGGGCAGCCCACGGGGCCCGGGGCCGGCGGCTGGGACCTGCCCCCGGCTTCCCCCGTGGGGAACGGGCACGGGCACGGGGGCTGCGGGGAGCCGAGGCCTCGCGGGCCGGGCCGGGCCGGGCCGGGCCGGGCGGGGCGGCCGCCCGCTGTCCAGCTCCTTGGGCCGCCCGGGCTCGGGCGCCCTCTGGCGCCTCGCTCGCTGCCCGCCGGGGTGGAGCCGCCTCGGCCCCGAAGCAGGGCCCCGGGCCCGGCCCCGGTGCCGCTCGGAGCCCCGGTGAGCAGCTGGAGCACGCTGCTTGCTGCTGCCCGCCCGCTGCTCTGCTGGCACTAATAACGGGGTGCGGGGGGTGTTGGGGTCGGCCCCGGGTGTGGTAACGCTGTGGTTGTTGTTCCTCCCCCAGGAGAGCCCCCCTTTCTGATGAGGAGTCTAAAACGAGCAGCTCCCAGCACTTGGGGTCTCAAGAGTTTTGTGTCAGCAGCAGCCTGTCCAAGGTGAGCTCCTTGTGTGCCCATCTGGGGCAGGAGAAGGCCTTTTCTCTGATGGAACAGCTACCCAAGGGGTCCTGCAGGCCCCCCCTCCAGAGGGATGCACCCAGGTGCACTTAGAGCGATGCTCGAAGCTGGAAAGAGCTTTTGGCGTGGCCTTCCTGAGCCCTGCCCGCAGGACACGGGGAGAAAGTCCTGCCTGCCTCGCTAGGAGCTTGAAACAGCTTGCACAGCTTCTCAGGGTCATCTTCTCCCTTCTGGTTGCAGGTGGAGCTCACAGCGGTCAGCGGTGATGGCAGCGGCGCCCAGGATGCAGACGGCAAGGTGGAGGAAAAGCTTGGACCCAAACTGGAAGAGCAGCCGCCTGATCCCAACCCGAACGCAGAGTGTGTGGGAAAGACTGTGAAAGATGACGTCCAGGGCCCTCTGGCAAGCCAGGGGGATGGCAGAGGGCAGGAGCCTGCGATCCCCAGAGCCGCTGAGCAGGAGAGCAGTGGTGCTGATGCTGCCTGGACACCTGCAGATCCTCCCAGTGACAAGCAGGCTGACGTTCCTCCAGCCTGCTCTGCGGCTCCAGAGAGCGAGCCTGCTGGGAAGGAGAAAACCACCCTGAGCACTGGAGCACAAGGGCCAGCAGTGCTGGCAGAAGGGACGTTGTCTGTGGTTGCTTCCGGCTGCAACACCTCAGCCTCCACCCCTGCTACTTTTACGTTGAGTAGAGTGTGCTTTCCCACATCTCAGGCCCCTGCTATGCAAAAAGTGCCCCTGTCCTTTCAGCCTGGGACAGTTCTGAGCCCGAGCCAGTCGCTAGTGTACATCCCACCACCTAGCTGCGGGCAGCCGCTCACTGTGGCTACGCTTCCAAGCACCTTAGGGGTCTCGTCCACGCTCACCCTCCCTGTCCTGCCTTCTTACCTACACGAGCGTTGCCTTCCAGGCATTATTGCTTCCCCAGAGCTGCGCTCCTACCCCTACACCTTCTCTGTCACTAGGCCCTTGGCTCCGGATGCCAAAGTGGTGTCCGTGGAGCTTAGCTGCTCTTCACCTTCAGGTGGAAGTGGTGCCCAGCCCGCTGCCGAGGGCGCTCCCCCGTCCACAGCTGGCCCTTCCCTCTCGCCCAGCCAGCCTGCACCGGCAGCATCGTGCGGAAGCACTGCTCCCTCTTCTGGCACTGGCACGCACGCCAGAGCCCCGGCAGCGCCTGAGCCGCATGCACCGGGGACCGCTACTTCAGTCTCTCCTCTGAAGTCTCCTCCGCAGCTGGAGCGCGAGATGGTCTCCTCTCCGGAGTGCAGCGAGATGCCGCTCGATCTCTCCTCCAAGTCCAATCGGCAGAAGCTGCCTCCGCCCAGCCAGCGCAAAACGCCTCCGATGCCCATCCTCACGCCCGTGCACACCAGCGGCAAAGCACTTCTCACCACGGTCCTGTCCAAGTCCCAGCGTGCAGCACAAAGCACGGGCAGCAGCGTCACCTCGTGTCTCAGCGCCACCCCGCCCTTCGTCATCTTCCCCGATTTCCTGCGGAACGGAGAGCAGGGCTCCTGGGTGAAGAACACCACGCTCATCAGCACCATTCCGGGCACCTACGTCGGCGTCGCCAACCCGGTGCCTGCCTCCCTGCTGCTCAGCAAGGACCCCGGCGTGAGCTTCAGCAGGGACCCGCGCCACCTTCCCAAGCAGGAGCCTATTTCCATCATTGACCAGGGAGAGCCTCGAAGCACCGGGGTTCCCTGCGGGAAGAAAGCCAACCAAGCTGGAGCAGAGAAACAGCAGGATCCTGCCAGGAGGCTTCACGGCAGAGTTACTCCGGGAGCTCCTTTGTGTCAGTCCAAGGACATCTCCACCTGGAACCCCGTCCAGGGAAGTGTGTACCCGCGCTGCCCCGTGAATGGAAAACCCTCCAACCCTCAGCTCCTGCCTCTTGGCTGGTCTCCTTATCATCAAACCCCCCTGCTTTCGATTGGCATCTCCACGACAGGGCAGCTGCCCCCGAACCAGAGCAGCTCCTGCAAGCCAGCTGGTGCAGGCGAGCTCCCGACCTTCCTGAGCGTGCAGCCGACGGAGTCGAGCGCCGCAGCCCAGAGCCTGCCGGAGGGGCTGCCCAGGCTCCCGCCCGTGGAAGCTGCCTCCAAGGGCAAGAGCTGCCGGGCCTTGCCCAAGCTCTGCGAGGAGCAGGCCAATCCAGCCCCGCTGAATGCAGGTCCGTCTCCTCAGACCACCGCTTTGGATGGGAAGGGGGGAAAGGGGAAGGTGGACAACCCTCAGAAGAGTCAAGAGTGCGATGGCCCAGAAGCTGACTCCAGCAAAGAGGGCGGTGTACAGACTGAGACTCCCCAGGGGAGCTGTAGCCTCAAACAGTCGGATGCAAAGCCTAAAAACCAAGTGTTAGCAGCCTACTTGTCCCACGATCTGCCCGCGGGTGGGCAGCAGAGCCTGCGGGGGATTTCAGAGGCACCTGCGGCGAGCCAGCGCAAGGAGCTGGGCTGCGAAGGCTCCCAGCAGCCGCCAGCTGCAGAGCCCCTCCAGTGCGTGCGCCAGGTGGATCTGTGCAGGGTCAAGAAGGAGCGGGTGGAGTGCGACGTCTCCTTTGCATCCGTGACTTGCTTGCGAGCTGGGGCTGCTCCCCAGGCCTTTGCCGAGGTCAAGCTGAAAGGCGTGGGCCAGATCAAGCAAGAGGGCAGCGTGCGCTGCAAATCCAAGCGGCAGCACGACGGGGACGCCAGGCAGGCGCAAAAGAGACTGAAGTGCAAAGCGCAGGATGGCGAGGAGTCCCCGAGCAAATCGGGGAGCCAAAACGCGCACGGCCGGAAGGTGGGTGAGGGGCTGCGAGGAAGGGGAATTGGCTGGGGCTGGTGGGTTACTGCAGAGGTTAGCGGGTGAGCTTGGGGGTGAGGAGGGGAGCTCTCACGGGGGAGGGCAGCGGAGAGCACAGGGCTTTCTGCCCGTGCTCTTTGGCTTTGCCTGGCAGTGGGTTCATGTCTGAAATACCCCGTATCTGTGGGCAGTTGAGAGCAAAAATGGATCTGGGTTGTCAGAAATGCCGGAGGGCACCAGCATGATGAGCGGGGGACGGTGTTTTGTCCCTTCTCCCTTGCTCCTCCAGCACCGTTAATCAGCAGCTCAAGCTTCAGTCTGTGTCCTCCATTCACAGTGGCGAAAACACCACGACAATCTGCACGAACTCAGCAAGCGAGAAGGCCGAACTGGCCTGGCATCAGTGAAGGATCACAACAGCCTCAGGGTAAAGCGTAAGCGTAGGAGGCCAGCGAAGACAGAGTTCCCATCTCCGGCACACCGTGGGGACAGCCACGAGGAAGGTACTGTTGTGAAAGGCAGTGTGTTCTTGCAGGGTCAGGCTGCGGCGGTTTGGGATGTACTTGGTGCTGTGGGACCGAGCTGTAGGTCTCCAGAATGGCCTCTGGAGCTGGTGGTTTCCTACCACAAACTGGGTTCCTAAACAGAGCAGAAACGAGCTGCTGGACTGCCCGTCCCAGGCCAGCAGATGTGTGTGCAGGGATCTGTGGCGCTTCTCCTCAAGGGGTGGTTTTCCCCACAGGTTGCCTTGAGAAGAAGCCCAAGAACAACTTTCGGGACTTCATTCCGGTGGTGCTGAGCAGCCGGACACGCAGTCAGTCGGGTGAGTTGGTGCCAGGATCCCAGGCACTGAGGCAGCCCTTCTGGGCGCTTCACCTCCTTGGCAGGTCACTGGCATCCCGGGTGGATTGTGAGCGTTTCCCTCTTCACAAAGTCCTGTGCCTGCCTTCTGTCCTGCCTCACATTTTGGTTTTCTTGTAGAGATCTTGGCTTTTTTTGTCAGCTAGAATTTGCGCTTTCTTGCAGGAAGCATTGCTGGCTCGTCAGCTAGCGTGATGGGAGAGTGTGATGTGACTGGCCAAGGCATTTTACCATTGTTGGAGGAGGATGAGGAAGAAGAGGAGGAAGAGGAGGAGGAAGAGACGTCCTTGAAACGTCGCAAGCTGCGGAAATCCCACCGAGCATCACGCTATCACAGTCGCAGGGCCAGGGACAGGTCTCTGTCAGAGAGGAGCAGCTGTCATGCGAGGAGAACCCGGGAGCTGCCCTGGAGAGTGGAAGCACCCAGGCAGCTATGGGAGCCCAACGATGAGGAGGAGGATGACAGCCACATCAAAAGAAAGAAAAGGAGACGACAGAAAAGTCGGAGATACCAGACAGGGGAGTACTTGACTGAACGAGAGGAAGAACGAGTGGGCTTCCCCCACAGGAGGCGAAAATCCAAAGCAGGTACAAAAGCGGAAGAGTTTCTGGTACCAGGCCAGGGCCCAAGGCTTTTTTTTTTTTTTCCTTTTTTCTCCCCTCTAAATAATTACAGGGTTTTGTCAGCACAATCAGAGCAATGGGCTTGATGTCCACAGTGTGAGCCACTCAATTGATCATCTCTTTCAGAAGTGTTTGCAGTAAATTTTTGAGCGTGAAACGTCAGCTTATGTGGCTAATTAGACACTGATCTCACCCTCAGATTAAGACAGAGGGTATGGGAAGATGGGGATCAGACGAGGTAGCACAGTGAAACATTTCTGGACAAGCATGGACCCCTGAGAGTGGTGTTCGATGTTCTCAGCTAAAGCAGAGGGAGACAGGACCATCACGGTTCAACTAGGCTTCTGTGTGCTCTGTTTTGCTTCATTAACTTCACTTGCAAGCTTGTACCAAGGACCGTAAGGATTAACAAAGCCAGAGTGTTTGCAGGCGACAGAAAAATCCTCCCCTGTGGTTTGTGTTGGCAGCTCTGCCTTGAGGAGAAAGCCGTGCCACCTGCTCGTGTCCTGCTTCCTGCTCTACCTCCGCTCTTACATTTTCTTCTCTAACTGCCCCAACCGCGTGGTCAGAACGAAATCTGTGATCTGTGTTCCCCTGAGATCTAGCAGTCTCTGTCCTCCCTTCTCTCTGCCCTTGCAGGGGCGTTTTGAAGCCGTTGTAAGGATGGGATTGATCCACCAAAAGGCAGGTGTCTCAGCACTTCTGCCAGCTCCCCAGTTCATCCCTCAGAAGCGATGTAGTGGCTGCACAACCACTGCTGTCTGCTGCGCAGCGTTAGTGCTCAGATCATCAGCCCTCAAGAGAAGCTGTACTGCTGATGAGGCACGAGGAGTAGTGTCCTCCCGAGCTGTTTCTGCTCTAGCCTAGCTTTATGCTGTGTGATCAGGAGCAAAGTTCTGATGGGTTTCCTGGCATCTCTGCAGTTCTCTCCCAGACTCTCTCAGGCTGTCTCCCACTGCAGGCTGTTCCAAAAAGAGCCCACAGAAGTTTGAATGCAGCAGCATTTGGAAGAATTTTCTCCCGGAGCTTTATCACACATCTTAAAAGTGCCTGTCTTCTGCCCAGAAACCAGTTTTTCTTACAGACTGGTTGTTTGGTCCTTAGATATACGTGCTGCTCTATGTCAGATTTGGAAATTGTGGCCTAGAGCCATTGCTTCATTTGCTTCATTGCAGCCTTAACGTCCAACCTGCTGTCAGGGTCTGTCTAGCCCATGGTTTTCTCCTGACTGCAGCAAGCACAGAGGCGATGCAGGGCAAGCACCGAGCACAGCTTTAGCCAGGCTTCAGCTGGCAGGGATTCCCCAGCATTCAGAGCAGCTAAACTGGGGCTGTCCCTAACCAGGCCTTTTGTAGTTAATTTATGGCCCTCGTGGCCAAGAATTTGTCTGAATCCTTTCAGGTCCTGCTGATACTTGCTTCCACCACCCCTGGGTGGCAGCAAAGCCCTGAAGTTCTGTCCTTGCGGTGCAAAGCCGTGTTTTTTAACTCATTTCATGGAGTGCCCCTAAGCCTTGCACAGCAGGACTGTGTGAAGAAGATTTCTCCATTCAGCTGATCCACCCATTTGTGATTTTTACAAACTTCGGCCACCTCCTTTCAGCCTTCTCACCAGGCAGAGGAGTCCCAGCTTTTTTGTAAGGTAGCTTCTGCACTCCTCAGTTGTTCTGGTTGCCTTTCCCCACTGCCACTCCAGTCACCCTGAGACACGCAGGCCCGAACAGCCTGTAGTACTTGAGACGTGTTTGCTTCAAGATTTTATGTCTGTGTCTACCTAGGTATCATGGACAAACCCATTTTTCTGCAGGAGAGCCTGGTTCCTAGCAATAACAAGATATAAGTGGAAGTTATTGGTGGTGATTGATGTGGTGAAGCCTTAGCGTGACTTGGAAGCTGCTCCCGGACACCTACAAAACCTGCCTTGGTGCTGGAGGCAGCAGGATCAGTCATTCACGCAGTGTCCCTAACAGACCCAAGCATTATGTTTCTGAGGATTATCCCTCTTGATCCCTTGAAGTAACCCGCAGGGGCATTTCCTAGCTCTTCACCTAGAAATGAAGCTTTGTTCACAAAGTGCCCAAAGCCATAGACAGAGCCATGTTTGACAGACTCTGACTTTGAAAAGCTGCATGCAGATGCCTCTGCTCTCCTTCGATCTGCACAGTGCCCTTCCTTTGTAACCTGTTTCATTTAGACACTGTTCAGAAACAGCAGAGGGAGCTGTACGTTATCGCTCGTGGCAGGGTGGTTATTTGGTCACGGGGCTTTGCTTTTTGGTTCCATGCTTTTTCTCACTGCTGTCGTGCCCCTGCTATGGGATGTTGCTATTTCAGTGAAGCAGATTGCATGTCCTTCCACGATGAACAGGACCCTGCAGCTCTGCATCGTGAAAGGAAGGAAAGCCCGGATTTCCCTTGAGGCACTCGAGTATTTCCTGCCTCCATGCGTATGAAATTGAAACCCTAATGCCCTGCTTAAGGGGAAGACATGAGAGGGCAAGGTAGGGTCTGGTTTTGTAGGCCATGACTGTTCATGGACAGCTTAAAAAGGGGACGCCTCCTGGATGTCCTGTTCTCTCTAAGGGGTATCCCATCTGAGTTCTGCTTTTAGCCTTGCAGATAGGAGGGAAGCGTGCAGTTACCCCACTACATGCTGACAGGCGTGCTGACAAACTGCG
Source organism: Anas acuta (assembly GCF_963932015.1). Classification (NCBI taxonomy): domain Eukaryota; kingdom Metazoa; phylum Chordata; class Aves; order Anseriformes; family Anatidae; genus Anas; species Anas acuta. Next base: position 6,912,598 of record NC_088991.1, read on the forward strand.
TTCTCTAAAGAAAAACCTCAGTGAGTTGTGTGAGAGTCCCAGACCTCAGCAGGTTTGGTCTTTTCAGACTAGGGTGGCTGTCTGCTGTTGTGCTTCTTGTGTCCATGCTGAGTCCATCTCTGATGGGGAAACTTTGCGTATTTGCTGCTTGTGTCATGCTACGGGGCCTCTACTGTGGTCTGGATTTCTGGGTGTGTGGCCATCAGAGATGAGCGGTTTGTTTTGACTGGTTGCTGCTCCTGTACCTACAGAAACCCCATCATTCCCATTTCTCCTTCAGATTTTAGGTACCGGAAGCAGAAGGAGTCTGCGCAGGGTAAAGGCACAGAGCTACAGCTGAGGAGCAGGCTTTCCCCGTCCCCCCGAAAATCTCAAGGACACGCAGACTTTCGGAATGGCTTTTTCCTGGAGAGCTCAGACAGCTCTCCTGTCCAAGAAGAGCTAGAGAAACCATCAGGAAAACGCAAATGTAAAACCAAACACCTGGCAGGAATCTGTGATGAGGGGAAGGTATGGCTTGAACTGGGGGGGAGAAATGAGAGGGTGTTTCCTGTCTGTGAGCCGTGCCTGCAAGTGCTAAGAAGTTGTGTTCATTTTTTTTTCCTTTTTCTTTTTTTCTCCAGGTGAAAGGATGCTGGATCCAGCCCAAAATGCGCTCTCCGAAGAAGCCCCAGGACTCGTGGCCGCTTTGTAAATCCCATTGTGTCAGCCCAGGGAACTCCCCTGAGTTGCCTGTGGCCCAGCACATTCCTCCTGAAGCACGGCGGCTGATAGTGAACAAAAATGCAGGGGAGACCCTTCTGCAGCGAGCAGCTCGCCTGGGCTACAAGGTGAGTTTTGGTGCCCCTGGCTGCTTTGTGTACCGTGCTGCCTTATTTTGGTTTGCGTGTAACCAGGCCTGCAACGGTGTCGTTCCTGTAGGATGTGGTGCTCTATTGCCTGCAGAAAAAGAGCAGTGACGTGAACCATCGTGACAATGCTGGCTACACAGCTCTGCACGAAGCCTGTGCGCGGGGATGGATCGACATCCTCCACATCCTGCTAGAGCACGGCGCCAACGTGAACTGCAGTGCGCAGGATGGCACAAGGCAAGTCAGGGAGAGGGGAGGGGGCACTTCTGGGGAAGCACCAAAAAGTTTGGAGGCAGTCAGCAGGACGTGTTTATCAGGAAGATCTATCAGTCGTCACTAGATCTGTTTTAACCCAAAATGGATAATTTGCTTTGCAATCTCCTCCAGTATCTCCTTTTTTTCTGATAATGCTCCTGTCCCTGCAGGCCTGTCCATGATGCGGTGGCAAATGACAACCTGGAAACCATGTGGCTTCTACTTTCTTATGGTGCTGATCCCACTCTGGCCACTTACTCTGGGCAGACAGCTGTGAAGCTTGCCACCAGTGATGTGATGAAGCGCTTCCTCTGCGGTAGGTGCCAAGCCTTGGGGTGGCAGTGCTTCTGTGTGGCAGCATACAGGGACCAAGTCTGGGTGCTGAAGGGTTTAGAAGTGCCTGAGCAGTCAGTGGCTGAGTTATTTTAGCTCTGTCCTGTTGTGTTTATGTTTTTACCACCCACCTTTTAATTATAGACAAATATATCATTTACCAAATAAGAGACAAGCCACTTTTTGACCTCTAATGTGCAAGGCAAGAATAACAGCAATGTCTTTCTATACTGTTTAAATAGAAGTAAGATGAGTGTCAGGGCCTTTACACAACAGTGAGGAAGAGAGAGATGGAGTAAATGGTGGTGGTTCCCAGATAAATGTAAGGTAGAAAATCTCCAGTTTCTAAAAAGTCTTGTTTGCCAGTTTTCTGTCTGTGCTCCTCCAGGCTTAATGTTATGTGCACATGTTGGTGATGCAATTTTGAACTTGAGATGACTCTAAGAACCTTTCCAGCCCATGTAGTGTTGTCAGTTGTTTTCCCCTTTTAGCTTCTATTTCATGTTCTTGGGCCAGGGCAATGCTGTATTATCCCGAGTGAAAGTACCCTTCTTACAAGTAAGTTATGGTTCAGATTCTGCTGTACTGCCTAACTTTGCAGCAGAGGAAAAGCAACAAAGATGATGTATCTTACCCAGAATCAATGGATATGTATGCCAGGATCACAATGTGACCAGTAGATAAGCATTAATCATCTCAAATTTTCCACTTTAGATTACCTTCTGGATCTCCAGGGGCGCGCTGATGGGGATCCTCAAACAGCATGGGACTTCTACAGCAGCTCTGTACTCGGTGAGTTCAGTCAATCCCATTTAATTTACAGCAGCAGAGCAGAGAGAACTGTGTCTGTGAAATAACGCATCGTTCACTCGGTTCTGTCTTCCCTCCCAAATCACATCTCAGCTATCTTGACATAATGCTGCATGCTGAGAGTTCCCAGTGCTCCTGAAAGGGATTTTTTCTTTGGGAAACTACATGTTGGGGGTCCTTCTAAGCAGGCTGCAAACAGTGAGCAAGACTAGACTCCACGTGCTGCTGGTGATTCCCTCTGTGGAATCCCTCCCAGCCACTTCCAAGATGATAGATCATCACTTCGGAGTCCTTCGTAGAGACTTGGGTTATTTTTGCTGCCAAGCTAAAAGGCTGTTGATTTTAGTTGCTCACCCCTAGGTGCAACCTTGGGCCAAAGAAACTGTTAAAACCACAGCCTCCTTCCTCTGGATTTCTAATGGATTTCTAATACTTGAAGCTATTACAATCCTTTAAGAAGAATCCTCTTGACCAAAAGAAAAGTTGCTTCTCTTTGCCTTAAGTATTTCAAAGATATTACCCCTTTTGATTTATCACTGATTCCTACCTGGATTTCTTAGCTAAACAAGGAAATTGTGTGGTTTGCAGGGTAAGGGAGTGGCTGTCATCATTTACGACAGCATGCTGAGCTCTTGGTTGCCCAGAGAGCTTACGTGCTTGAGTATCTGCTTGTACCCCATTCATCAGTGTCCTTTCCTCCTCAAGATCCTGGTGTGAGATTGTACACTGTCAAATTCTTGTGCCCTGTAGGAGGCCCAATACCACGTGCAAGTAATTTTGGAATGTGCCATCTTGGTTTTGCTTTTTGCATACCTAATAGCATAGATGTGAATACCTTTGAACATTTCTGTCCTGTGTGGAGAAAAAAAAAAAAGCTCCTTTTACCTGTTTTTTTTTTTTTGTGTGTGTGTGTTTTTGTTTTTTTTTTTTCATCTGGCTAACCTTCGGGGGGATGAGGGCTATTGGGGTGCCATCAGTGATGGCAGTTCACTGCTCACAAGGAACTTGCTTAGATGCTTGGCTAATATGTGAAAGGGTGCTGCAGGAAGCACGGGGGACAGCATTTCATTTCCTTCCCCTAGACCTCAGTTGAGCTCCTCAGAGCATTTCTTCACTGAGGGTGGAGAAAGACAACGGTCTCTGTTAAAACACATCCTGCTTCTTCCAGTGGGGCTTCACACTAGCTCCTGTCTGCTGTGGGTGTCTCCTGGGTCCTTGTCATTCACACGGTGCCATTTATCAGGCTTTGTCTTCCTTCTATCCCGTGCTGCCTGAAGTTGGTTAACAAGTCAGACCAATCCAGCATTAAACTGCCTATACAATTCCTGAGAAATATCTTTTCAGCCTCACTCCAGTGGAAAGATCTTTCCATTGCTGGGTAGGCTGATGCATCTCAGGTGCTTCAGACTTCAACGGTTACTTCCACAGAGCACTTGGGAGAACTTAGGTTCTTCCCAGACCTGAGGCTGATGATCCCAAGAGAGACGGGACCACGAAATATTCTGAAACGCAATGACATGATATCACACAAGCTATATTTCCCTCTGTGGCTCAGAGAGAGGAAGGCAGAGATCCCAACCTGAAGTCGTAGCACGCTGCTGTCAGATGGTCAGTCTTACTGTCCTTCCTTTCACCTCTCTGCTCGGAGCATTTCCAGTGTAACCCTTTCACTTGCTTTTGTGAGTCTGTGGGGCAAGATGCAGCAAGGAATGGACCCAGCTGGAAAGTAATCCTTTATTCAATAGTCACCTCTGGTTCCTGCCTCCCCAGGGCAGCGAGGTACCTGCTGCAGAGTAATTGACCCAAAGTTTCCCTTTCCATCAGAGCCACCCACTGAAGCATGGATCATTACATGTCGCTCAGGATGGAGGAAAAATTCCTGGCCCCTGCTTGATCCATTTCTATTCTTTGAGGCAGGAATGTTGTCTGCATTTTCCCTTAGATCTGCAAATCTCTGGGGGCCAAAGGAAAATGAGACAAACGAGGGTGTGGGATCTCTAAGGTCTGGGTATGGTAAGCTCGTCAGCATCATACACTTCATGTTCCTGTAGCTCACGATACTAAGTCCCACCGCAGGGTTTTGTTCTGCACCTGGGACTAGCATTATTGTGCCTGATTATCCCTGTCTTGTGGTGGCACAGGATGTTCTTGTTCGTCAGCAGCCTTCACTCAGGTTAACAGACAGGACTGAGTGTGAGCAGTTTTCAGGAGAGATGTTGGGCCATTGTTTTTGCCACATTCAATGCATTTAATTCTTTTCTCCCAAGTTGTTCAAGAAAAGTGTTTTTTTTTTTTTTTTTTTTTTTTCAGCGATGGCATTTCAGCTTTGCCTAGCAGTGATACCAGAGCAATATTCACATCACTTATTTTTGCCCTTTTCTACAACAACTTTTGAAGATCGAAGTTCTTCTGGTTCTTAAGGATGTTTTTTTTCCTTGGCAGGACCAAGACATTATTTAATTTTTTCCTGAGACCCATGTGTGAATACATCTCCCGTCACCAGCTGTAGGTTGTGTATTAACATAACATTCCTGCTAGGTGCTGCGTTTATTTGCAGAGCAGTATGGTGCCTGGATCTTGCTCATGCAGCACACCGTAAGATTTTTTGGCAGCCTTTTCTTTCATATGTGGTCTTGAACTTTTTTTGCGTGATTGGTTTATTTGCTTACCAGCACATTTAGTCTACTTTGCTCTGTTAAATCTTCACTCTATTTTCTGGAAGTTTTTGGAGTTATCCTATATTATCTCAGCAGGCTCTGCAAACCCAAGACTATTCATACCTTTTATTAATAAAACCCAGGCAGAAAGCTATTTTTCGACACGTGCAAGCAAATCCTGCTGGAGCTCAGAAACCTCCTAGAAAAGCTAGCTTTATGCCAGAAATCTATGAAATCATACTTACTGTTGCTTTGTTTTAGTAAGCTTCAGATCTGCTGCACAGTTTGGTGGCACAGTCTTGCAGTCCTTATTTAGCCACAGTTACTGGCATGTACCTCTAGATAACCCACCGACAGTTGTCAAGAGTGGGATCTGGGTGGCAGAGTAGTCGAGCAGAGAGCAGTGCCTTCTTTTATAGGATCTGTGCAGACAAAGCATCTTGTACACTCACCTCCTTCCTGGCTGGTACAGATTCTTCCAGGCTGCAAATAGCTGTGCTAGTAAAGGGGTGAAAGCTGAGGCCGTTTCACAGGGAGTGTGTGCTTGACCCCAAAAAATACCTGCCAAGTCAAAGTGTCTCATCTTGCCAGCAGGCAGTCCCTTGTCTCATGTGGGATCAGTGTAATCCTGAAGGTCGCTATAATGTCAGATGTTCTTCCTACATAACTCACTCACCCTGTGGAGCAGCCTTGTACTCTTGAGAGTTTCTCCAAGATGAGGGGCTGGAAAGCCCTGAAAACTTTGTGGTGTTGTGGGGCCATGCGTGTGGGATTGTGCTGGTAGCTGGTCCGGAGTTATGCCCCAGGGGGTGATGAGCACTGGCTAGAGTGAAACTGAGCAATACCAATGTCTGTTTTGCTTATTGCAGAGGGGAAAGATACCATTGGATGCGATCTTCTGCTCAACCCTCCGGGAAGTTCAGACCAGGAGGAAGAGGAGCAAGATCCTGACAACTTCATGTTTGAGTTCTCAGACAAGCCGCTGCTTCCCAGCTATAACCTCCAGGTGTCAGTGTCTCGCGGGTGAGTCTCTTTTCCTGCAGCAGAGAGAATTTGGGTGACATTAATGCTGCAATAGCAGGGGGCTCGTGGGCCTGAGGGTTAACCTCCAGGTTGGGGGTAATGTGAAATGTTCAGGTATTGAAAATTAATGCGTGCTTGAGGAAACCCTTGAGAGCCCAAGCTGCAAAGGAGACAGGTAGTGTGGAGTTTAGCTTGTTACGTATCCGTCCTGTAGATCTCAGAGTTTGCCAATGGATGAAATTACCTTTATCCTTGTTCTACATGTAGAGACACAGAGGCACGGAACTAGGACAGCTTTCCTACTAGCAGCAAGCTGCTGCTGCTGAGGCAGGATAACCCTCTTGTGGCACACTCCCTATCTTATGCCATCTCATAAGAAAGCATGGCATAGACTGTTTTTAAATCTATTTTTTTTATTTTTTTTTATTGAGTAAAGCCCCAGTTGGTTGATGAAAAGGTTTCTGCAGCAATAGTCAGCAGTAGCTTGCATTGATCATTGATGGGTCTGACAAGATGGTTTTTCCTGTCATGAGAGTCTGAGTCAGGTCACAGCACTGGGGCACTCCTCCCTTCTCCTGTGACACGACGGCTATTGCATTTCCTTGGCCTGCAGAGGGGAGAAGGATGAATTGGAAGAGGGAGCGAGAAAAATGCCTCTCTTCTGTCTAGCAAATTTCTACTCCTGATAATTTCTGCCCAGCCACTGGGACAAGTACGGTAACCAGGAGAAATGGCTGGAAGGGAAATGGAGCCCCTGGTGACTGCAGACTGGGGGTGCTGCTGGGACATCCCCTAACACACAATCCTCTTGCTGTCCTCGCAGGCCCAGCAACTGGTTCCTCTTCTCCGACGTGCTCAAGCGCCTGAAGCTGTCCTCCCGCATATTCCAGGCCCGTTTCCCACACTTCGAGGTCGCCACGCTGCCCAGGGCGGAGTTCCAGCGCCAGGTCGCCCTCAGCCAGGTGCTGGCTCAGGACGAGGTGCAGGAGAGCCCCGAGCCAGCGCAGGGTGCCGCAGAGACAGTGGAGCTGGTGCACTACGAGCCCGAGCTGCTGCAGCTGCTGGGTTCGGCGGTGGAGTATGAGGCCTGGAGCAGCTGACGGGGGCAGGTCGCTCCCTGCATTACAAGGCAATAATAAGGACCAACGGGAAGCAGCCCTCTCAGCGCCAGCAGCAGGGACCCGAGTCTTTGGCCAGCCAGTCCTCCTCCTCCTCACGGTGCCTCGGTGCCAGCTGGGGCGAGAGGACGCTCGCCTCCAAGGACTTCCCAGGGTCCCTTTGTGATGAGCAGCGGTGGTTGCAGCTCTCTGGCAGCCCCATCCAGCAGCAGCAGGAGGTGAAGCCTTCTCTGTGGGGCTCGGTGGGCTGGAGCTCATGGGGCAGTGACCAGCTCGAGCTCTGCAAGCGCAGGGCAGTGGGTGCCGCTGCACGTTCCTGCCTGACCCTGTGGAACTGCGCCTCTCTGTCTGCCCTCCTCCCTGCCCCCAACGTCTTCCATAGTATTTATTTAATTAGTATTTAATTTGTAATGTTTCCTTTTGTTTTTGCTGAGTCTGTATCACTGTGATTATGTGAGCTGCGGGCTACGGGACGAGGGCTTCCTCCGGCCCCTCTCCAACACTCCCCATGGCTGGCGCTCCCCCGGAGCACAGCCCCTGAGCTGCAGAACTCTCACACCTCGGCTGAGGGCCTGGGGACAGTCACTGCTCTTAGCTTCGGAGCCAGCTTCTGCTGAAGGCACTCTCTCACCTGCCAGCCAAGAGCCAGCCGCTCTGCTCCGTCCTCTCACCAGGCTCCTTCCCGCATTTCATTCCCTCTGCTGCCCTCAGTCCCCGTCGGCTGTCGCGGAGGCAGCTGCAGCCTGCGACCCCGAGCAGACCCCACGCTTCCAGCAGCTTGTCTCCCCCTGGGGTCTCTCACCACTGCAGAACCCCCCTCCCCTTGCCCTGCGCTGTGTCTGCTTGGCTTTTCCTCACTCCACGGCCCCTCCTGTGTCACTGGGAGCAGTTCTACTGGTGAGAGCGGGCACGGCGCGCTGGTGCCAGCCACAGGGGCACGGGGCAGGGCTGCTCCGCTCCCGGTAGATGGTACAGTTTTATTGTACAGGTGCTAACAGGACTCTGAGGACGGGACAATCTGTTTTGTTTTTGTTTTTGTTTTTCTCTGGCTCTCCCCTGCTCAGCAGCGGGAGCAATGGGTGTTGTTTTTTTTTTTTCTTTTTTTTTTTCTTTTTCGTTTGTTTGTTTTTTCTTTGTGTTGTGTTTCTTCCCAGCCAGGGCAGGTGTACCCTTTCCCCTTGGACTCCCAGCTGCTGGCCTCCACTCCCTGAGGGGCCCAGCATCTCCTTTTTTAAGCCGAGGGGTTTTGCCTTTGGGTGTGTATTCTGGCTGCTCTTTCTGATTTCTGTTTTATTATAAGCAACAGGCTGTGGTGTCAAAAACACTTCTGTACAGAAAAAACCTGCATCAGGCCCCCTGTGTCTTGCCTCTTTTCCTTTGTCCCATGTCTGCTTCCTTCTGTGCCCTGAGGAGCTGTGGGAGAAGCGGAGGGAGGGATGCCCAGCTCCTTCTCAGCCCCTGGGGGCCCTCCTGCCCCACAGCCTCCCAGAGGGCAGCCGGATGCTAGGGAGGGGAAAACGCTGCTGCCCCTACAAGGGCTGGGGTGGGTTCCATGCCTGCTGTCCCCATCAGCCACAGGGCAGGCTCGGCTGGGGGCTGCAGGAAGCAGGGACGTTGTTCTGCACGGTGCAGCCATGCCCTAGGGGCCGTGGTTTGGCCAAGAAAAGTTGGTCCAGAACTCGATACCTGTGGAAAGGGGCTGTCCCTACAGCTGGGCTGCAGAAAAGCCGGGCTCTGCAAGGGCCAGCTTCGTGCAGGGATTTGGGGTCAGCACTGGTGAGAACATCCCTCTGCACCCCAGCCAGTACAAGAAAACCTGAAAGGAAACAGCACTACGGTGCCACTGCACGGCCCTGCTTCAGGTGGCTGTGTCAACGAGGGCAGGGGCTGTGCACACACTGCCCGGCGTCTGTGGTCCCTTCTGGGCTGCAGCTCTGGTGCTGATACCGGCAGTGGTCCCTCCCCTGAGAGCTGAGAAAATACCGGAGGGAGGCTCCCCAAGGATGGGTTTGCTGGCACAGAAAGCAAACTCGCTCTGTGCCAGGACGTGCACCAGCTCGGCTAAAGGGGAGGTTCCCACAAGTGCCAGTGAAAGAGCAAAGCCTTTGTATCCCTGACCCGGGTGGCAAAGGAGAAAGGAACTCTTTTTTTTGCAGTAGCCACCCAGTGAGTAAAAGAGCAGAAAACGACACGAGGTGTTTGCTGGTGAAAGCTCAAGAACTGATCTCCAGCAGCAGGAATTCAGCGTGGAGAAAGACCCTGGCTGAGCAGCTTGGTTTACCTGCCCCTGCCTTTGCCACAGTAGCACGAAGGTTGCCAGTGTGGCTTTCTGCAATGCCCGGAGGCAAAGCACTGCCAGCAGGAACGCCCTGACCTGCAGGTCTGAAGGAAAGCCTCAGCTGTGTCTCAGAAATCAAGGGGGCAGACGGCTCTTGGAGATGCTCTTGTCCCTGCCCCAAGAGCACGGCGAGGTTTCCTGCTGAACCACCGTGCTACGACACGGTGCAAGCATGATGTAAAGCAGTGCAAATAATCGAGAATAGCGCTGAAATCTTCAGGGTCCTCGACTCAAATCAGAAAGAAGGGTGGGAAGGGAGCCTGAGGGTCTCCAGGCAGATGGCCTGCCTGCAGCGCTGCTGGTCCCAGCCCCATCCCAGGGCTCTCAGGGCTCTCCCTGACAAATGCTGTGACACTCCAAGGATGGATATCGCCTCCAAACCTGCTCTCTGCAGGTGCTGTTGGTGTGAGAGGCATGCTGTGCCCCCTTCCTCTTCTTCTGTCCTATTATTTTCCCCCCCTTATTTTCTCCCCCATCCCACTACGGGAGATAAGGGGAAGGAGCAAACGGCTGCGTGGTGCTCAGCTGCCTTCTGGGTTAAACCACAGCACATTTTTATCAATGACCTGGATGAGGGAATCAACTGTACCCTCGGCAAGTTCACAGAAAATACCAATTTGACTTCTGTGGTGACAACTTAAAAGGGGGGAAACTCCCCAGCTCATGGGCATGTAGCAACTGCCACAGTGAGTTTGTAGGATCCTGTGGTACACGAGGACACGGAGGGTTTGTTTAACAAACATTTCTATTTATTACAAATCGACAAACTTCACCATATAATAATAATCATAATAATTATTATGATTAATGAGGCGAATAGGTATATATGAATAAAAACTTTTCCTGCTATTACCAGGAAACAAGTACACATATACACAGCAGATATGAAGGTTATAGGGCCAGTTAATGGCAGCAAAGGGGCTCCTTTGCTTAAGCTGGAGGTTTGGCAGCCTCCACGGACACCCTCTTGGAGAACAGGGAGAAGACCTTGACATTGTCCTCACTATCCTGGAGGATACCCCTCTGAGAAGCGCAGAAGAGCCCTCAGAAGGAATCAAGGTCATCCTCGTCTCCCTACCTTCAGGTCGATACCCTGGCTTTGCTGCAGCTGGACTGCCAGTCCCACTGCTGAAAACCAGCAAGAACCAGTAAGCCAAGAGCTCACGTCTGGAGAGTTGCAGCCCCTCCATCAAATGGAGCTTGGCCTTAATTTGATCGAATTAAATTGATTTCCAGGTTAGGTTTCTGTTGACTCTGGCATACAAGGAAGTGCAGGAGGCCCAGCAAGGTGACGTCCAGCCTCGCACCCCCTGAGAGGCTTGGTAGCAGCGTGCTAAGCCCACTCAAGGTCAGGCGACATTAATCCTCTCCAGTCTCCAGAACAGGCCCAGGAAGGGATTGAGACAGATTCTGGTAAAACCAGGCCGTCCTGGCTGCTTCTTGCAAGGTTTCCTGCTCCTCCCCTGGGCTGCTGGAAGGAGAGGGGTGGGCCAGGCCAGGGAGCCCACCCAGCACGGCCAGAGGAAGACAAGAAGTGGAAGGCATGAGGAGAAATTCAGGCCCTGGTGTGCACACGGGCAGGGAAGCAACATGCCCGGCCGTGCCCCGAGCTGTTCAGCAGAGGGAGCAAGCAGATCAGCGCTCAGGCGAGGCGAGGGGAAGAGTTTCAGTGTGGAACAGGCAGAAACTGGGCCTTCCTCCTCCGCCAGATGCTCCTGAGCTGCCTCACGTACCTCAGGAAGGAGGAGATCCCCTTTGTGGTGATACAGCAGGTGTCGTCCTGGTACTCTGTGCAAGCTGTCCTGTTGTCCCTGGCCCGGGCAAGGGACTCCTGGAGCCATCACAAGGAGTTTTGGGGTCCTACACAGAGTCTTTGTGTTGCCTAGAGGGAAAAAGCTTCTATTACCCACTGCCAGGCACCAGCCCTATTGCACATCCCCCAGGCAAGGTGAGCCCGGGCTGCTAGCTAGATTCAAGGACAAGCTCAGCTCATCGTGCAAGCTCCTGCTCTCCTCTCCCCACCTCGCAGAAATCGGGCTGCCTGCCAAACAGACAGAAACAGCCCATCCCAGGCCTGCATCTCCGAAAGAAAAGGCTCTGAGGGTGTTTTGGCCAGGTTAGAAAATGAACCAGCCGCCCTTTCTGCCCTCCCCTAGCACGCAGCTTGACACCACGTTTGGCTGGCCCAGGGGAAGCAGACCCTTGCAGCAGGTGCCTCTAGATCCATCCTTCCCTTCACGCAGGGATGTTCATGGATGTAATCCGGTGTGGCAGGAAGACAGGGGTAGCAACAGGAGATGTACAGACACAGAGGAGCAGCCAAAACACCTTCTGCTGTGCTGTTCCTGGGTTTCAGTTCCCGCAGCGAGAGCAAGAGCAGAGTCAGCTGTGTGGAAGGAGACAGAAGGAGAACTAGGAAAGTGGGCTGCTTTCCTGATTTCTTTTTTTACTAGTTCCTTTTTTTATTTTTTTTTTATTATTTTTTTAATGCTCTGCTTTTCCAGGAGGTTGCAAAACCCAGAGGATGAGTCAAAACAACCCAGCAGAGCTTCCTTTTATTCTCTGCAGCCCAGGAGCAGCCAGGTGCCTTAACCATTCAGGAGAGGCACCACTCATCCTAAACTGGCAACGTCTTCCCTTGGGGTGCAACATCAGATCCTGGGGCTGAGCCAGGAAGGGTGGTGAAGAGCTGAGCTCCCTCCCCACCACAGCTTCTAGGAAGGGGAGTTTCTGGCCAGCGAGGGCTAGCTTGTGCCCATCCAACCAAACCCCTCTCAAGGAGCTGGATGGTTCTGGGGATGGGGAGGGAGGAAGGCTGGAAAAGCCCTGAGCCAGCAGGAAACCTGCGGTGGGAAGCTCTGAGTCAGCTTCAGCTACTGCTTCGCTGAAACCCATCCTCCCCGCAGCCTCCATATGGTTTGCGTGTTTCTCCAGATTCCCTGGAACAAAGCAGAGGGGATGTGTTCCTTGAAAAGAAATCATACACTGTGTGTGTCTGTGCCGGGTCTGCTTGTGTGTGTGTGTGTGTGGTGGTTTTACCCAGGTGGGCAGCCAAGCCCTACATCTGCTCTCTCACTCTTCCTCCTAAAAGGGAGAGAAAATACAATGAAAAGGGCTCAAGGGTTGAGGGAGAAGAGTTTCCCCGAGTATCTCTCAGAAACACAGGTTCCTCCCATCACGACAACTTTGGCTGAGATTTTCTGCTGGTTCAACAGTGGCCTTAGGCAGATTGGGACTGCCGACCCCACAGAGAAACCGGGCGCCCAGTTACTGCTGTATCAACACTTTGGCATTGTTAGACAACATTTCTGGAGTGCTGAGTCATGCTGTTTGGGTGCTGAGTCATGTCTGCTGGGGTTGCCCCTTCCTGGTCCTGATGACAAAGAATCACAGAGTCACAGAAACGGCTGACGTTGGCAGGGACCTCTGGAGGTCATCTGCTCCAGCCCCCCTGCCAAGCAGGGTCACCTCGTGCACATCACACAGGATCATATCCCAAGTCCCGAGTAGTCCCAAGAAGTCCCAAATAGGGTTACAATCAAAGTTTACAATTTATTAAAGGAATAGAGGTAAGCAAACAGTGCTGGGTGCGCCGGGAGTCTCTGCTCCACCAAGATGCACACCAGTTACATCAGGCGGCTGGTTTTTATGCTCCTAGGCTCCTACATATTCATTATTACTTCTAGAAAAGGCAGGGTTATTATAATTAGTTCCCAGAATCCAAACCCTCCTACTGGCACATGTGTATCAGTCTCCAGTGGCCCCTATGGAGGTCTCTCGTGCTGAAGGCTCGCAGTCTTCCTCCCAGGCTTTTTTTCTTGTCCTTCTCCTTTGTCCATCTTGGCCGGATGTCAAAGACTTGTGCAGCGTCCCCTGCAAGCTTTGTCTTTTAGTCATCCTTCAGCTTTCCCCTTCTCCTTAATCTCTTGGCCAGATATCAGAGGCTTGCATAGTGTCCCATGCAATCGTCATAACAGTTAGCAGTCATTCTGAAACCCCTTTGTTCTCTTATCCCCTATTGACACAAAGTGCTGGACTATTCCTTTGCAAGATACAAGAACTACACATGTACATTCTGTTTTTCTGAGACTTGTGGTTATACAAGGCTACGTAAGACAGAAGGACACATTCATACCATGTGGCCCTAGCATTGTTCCATAATGCCACGAATCAGATGAACGCATTTCACGTTGGCATCCATCCCTTTGCACTGCTTCTACATAATAAGCAGCCTGGGAGCCCTCCTGCTATTTCTGTGTTTTCTGTAATTTGCATCCAGAGCAGCGTCTCCTCCCTCTGACAGAGCACACTCAGCCGGGGCATGTCCCTGCAGCAGAGCATTTGCAGCATCCCCCAGGATAAAAAAATACCAGGGCATCGTATAAGCTGGGCATCTTCCTGTGTCTCAGGTTCCTGCTACCTGGTAAAATATTACAGTGCCCCAAGGAGGGGGTGAACCACCCGCGCTTTGCTGGGCCACAGGAGAGGACCAGCCAAGGGAGCAGGGCTGGTCCCTGCCACCCCCAGAACCGATCGCAGATGTCAGGCACAGATGTCACAGCGCATTCTCCACGTGGTTGGGGCAGACCTGCTCAGGAAGGTGAACTGGTCCAGTACATCAGCTGGAAGCACGGAGCTTCCCATTGAAACTTGGAAGTACGGTGTGAAGAGGCTGAAAAGTTTTTTGTTTTTTTTTCCAAATATGGCTTGGCACAGGAATTCACTGGTTCAAATCAAAAGACGAATGTTAGAGAGAGCATGCCAGGGAGGTTAGCAAAGTTCTTCCTGAGTTGCTTGCGCTGATTTCACATCCCAGGGGGGCTGCTGCTTCCTGACTGAAGATCAGGGAGCCAACACATGTTAGAAATCATCAGCTGCTCAGGCAAACGAGGCCAGGCTGGGGCTTGCTTTAAAGGAACAGCCTCAGAAAAATGAGACCTGGGTCTGGATCTCTGCTGCAGAAGATGGGAACTGGGAAGGAATGCTCTGCTGCTGACCATCCCAAGGGGGGTGTGGGCGAGTCCAGTCTAGGCTAACCCAACAGACCCTGCACATACTATCTGTAAAACCTGGGAAACGTGACTGAATTGCACATTTTTCCATCATGCCTGAAGCAAAGCCAAAGTGAAAATAAGGGGCAGAGTGCAAAATCCCACACAACTCACATTATACAGGCTATCTCTGCCTAGTTTCCCCCCTCCAGTGCCTTGCTGATGACACAAACAAGATCTCCTGCTTTTCTGCACTGATTCTGCATCACCCAGTGCTGAGGAAACAAACTGCCAGGCTCAGCTGGCCCAACTCTCCTGCTGCACAGACCAGGAAACATTAAAAGTAAAAAAAACAACTCAGCCAGCCGCAGGAGGCAGTTCTTCATCTGGCTCCCACTCAATTTTCTTTGCACAGCTCAAGCTCTGGACCTGCCCTCGCCCATAGGCTTGGCTGCTTTGCAAACCTCCTGTCTTCAAGGCACAGAGAGCAGCCCCAGGCTACTAAGTTCTTGTAGCTCCAGGCATCTACTCACCAGAAGAGCCCAGCTGGGTGCTTGCCCCATCCTACAGAGCAGCAAATGGACCAGGATCACAGCACATGGGTGAGCAGTACCCGGGCTGCTTCTGCACATGTATCCATGTCCCAAATTGCAAATGCATTTGTCTCCTAAAGCCCATCTCCACCACAAGCAGGAGGATGACCATCTCTGCTCTCTCCCCATGCTGGCTGGCTGGCGGCTCTGACAGGCAAACATTGCCCTGTGCATGCGGGGCTCCTGCAATCCCTCAGTGCATGCATCCCTCCAACACCCAAGCAGGCAGAATGGCTTCATGAGACTTGGGCAAGATTTTGCAAGTGTTTCGACCCACAGACGCACCTTTTTCTGGTTTTGCCTCCACTTGCTCAATCTGGTTCTGGAAGTTCTGAGCCTTTTTATTGGGAAGAACAACCAGGAGGGTTCAATCTCCTTTTTAGAAATGGATAGCCACCTTTCTGCTTGATGAGTGCCCTTCCCCAGCTCCAACAGAAGCGCCTTGCCTGTGGCAACAGCCATCACTGCATTTGGCATGTCCCCTCGCTTGTCTCCCACTTCCAGACACTTGCCAGAGCAGGGACAGTGCCCACACTGGTGCCTGAGCAGAGCAATGCCCGTCTCTCGCAGGCTGTGGGCACCGTGTCGTGCACTGAGCTGAGGGAAACCACTTGATTTGGCAGGTGCTTTTTGGCTCTAAGATCCCCTTGTCTCAGGAGTATCCTTCTGGGCACAGCACGATTAGATCAGTGATCTAAAGACATTTGTATGGAGCCTGCATTATTCAAGGCTTGGTGAAGTCTTTTAGAAAGCAATAAAAGCAGATAAGGTGACCAGTTACCCACTTTCCCATGTCTGGAAGGTTGTGACTGCTCCTCACGTGGCTCCTCTGCGTGCAGGGCATGCCAGCAGCCTGGAGAGGCCTGACGTGCCTGGCCAGTGCTGCAGGGATTACTGGAAATCTGTGCGTACGTAGGGCTAAAATTGGGCTTGGGGATATGAAAGTGCTGAGACTGTGACCCTACACCATCAATTCAGAGCAAATCAGGCATGGGTGGAGGGAGGCCCATTGAGGAGACTGCTACAAAACTGCTCCTGGGTGCGTGCCCTGCCAGCCCAGCTGCAGTGCTGGGTCCAGAGGGTAAGGGCTGGGAGGAAGGACGAGGGCACAGGCAGCAGCCTGAGGGGCAAGGAGGGAGCAAATACCAACCCCACAGGGAGACCTGCCCAGGGGCTGTGGCAGGAAGCCGTTACCTGCAAAACAAAAGTGTCTGCTCTACAAGAAACACGAGGAAGAGTGGGAATTGGTGAGCAGCGGGACAGAGGGGGGGCTCCCCAGCATTGTTGCTGTGGCACAGCTGCACCTCTGCACAGATGAGCACTCCAGGCAAAAAAGAGCTTTTCCCTCAAAAACAAGCAAACAAATAATAATAATAATAATAATAAACTACCTTCTAGCTCTAGCTCCTGTGCCTGGGTGCTCAGCAGCCCTTTGCCAGGGTGCAGCACCTCCACTGTGGGTGTGAACTGCTGCAGGGACAACACCTGCTGCCAGGGAGGGCCACCAGCATGAGCCAGGAACATCCACAGGCCACCAAGAATAGCTGGTGCCGTGACCAGACAGCCAGGGATGATGAGGAAAGGAGAATGAAGGAGGCCCGGGGGTCGCTTCCAGTGCACGGGGACCACCTGCTTCACTGGGATGATTGCTCTAAATCCAGTGCTCCAGGAACACTGAGGCCACCTGTATGGGCCAGAGGAGTTTGCATTATTAAAGCAGGACTGGAAAGATGCTTGAGAGGTTTTTAGTTCAAGCTCTTGCTCTGGCACTGAGGGAAGGACAATTCCTATCCTCCCTTACCCTAGCCCATGGCAATTAGGGACCAGAGAGGAAGTTGATGCTTCCCTCCCAGACACACAAAGGGATCAGAGCAGCCACAATGTCTCGTAAGAAGAGCTGCTGGAACTGCTCCTTTCCTTTTAATGAGATCCTACTTGTGAAGAGCTCCCTCTCCCTGAATCCTGACCAGCTGCATGTGGCCCACCGGGGCTTCCCTGCTGGAAATTTGTCTGCAGAAAGGCAGCGTCTGCAGGATTCAGTGGAAAAGACAGTGCCACTTCTGGCAGGCAGGGTGAGGAGTGGGCCAAGTTCTTTTCTTAAAGGAAAAAAAATGCCATTCATCGTGTGAGAGTGCTAGAAAAATGAGCCTCTGTGTCCCTGCCGAGGGTGGCTGTGGCATGAAGGCTTCGGAGGTGATGGGCCATGGGGCAGCTTCTCCCATCGTGGGGTTTCACCAGGGTCCAGCCTCTCGCTCCCAGTCAGGTCCTATTTCACCCTAAACCACAGATTTGCCCCCAGCACACCACTGGGTGCTACCACAGCTGCCTGCTGGGGCTGGGTGACAGGCCACGGCTTCCCCGTGCCCCATCCTTAGAGGAGAGAAAGCCAAAGCTCCCCTGTGCTTCATCCAAACACCCTTTCCCCTCTGCCAGCCCCGCACCCCGACCCGGGACTGCTTCTCCTCAGCGCTCCCCCGACGGCCCCGGGCCCACCCCCGGCCGGGCCCGCCCCGTGCCCGCCCCGCCGCCGCTCCCTTCCCCTCAGAGCACAGCGGCGGCCGGGCCATGGCCCCTCAGCAGCCCCGGCCCGGGCCCTACGGGCTTTCCGCTGCCGGTGGCGGCTCCGAGGCCCTCATGCTGGGGGACGGCCCCGGCGGAGACCCCCGCTGGGAAGGGGGGGGGAAGCGGCGGAGGCGGCGGTGCTGCGGGCCGCTGTGGGGCAGCGTGGCCGTCATGGCCATCGTCGCCCTGCAGATCGCCTCCACCACCGGCCTCTTCGTCTACTTCACCATGGCCATCTCCAAGGTGAGCCCGCCGCCGGGACGGAGCTGCCGGGACCGGGAGGGGGGCTCGGGGTTCGTGGCGGAGCCGGGCTGGGGGCAGGAGCCCCCCCCCGGGAGGCAGGGAGGGGGCACCCCGAGCCTGGGAAGGGGGCTCAGCACCCTGCAGGGCTGCTAAAAACCTCTTTAGGAGCTGGTAGGAGATCGGTCCCAGCACGTAACCACCAGGTGTGACCCTGCCCCACTGCTGCCTGCTGGAGACCACCAGCCCCAAGAGCTTCAGGGCCCCCCATCACCATCACCCGGGTGCTGTCCTTGCTGCAACAACCCGATCCTGTTAGCAAAAAGGGAAAAATTGGGAGAAGTCCTGCCCGTGGATGCAGGAGGGACAGCCTGTCTGGTGCCCCGTCCAGCATCCTTCGGAGCAGACTCCCCTCCAGGCTTTGTTTCCGTGCCTGGATCCCATGTGGCACCCACTGGGAAGGATTTACATGAAAAGCAGCAATGAGAGGACGGAAATGTGGGGCAGACAGAGCCTCAGGGAATGTATGAAGGAAGATTGCCACTTGAATTTACCTTTTCGGATGGTTTTGGAGGCTATTCAGCAGGTCCCTGCACGGGATCAGTGCTAGGTGTAGGCAATCAGAGCTCAGCACATTTGGGGTCTCTGAACAACCCCAGCAGCCTGTCCTCACCCCGGTGCACACACATACACCAGGTCCTCCCCCTGCCACCCCCCTCCCCCAGTTTTACAGAATTTTCTCTCCTGCTTTTCACTTAATTTAAAGCCTTACCCTGTGCGTGCTTCCCAGGAGGGGAGCCAGACAAGGCGGGCAGAGCGGCTGCCCTCCAAAATGAGAAGTGCTGGTGGCACAGGCAGCCTCGAGGCAATTAGCATCGCAGTGGGGGCCAGGCAGCTGTTAGTGGGGCAGAGGGATAAAGCTGGTGCCCGTGGTCATGCTCGTGTTGTGGAGCTCCGTGTGAGCAGCCCCACTGCTTGGAGCTTGACTTCCTCAGCAGGCGCTGTGCATCCACCCACTCAGACAGGCACGTCTCTGCACGACTGCAGCCTGGCTGGCCAAATCCACACGAGGCGAAACTGCTCGGGCTACGCTCACGCTTTCGCAGTCATCCAACGAGCCACCACACCACTTCCTCTGTGTTCCTCACTGCAGCCCACCTCTGAAACATGGCACTCCTGGCAAATCCAGCCCGCCCAATAGGAAAAAAAAGGACTTTTTGTCTCATTTCACGTAGCTTTTCTGCTGGTACTAGAGTCTCCGCTGATCCCAGTCAAGGGGCAGGCAGCGGTCTGGTGGGAGCTGCAGGGCTTAGAGCAGGCAGGGACCCTCGGGAAGCACAGGGTGCTGGTGACACTGACATCGAGGCCAAGCCCTGTGTCCTGATCTGGGACAGAGCAACGTGATACAGGTGGGATGGGCAAGGTGCTTGTGTTCGTTCCTGGCTCCTGGCATGCTGATTTCAGCGCAGTTGTCCCAGCTGTGCCTTGGTTTTCCCACACCCTATACAGCAGAACAGCAACCAAGCAGCCGGCCGAGCTCACCCCACTGGGACACCGGGGTCAGAAGCGAGCCAGCTGGCGAGGCACAGCTCACCATGCAGCAGCTCACATCGTACGGAAGGAAGGCTTCCCATCCCAAACCACAAGCTAGCAGACTAGGAAAGTTTTTGAGACCTGCCTGGGCTGAGTGCTCAGCCTCCAGCCAGTACGGCTCAGCCCTGGAAGGGGGAAGGTGCCTGAGAACCCCTGACACTGCAGGAGCCAGGCAGCTGAACCCATACACATCCCCTCCAGGGGAATCTCCTCTGCGTCCACCAGCCAAATCACACTCACACACACTGCCTTCGCCTGCTCTGTGCAATTCGTGGACGTCTGGGTGTTTCTGTTCCAGCTCAAAGCCCAGTCACAAGGGAGCCTGGAGGAGCTGAGGTGCCTGCAGCTCATCAACCAGCAGCAGGAGGGCTCCAACCTGGAGGAGCTGATCAGCGACCAGGCTTGCCTCAAGCTGGCCAACACCATCAAAGCCTACGTGGCCGTGGTGAGCACGGGCCCATGGGGTTGGGGAGGGTGGGACACACCACAGGAGGGCTCCTGCTTGCCTCCCTGCTTCAGTTTCCCCATCCGTCTCACGAGGGGGTGGCAGAGGCTTGATTTCAGCGGGATCAGAGCAGTGCAGCTGCACGCCCGGCCCTCTGCAGCTCTCTGCATCGAGGAGCTGGTAGGGTCCAAAGGCACAGTGTGAAAAACGGAAAAGATGCGAGGAGCTGGGGAGCAGGGAATGTCCTTTGCACCTTTAAAACCTTTAAACCATGGGGCTCTTTTTCTTCTCTAATGGTTCAGGTGACGGAGAACATGGCCCACAGGAGCGTGAAGGGTGAGTTCGTCCTGGCTGAGCACCTGGGGCAGGGGACGGGGCTCTGCTCCCTGGTGCTGCCAAGGAAGGATCTGTTTGCTCGCACCCAAAGTGCAGCTGGGCAGAGGGAGCCACAGCCCACGCGTGCACTGCTCAGCTTGTGGCCAGGGCTGCCAGCAGGCTGGGCTGCTCCGGGGCAAACTCCACCAGGCACAGCCCCACGGCTGTGAGCTGGGGTGGAACGGGGGGCACAGACTGTCCCACCGGGCAGGGAAGGGGCTCACATCCCTCGGCACGGGTTGGAGGGGCAGCTGGGTCTGGTTGGAGCCTGGGGAGCCTGTCTACCAAAGGGGCAGCACAGAATGCGAGATAATAATTGACCAGATATTTCCATCCCCAAGTAAACACCTTCTTTGTAGGGTCAGCGAGGCATAGTCCTGCCCAGATCTTTCTGGTCGCTAAGGACATGCTCTGGTGGCATGGGTCTGGGGGTCCCCATGCACTCTGGCCTCTATAGCCCTTTGTCTCTTACCTCACAGAGGCGCAGAAGAGCTACTTCAATACCTCGGAGGGACAGGTTCCTCCCAAAACACCTGGCAAACCCTCAGCACATCTCACCCTCCGCCCGCAGAGCCTGGCCCTGGATGGTGAGTTGGGGGTGGCGAGCAGGGCACTGGAGAGTTTCCAGGGTGGGAACGGGGAGGAGAGCTCACCCGAAGGGCAGGGGGCTCAGCGTGGGAGGTTGCACTTGGTGGCAGATGGGGAGAGGTTTCTCCTCTCCAGAATGGCCGAGGTTGGAAGGGACCTCTGAAAAATCACCTGGTCCAACCCCCCTGCCAAACAGGATCACCTTGAGCAAATTGCATGGGTCTCCGGTCTGAGGCCACGCTCTCTACCCCCACTCTGAGCTGCACGACCCTGGGAGAGTGAAAGGGCTGCCCCATCCCTTCCTCCTGCCCCTGGAGGATGCTTCCCAGCGCAGTGCCCTCCCCTTGCTGACCCTTCCTTCTCCCCAGGGATCTCCAAGCGCTTCGGGAACCTCTCCCAGTCCTGCCGCCACGCCATCGCTCGCTGGGAGGACGGCACCATCCACTCCCACCTGCAGAACATCACCTACCGGGACGGCCGGCTGCGGGTCAACCAGGCGGGCAAGTACTACGTCTACTCCCAGATCTACTTTCGCTACCCCAGCGAGGGGGCCAGCACCCGCCTCTCCGGCCCCCAGCTCGTGCAGTGCATCAACTGGAAGACGTCCTACAGCCAGCCCATCCTCCTGCTCAAAGGGGTCGGCACCAAGTGCTGGGCTCCTGAGGCAGACTACGGCCTCCACGCTCTCTACCAGGGGGGACTGTTTGACCTCAAGGCCGGCGATGAGCTCTTTGTCTCGGTCTCCTCGCTGGCTATTGACTACAACGACGCAGCAGCCAGCTATTTCGGGGCCTTCCGGCTCGACCTGTGACTGCCTCCTCATCCTCACGCCTCCCCTGTGCCCCTGCCGTGTCGACTCTTCTGTGCGGCCCAGGGCAGCAGCTGTTATTTGAGCTGCTGCTGAATGGAGAGCCCCTCCTGGTCCCGTTGCCTTCACCTGTATGGGACAGCAGCCACATGGCCGGGGGGCCTGGCACAGCGTCGTACCCTGCGTGTCTGCTGGAGCTGGGTGAGACTGCAAGAGCCACACCACCAGTGTACCTTGTAACCACCCCCCCGACCCTCCACAGAGCAGAGGCACAGGGTCACAGCCACAAATGCGAGACCAGTTCTCCCTGTGGAAGGACAACCAACCCCCTGCAACTCTGCATCCACGTTTGGCACAGGCAGGCCCAGCAAACCAGGCTGCGAGGCTCCGGGACCCTGAGCTGGAGGCGTTTGGGGCAGAAGTCAGGATTAGCAGAGAGCAGTGGCACAGTGAGCACTGCTCCGGGGCTGCCCGCCGCCCTGACAGCCTGAAGGCACAGGGCAGCTCCAGCACCTGCTTCCAGAAAGCAGCAAAGGAGTTTCATTTCAGGCTAGTTAGCAACCTGGGCCAGTGCCAGCAATCAGTTTCTGAGGAGCCAAAGAGCAGGGCACAGAGCTGGACTAATTACCAGCACAAACAACCACACCCAGGCACGTGGCAGAGACGCGCACCTTGCCTCGGTGGATTAGACGTCCTCAGTGGCACTGCATCCACAGAGCCCAGGGCACAGCACGTCTCACTCAGCATCTTCTCTCCGCCCCCAAATAGATGTGAATGCATCACGCCGAGAGTGCCACACCACCAGGAGCCCGGGGAAGCCCGTCAGAAGAGCAGAAAGCTGGGAGAGCTTCAGCCCCTGGCCCGGTCCTCAGCAGCTGGCACAAGCCCCAGCACCTGCAGACCCCCCCCAGGTGCTTCTTCGTGGCCCACCCAAACCCCTGACAGTGCTGAGGAGATGCTGAACCCCCAGCTCAGCTGTTCCTTGGGAGCAGCCTGGCCTGTGGCAGCTCTCCATGAGCATTGTGTGAGAGCAGTGTGCTGCACGGAGGGGTGCCCAGCCCCCTGATGCTAAGCTGTGCTGCAGATGAGCTGGTCCAGCCTGCGGGACACGGTGCAGCTCAGATGGACAGCGCCAAGCCAAGGTGCTTCTGACCTTCGGGTTTTGTTCCTCCCAGCCCTGTTGGGCCAGCACAGCTGCTCTCCTGCTCACACCCTGAGCCTTCACGGTTGTTACCCTCCACAATTTCAGCTCAGGCCATGCTTGAGCCCTGGCAGCAGCAGCATGGAGCCGAGCACGGACAAGACCAAACCCCCGTTGTTAAACCCCCAGGATGTGATGGACACAAAAGACGTGTTGAAGCAGAGCATGATAGAGCTGGCTTGGGCACTGGGGTGGACGCAGCCCACTTTTGTAATTACTTGTGTACTCTGTATCATATTAAGGCTGTTGGCGTGCAAGTTGTTCTGCACGGACAGGCCAGCGGCACAGACTCCCACAAAGGATGCAAGTACCCCTGCTGCCAGCACAGCTCTGGGGTGGGGGTCTCGGTGCCTGTTTAAATAAATCCTGTACTCCAGCACTGGTCTTGCACCTCTGCATCAGGTTCACCCTGCATAACCAGCCCTATGCCCCTGAACAGCCACGGTGCTGCCCAAACTTGACAGGTTGATGACAGAGTCAGTCGGGTATCAAGGCAGAGCTGTGAGTGCCAAGGCTGCCCTGGGGAGCAGGCGTGCGTGGTTTCCAGCAGCTCCATCCCCGAGAGCTGCAGGCAGACCCCAGTGAACGCTGCAGGCGGTCGCTGGTCCTGTCCCATCTTGCATCCCTAATCTCTCCAACGGCTCCGCAGCCCAGGCCAAGGTTGTGCCAGGGCAGCTGCTGCCACTCCCCTGGGAATGCCTGAGGCTTTCCCAGAGAGATGCACCCCTGCTTCTGCCCCCCACGGGGAGGTGCACTCTAGCTGAGCCCACCTGGGGCGCTCAGCCTTCACCCCATTCCTCCACACCATCCCCCCCATCTGCAGCTCTCCCCCACGGTGCCAGGAAAGGAAATGCTTGGGCATGCCATGCAGGAAACCAACTGCTCCCATCAGCTCTCGCCCACTAGTAGCAGGAGGCCAGTGTCTCATGGGCTACCTCCCAGTTTTCTGGGGTAGTGGGAGTCCTTGTGCTGCTCCTCTCTCTGCTTTGGGGCTGCCAAGCCCAGCCCAAGGCTGCTGGGACCTGGGACAGCTCAGCCAAGCCCCAGGGCGCTGAGATGGGCTTGTTCCCCTCCACACTGAAGCTAGGCAGGAGTTGCTCTTTGTTCCTACTGCCCATCCCACAGCTTTCCAGCCTGAGCCTTCTCTGTCTCCATCCTTGGCTGCCCCCACACCACCCTGCTCCATGCCCAGCACCCCCTGCATTCCCCTCGCTGGCATTTCTGTGCCATCCCTGCTGTGCAGCAGAGCCTCGCTTCAGCCCCTCTCCGGAGGGTTTCCCATGGCCTCACAGATGGAAAAGGCTCGGCCACAAAGCGTGCTCGTCTCTGACCGTCATGTTTTGCTCTTGCCCAACACAAACAAAGCAGCGGAGCCTGCAGCACAGCTGTGTCACACACAATCCTGTTTTAGCAAAGATCCCCAACCGCGCCAGCCCTCGCTGCACGCTTACAGACCAGCTGGCTTCTGGTGCTATTGCAAAACCCTTCCCTCAAGAAGTACCACTTAAACGGTACTTTATTCTTTACTTTATATCTTCCCTCTTGCTTTCTGGGCTGCCTTGGTGACCAGCGCCAGGAATCGGACCCCCAGGGCTCTTCCAAGAGCACCGAGCTCAGCTGGGCTCCTGTGGCCTCAGCCCCCGAGCTGCCTTTGGCAACAGCTGGGGGAGCTCGGAGCTCAACCAGACGACTCAGAGCTGCAGGAAATGGAGCAGGAGGTGCAAAGGTTTTCATTGAAACACAGTTTAGCTTTCCCCCAGCGTGGAGGAGCAGCCAGGAGCCCACGGCATCCCAGGTAAACCACCCTGGTGTATGACCCGGGAGAGTCAGGCCCCATGCCCAGCTCCACTTTCCTGCGAGGGAGATGACTTGTGGGCAGTTTTTTTTTTTTTATAGAAGACGAACTACAAAAGCATCAGGCCAAGTGGCATCCTCCTTAGTCTGCTGAGAGCCAGGCACCACTGGGTAATGAGAAGTGACAGACTAGGGGACAAAAATAGCTGGCACAGCGAGGGGTAGCTTGGCTCTGGCCTGGGACTGTCCTGTCAAGGCACTGCAACGCCTCTGGCAGCTCTGCAGCTTTTCCAGTCCCCCTGGTCTGTGTGTGCTTCACAGGGCCCAGCCGTGGGGTGAGAGGCTTGCAAGCAGCCCCCAGCACCAGCTGACACCCCAGGTACAGACCTCTTCCTTTGCTGGCTCTCAGACAGCTCAGGGAGCGGGTGTGCGCTCCAGCTGCTCCTGGTTTCTCTGGAAAAGCAGCAGCAGCACTTTACAGGTGCTCCAGCCTCCACTCCGGGCATTGCAGTCACGTAAAACTGCAGCAACCATCACCAGAAACCCCTCTCTGCCTCACGAAGGGGGGTGTTCCGTGTCAGCCCTGGGATTTCACCAGCTGCAGACACAAGATGACCCCATTATCAGCAAGGACACCGAGCCCCGCCGCCAGGACAAACAGAGGGAGGGCAGGCACTGCTCGTGCTGCAGGGAACAACCCGGGGAAGAAATCTGGGGCCCTGCTGCCTGCACCAGCGCTGTGGAGAAGGGCAATGGTTTGAAGTTTCCCAAATTAAAACCATTTTTTAAAACCAATTTTTTAAGTTTGATTTTAATTGAAAGGCCTGGTGGCTGGGCAAGGTCAACCCGACGGCCACACGCGCAGCCATCCTCAGAAACTGAATGTCTTCATCTCAAAGGCTGCCTGGGGGAAGAACTTGGCTTGTGCCTTTCTCCAGGTTGTGATCTCATTTGCACAACCCTATACAAAGATCTTTTTTTTTAGGAATACCTGCAGAACACCCTGAAGACACGAAGAGGACAGGGAATCTTTAACCAAGAGATTTAGAGGTCATAACCACAACCTGCTTAAGCGCTCGTTAGCTTATTTTTCTACAATTGCCAGAGATGGAACAAGCACTTTGAGGTAGCCAACAAATGAGAGCACAGAGCCAGCACTACTTATTTTCTTCATCAGAAGACTTGGGTACTCATTAAGCATCTGTGCCTCGACCACCTCACCCATACAAGATACCCAGTGTGTCAGTCTCTCTAAAAGTCTGAGACCCACAGGCAGAAGCACCACATAGCACTGCAGCTTGCAGAGTACTTTTATCCACCACAGCACCTCAAGCAAAGTCCAAAGTCATGTTCCCAGCAAGCATGGCTCTCATCTCCTCACCCGTCCCAGGGTGAAGTTCTGGTGGCATGGACAGCACCAGGCAAAGACCTTGATCTACTTCATGTCATGGATTTTACACCAAAAAGCCTGTACATGCCTATATGTGCGTGCATGCGTGCATAAACGGAGACACTTTGCCACCTAGGAGCGTATAAAATAATGCCATCTGTCTCATTACTCATCTGTTTGCCCGCTGCAGTGTTACTTTGCCCTGCAGTGATTTCTTCCTGGAACTGTCAAGGCAGAGCCAGAGGCGATGTCAGGTGAGTGCAGGGGGTGTGCCTGCATTGCCTGGGAGAAACTTGTGGCTTCAGGGAACAGGATCAGTAAAAAACCTCAGTAACTAACCTCAGGACTAGCAGCCCAGTCACCAAACTGCTCCAGAAAATAAAAAACACTTTGCCCCCATTCACCCGCCACAACCTCCCTGCTCCCAGCCTGCTGTCCCTGCCAGGTGACATTTCACAAACCTGATGCTTTAAAAAAAAAATAATAGGGGGGATGGAAGATGCAACAACAGCTCTATTAACATTTTCAGGTTGACCTTAACTCTCATGGCTTCATCGTGTTTATTTGATCTAGACGCATGCTCCTTCCTTGTAGCCGCTGCCAAGTAATGCCTTATCTCCCCTGTCTCGGAGCTCTGCTTTCAGTTCATCGTGTGGCTGCGCAGACAGCTCAGACAAACTTGCCAGACAGCCAAGGGCGTTTACAATGCTAACTTCGCTGCCCTTTGTCTCAAAATAAATTCTGGGGCTGATGGTTTCTTTTTTTTTCTTTTTTTTTTTCCTCCTCCTCTCTGTTGTTATTAACCAGCTCATCACTACATCCAAGTCTTTTGTTCCCCTCCAAACAAGCTCTGGTTTTGCTTTCAAGTCCCGAGCCCAGCACAATTTCTCAGACGTAAGGAGGAAATCCACGCTGAAAAACATGTCAACACCCCAGGAAATCATTTCTTGGAACACTGTAAATAAAGCGTCCAAAGAGAAAGCCCACGCGGGAGGTTACGTCCTTACTACTGCACACACCCAGACACAAAAATTCAGAGAGCTTTTCCCTGTCCTGCAGCTGCTCCTCCTGAACCTCACTTCCCTGCACATCTCACAGCACAGCGCAGTCCTGCTCTGAGGTAGCTCATCCCCGAGCCTTAGTTAAGCCTTGGAAGGGGAAAACGAAACCCAGCAAACCTATTTCCTTCAGCAAAAAGGGCTGGGGTAAGTGGAGGAAGCAGGATGCTCTTTAAAGCAGCCCTACCTACGGGCTAATAATTTAACATTAATGCTCCTGCAACAGCAGCGAGCAGTGAACCAGAAGAGGGAGACTGCTTGGAACACGGCTTCTCTGCCCTCCCAAAGTGATTTTCCTTTTACCACCCAGACCTTGGACTCTGAGCAGCAAATCTCGGATCTGCTGAAGCGATGAAACCGATTCCAGCAGCTCGGTCACTCCTCCATTCTCCCTCACACAAACATCACCTCCTTCCTCTGGCGCTGTCCCAGCCCTCCCTGCCAGCACAGCCAGGCTCTGGACGCGCTCTCCCTTTGGGAAGAGCGAGCTGCAGGCAGCAAAACAGCTGAGGCAGCTCGATCCAGACCCATGTATGCAGAGCACGAAGGGGAAGGCTGCTTTCCTCTTCCCCGAGCTGGGGATCCCAAGAGAAAGGATCCCAACACCTACTTTACTCACAGCATCCCTGGGGCACAGCAGAGGCAGGAGGAGACCTGCCCCTCACTTTTCCCTGCTGCCCATCAGCAGGACCTGTTAAGTGCTGGTTCCAGTCCCAGCCCTGCCACGTGGGCTGGCTCCAGGCCACGTTACACACTGCATTTCACGGCGACAAAGTTCAGGGGACAGCGGTTTGTTTGCGGGCAGGCAGAGAAGGTGGGCTTCTTTCTCCTGTGCTGGCTGCTCAGCTCGCTAGCCCCGTAGCTCCCTAAGAAACCACCTCGTGAATTGTGCACCCTGTCCAAATCCCAGCACTACCCTTCCTGGGTGGAAAAAAATCAACAAGCTCCAACTCACAACCCACCCTTAAGAAGGCCCAGCAGGCGTTTAAGCCTCTCCGAAACGATCCCAAATAATTTATTTCATAAATATAAAATTACCCTCACGGGGGTGGGGGTATGTGTGTACAGATTTGTGTAATGAGCTGTTTGCTGAAGAGAAACTCCAGGGCTCCTCCTGGAGTCGCTCTGAAAGTAAAACAATACAAAAGCAAGAACAGGACAGGGCAAAATCCGTAACAGCAGCTGGAACGGCCCTAGGCAGGGGAACCCTTTTCCAAACCAGCACCATTGATTACAGACAATGTAGAAAATGCCTGAGCTCAAAAAACTGATCATGATACCTGCCCTGACTTTTTGACAAAACAGTTTAACACATTTCGGTAGGAATTAAAGCTCCATTAAATAAAAGCTCACACCAAGCAGCTGGGAGTCTCTGTAACCAACGTCTTACCTGTAGAAATGAGGGCATCAGTCCCAGTACAGAGCTATCCACCCAAATCAGCATCACGCCCTAACGAGCCCTGTGTCCTGCCATCACTGCTGCAGCCAATGCAATAACACTGACCGTGTCATTTTGCTGCAGGCTCCCCCATAGAAAACTACAGCTCAGAAACACAGCTGGAGATGAAATTATTATTATTATTTTTTTTACATGGAAACCACTTCCATTGGTTTTATGTGGTCAGCAGGTTTTCACTTACAGAGCAGCTATGAAATCACTCCGAGCTTCTATTTTCACCTTACCCACCTCATTTCATTAAACTATATTCTCGTTCACCAAAAAAATTTGTTTTCATACTAAAAAGGCATAAGAGCGGAGAAATGTAATCAAGTAAGAGGAAAGTCCTCTTCAGAAGCTTGCAGAAAAAGGCCTTTTACTACTGCAAAACTTTTTTTTTCTTTTTTTCTTTTTTTTTTTTTTTTAAATATTTGCCCATCTTAATGATGTTTGGTTTGGCATTGTGAGGACTTGAAACCCTGCCTCCATCAAGCACCCACCTCCTCTACAACTCCACCAGACTGTCCCACAAATCCTGTTTTCTCACACTCTCATCTTCCTGTGTATGATTTGTTTCAGGCCAACCTTTCGAGGACAATTCCTCCATGCCAGAAAGCCGTGTGACAGGCACACTGCGATGGCTCTTTGGCCCCTGCTACCCACAGAACTACCTTCAAAAACCCCCAAATTAATTTTGCAGCTTCTGGCTGCCATGCTCCCACCCCCACACAACAGGCTGGCTGTGGTCTCCTCTGAAGGTCTGACCTGCCAATTTCCACAAGAGCTTCCCTTTTGGGAGCAGGGCACGAGCCAGCTGTGACACTCCAGCCTGCGACTGGATTTTCCTGTCAGCACCTCTTGCAGTGACCTGACATGCTGGACTAAAGCTATTGCAGCCTTCCCACAAGCAGTCCCTCCCTTTCCCTTCCCTGATAGAGGCACTTACCACAGCGACCGAGTCCAGAGTTACGTGTTAATGACTGTTAGAGAAATAAGCTGTCACGTACTGCAGATCTAATTATAACAGGGTCTTTATTTTTCAAGCTAGAGACTCCCTGCATATTGCAAAGTAAGAAAAAAAAAAAAGGCATAAAATAAAAGCTTACGTCTTCCTGGTGTCCCACGCGTGCCGAAGAGAACAAAGCTTTCTGAGCAGCATGCAACGGGCACCCCTAGCCTCCTTCGGTGCAGATATCCTCTGCAAGAAGCCTGCAAGGAAACGAGGAGGCTTCTTCCCTGTTCTCGGACCCAGGCTCATGAGCATCCTTACTGGCAAGCGGGGGACAACCCTCTCAGAACAGGGCAAAAGCATTTAAAGGCAGAGCTTCTGCCACCACCAAAGCCTGCTGACAGTCAGAGGAGAGAAAGAAGGCAAAGCATTTCGAGTTGTGAGCATCTTACGGGCACACAGTATCCTTGTTTCGAGCCTAAGATGACTTGAAAACCATCTGCTGTTGTGCAAAAACACCACAAAGTTGTAGCATTTAAATATATAAATTTAAATATATAAAATAAATATAAGATCTTTCATCCATTGTTAACATCTTGGCTTGATTCAGCTTTAAGCCATACACGAATTCAAGTGGTAGGTAACACCTCACCACCACGTTACAGTAGCTCCTACCCTGGGCCCCCTCCTGCACTGCTGGTGGTGAATCAGGAGTGAAAGGGAGCTGTTCCCATCGACAAGCCTCAGCCACAGACAACAAGTGAAGTCTGCTTTAGACAGCAGCCACAATGACGCTGATCCCCAAAAGGAATTTATATACGTTCGGAATTCCAGTTAACTGTCACAATTTTATTAACAGAAAATTAATCGGAACAGGGACTCAAGGAGCACAGACGTGGACCGGAGCAACTCTCAGGAACAAGGTATGTCGCTGACAGTTGTCAGACAGGGTTCTTATTGCATAGTTAGTGAAACAAGAGACACCGAGTGGCAAACATACATAAAGTGGCAGTGTTCTCAATCCCAGAGCCAGGACCCGAGCCTGAGTTTGGTGCAGGGCTGGAGAGAATAGCAGGGAACAACAAAAAAAAATGCATCCATGTAAACATTCCGGGCCCAGGAGTCTCCATTAAGACATCCTCAGCAACATAAGACACTGCTGATTAAGGAAGAGGTCAGTTGCACAATAACCAATATGATCAGACTTTACTTGGAAGTGCAGTAAAGCCAGGGCTGTAGGATTCAGTCCTTGCAATTTTATTACATGCTCAAAAGAAACCAAGAAGAAACCCTTGTGCATATATCTAAAATAAGAGAGCATGACAAGAATACAACTGTTAACTCTTCCTTTCTCCTACTCGGGATTCTCCTAGCAAGCTAGCATCAGAGAGTAATTAAATACATTCACAGCAGATTAATCAAAATAAACTTTTTCCCAATCAAAAAGTGAACCCAGTCTTAAGACTGGTCTTCTGCGGGATTTTTTTTTTTCATTCTCTCAGCAAAACATTCTTCGCTAACCAATATCAGTAATTGAGGAGTTGAGCTCTTATATGGAATTAGTTACAGAACCACCTGACAATTTTTTTTTTTTTTATTTTTTTATTTTTTGACTGTACAAGGTTCTTATTTTCACTAATTGGCTCACTGGAAATACACTGCCCCTGAGTTACAACTGCATCCTTCCGCCACCACCTTAATACTGTGTGCAAAAATCATCCGCCTTCAAAATTTCTGAAGGTATACACCTCGTCTTTCCTCCCCACATTAGTAACAAGAATTCAGATAAAGTAAAAAGGAGAGAGATAATTCTGTAGCATTTTGCTTTTACTTCTTCATGGAATCTTTCCAACGCAACTTCACAAAAGCAATGTAGTCTTTTTCTTCTAAAAAGAAGATTAATTTTCCACAGACTATGTAGTGCAATTGGTTATCTTGTAGAAAAAAAAATATCTTCTTCAGCTCCATGAAAGGAAATGCTGAAATTAGTTCCAAGGTCTCAATAAAAATAGGAAAGAATATCCAGGTTCTTCTATAAAGTTTCTTTTGTGTTTAACACACAACACCTACAAGTCTGCCATTAATTGAAGAGTATAGAATCTGGGTCCTGGTTAGCCAGCTGTGCAATGTGCTTTAGTACATCCTTTTTGGTAATGATTCCAAGTAGCTTCCTGAAAAATTAAAACACATTTTCAGTGCATCAACATCCAAGGAACATATCCTTGCTCTTGCATAGCTTCTCATATGAGAGTTTTATCTCCTTGCAGTAGCTGCAGTACTTGTTTGGATCACAAGGCTGACACTCCATGCAAAGTACAGTGCTTATAAGCCCAGACAGATACTCTATCAGGATTTTATACTGAAAAAGGTAAGACTGATAACCAAGACACAATTTTTATTAGCACCTACCTGCCGTCTCCAAAAAGATCGACCTAAATGTTTAGGACTGCATTTTAAGTGCTGGTAGTCTCAGTAGTTACGCTTTCGTAAGTATAACTAACTGATCAGTCATGATAGGTGGTAAGGAGTTAAACCCAACTTCCATTAGGAAGCACTGTATGGCAAAGCTATTCTACATGTATATCTGAAATTGAAATGATCAACTGGTCCAATGGCATCACAGTGAAGAACAGGGAGAGAATCCCTTTTTGGTCTGGTCCTTCAAGGAAGGGACCATTTGTTTTAATTCCTTACCCTTGTTTCTTCCCACCTCACCAAGCTCACTGCTTCCGAATTGACACCCCAATGAATTCAAGTGGGGGCATGATACACATGACCAGATTTGCAATGGAAAGGGCTCAGCCTCTTCCATCAATTTTAGGGGTATCACACCCATCACCACATGAAGCTGTCTCTGACCATTTCATTACCCTTACAGGATTTATGTTACTCCTCCAACTGAAAGAGGTTCAGTGGTTTTAGTTTTTTTTCTCCCCACAGATTACTTTTGCCTTAACTGACATTCAGTTCTACCTGTCAGGGGCCTTCTCCCACTTGAAGTTCTGACTGAGATGCAGATGTTTAATCATCAAATGGTTTGAGTTGGAAGGGACCTTTAAAGTTCCAAACCCACTGCCATCTTGCTCTCCTGCAGGGCGTTTTCCTACTATAAACAGCTCAAAGGCACCAACTAATCCAGCACTATCCATTGGGACTCAGGCCCAAGATTGCATCTACAGGTAGTTGGTTTTTGTTTTGTTTACCCATTATGAGTGACCAGGCACTGGCGCAATCCAAGCTTGCGAAATATATCCACGACAATTTCCATGGGTGTTTGGTCTGTCACTGTAAAAGGACTGAGGTCCAGGATGCTCCTGAGTTTCAGCATGGAGGGGAAGCTTGGAGGCAGTGGAGGAGAGTGGTCAGTGAAATAAATAATTGAAGTGCTCACAATTCCATCCTGCTTCTTCCGGGCATTTTCTAGAAGAATAAATATTTGGTTAAATAACCTTTCCTTTTCTCAGTTGAAGAACATATCCTTTTCTCTCTGCCACATTGGAATGGCTTTAGAGGTCCATTCTTTCACTTCACTTGCACTGTTTCTCAAAACATGTAACGAATGACTTAAGCAGGCTGTGAAATGATTTGTACTTTTACCAGTCACTGATTTGGAACCTGTGCAGGGTAGCTGACTAATAAAATAAGTCTTTTTATTTTTTTTTTCCTTTAAATGCTTAACCTACCGGCTCAAGCTCTATGTCCCCTGACCAGGGTCAAGAATAGAAAAAAATCAACACGGTGTTAAGTACTTGACACCATTCAGGTATTTGCAATAGTGCCTACTCCTGCTCCATGGGCAATTTGGACGTCTGCTGTATCGCAGCTTCAATTTGATATTTACATTCCAGGACTCATTGGGTAGGGAATGACTTGGCATCCGAACACCAGATTGATATTCAGAGCATGTTGTCAAAAGCTAAATCCCATTTTCCATGCATCCTGGATAAAAAAAAAAAATACTTTTAAAGAGTTCCAAGAGATTCAGAACAAGGCAAACGCAAGAATTCAGTCACACCATGAAGTAGCCTGACAGAATAGAGGAAATAAATAATATGATAGTGCACTTTTTCTGTATTTCATCACATTTTGTCGTAAGCATTTGACCAGGTACTTATCAGAAAAGCAATACTTACATACTCCAGAAGAATGTATTGTATGCAAAACTGACACTGGCAATTTACCTTAAAAGAGGGAATACACGGGGTTGTTTCATAGCTGCAAGCAACTTATAGGAACTAATTGTGCCATGGTACAACCTCAGCTCAGGACCAACAATTCTAACCTTCCATACAGAGAAGTATCAAGCTGGAGCTAAGACAGCACATTAAAACCACACCACAGAGCTCAGATGTGTTCAGCCCTTAATAATCATGCTGTTTCCGTGATCACTTTCTGCTTCTGTCCAAGGGAACTGCAAGCAACTTCCAGCACTTCCAGAACTTCCAGCAAGCGTGCTCTCACCTGCTCTCTTTCACCAGCGTTTGTGTCCCCCCAGAGAGTCAAAACGGGACTGATCTGCAGGAAGCTAATTGAGCAACGACTGAGATATGTATGCAGCTGGATCAGGTCTTCCATCCAGCTCACCACAGGGCTTGCACGGATTCTGCCTGGCGATGGTGTAGGGAAATGTGAGCAGGCCTGGGAGCAACTCCAGCTCACTCAAGCTTAGCATAGATGCTTGGAGCCTCAGGTCCAGCTGAATACAATCTATACAGACTAAACAGGCACGGAGCATGGACCTTTACTCCCTTATACCCAAATCCTCATTATAGAGCAAATGCATTTTTATTTATTTATTTTTTTAAGACCTACACGCCAATGTAGTCCTCAACCCTAACACACAGATTTCTCCTGCTTCATCAAGAGAAGAAACACCGCCTCACACAACCAGCAAGAGACAACATGATTGCAACTTGTACTCAAACCTCACGTTTACAAACATTACTTACAGGCTTCTACGCAATATGTGAGCAAGAGGAATCTAACTGTGCCCTAATAATTGTAAAATACAACGCTGTTTCATACAATGCTGTTTCCAAAGGAACTCAACTCTCACGTCACAGATGAAAATTGCACGTGGGAGATGCCAGGACAATGTCTACCAGGTTCTGCCAGCACCACACATCAACTGCCTCAGAACAATGTTGGAGCACATGTGAAAAAAGCAAAGATTGGGATGGCTTTCCATGGTGCAGAGAAAGGAAAGACTCTCCTAAAAACATCAGTATCAATATTTACAGGTTTGATAGCACCACCTCAGAAGTGACCCAACATTCAGTACACGAACCAGACTTTTTCCTCTAATTAAATAAAATAAGGTTTGAGACATTAGCAGTTAAGAAAGCCTTCTGCAGAGTCATCCAAAAGAAAAGGTGGCTTAGATCTTGCTGACAAGAAGTCTCATACTTCACAAGATTCACAAGATTTTTTGCAGGTAGCACAGCCATTATAATTGCAATAGACAAGTCGTGCTGTCCCTTCACACTCAAGATGTGAAGGGGATGGAGATGCAGTCTTCCATAAGTATATCCACCATCACCACTGAGTGTTTAAATTTGTTAAGTCAGTTACAGTTGGTGCCATTTAGGGCCTCTAACAGCACTGTTTATCTGCATAGCATCTTGCCTTCCTGCACTTACCGATTGAAATGATGAGGTCTCTCCTGAGAACAAATCCAACCAGTCTTTGGGACTCCCGTGACACCACCACTGGGTAGCCACTGTACGTAGTTTCATTGATGATGGTCTCAACATCTTCTACTGTCATGCTGTCCTGAGTAATGACAGTCAGAGGAGGATCGTTCCTCCGTGGTCTCATGACGTCCATAGCAAGTGTCTTGTGCGAGAACTCCTCCTTGGCTTCCAAGAAAGGGTAGCCATTGAGACGAATGTGGGCATCGTAAATGCCTTCCCGCCCGATAGCATCAGCCATCCACTTGCTGGTCATGGCTGCTGCCATCAGAGGAACTATGTATTCCAGTCCGCCCGTGAGCTCAAACATAATGACCACTAGTGACACAGTCATTCGGGTCACCCCTCCTACAAACAGAACACAGGAAGACAGAAGACGTTAACATGTTTTTGGGGATTTCCAAGCAGTAGAGCTGTTCAGACAGTTGCTACAGCTGTCCTCCACCAATGCATCTAGATAACGTTATTAAATCAGTAAAAGGTTGTACTGTTGGACTCCTAGCTAGAAAATAAGCATCACATTCAGTAGTGGAAGCCAAACATGAACAGAACATACTGTTAAAACCATCTGTCTGTTCCAAAATATCATGATTATGGGGCCTTCTGCTACTTTTTTTTGGTGTCCTTTTGAGAAGCAACCTTAAAAGGCCATAGTCATTTCAAATCAGGTCATAAGAAATACCCTAGAGGCATGTGTCCTCATATAGCACATCTTATGAACTGCAGAGATCCATGAATGATGTGGTATATCTGTCCAAAACTTACTTCTTAAGACTACATATCAATGAAATATTTCACGACAATTTGCTGGCAAGGTCATCCCCTTACTTAAACACAAAAGAAAGTGAACTACCTGCAAAATAGTCTGTCATGCTGTGAAAGGGCCTTACACATTTACACTGATAGAATAGATTTATGGAGCGATCCCTACGATAGGCCATGCAAAAAGTGGCATCTTGACATCCTCTGGCTACTATCATTAATTTTCCTAACAACATGGCTTCCCTACATGGGAATCTAAAGTCTGTGGACAGTCTCATTTGTTCTAGCTGCATGTTCAGGAGATTCCCCATGGAAACCTATCATGTCCAGTTATAGGTTGGTGCTGGCAAAAGAATGCAAATAGAATAGGAAACACATTATATGTTCTACTACAAAGTAGACCAAACACCCAAACATGCAGCGTGGACTTAAAAAGAAATCTGTCGCTTACCTAGACATGCTGCAGCCCCAACCATTGCATATAGGCCTGGAGTGATACAGTCAGCTCCTTGGCTGCACCAGCCACTGAAGATGACCCAGTCGTGGTGGTAAAAGGCCAGCTGCTCCATTGCTACTCCTAGCAATCTTCCTGCTATAGCACCTACTGCCATGCTTGGGATGAAGAGCCCCGAGGGGACCTATGAAAAAGTACATCAGTGAATAAGGCATTTCTCAGGGAGGCAGTATTCAAAGACTAGTGACAGAAGTTCAAACAAGACTGATTTAGAGGTTATCCTAAAGTTAAAAATGGCACAGATGCCATGCTCCATCATCTTTGCCCTTCCTGCACCAAAAAAGGTGGTGGGAGAACACCTCCTTGCATCCTTGGAGGGAACAAGGGACAGCACTGGGTATGCCAAATGCTGTCCTCACTGAAACAAACCACGCTCTAAAACCTCTGTAACAGAGTTTGAATTGTTTGCAGTTACTTCTTTCTGAGCAGGAGAAAGACCCACACAACAGTTCAGTGTGAAATAGAATAGGCTTTCTTTTTTTCAAAAATTTTCCTAAAAATCAAAGTTTATTTCCCAGAATAATAAAACAAAGTTTCATTTGCACACCACTAACACTCCCCCGTGCCTTTCCAACTAATCAAGTACTTGTACTTATTTATGAAATACACACGATCCTTCAAAGTGAGAGTGCCTGTAATTAGCACATTAGTGATACCCTGTAGGGCCACCACCAGCAAGTTTCACCTCTGCACTTCAACTGTTCCTGGATTTCAAAAGCTCCTGTTCTTTGAAGTCAGAGAATCTCCCCCTTGTGCCTTTTACATATTTTTCATATAGCTTTCTCATACACTGTATTTTTCCTCACAGTTTTGATGATTGCCCTTGAATGTCAGTGACAACCTCAGTGCAACAACGAGGTGCAAACCTCTGAGGCAGGGTCACCTCTTTTGGACAATCCCTTCAAGGGACTGTGAGACAGGGTAGGATCCATCTGATAAAGCCCACTGAGGGAAAGCTCAGACCTAGGCAGTATATCCACCACTCAGGAGACTGCCACAGAACAAGAGCAAAACAGTCTGACTGATGAAATCTTAAGCATTTACAAATGAATATCTCAATTGCTTTGCAATTAGGAAAGGGGAGATATAATGGAAGTATCAAAAAGGCTTAAGTAAAGACTACTTAGAAGCATCCAATGTCTGGAAAATGGGCCATGAATCCCTAACCTAGCAGCTTCAGTGACTGCATATGGTGGCCACACACAGGATAAAAGATTTCTATTGTGCTCAGTTACTCACAATGGAACAAATAATTGCCATCTATCACCCCCCTACAAAGCACAATTTCTTCTCCTTAACAGGGCTTAGGGAGAAAAACATGTCTGTTTATTAAACAGATAAAATTCTAGGGTTTCTGCATCAGATGAAAAGAACATGAGCTGCTTTACAGGTAACTCTCACCTTCATGCCAAAGGTGAAGATTGTGATGAAGACTTTCATTACAAGGGCCAAAGCCAGCTGCCACATGGCTGTGTAAACTCCTGGGCCAGCAGCTCGGTCTGGCAGGTCATCCCCTTTGGTGCTGTTGAAGTCATTCACGTACTCACAGAGCTTGGAAGAGTCCAAAATCCCACAGTCATTGAAGAGTTCAGAGATCAGCTCACTGGTGCTCATTCTGGTATACTCATTAGGGAAGGCCAGGATGGCTGTGATGGCAGTCACTACAAACACCTCCAGCACCGGGTATTTACCAAGCTTGGTTGTCTTACGTCGCCTACACCAGGCAATGTTGCTGCGAATGAAGAAAGCTCCCCAAAGCCCACCAAATATTCCCAAAAGGACGAACGGCACAAGCTCCAGAAGATGCCAGGGCATGTGAAACTCCACGTAGAAGAGAACCAGGCGGCTGTTCCCAAAAGGATTGATGGAGCGCAAAGTAAACGCAGCCACCAGAGCAGCAAAGAAGGAACGCCATAGTGTCTTGAGAGGAAAATAGTAACTGACCTAAAAAAGGAAAAACAAAGCAGACTCAATCACTTGTCGCTACCCTGACTGGTGCCCAGTAACATCACTACTGCATGAAGTACAAGAAAGGACTGAGACTGGTGTGAAATGAGGACTGAAAGGACTGCGACTGATGCACCTTCCCCTTCAGCCAAGACTTGATTATGAGGTCCCCTCTATACAGACTACAATGACCAGGATGGATCCTGGTGTGCGTACTTGCAGCAAATGCCCTCTATGATTCCTGAAGCGTAGATGATTTACTCGGATAAAAGTTGCTACAAATCACCTATGAGCTGAAACCAGAGGAGTATTTGCCTTTCATGCTCTGCAAGGTCCAGAAGTGCCAAACAATGGTGTTTGCCATAGTAGCTGAGCACAACTATTGCTCAGCTGAGCAAAACCATCCCACTCTTTCTCTGAGTTAGGCCCTGAAGCCAGAAATGGTGATCCATTTCATGTCTGGATCAAAAGAACATGAATTAGAAATTACTTGGTAGGAAAAAGAGTTTGATAAGCAAGGTAAGGTTGTTTTGAGGTACTCTGAGACAGAGCTGTCTGGAGAGAGCGGACATGTGGAATGACAGAGGCTGTGGTTGTGAGCAGTCAGTGTTGCTGAGCATGGACAGATCAGGGAAAAACAGCAGGTTTACTTTAAAGC
The DNA here is from genome assembly GCF_963932015.1 of Anas acuta. Classification (NCBI taxonomy): domain Eukaryota; kingdom Metazoa; phylum Chordata; class Aves; order Anseriformes; family Anatidae; genus Anas; species Anas acuta. Next base: position 6,951,579 of record NC_088991.1, read on the forward strand.
CAGAGATATACATCATTCAAAATAAATTCTACAGTATTCATAAGAATTACCTGAAACCCCAGTAAAGTTTAGGTTGCCTGGCAGACCTTGTAAATACACCACCAATCAGTATTCAACAGAGTCTCCTTTCCACACCCAAGCTGTTATGAGTGGACTGTATTTTAAAACCAGCGGGGTCAGTTCTTGCAATAAAACAGCTCACCAGAGCTAATAGAAAATGCTGGTGTTACCTCTTCCAGACTAAAGAGCACTCCTCCAATCGGTGCACCAAAAGCTACAGACACACCAGCAGCTGCAGCTGCTGATAAAACCTATAGAAAGAAACTGAAGTCAGTCACACATTTTTAGCTCTCCCCTCAAAACCTTTCCCCTTTTTTTGTCGGATGTCTACTTAAATGTGTGCGAATTTTATATCCAATGATCACCGAATAAGCTAATGTCTGACTTGTTTTAAAGACAACAGGGAAAAGATGAACTGAGCTAATTCCCTACGAAATATTCTAGGTGACCTTGGAGGTCTTTTCCAACCTTAAAGATTCTATTGCAATCCACAAATAGCTTTAAAAAAAACATTGCCATTTAAACAGTTCCAACTCTAAATCAGTAGAGCTGACAGACTGCAATTACCTTGTTCTTTTTCACCTGATTTCACGCTATGCTTGCACCCTAGATAAAGCTTCAGTAAAACGGAACAGCAGCACTTCCATTTCCCAGAACATGCCTTTTGCTACATTTGCCTGCCTCACATCTGTACCCTTTCTCAGAAGAGAACAAAGTGGAACTAGAGATGTTGTGAAGGCATCCAACACCTCACCTGCTCCCTGTGTGGATTCTGCCATTGCTGTGTTTAACAGAAGGTAACTTGGCCAGTACTTGTAGGCATTTCACACTAATCATTCTCCAGTGACTTGTCCAGAAAAAAACCTTACGTTGTGAGGAAACACTTATGAGCTTCACATAAGATGTTAAATTGGTCCTTATACCATGTCCTTCACAACAGCAGAAGGTCCCTGAAAGGGAAGCCCTTCAGCCTACAGCTAGGACCAAGTCCCTCAAACAGTCTTAATGTCGTCTATGAGGTTGTATGACAAATACAAGCAAACATTGCAAAACTCGGTGTGCAAAAGTGGGCTAGCACCAGTGAATGCTCCTATCAAAAACGAGATGACAACCTGTGCTGGGGCAAAGCTGCAGTGTCACTGACATTGCTTTTGCTCCAAAGAAGCGTTGCACTGAGATGCTCCTAGAACGTGCCAAAACAAGAACTTACATTCATCACAAAGCACTAAACCCACCAGCTTTCCCCTGCTATCTCAACAGTTTAACAACAGCACAGTATCGTTTTACCTCTCTGCGCTTGGCTTCGTTCTTCCTGTACTTGGTGAAGAGATGACACAAGATATTTCCACAGCAGCAGGCAACGTGCACCAGGGGGCCCTCTTTTCCCAAGCTCAGGCCAGAGGACACCGCCAGCACTAAGGTAATGGTTTTGATGATCAGCGTCCACTTGCCCAAGTAGCCTCTAATGATGAAACCACTTAAGATAGTTTTGATCTGGAAGTCAAGCACACAGAGCTCTACAGGCTTTCATTCAAGTCCTGGTCAGAGCTCCCGTTTTACTAGGCTCTCCCAGACCTGCCTTCAGCTTTCACAGTCCCTCCCCAAGCTATCAAAAGTAAAACACAGTCAGTAAAAATACCTTCACATGCAAAGACAGAAGGTGCCCTCTGAGTCCTTCCTTCAGGACTGTTTTTCCCACTGAAAAATAATCTGATGCTGCTTTTGCAGTCTTCCACAAGTGGTGCACTTTTGTTTGTACCTCTTGTAGATTGCATTTACTTTTAGTAAATTTATTTTAGTTTTAAAAGGGATTCTATGGAGACTTAAGTACTAGACATGTTTCAGGGATACAGACTGGAGAAAAAAGCATATATTAAGCCACCATACATTTCTAGAATATAAGGAAGTATTAGTCCATAGCAGGCAAGCATTATCTTTGGATGGTGGATCCCTACCCCACCTTAACACAAACTAACATCACCACCACCCCCAAAAAAAAAACAACCAACAACAAAAAACACAACACTTTCATTCTTGCTCACCTCTGGAATTCCTGAGCCGCAGGCATAAGGAGCAAAGCCCTTCACAAGTAACACAGCGAGAAGGGAGAATAACAAAGCCCAGATAACATACATCAAGTAGTTGAGAATATATGCAAAAGCCCCCTGTAATGCAGAGAAAGTTAACCAATTTGTGTCACTTCAACTGAGATTACATCAAACCAGTACACTGAAGCAAGCTCACAGAAATAGCAGGTAATCAAAAAATACAGTTATCATCAGCCAAAAATAGCAGGAATCGTAATAAGTCTGCAGTTCCAGTTACAAGTTACATTTGCTGGGTTACAGGAACGTGAGCCAACCACACGTCCGAAGACCACTTTATAAAATGGCAAACAAGTTATACAAATACTGTCCCAGTCAAGCTGGCTGCTCCACTGCATAGAACTGCCAGAACTTGGCTCTAACCAGAACACAGGACCTGAGCTTGTCTGGCATCCCTTTAAAGTGTTCATGAGCAAAAACATTCTCCAAGCAGTAAGTCTCAAACACAACTAAAGCAGTACACTTGTAAGCGTGCCGATGCTTTGCTTCCCCACTGAGGAAAATACGTAAGTAACTTGTTTATTCACACCCTTCGAAGACCCCAACATTCAAATTTAAGTCACTGAAATATCTTCAGTTAGCACTTCTGGCATACACATACAGATCATACCAAGAGACAATACAGGCTGGGGAAATGGGACATTCAGTGGCAAAAATAGTTCTAGGCACACGTTACCTCTCCATGGCCAATAATAAGCTGTGACCAGCTCTTCCATTCGGGACACTTGTCTCTGTCTGTAAAGGTTGTGTTGGATTTCCAGCAGCAGTGCTCGTGGTTAAACCAGAAGCCTGCTAAACACACTCCTTCTTTCAAATCTGTCATCCAGTGGGCAGATATGTCTATCAGACCTGCTAAAGAACCTGGTTAAAAAAAAAAAAAAAAAAAACAAAGGTGAAAACTTAATAACCATCTTATGCAGACTCACATATCTGAAGGTTACAGTCTGCCCCTACTTTGACTCACCCACCAGCAAACAGAGCAGCACTGATATTTTTGCCTATGATTAACTTTTATTCTTAAGGGGGCTAAAGGGAAGATCTGCTTAAGCATACGCTGAAAAGAGTAGGTCACAAAACAAAGTGTGGCTAACAACATTGCCATGGCTGACCCCAGGAAACTGCATTAAAACCTACCCTAAGTCACTAGAAATTAATTCTTCTCAAATAGACTGAACAACCACATTCTAAATATATCATGGAAAGTAGACAGAGCCAAGGAGGGTTTTATGTTTCCGAAAAATATAAAACATGTCACTGGTCTCCAGCACAAGAGCTGAAATCCACCAGTTGCGCTAACAACGCTAAGATTGTGCAAGGAATAACTTTGAATTTGGAGGAAACATTTCCAATCCCAATTAAAAACAAAAACCAAACAACTAACAAAGAAACAGAGGGGAAAGTTACAACTACGCCAAATAATACAATCAGAGAGTCAGTACGGAAAGTAACTTACATTTTAAAAAAAGAAAGCTTCAAGCAATCTTATATTTTTCTGTTAAGGAAAACTCCTATACCTCCCCCCCTTAATTCTGTAATTGGCTCCATTCTCAGGTAAAATGCCACGTTAACGCAGAAGCCAGGAATACAGACCTCTGGTCTGCATGATCAGAGGCCCCAGAGGCAACGCTAAACACTTAGCAAATCTTGCAGTTAATGAAAAACTTGCTAGCAGCTTTCCTATGTAAATATTTAACAGAAGACTTAATTTCATCCCTCATGATGAATGTTTAGCTGCCTTCTATCAAGATTTGCATCCAACTGATTTACTACTTTTGCACTTGGGTCCAAAGTTTGCTTCTGAAATAATATAAAAGGTCTCAGCCAGTCAACCTCTGAAAGAAGCCTGACTTCCCAAGAAATACTGCTCACCTTTTATTCTTAAGTATAGTGGGGGGGGAATAAAATCTAATGCTCCTTGACATCAGCCTCTTCATCGTCAAAGAGCATTCAGCAAAAATGATTCACAGCATGATACTTCCCTCTGTACCACCATTTTGCTACCTATTATTATTCCAGAGCTCTGTACCAGCATCAGATCAAGAACAGTCCCCAGGACAGCCTTCAGTCTGAGTTTTGTATCTTGGTATTTATACGAATAGGGTCTCAGGGCATTTAAAAATAACTCTCCTTAAATTGCAAAACAGTGGCAGAGCCATAAGTATCAGTGTAGCTCCTCAGCCCTTGTTTCTGGGACAAAATCTCCTGCTTTAATGATATAACAGGGTTCATGCTAGGAATCAGTAGCGATGGTACAGAACCAGGTTTTATATTAAGGTTTGCTCTTACCTGCTAACAACCCAATGAACAGCATTAACAGCCAGCCAGAAAAAGCATCGCTCACGCTGTGTATCAGGGCCCATGTTGACTCCTTGCTTCTGCTGGTAATCTAGAAGAATTAAAAAAAAATAATAATCCATTAGGACACTGATCTAATTCCCTGTAAATAGAGTTACTTGGTAGCATTGTGTGTTGGAGGTACACCCTTAATGTTCACTACAACGATCACAGTACATTCCTTTTTGAGGGACAAGAGGGAAAACATCAGACAGGAGCTGGGTTTACAGCTGGTATAGTCCAATGCAGCTCCAACTCAGACGTGAACAAGAATTAATCAAGGATGCTTCCACTCTTCCCAGCATTCACGTAACATATTCCTCTTAACTGTCTTTTGAATAAGAAGAAAAGAAATCCTACCCTTTAGTCTTTTTAAAACGTTTCTTGTTAGCAGTAAGAAGTTACTGGTAGCCTGATGCCACAAGCAAATGTGGATGCTCGAGGGACCCTCATAGCACTTTGCCCCCAGCAACTTACCCGTGCTGCCACCACACCAACTGGGAAGCAAACAGAAATTGTCACCAACTTCTTGAAGTCTTCAGCTACTCCCTCAGTATTTGTAACACAAACTAGCTGTTACTTCCAGCACAGCAGACTGCCAAGCGCTGCTTGCCATAAATCAGCCTCAGCCGGCCACAAGAAGGTTAGCAGGTTTCAAACCGACAGAGTGTGGGTGAGTTATGAGTCCTGGAGCCTACATGTGCTGATTGCATTTGAAAGAGGGACTCAGAGCCACACAAAGAGGCCTCAGGCCAGCGAGCTCCTCTGGCCAGGCCCTGCCAGGCTGGCAATGGCACGAAGGGGCACGAGCAGCCTGCCCGCTGCCCTGGCGCCAGCACACCACCATCATTCCCTGGTGACAAGGCACACTGAGGAAAACAACTAATTCCCACTAAATGAGAAAGAATCCTTTCTTCCTCAAATGATTTTCATTTTTTTTCCGCTAGATTTTGTCTTTCAAATGCAGCACGCTTCATCAGCATCACTGCTACTGAGTGAAGGTGGGAGTTCAGGTGGTGGCCAAAACCATTGCCTTGGTATTTGTTTTAATTTGACCAAACATACATCTCTTTGACCAGCAGTTATTTGTCTTCACCTGATTTCAACTTCTTCTGATAAAAAAAAAAAAGGTTTTCTGTAGATAGGGAATAGATTGTCCTTTTCCAAACTCACAGACATCATGTTTGACACGTCTGTGTGTGTGTACGCATCTGAGAAGATTTGGAGTCTGTACTCATAATGCACAAATAGAAAGTTTGCTTTTTTGGGGGAACAGTAGGTATTGGGCTTGGGGCCTCTTAGTTGGGTCTGTACTTGCTCGGATTTGGGCATTGTACTGTAATTCCCACACACTGACCAGCAAGGATGGAGCTCAGCTTGTGCACTACGATTGTTTAAGACGAGTTGTTTTGTAAGGCTCAAAAATAAAATATCAAAGAACAGTTTGGCAAGTAAACAGCAAAGTTTAGTTCAGTCCAAAAACTCACCCTCCAAAAGTTCTACCAACAAGGGTTTCTCATGAATCAAGAGCATGCTGGGGACATCAGTACTTTATTTAAAACAACCCTTGTGTTCGAAGCAGATTCCTTTAATTCCAGAAGCAGCATTTGTTCCAGTTTTCTCAACCATGCAGCACAAAGTTCAGTAGGAAGACTATCTCATTTCTTTATCAATAAGCAATGTGTATAATGGGTGCTTATATTCTTACATATAATCCATGGAATGGTAATATAATTCTTCCAAACAATGCGTGCATCTTCCATGGCTAGGATTGTAAGTTTTGATTTGCTTCAGAATTGAGCGAGTTTAACATTGCATAAGGCAATGAGTGATCAAGGCATCTAAGCCATATATCAAAAAAACGTATCATTAAAGCTTTTAAAATAAAGCCTTGGACAGAAAAGTAGCAATGGGTAAACTGCAACACATTCAATTTAGTGTTCCTTTTCCTCAAAAGGTAGAGGCTTTCAGTTTCCCCCTTACAGCAATCCCTTGATATGTATCATGTAACTGGCTCCCTAGTAAGGTAATTAGAACTCAGATTAGCTCTAAGCAAGTTAATAGTTCCGCCTTCGGTGCTAGCAAGGAGTAGTAAGAAATGTTACCTCTCTGTGCCTGTCCCGGTCCCTGGACTTCTCTCGCACCCAATCTATAGTGTTAAAATCTTCATAGGTCCCCACACCAGGAAGAGGTTCCTCCAGGAAATCCATCATTTTGCTTGTGCCGTTCATCTCTCCTCCATTATATGAGGAAAATCCTGATGGGGGAGCGAGGGGGGAAAATTGAGAATTTCTTAGTTTTCCCCCTTTTTTTAGAAAAAAAATCAAAAACATCACTAAAGCGCTGACTTCAGTGGAACAATACAGATTTCAGGGTAAGTAAACAGCTTACGAGCTATTCCTTCAGCTACATGCATCAAATGTCCCAGGGATTAACTGCTCAGCACCCATATGCACGTCCCCAGCTTCCACAGTCCATAAGGAGATGGGCTCTTTTCTGGAAACACTTGTTCAGGAACCACCAAAGTAAACTAGTACCTAGATTGAACCGTTCCCTAAATCCAGGTGTCCAGGGCATATTGTGGCTGTACTCTGACCCTTGATGGAAACAGTGGGGAAAGGAAGAAGGGAAATTGAATAAATATTTAAGAATTCCAACAGAGCTGAAGGGAGTTCAGTGAGATCCATTGGAAGAATAAAGCAGGAACCAAACTAAGACTGTGAATGGCAGCAGGAAGAAGCAAATTGCCCAAAAGCACAGGGTTCAGTGAGTAAGGGGAGAGAAAATCCTGCCCAGCACCCTGCCCTCCTCACTGCTCACCTGAAGGAAAAGGCTGCCAGGCAGAAAGGCAGCAGAACAGAGCTGTCCCTATGGCTTCTAAGGCAGAAACCTTGGACCTGAGTGGTTTTTAACTCCCCTGGAAAATGTACTTAAATCTTTTCCACCTGGAAAACATTCACAACTCTATTCCTGCTTTTATTTGCTCCTAAAATAAAATATTGGCACCTTTGATCTGAAAAGAAACTTTGGAAATCCCACTAACGTAACACTTAGTCCTTGCTCCCTTAAAAACCTGTTTCTTAAAGCCCCATTCAAGCAGTTTGACGGTGTTGAAACACAGAGGGGTAGGTGGGGAAACAAAAACAAAAGTCTTTTAAACTTTAGCCAGGGAAATCAAGGAGTTCTCTTGACAGAGTGACATGGAACAAGTTCTTCCGTGCAATTCAGCCCAAGCTTCATTCTTTTGCTTGTGCAAGCACTGAGGCCTCTGCTCCGAGTTAATAACAACAGAATTCTTCATTAATTTTACTCCATGTATTTTTCTTGCTAAGCCACCAAATGCTGAAAGGGCAAAAATTCACTGGGTTACTTCAAGAAACAGTGCGTTAAATTCCAGTGGAGATGAAAGGTGCCCTACAGTATTTTCCAGTATACAAAAGTGCCCTCTTAAGATAAAAATGATGCTACTTTACATACTGAATACTAATTTTGAAACTCCCTCAAGAAGCTTTTTTCATGCTACCTTCATTCCCAAAGGCTCTCTCCATGGCCCTAACAGCCAAAGAGCTCCTAAGCTTTACCTTAGTCTGCTATGGTGCAATTTGCTTCTTCATTAAAAAAAAAAAAAAAAAAATCACACTAAAGAAAAATGACTATTTCAAAAGTACAAACCAGGAAGGGCTTCTTCGAACTGATAGCTGACAACACTGTTCTTTGCAGAGCTTTCGCTCTTCTGAACTGCAGCCTTCACTCACTGACAGTTATGATCCAAACCAAGCTCAAGTGAAATAACACCTTTCCTAAAACAAAGGGTGTACAGATGAAGACACTCTTGGTAGAAAGGTTGATTTATTAGACTTGGGCAGGAGAATAAATCTAGATGCAGTTCTGTAAGACATGAAGTGTTTACAGTTATTCAGAGGAAAAAAAAAGATAAAACAAAAACTGGGTCAAAATTGAAAGGCAGTAAATGGAAAAGTATTAAAACTCCCACATAAAAAAAGAATGTTTAGTATTTCATTTATAGAATCATAGAATCACTGAGGTTGGACAAGACCTCCAAGACCATCCAGTCCAACCTCTAACCGAGTACTGAGAGGTCCACCACTAACCCTTGCTACTAAGCTCTACAGCCACACGTTTCTTGAAGACCTCCAGGGATGGTGACTCAAGCACTTCCCTGGGCAGCCTGTTCCAACGCCTTAGTGAAGTCTAGGTAGACAGCATCCACAGCTTTTGCCTCATCCACTGAGCACGGTGCCTTCATCAGGGTTATCAAGCAGGACCTCCCTTCCATAAACCCATGCTGACTGGGCCTGATTGCCTGGTTGTCCTGCAAGTGCTGCGTGATGGCACTCAGGATGACCTGCTCCACAACCTGCACTGGCACCGAGGTCAGACTGACAGGCCTGTAGCTCCCCGGGTCCTCCTTCAGGCCTTTCTTGTAGATGGGTGGCACATTTGCTAGTCACCAGTTGACAAGGACATGCCCAGATAGCCCGGACTGCTGATAAATGAGTGATGGAAAGCGGCTTGGTGAGCGCTTCTGCCAGCTCCCCCAGTACCAGCACACGGATCCCATCTGGCCCCATAGCCTTGTGTATGTCTAAGTGGTGTAGTAGTTCACTAACCATTTCCTCGTGGATTACGAGGGCTTTATTCTGCTCCCCATCCCCATCTACCAGCTCAGGGGGCTGAGTACCCAGAAAAAAACTTGCTGCTAAAGACTGAGGCAAAGAAGGCATTAAGAAAAAAAATAATAACAAAGAAAACAAGATCAGTCTCATAGTGCACTTGAAAAGTACCACAAAATAACCTGCTTCAGGAAGAAAAAGAAAAAATCCTTTCTTCATTTAGGATAAAAAACAAAAAGGTTAAGCGAGTTTCTTCAGAGATCTCCCCAACCAGTGGAGTTCACAGACCATGAATCCAACCCACCCAACCTGCACTGTAAAGAAAACAGTACGCATTTGTTGAGAGCCTGGAAGTACTCTGCTTTCAACAACATTTTTGCACTCAACAGAAAATACACAAACTGGTATCAATGCTTTCAAAGACCTCCCCATTCAAGTATGCCCAGTGGAAATCCCAACTATTATTCCACAGACCTGACAGACCAAAAACTCCTCAATCACACGTAACAGTGGCACGGAAAAACAATCTTGTGACTAACAGTAGAGGCAACAGATTCAGTACATCCAGCAAAGGTTCATTAATGCTGTTAAAAGCAGACAGTAAAATCAACATCCATCCAGGCATTATTTAGGGGACAGAGATGAAACAAAAGGAACCACCGTTGCAACATCACTTTTAGAACAGCTTCAGACAGAAACAACATGAAAACACTATTGGGAGGTCTTTGAGGCTTTGCTAAGTGTGGGTGATGAGTGTTTTTTTTTTTTTTTTTTAAATACCACACCCAGTTATCCTAAGACTACGTTAATTCCGCCTTGAGAAATGTAAAATGAGATGAACTACCAGCTCCTGGACACACCTCTCAAAACCAAGCAGATCAGTCAAAATAGTCTGTTATCTTTTCTAAAGGAATGACCCAAACTTCTGGAAGTACAACAGCATTTCAGACATCCATACTGGGGACAGCACATTTTCACTGTTTGCTCAGTTTATTTGGGGACACTAACCACAGTCTTTCTTCAAGATAAAAAATTAAGGCCCAAGGAAAAGTATCAGAAGTGGTGTTAAACCAAGCTGACACAACACTGAGAAGCATTTTCTGCTGAAAGATGAGATTGGTGTCATTCCTTGCTCAGTCTTCTGAAATAACTGCCCAGGCCCATGACTTTTAGCTGCCGTGGGAACCTCCTCCCAGCTCAAAGCTACCACAGAGCAACATGGACCAGACCTAAAGGGCACAAAGCACTGCTCAGCAAGCAAAAGGGGCTGCTGTAACTGAATCCTCAGGTCTGCCCTGTTAAACAGGGCCAAAAGTCACGCAGGTATCGGCCTCCACATTCCATCAATGCGGCAGCCAGCAACCGCACCGTGAGTCTCTGCAAGGAGGTCGAGCACAGAAAGGACAGTTCACCTTGACTTGCGTGCTCAGGAACAGCCAGGTACATTTTGGAGACCGAACCTGCTCTCCAGACACTGCTCCCATTCAGTCCATGCCTAAAGTGACCGGATTTCACATCACCGAATCAGTCCCCAAGCAATACACAACTACTTTGTGGCTGTGCAAGTGGAGAAGCAGCCTATTTCACAAAGGAGAATGAGAAAACGTCCTTATATTTTTTTTTTTCCCTGATTAATACTAAACTATAAAATGGCTGACAGCCATAAATATTTATCGAGATCATATTTCCTGCCTCAGCTTGTTGCAAATAAGGAATGCTAGGAAATTCATGTAGGAATAAATCAGGAAAATCTGCTCAGTAATGCCTTGTCAAAACACAATCAAGATGATCCTGTAGGTCTCTCCAATTCCTAACATATGTACCTCCAAATCAGTATTTAAAACAAGAGACAGCAAGTTCAATACAGTCCTGTCAGAGAAACACAGCTCATATTTAAACAGATTTTATTTTTATTTCTGGATCACCTCTTCTTCCCTAAATGGGTTAATGCTCCATTTTAGAGATTGCCTTTTTTTTTAAGCCAGGAACAGTGCTCTTTAAAGTTACAGGCATCTGTCATTTGCAATACAGGAAACCTGCAGCACTTAATTAATTGGCCGGCCAGCACAGCACCTGCAAGAGAGGTGTCCCTATGCTTTTTTCCCCATAACAAATATGGAAAAAGGATTATATTTTTTTTTCAGACAAAAAGGAAGAGCTGCCGTACACAATCATCACACAGCAGAAATCCGACAGACCACCCTGGCTGCTCACCCTTTGCAATCAAACCTTTCGTCTGAGGAGAAACCGGAGCAGCTTGAGAGCGGCGAGCAGCAGTTTGCTGCCTCACAGCCTCTGCAGTGTGCGTCTCCAGGCAGATGTGCTCCCCTTCCTCCCTGGAAACAGCCCCCTTACCCTCACGGAGACGCTCCTTTTCCTGCAGAAGGACCTTCACCAGCCCATCGCACGGCGAGGCGAGTCAAGGGAAAAGGGGTGTCGTTTCCTCTACGGCAGCTCTCGCTTCATCCTTTTCCCTCGGACTCAGGTGAAGGGGAAGGCGGGCAGCGCTAGGCTCTCCCTGCTCCCCGAGCATGTCGTCAGCAGCCACCGTCACATGAGCCAGCCCTTCCACCGCCTGCAAGGGGCAGGATCAGCACAAGGGAGAGGCTCCCACTTGCAAGGCAAGGAAGAAAGGGCAAAGAGCAGACTTACATCCACGGATCGCGGCTCCTGATTTACGGAAAGAGGTCTCATCCTGCAGCTGCTCCTCTGACAGCATTTGGGACACGCTGACTGGCAGCACACGTTCCCCAGCACGAACACCCGCCTGCTTGCTGTGCTGCACAGCCTCAGTGTGCAGATGGCTGAAGCTGACTGCGCAGGGGTTTTGAGATGCAGAGTAACTTGTTGCTAATGCTCTTTGCTCTCTGAACTCGGGTGGGTTAGAGCTGCACGCTGAGAATTTCCAGATACCCTTCACCCCAATGATCCAGTCCCAAAGACTGACAAAAAACGCCAACTAACAACCTCATCCACAGTCTGTCTGCGGAGGGATGACCTCTACCACAAGCACTGACACTTAAACACGTCAGATGAGACAGCAAGGGCTACAATGCTCCTGGCACACGTGCCTGGGACCAAGCCAAACTACATCGCAGGAAAACAGATCTAGTAGTGGAGTTTCCTGAGCAGGGGGATCAGTCACGGATGCACTGCAAAATCTTTCTTCTCCCACTTTGTCAACATTTTGCTCATTAAAAGGCTAGTGGCAATGCTCTTTGCTTACTGCCTTCTAGCAGGCAGACAATTCATTTATTTTTTACCCTCAAGCAATATGTCATTGTGCTGTCTGCAGCCCCTCCAGGGCCTCATCAGCACTATTTATCTTGCCATTCAATATACATAAGAACTCAAAGGGGCTCGTGATTAAGTTTTCCTGGCTTCAATTACTAGTGATAACTTGTCATTTAAACCTTGTCTCAAGTCTGACACACTACACATTAACAAATGTTAACTTTGGTCTTATCGTTGTGCCGGGTGGAGGCTCAGCAGGGCCTCCTACTGCTCTGGCAATATGGAATTCAAGGACAAATGCAGCTGAAGAATATGCCAAAAGCACTGCCAGATGAAGCAACAGCAGTAACATGTGGACTTGCGGGTCTGAATTTAGCAAATGCAGCTGCAGAGAGCTGACAATACCACTTCCACCAGATGTATTCAATGTTATGGTTCCAATAGCAGATCTGGCAGCCAGGACTGAATGCCTGTCTTCAGCTGGTCCTCTTCTCACAGCCCCGTGTATTAACTTATTATCCTGCTTATTAGCTTATCCTGCAACACTTTTGAGAATTAGAGTAGTGTTAGGAGTATGCTCTATTCTTCCCTTAGAGCTCAAAAGAAAAAACTTCTTAAATCGTACAACAGAAGAGAACTTTCCAGCCTTTAAATGTTTTAAGTCTTTCTTCTAAAGAAATAGGGAACACAGTCCTGCTTTTTTTTCCCTACAATTTAAAGTACATCCAGAGGCTACTGTGATACCCAAGCACCGTACCTTGTTCCTCCCATGCCCAGTACCTGCCTCACCACTGTGATGAGTTGAGGAAGAGCCACAAAAGAAAACTGCAAAATAAGTTGGCATCACTGACTAACTTACACACCCAACCAGAACTACTGTTCAGAGTAGTTAGTTTAATAGTTTGGAAAAGGAATATCAAGTACAACTTACCTTCATAACAAACAGAAGCAATAGCTGAACTAGGAGACTCAGTATTTGCTAAGGCATCTGTTCCAACAGAGCTTTTGTTACAGGAATCAGACCATGTAAATCTTGCATTTCTTCCAAGAAACAGACATAACTGACAATGTATTTGAGTATCCCTGAAGCTTTTTACAGAATCTTCTTTAGAGGGTCTTACACAAATAAAGCTTTCTGGGAATCACCGGGTAAGTTCTCTCACAGAAGACCAACTGGATGAAGATACAGGCTGCTAATGGCTAAATGTGCTGGTTTTCCAAACAGGAGAAAGGAAATGGTGGAATCGTCAAAGCTTGATTCTCAAGCACATTGTGTAAAAGCAAGGAGACTTATCTGTTATTATTTATTGACAAAATGCTGAAGTTCAAACAAAAAAAAGATAAGAGTAATATATTGTGCTACTCATGGTGACTTTTCATTAAGGCAGACAGCACCTTACAAGGCATTAAAAGTACCTGCAGTCTTGCAAATCATTTCAACTGAACCAAGCCTGAAGAACTCAATATCTACAACTATATCAAGCTCTCATAGAACTCAAGACTTAAGAAAGTAGGTGCATACATGCAAATTCCAGTTCGGAACAAAAGTCTCACACTCTGTATAGATCCTGTGAAAAAGATATTTTTCCAATACAAGCATCACATGTTACAGGCCACGTGCAAGGCTGCCCATTTCCATCTGAGACCTAACACAGCGAGAAAATCCTGCCTCTCATTAGTCAGGGCTCTTGAGGAAAGCATGAAAGAGCACTGGCTGTGAAATGCAATCCAGATATACAAATTTATCAAAGAGCATGTGATTCTTCTTCAAGTCATTTCACAGGATCTAAAAGCTCCAGCTGCAATCATTTTCATACTTGAGATGCCACAGCTAATTCGCAGGAGAGTTTGAGACACTGCTAGTCTTGGAGAAGAAGGTGAAAGAGGGCTGGATTCTGGTTTCAAATGGCATCACTAAAAAACCTCCGTTCTTCAATGTGTCACAGCAAACGCAGCACGTCAGAAATACAGGTCCCAACCACAAGTTTGCAGAAGACCACCACAAGAGAACTTCAATTACCACATCTCCAGCTCAGGCAAAGCACTTGTCACTGCTACACCTTTGAAGGACAGGCTGGGCACTTGACACCCAAGTATTTGTCAGCAAACATTTTCTGAATTCAGTAGGGGAAAATCCATAGAGAACTGAAACCAGTATTCAGGGAGGCAACTACTTCCCGTTTTAAATTTCCTCTTTTCCTTCAATGTCAAAACCAGCAAAGATTTATACTTCCTGTTAACAGAAAGAGCCCCTTTTTGCTGAAACTGCTTCTCTCCATGATTAAATTTGCTAAAATCGCACGAAACAGACAAACAGTTGTTACACTGCAGAGTAGCCGTCTGTGGCCTCCTCAAGTGCTGTCCCCACCACCTTTATTCCAATTTACATTTTAGTGGGGCATGCTTAACCACTCCAAGGACAGTTGTGCTAAACTGACGTCCACTTCCCTGGAAGTGATTCCTGCCACCAAGCTTTTTTCACAGTAGGTGTCACAGGCCTTCAAATGCACTGAGCAGAGATGGAAAAATCCTGCTTAAACAAGGAGGGAAACAACTGAGTACTGTTTCAGACAAGTGGCAAAACATTTTGAGGGGATAAAGAAGGGATGAAGTTTCAGAGCAGAGGAGTTTCAGGCAAACAGCAAAACAAACAAGTTATCTACCACTGAAAGCTACGTTATCTACCACTGCTTTGAAACTCCATAGAGTAATTAATTTCCTTACAAGAAGTCCGGGAAATAATTTAGCGCATTCTCTCTAAATATTAAACACAAACATTTAACTTCAGATAGCTCATATCCAAACAGCTACAGAAAAAGCATCTTGACAGAGGACATGCATTAACAACATGCATAAAGCAATTATTTTATGTATCTAATTCTGCACATAGGTGTAATTAATGCATGTTCATAAGAACTTCAGTCACAAGTTATTATTTCATGTTAACTGTGAGGAACTTTGAAGTGAACTCCCAGACACACAGGTTGCCAAGAGATGTTGTGGAGTCCCCTTCTCCTGAGATATTCAAAACCCGCCTGGATGCCATCCTGTACAATGTGCTCTAGGTGATCCTGCTTGGCATGGGGGCTGGGCTAGATGATCTTCAGAGGTCCCTTCCAACCTCGGCCATTCAGTGATACGTCCATTTCTAAAAGTCCTGGACATCACGAGGTCAGGTTGGAGGAGTGCCTGCTATCTGTGACAGAGCAAACCCGTCAGCACTAGCCGTTGTCTTTCACATTAGATGGAGTCAGCATAACCCACAAAATAACATGTTCAAGATGTAGACTTACAGAACTTCATAACCACAAAGTCTCACTTATCACTCAGAGCTGATGCAACTGATACAGAAACAATAATTCTTCTCATGCTTGAGCCTGGGAGGCTTGAGCCTGGAAGGCGATGAAAGGGGCCCAGACAAGAAGAAAACCACACAGTACTCACAGTATCCCCAGCAGCTACTGGCAGGTGACAAGCATTTGAGGAAGTCTCTTCGTTTGTACTACCTCGAGAACACACAGTCAAGAATCAAAATAGAAAGATTTATTTTTAGTTTTTGCCCTAAGGCAAACAAGGATGGGAGAAAGAGATTACAAAAGGCTTGGGAAGGTATGGGAAGTCACAGAGACCGGCAGTTGGCTGTCCAAAATAAAATATTTTCACTTTTAGACTAATTTATGATTATTCATGGAAGACAAAAATCAGATATACCTTGCTTATTTAGTGCCAAATGTCAGCAAAAAAATGTACATTCACCTCTCCTCCATTAATTTCACTAATTCAGGCTCAGATAGAAGTAGTAACATAGAAGTAGTAACAGATCCTTTCTTGACAGACTGGAGGTGTCAGGGGAAGGCAAGTGTTTCACGCTGCTCAACATCAAATCTTTTTACTCCCTTAAACTTTTGAGATTCTCTCCACCGCAGCAAGGCCAAGGACAACCTTTAAAATTGTCAGTAAGGAAGACAGGAAGGGGAGGGGGCAGTCTCCGTTCATATCACAGCCCCCTAGGAATCACTCAGCACTGTCATCTGCACCTTTCACACTGGTGATAAAGATACTCCCCTCATAGCATGGTCAGCTCCTCCCTACAGCAGCTACTTTTGGAAGTTACAGAAACTTTTCTATTCAGGAACCTTAAAAGCAAAGTGATGAGACAGGATGTGCTACATATTATAGTAAGATGACCACACAGATGGCTAAAGAGAACAATTTTCCTCCTTGCCACTGGCAGCACACAGCCAGTAGTAGGCAGCTCAGGCACTAGAGCTAAAGAAGCAGCGCATCCCCACCACCACACTGAAGTCAATCACTTGCTTCTTGCAATTGCCATTTATTTCACAGATATTTTCTACTTGTACTGGACGCACACCTCCCATCAATCGCCTTTAAAAAAGCAGTATCAGATACCAAGCATGACACACAAGCATTCTGCAGAAATCTATTCATGGATATAATGCAGTGCACAATACTGCAAAATACACGTATTGGTGACAAAATGCTAGTCTTTCACACTAGGAAAGTGAGATCCACAGAGCAAATATTTACATTAAATCCTACCAGAAGACACGATGAAAAAAGAAGCAGCAGAGAGATGCACGAATATTACCTCCCATCTCTCTGTCGAGTGGTGGGTCATCATCTGCCATGGGGAAGTCCAGAGATGCTCCTGCTATTTCTAGCATATCTTCATCACTAGTGCTGCTCTGGAAACTTCCTCGTCGATAACCTTTTTGATCCATGGCCAGAACTTCCAAACCTGAAAAAAAGGGACATTTTTTAGAGCACAAACGTGAAGACTCATTTTCTAAACCAGCTGGGTGGATGTCTAGTTGGCATTCTGTCCCCAAGGACAGGAGGCACTAACGCACAGTACCAAAGCACGCAGCAGACCCTGTCCTGGGACTGTAAGTGCATCCCAGACAGCTTGTGAAGGTGTGCTAACTTTCCAGCTTGGAATGAGGGCAGCACATACAACAGATCCAGCATGCATGAGGAAAAGGCCAACAGCAGCCTCTCCTCCTGCTGCTGAGCTCCGTGGCCTGCAAAGCCAGCACAGCAAATAGCTCCTAAACACTGCAGCCTAGGAGCACAGTATTAGGTTTTTGCAGGATGCGAGCTCCTGACCTTACAGACAGCAGGACTGTAAACCCCTTCCTGTGATGCTCAGTTAAACTGAAAATGGGAGTGTATGAAATGTGCTTAAAATTGATTTTGAATCACAGCGAGCCAGCTGCCAGACACGGGACAGGTTTAATCAAGGCAATGAGACTGACAAACTATAAGCAAAGAGCAATCCCCCTGAAAACCTAGGAACAGACAATATTTCAGCTGACCGTAGCCCGTATGTGTTGTCACATGCCACTCACCACCAGTTTTCAATCCTGTGAATCAGATGTCAGTGTGATCATTTGGAAAATTAAATGTTATACATACTAAATCCAACATCCAGTAACAATGCATGAGTTGTCACAAGCTTCTGCAACTGGGAACTCAAACACAAGAGCAGCCTGAATGCCTCAGATGTTTTTCTCTAGAAATATTTGTTTCTCTGTACAGATATTGGTCTAAAAAGATGCTGAAAGTACTTCCTTTTTCTCCAAATACTTGTCTTTGCATGACCCACAGAGACTGCAGATCAATTTATATTTGCTGATCAATACCAGACAGAGCAGTAAAAAAATCCACTCTAATAGCAGGTAAAGAACAACTCTGGTCAACACCATGTTAGACAAGGCACGTAACATCCACTGGTGTATTTTCTAAATAATTTCTGCATGTGAGATGCATGTGAAACTCCAACAAGTATGCTCGTAAGGGAGGAAGGAACCCCACAAACACAGCTGGGTGATGTTCTTCAGATGTGTTGCACTCCCTGACCTACCCGTCCTGATATACACAAATTATCAAAACAACCCAAGTTAATATTGACTTTTCACCACCCGAACATGAAGCTTCAAAATGCAGGTCACTCGTGGAAGCGTGCAATTAAACTTCATAAATAATCCTGAGGAAGTGTCCCCAACCTGCTGCCTGCCCTGCCCATCTCAAGGAGCTGCCTGGACCAGACCATGACACAAGACCTGGCTCCCGTCCTCTTCCCCAGGATGGTAGGGAAACTAAGAGCACAAACTCTGAATGCTTAATTCTAACATAATTTGGGAAAATAAAAAAATTAGGTCTTAGCCTCAAAAACAGACTTTGCAGCCTGAAAAATGGATATTTTTTCACCTTAACAGGGTGATAGGCCACACGTTCGCTTTTCTCTCGCAAACAGACATATTTTTCAAGAGAATTAGAGAGGAACCAAACATGCAGCTCAGCCTTATTTCAGGAAGGGAAAAAGACAGCACTTGCAAACAGTATGAATTACACAGTCTGCAGAAAGCACTTCCTTTTACAAAAAAAGGCACCACACCACCCAAAAATATCTTGGCATTGTACTAAGCCACACGCTGAGCTCTTTACTGAGCCTTACCCTGTGGAACACAACGTTGCTTAACTTTTAAGCCCTGTTTACTTGTTAAACTGATGCACAACACAGAGTAAAGAAAGTGCTGAGCGCTTGCTGCTGCAAACTCATCAGCTGAACCCTTGCTGATGGGTGTGCAGGAAGGCACGTGAGCTGCTGCACTCTGCCCTGCCAGAAACAATGCCTTTAGCATTCTGCAAGCACAAAGACATACCTCGATCAGCAGAAAACCGAAGACTTGAGTTTTGTTTTTTTTAAGGATTCACAGCTATTTGCCAGCTAACAATATAACTGAATTTCAGGAGCATGCTGTGCTGTCCCTCAGACAACCTGCTCCTAGGAAGCACAGGACTCCGGTTCCCAGCAGACAAGGCTTGATGCACCCCAGAGGAGAGCCAAGAAAGTCTGTGCCTGTGTGTCACAATAGATATTTTCAAGTACTACTGTGCAATATGTGCGAGTAGGTTTAAAAGAGGTCCATATTCATGTATTCTATCTGCACTAAAAGCATAAATTTATAGCCTGCTAGAAGCTGAATCCCTTGTCTGACAAGAAGCACAAGTGCCTGTGCTGAAAAGAAGGAATTGGAGTTATGTCAGCTCCCCGTTCCTGCCTCTTTATCTCCACATTTGTTCTCACCATTTAGAAAACAAAGGCAAAAAGCAAAACACTTTTCAGTCCTAACAGAACCCAGATAACATCTAGCTTGCAGAAAAAAAGGACACAGAAGATAATTCAATTACGTGTTTCTTTCACAAGTCCTAAAACAGCCCTCAGAGATACAAGTTTAAATCACCTTACCCCCAAACCCCACCAAAAAAAAATAAAAAATACTCCCTCTAAGCTTTTCCAGGCTAAATCACACACACAAAGACACAACTGTTCTCACGCTTATCTTCTGGTTAATTTACCACAATACTTAAGTGGGCAACTGCTGCTTGTTTCCTACCAGACCACAGGATAACTGCTGGCACGGTTCATGCACTCTCCAGGACTCTCCCACGGCAGGCATACGTACCAAAAGGCTCTGGGTGCTCCCAGGGCTTGAGGGCGTAAGAAGCCATTCTGCTGGAGATGCTCCCATTAATCTCTTCTACTCCTTTCCATCTCAATCAGGCAAAGGGAAGCAAAGCAATAAGCCTGAAGAAGTTGGCTCTGCAATGCCTGGCAGTGACTCTGGTGACAGCAACTGCAACCAGGAAGCGAGAGCACCCAGTGCCATCCTGGCAGAACAGAACCACCCCTAGTCCGGTGTCAGCTCCATCGCTTGCAACACACAAATCAACACCAGATCCTGCAGGCTCCTCTTAGTCCGTGCTTCAACATCACCTCTCACACGCGGTACATCTGCTCCCCTGCTCGCTGCAGTGCTGGTCCTGGTGCTGCCTTGGCACCAGCAGGATTTCCCTGTCCCCTGGCTGCTGCTAAGCCACGCTGTGGGCTTGCAGGAGCTCTTGCAGCATGCAAACCTGAAACTTTCAGAAGTCAGAGCACGCTGAATGTTTCCAAAACGCTTTCTCTTCCCTGTCTGATCCAAGGCTTGGTTTCAGCTCCACCACCAGCACAAGGATGTTCTGTGAGAAGAATAAATCTTGAAAAAGAGCACAGAGTCACTCGGATCAGCTGCCTTCGTGAGTCACTCTTCCTGTGAGGAAGGAGCAAGTTTACCACCTAGCGGCTACTTTAATTTGAAAAACCAAAGCCCACATCACAAGACTGCTCTTTTTCAGAGATTAGAGAACCAAAGTTGAGCTTTGAAGTTCAGGGCACTTTTTCCTCCCCACTCCCACCTTCACGTTTCTTCCTGAGCCCCACGCTGTCCCCACGGGATCTCTGCACACAGCCAGGCACGTTCCTTTGCACCATGCCAAGATTCAGCCATACGCAAATGAAAAACACATGAGAAAGCAATCGTAACTGGAGGAAAAAAAAAAGGAAATCATGTAATTATGTCAATACTTGCTGTGTCAATACCTGGCTTGGTGCCAGCAGAGCTTTACTACAACATCATCACTCCAGACACTCACAGTGCTGTAAGGAAAAAAAAAAAAAAAAAAGGAGGAAAGTATTTCATGGCAGAGGAGCTCACTCCACGAGAGAAACTTCAGTGCACTGGCAGACTAAGCAAGCTGTTTCAGACTTCCTCATATCAGTCCATGACACGTAAACCTTATAATCCCAGGTCCCTACACGTGGGCTGTAAGTGAATTACAAGAGGGAAGTGATCAGCAAGAGCTGCTCGCTAGAAAAACGCTTGGAGGCCTGGGTCAGATGAGCCCCAAGGTTTAAGAGGTCCCCAGTCAGCCCTCTCAGCTCACCCTCAGGTTCACCTCCACGTGGGATGGAGCTGCAGAGCACACCCGGGGTGCTTTGCAAAAAGACAGAGGAAAGGGGATTTTTTTTTTCTTTCCGATTTTAATAAAAGATCAAAAGGAAACTTTTGATCTTAGCAGAGAATTGTAATTTCTTCTTTCACTGCTAAACATCACAAGACCACACATACAAAGTTGGAGGTAGTGACTTGAGAAGACCTCCACACGTGCCTCTCCTGTGGTTACCCCGGGTCCAGCCGCCTAAGGGAAGGCAACGCCAGGCAGTAATTGCAGAACAACAGAGATTACTGCAAACACCTGCTGTAACAGCCACAGAGATTTAGAGAAAGATTTGAACTAAGCAGCTTTATGCCCTGCCACAGTGCCAAAGCAAATAGCCCCAGGCCAGGGAAGGGAACTCTGTTGCATGCACCGGGACAAAAAGCAGAGCACCCTTGGCTGCAGCAGGGCTGTTCTGCAGCATCCTACCCCTCGCAAAGCTCTCAGCACCCATGGGAGGGATGCTACCACCACAGTGGACAGCCTAAACATGCCAAATGCAAGAGGAACTCTCCCCTTTTGAATTTTTCCCTAGCAGGAGCGTTCCTTTTGACATAAGCTTGCCCCCACCCAAAACCAAGATTTCAGTTCAGATACCAGGGCAGCCTTTGAAAGTGTCACAAAGACACAAAAGACACATGAGGGGACCACCGGGGGAGCTGAAAACCAGCAGAATTTTTTCAGCTGTGTTTTGGCTCCCTCCAGGTGAAGGATGTGACATACAAAGAACTTCAGGTAAAAATGAGATGTTCTTTCCATACATGAACCACGTTATTAGCAATGCCTCAATTTCCCAAGCAGTGCATCAATCATTACACAGAAGGGTCCCAACACAACCTAAATGCAAACACTTGGAGGGTTAGCGCTTATATGGGGCTCCTTTGTTTATTTTTAAACATAATGCTACAAGCCCCGAGGAGACGAGTGGTAAATCACAACAGGATATTCTATGCTATGATCTGACATCGTTCTAGCGAGATAACATCGCCGTGTTTTACCAGGTAACGCTACACAGAACACAAGACACAAACCCTGCAATGTTTCAGGTTTCCTGGACACCTGCACGAGTTGGGCTGATACACACAGCACGTTAACAGGTTAATTGCCATCTGGGTATGCTTATTTAAGACAGGCACACAGAGACCTAAACCTGATGTCTTTAAGCCTGCATTACTCTCACCTCGTCTTGAATAATTCATCATTTCGCTTATGTCACTCAGCCTGGGACCGTGGAAAACTCAATTGGAGGCAAACATCACAGTCACAGCTGATTTCATCCAGCTCATGAGCAACTAGACTTTCCTTCAGAGTAAGGCTCGTTTCTGTGACTGTTAACAATCACATATAATTGTCAGGAGAGCATATCTCCAAAATCAAGATGCCTCCATATTTCATTTACTAGATTAAAAATCCCCTGCAACTATCTGAAATTGATTTAAAAAAAATCAATTATCGCAGCACATGCTTTGCATAAAAGGGATTTTCAAGAAATAAGAAATTGAATCAAATTCCTCCTGCTGTACCAGAAATTTGCACAGCTTTTGTCAGAGCTACCTGCAGCAAGTCAGAAGAATGAATGGAAGCAGAACGTACTGACAGGGTGAGCTTGCAGGAAAGCTTCCTGAGTTTCTTCAAGTTCAAGATCAGGGTTGGATAGTGTGTGTGTGCATTAGTTTTCATGGAAGAGGAAAACAAGCAACTGAAGACCTCTCCTGGTGTTTTTCACATAATAACCACAAAAACACATAACACATATAATGCCAGAAGTTTTAACAGATTTCAACTGTTCGTGTCCTAGGTCTGAAGAAACCTCTATTTATTTCTAGTGGTTCAGAGGAGAACACAGTGGTATGTCATGTGAAGATAAAGACCTCGTTAGTCAGATCACAATCAAGGAAGTGCAGATTTGTTCCACAACCCAACTGTTAGACTAATTTACAAATACTTTGTCCCATCAGTACCCAAAAGGCATATATCTCAGCAAAGGCATCATAAAACTTTATAAAGTTGGTATTTCCAATAAAAGTTTTGACAACCTTCACAAGCACAAACATTGTGCATGCTGCTCATTCCTAATCCCTGGGCTTGAGCACATTTAAGAAATAAATAAACCAGGTAAGAATGTGCTTACTGCTTTTATTCACCAAGCACTTAGTAAGAGGAAAGCACGTACAAGTGTACAAAGCCTGCCATTACACCTTTCAGTACTGATGGGGAAAAGGACATGAAAGAGACAAGGCAGCACAAACCCCACAGAACAGCTCTGTAGTTGTAGCTAAATCATATTATCTGCATCACTGTCGCCATCATTTGAAACAGGGAAAACACATAGGACTGGAAGAAGCTGGTTCTGAACTATTTTGTTGTGCATCCAGACGAGTACTGGAGGTAACTCGCTCTGCAGTGTTTCACTAGGAACATCTTCCTGGATGATAAAGTCACTCCTAGAAGCAGACTGCTGTGTTCATATTCCCCATCCTAAAAAAAGCACTGGGAGTTTTGTTTTGTTTGTTTATTTTAGTGTTTAAAAAAAAAAACAAACATAAAGGCACTGGGAGCTTCTACACCAGCACAGCTGCTAACCTCAGATATGAATCAAAGCAAGTGGCAGCTGGGACCAGCAGCCATGGCCGGGTGATGCAGGGAGCTTCCAGGCACACAGATGGAAGCAGAGACACTCTACTTCCAACCCAAAGCAAGACTAGGGTCAGTCCTCCAAAAATTATCTGGAAAAACAAAACAAAGCACTGTTTCATTCAAGTTCAGCTCAGCTGCCACTGGTACCAACAGTAAATCATAACTCATTACTAGTAATGTATTTTCTTTACTACTTCCTCCCAGTTATCAGCTGCATCAATTGGCCTATCCAGGAAACCTCGTTGTCCCTCCCTCTTCCTGTACACTCTCAAGCTCTTTGAAATATTAATCACGCTAGGTATAGCTTTAAGGAATTGTGCTATAACACTGCCAAGTCACATTGAACAGTCAGTAAGTCTGTTCAAAATTGCATTGAGATCACTGATCATCAGGCAGCTAAATCATCTCTGGTTACCAGGTCCTGTTCTGACTGGTGGCAAATTCATATAAAAAATTTCTTAAGATGCTGTAAGACAGCAACAGGATAAGCTCTTGTTCAAAGAGGAGTTCTCAGCAAGTTTTTATGAACAAAAGTGAAGACACCATGGGAAGTAAAACAACTAACCAACACTGGCCACCAATCTGTAAACAATATTCAAGTTTCCTACAAATTCTGCAGGAAACAGGTTTCTAAACAGCCATTGGCAAGGCTACACAGGCTCTGTGTGGGTTAGGGAGCTTTTCTTGCCTTTAGGGCTTTCCCACCCGATGTGAATTCAGAAGCAGTTCCACAAGTGCTTGCAGGCTGAAAGTGGATTACATTTCCAACAGAGAGCTTCTTTTCAGTATGTGACATCACCTTGCACCGCTTCCTAAAAGCTGAGGAATGGATCTTCCTATTAATTATTGATAGAGCAAACACAGCTTTCAATCCTCCATTGATAAAACAGTACATTTCCATTTAAACATTTCTGTTGATCACAGAACCACAGAATTGTAGGAGTTTGAAGGGACCTCGAAAGATCATGGGGTCCAACCCCCCTGCAAAAGCAGTTCCCTAGAGCAGGCTGCCCAGGTAGGTGTCTAGATGGGCCTTGAATACCTGAGGAAGGCTGTGAGAAGGCGAACACAGGTCGACAGACCCTGATTTCCCTCAGAGCTGCTGTGCTGTGTTCTCAGAGGGTGGGATTTCTTCCTGATTCATCCACAGCAAACACCTGTGGCAGCTCAAATAACCCGCCTGTTCGAGATACAGCCAGCACCTCCAATTTCACAATACCCACTTCTGTTTCCAAAGCTGCTTACATCTCCTCCCCAACCAGGCACTTCTGCTTCCAACCCACATGCTGTACGTTGCAATCCACCCAGCTCCTCTGCCAGGAAGTGATTCAGGAGATAAAACCCACAGCAAAGCCAGCCCAGGCCCTACACAATTACCATTCGCATTTCCAGAAGACTGCTTAATTGGCTGCTGTCTTGTGACACTAACTACGGGCCTGACACAGCTCCTGGGCCCAGGCGAGCTTCCTGTTTTGTCTCCCAGCTTTCTCTAACAGCTTTGCTTTTTCTCCTCTTCTTGCTTCTCTTCCCTATGCTCATTACAGGAAGGCACGAGTGCCCAACAACTCCAAAAGCAATAAGTTTTCAGGTGTCATTCTCTAGGAATGGCACCTTCAGCACAATTTCATTTTCCTCAGCTGGCTGGTCAAAAACACAACAGGTCATCGTGAGCACGTGGCTCCAAACCAAAGCAGTCTGACCAGCAGATTTACTGTGATCACAGACCTTTCAGTGCTTTTCTGCAGGAATTCCTATTTTTGCAGGATGCTTCATTGTATAGAGACGCAACAAACACCAAGATGCAAATCAGACTGCCTTGTTTTCACTGGGTTCTTGTTTTTTTTTTTCCCTTCCAAGCTTTTTATAGTTCCCATTTTCATTTCAAAGCCACAAGCTAAACAAATCCGTAGGAATGCAACAGCACAGTCTTACACACGTGCTCCAAGGTTAACACAGTAAAAAGATGAGAATCACCACATATTCTCCACTGGCACGGCTATCCTGCACCTTTCTTATTTTCAACATAACCATGGCCCCTTGCATGAGCAAAATAGTTTGCAATTGTGTGCACACACCATGAGCATGCTGCCCTTCCTGCAGCAGAGCCTACTGTAGGGAAGGGTTTTGTCAAGACGTGGCTCAAAACATTGCCTTCTGATTTCTGTGTGCTGTTTTACCTGTAACACATCACAGACGATTACAAGATGAAGTTTCAGCCTTCAAATTCAAGATACAGTTTTCCATTTTCCAACAGAGAGAACACCACCCATCCTTTCCTCTATACACTTATGGAAGTACAAGGGACTACTAATGGCAAAGGTAAAGCCTGGGTCACCACGAACAAGAAAAAAAACATGCTTCTGCTGAATTGTGGGAGATGCTGAAGGAGATTAGATAACCGACAGATCAACTCTACATGAAATTCAGGAGGCCAAATCTGGCCAGTATGAGAAGGTCGAGAGAAAGGGCATTTGAGGCTTTGAAAGCAGTTTTTTGCATTTAAAAAGAAATGTTTCTCTCACGTAAAATTACAAGCAGGCCTGAAAAGTCCCTCTTCAAGTACCAAGTACCTTTCGGGAACTCAACACGTTTAACTCACATTAAAGTTTGTGAGTGTACACGTTGCAGTGTTGGGCATTATCAGTGGACATTTTACATCCACCTAGCAGTAAGCATGCCCTTGCTTTCTCTAACTAAAGGAGGTGGTGTAAAGCAAAGCAACGAGAGGATAAATTCATCGGTCTTCCTTTAGACATCCCCAGGAAGGTACATGCCAAATATTAGCACGTCACCTGTACGTGTATTTGTGAAAAGAAGTTCTTTAAGGGAGCAACTGGAGGAAAAAGCACCTAGTTTCCAAGAAAATGAGTTGCAGGTCCTCACACATCATCTTTCTGCCCTTCAGTTGAATAAGATGTGACCCAAAAGTCTTCCTCATATGTTTATGGAACACCATGCATTTCTGTAAACGGGTCACCCTAAATTTACAGGCAGTTTGTAACTGTGCTATGCAGCAGACTGTTGAGGATACACACACACTTTTTTTTTTTTTTTTGTAAAGATTTCTGTATTTTCTAAATTAAATTCAGTTACTTACAGCAGTTCCCATGTTTCAGTACGGAATTGACAGCTTCTCTGCCACTACTGCCCTCTTTGGAAATCAGGATGTTAGAAGGTTAAACCATCCCATGTCTGTGTAGCAGCAGCAACCAAGCTACAGTCTTGCTTTTAAAACATAACTGCGTAGATATGTGATGATTAAAAAGTATCTGGAAGCCATCCTCAAGTTAGCAAACCTTCAAGAACATAAAATCAGATTTCCCTGAATTTATCTAGCCTTCCCAATGCAAATCAGAAGAGCATGATCCTAAAATGACACAGCCAGACGAAGCACACGTTTTTCATCGCAGAGACTGCTGCAGAATTAAGATCAGATGTGCTTTTCATCCTGAAAACATCAAAATCTTGGATAATGGCTCTGAAGTCACCTCCTGCCAAAATCTCTAGTTGAACTGGATCACAACCAAAGCTGTCCTCGCAGCCAAATTCTTTATTAGGAGAGCTCGAGGAAGCAGAACAACCCTACAGGCCTGTTTTCATTCACAAGGTAGGCTTCTTTCCCTTTCCTTAACAACTATTTCCAGGCAGCAGCATTTTTAAATACTGGTCCTCTCCTGTTGACACGAGTAAGATAAACAAGAAAAAACAGTTAATTTATTAAAGACGCAGATAAATGTTTACTTCCTGACTAAAATAAGTTACTGAAGCCACACACCTAATGCTTTGTGAATTCACTTTTCAGGTTAAACACAAACCTCCTCATAGTCACACTACTGGAACCATAATCACTGGTTGTGCAACCAACACGACTACAGAGGATCTTTTCTTTTGAGTATGTGACTTACAACAGTGTAATCAACCCATTATTTCTGTATCTGTTGCATTTAGTTATTTTACTAGAATTCAAAAAGAACAAGAATTTGACGTTAAGGAGCTGAAGTCTTCCAGATCTGATGAAAACAGCTGATGCTCAAAACTTTTTCAGACAAAAAAGCCAAATAACCACTGATAAAATATCATCTCTGCTTAAACACCACCTTTAAAAATTATTTTTTATAAGGACCATCGTGGTTACAACGGTAAGATATGAACAAAAATTTCCTATTACTTTTTATAGTCTCCTTTGGTTTCAAGCTTGCATAAAGATTCGGCTGGAAAAGAGTCACTCCATACTTTTGTTAAGTGCTGAGTGGTGTATTTCTTCCAGCAGTGTTATCTTTTTACGTTATCTATTTTTTTTTTACCTTATCTTTTACATTTTCTTTTACGAGACGTTTCACAGCACACCCTTAAATTCAAACTGCACAAAGTGGTGTCAAATAAGATGTATTCTGGGGAGACTGCATTTCTTTTTGCTTGATACAGGAAAAAGCTCGAATTACTGAAATATAAACTACAACAGACTTAAAAGGGAATTTTCAGAGGCACAAAGAAAACATAACACACCCAATTTGCCCAAAATTCTCATTGAGAAAACAATACTTAACTTCCCTTTGCAATTTTAAGGAGGTCATAGGGGGAGAACCAGAAGACTGAAGAGGACTACTACTGAATTTCCCTAGGGAGGTTGTGGTTAATGATTCAAAGAAATGTTACCAAATTACAGTGAAAATTGCACCTGGCACATACTGAATACTATTCACTAGCCAAGACCTGAGCGTTGTATACACAAGTTAACTTCCAAGCATCTCCCTCTCCATGAAATACACCTGAGCTTCTCAGTGCACACCGTGCTGCTGATTTTATACATTTTTCTCAAAGCAGTGGATTTCTTTCTGCTTGTAGACACTTCCTCAGACTGACTATTTGATCCAAACTATACACACTTCTTTCTTTTGTAGTCACTAGACGTGTAGCAAATTGTAATTCTACAGTTTTGAAACCCATTTCACTGAACCAGAACAAGCTGGTACACAAACAGGGTAGCCAAAGGCTAACTCACTGACTCAAATATTGAAGCAGCTGTCAGGACTCACCAGATTTCTGCAGGCATTTTGGTCCCCTGCAAAACAAGGATGCACATTCAACAGCTCCCCTTCCACTCTCAAGCAATAGAAGGCAGCTGCCAGGTAGTGTAAGGACATAAAACATTTCAGCATACAAACATCTTGTAGCTACCCAGAGCTCCAGCTCCCTCAAAATATAAAGAGACTGCCACAGCCCCTTGGAGAAAAGTTATGTTTCTCTAAAGAGTAAAGCAGCTAAGCACACAGAAGCAGGCAGCCTAACCCTCTACTTAATTTCCAGCAAGTTTCTCACGAAGCCCATGTATTTAGCAGTATAATGTTTTCCACAACCAGGCTGGTGATGGAATACGTTCCTTACCCATGATAGCACAGTCAACATATGGGTTTCTGATCTTCCTGTTATATTTGCTGAATATCTTCCATGTTGTTTCCTACAAAATGTCCAGGAAAATCTTTTTTGAAGTGCTATTGTAGCACATGTTATTAAAAAAGGCAACTTTATGTATCCTCTGTAGATCTTAGTACTAGTAGATCTTGATTTCTTAATTTCTTGAGAGTTTTCTGCTTAATTGCCTGAATTCAGTTGAAAAAGAGCCATACAGAGACACAGGCAGCTTGCATGGAAGACAGCTCTGTGCTGGAGAACAACAGGACATTTTGCCCTACTCTACAGCTAGGTCTTCAGATAACAACAGGGTGCTGCAAAAGCCACCCTCTCTGCAGTCTCTTCACTGTTGAGGAAATCCTTGATGGTTTCACATGGTTAAGCATGCGGGGACAGGCATCTTGCAAGACTCAGCTATACAGAAGAACAACAGCTATGAGATAACACTACCAGTGTCACCACAACAAGCCCTCAAATAAAGGTTAAGGTCTTTTCACACCACTTCACAGTGTCCAAGCATTCCCCTGACACTGTAAGTACTAAACAAACTTTGGCAGCTTAAACAGGAATGGGCATATAACATCTAAATCATCTGCTTTACAGCTTCCCATCATCACAGTTACCTAACTGTTGTGTCTACTCTGTACCATGCAGCAGGCTCCCCAAGGGCCCTGTGGAAGCTCACTCATCCGTTTTGCCTTTGAACGCTGTTCAAACTACATTTAGGAGACGGGTGGTCTCCTTGTACTTCCATTCTCAAGGGACTCATTCAGAAGATGATCTTCCAAAACCAGGGTTTGCAGTACTTCAGAAATAAGTACAGATGAAGCTATGCTGCATAATCAAAAGAGTAAGTTGTTATATCAGCATGAATAATTAAAAACATGATGGAAAATATATATACATGTAAATATTCAAACTCATGCACCTGATGACAAATTTTGCAGTCAGGGACTGAGCCCTGGATTCAAAGTCATGGACAAACCAGCTGGATTAGTTCAGGGCCAGCCTGATGGCAACATCAGCCAGCCTCAGTTCTTTCCTCGTTAGCACTCAGTTTGGAATGCAGCCTGCAAGCACAGCCTAAAAGGCAGCTCCTTACCAAAGAGGCTCCCCACACCATTAGACTTCATCCACTTCAATTTTTCCAGGACACTTAAGTGAAGCTGCCCACAAAGGCCATGAAAGTGAAGACCTAGGAACACTGGGTGATTGTCATATTGCATGGATCAGCTGTATCCCTATATAAAAATTGTAAAGATGATGAATTTGAGGGGGCAGGTTTGCCACCTTTCACCAGTGACTATGCACCACTCGATACAGGTGTTGCCTTCCATATGACTCCAGCAACAACCACGGAGCAAGAAAATTAGGGAACACATGAGAAGGAAAGAGATAATACAGGACAATGCAGGTGTTGGGGCTGAGGGGCACAGGGTGGGTACAGGGCAAAAGTGCAGAACAAATCAGCCTTAAGTACCCACAGAGCTGAAGAAAGCACCTAGCTCAGAGGGGAGAATGCTACCACCAAAGCCCAGACACATTCTTGAAAATAAGTCTTTTACAAAACCACTCTGAGGTAAATAAATATATCACCTGCACTTAAAATCCCTGTGCCAACCCATACTGTAGTAGTACGAGCCTACAGGATGTGAAAGGTGTTTCCAAGCTCCCTAAGAGCAGGTGGCCCTCCAGAAGAACAAAGCCACCTGCCACTGCCCCACTGCAGAGCTGCTGCATGCTCAGGGACATGGCCCTGAGCACCCTCCTGCTGCCCCACACAACGCCTGGCACAGGCAGAGCTCCCTGCTAGCTTCAGTTCATGACTCACAAAATCCACAGAATGACTGAAGGAAATTTGCTATTATGTTTTTAAATGTGTGTGGTATATGAAGAGCAGAGAAGGTGCAATGCAAGTATATAAATAAAAAAACAAAAACACATTTGGTGTCAGATGTTCCTCCCAATCCATTTCAGCTTTTGGAGTTCACAGAGAACAACAGTTTTCCACAAAATCGACAACACACCAAAATAAAACAAACAAAAAAAAAAAACACCAAAACAAACAAACACCAACTAAAAAAAGACAAATCCAAAGCTCAAATATATTTTAGTGCAACCTATTTTAAGGTCTTATGCCAAAAAACATCACCTATCACCATGCAGAGGACAGGAGACTATTTTAGAAAGTGGCGGTTCAGCAAGCAGTTCTGGCAGCCAAGAAATTGATTAGCCCGCTGCATCACAATTAAAAATCATTATCTATTTCATATCACTGTTGTTCAAATGGTATTTAAACAACAACAATGAAAATCCTGTAGTTTTCAAGTTCTTCTGTGAAGAAATTGAAAAAAAAAAAAGTTCTATTGAAATATTCCAGCCATGTACCAGCATTTGCAGTCCAGTCCCACATCCCTACTCTGTCTGCTAGGTCAGGAGACCAGTTTGGCTGATAGCAGAACTGAACAAGAAGCATCTTGAAAATTAGGAAATTCTGCTGATTATTAGCATTTTACAAACACCTGCTTTGCACGAGTATGAAAAATTAAATACTTTATTTCATTCCACTTACAAAGAAATTTGAGGAACAAGTTTCAAGATTAATGAAGGCTTTAAAACTTCGACAAACCAAAGCTAACAACATCCAGAAGCTGGTTACACGTATCATATTAAAAGACTGCCAAATTCTGGCTGACAGATTTCTCACCCTGTCTATTCCTGGACGTCTCCTCAGACAGGATTTTTCTTCAAGCACCCAAACAAATCAAGAGGGAAGCCACCTGTGATCATTTGCTCTTCCAGCAGAATCAGAAAAAAATGAAAAGAGAGTGTTCTTCTCTAGTGCTAAGCAGCACTTTGTTCTTGGACTACAGACCACCATCCTCTGTAAATATCTGCTGGGAAGTCCACATCACAGCAAGCTGGTTAGTCCAACAATCACTGCAAGCTTTCGATTCTGAGCACCAGCATACATCCCCAGGAGAGGTGAACCGAAATTAGGAGAGGATTAGGAGAGGATTTACCCATCAAACAGCTTCAGTATCTTCTCCACAGGCTCAGTTACTCCTTCCTTCACTCTGATGCTTCTCGGAGCTGTAAGCTGGAAAAGAAAAAGTAACTTGCTCAGGCGAGTAGACACAGGTGGGACACCCAGCAGTAAATGTCAGTTCTACGATTCAGAGCCATGCAGCAGTAAAAGGGAAGGCCCCTATTGAAGTTGTGTCAAATCTCATTAAGAACATCACTGCGCTTACAAAGGGAATTGACGAATTTGCCCATTTCGTGTTTCTCTTAAAAGTTTCCTCC
Source organism: Anas acuta (assembly GCF_963932015.1). NCBI lineage: Eukaryota > Metazoa > Chordata > Aves > Anseriformes > Anatidae > Anas > Anas acuta. The sequence continues at coordinate 6,984,145 of NC_088991.1, forward strand.
TGTCAGCTTTGCCAAGAGTTCCTGCTTCTTACCTCCTTTTCTAGCACCAGCACAGTAGGGACTAGAGAAGACCAGTATAATGTTAGCTGACACAAGCATCAAGCCCGTACTGGAAAGAGAGGTAACACAGTGGGACAGGTAAATCAACAGACTTAAAAATCAGCTTTTAGCTCTTAACTGTATTTTGAAAACTTCTTATGTTTGAACCTGGAACACAACGTGACAATGAAAGAAACGATTTTCATTTCCAGTAGCAGTTTCTAAAATGTTTATAGGAATTTAGCAGATAACACCGTTTTCCCAAGGAGTAAGGAACACAGACTCCCAAAACACATTCCTTACAGACTGAGAAGATTCACGTTTCTTCTGGGAAGAACCCAAGCCTGAGCAATGGACTGCATATAAAGCCTGATTTAGCAGATGGCTAAACATTGCTGAGGGAAGTCATACTCGCACTGTTTTAGTTTAAACCTGCCTTTCCACCTTGCTATTGAGAATCAAGTTTTAGATTGACGCAGCCTGAGAGGTTCAGAGGAGGGAGGGAAGTTTTCCTCAGTCATCCCACCCAACACAAGCAGCAAGCTAGAACTAAGTAAGATGCTTTGGATCCTCCCCCTCCCCAGCCTACCCCAATATCTCATGACTAAGCGCTTCAGAGCAAAGAACTGGCAAAAGGCTGGCGTGGACCATGCTGTGTCCTCTTAGCAAATGCAGCAGGATCCTCCAGCTGCTTAGGCACTGCTGCAGGATGCCCTGATCCCAGGGCGCTAGCTCCTCCTCCCTGCTGACACCTACCCTACACTTCAGGTCACCTGAGACAAGCACGAGCTTGAAGGATTCCTACGTCATCGTCACTGCTAAGACCAGCACTTTGGATAACACACGCCCTTTTTGTTCAAGCTTACCTTGAACAGTTTTATTTCTTAGCAGATAAAAAAGCAAGAAACCAACAGCCTAGCGATCCTCCTCCACCTGCCTCTCCTCCACATCATGAGATAGTTCTCTCAGAGCAGTGTGACTGAAGTTCTATTACCAACATACCTGGCTAATCACCACGAACACATCCTCATTATTTATTAGCTGTTCACTCCCATCCTTGGTGACAAGACTAGCAATCTCGCCTCTCCTATGAGCCACTTTACCTTGTCAAAACAGAGTAAGGAGATACAGCACACGGTTACACGTTTAGCTCTGAGCAATCCCCGCTGAGTCTCAAATACACGTTTTGAGACTCACACAGCTCTGCCTCGCTGGGGAGAGGCTGCAGGAGACTTTGGCGTTGTTGGATGCTTGGAGAGGCATCTCTGCCACAGAGCACCAGTTTGCAGGGAAAGTTTTCCTGCACTGCACAGCTGACAACACTTCTAGGGGGAAGTGCAGCTATTCCCAGTTCACAGCCCGCCACTTCCAAAAACCACCGCTGCAAGGTGCAAACTACTGTAGTCACAACATACCACTGTTCCTCCAGCAGCATGCTGGCTTACCTATAGCTTCCTATGGCAATTTTTTTTAGCCAGAGGAAGAAAACAAGCAGCCATCCTTCATTTACAACCCACCACGAAGGACAAAGGCCACCCAGAGCCAGCTGTGCTGCCATGAGCTCAAGCAGGCAAGGCGAGCTCTCTCTGATCCCCAGCAGCAAGCTGCAGACCTTGACCGTAACTACCACCAGAACCAGGCAGGGGTAATTTCAGCAACCATTTCCAACAGACCAGGAGTATCACCAGAAAGATGAGGCTGCAGCTGCCTGAACGCCCACCAGCTGGGCTGCTACAGCAGGTGGCATGCAGCCACTTAGACCACGCCAGCCAGGAGGTGAATCTAAACCATGCCCACTCCTACGGCTGTTCACAGCAATGTGTTACCTACTGATGCAAAGATATTTGTACCAAGGAGCTTAAAGGCCACGCTGCCATCCTCAGTACGATGGGAATGCAGGCACAGCAAAACACGGATTGCTGTCTTCAAGCTGTGCTACATTTGCAAACCATTTCAACCACTGGACACAGAAACACAAGGCTCTCAGTAGCACCATCAGCTTCCTCCGGTGTTCAAACCCACACTCCAGTTCTTCCACCGACAACCAAGGAGCTTCAGGAGCCAACCAAAAGTTTTGAGAGTAATCTTCAAGGATTGGTAAACCCACAATTATTCTGCACAACTGCCAAAACGATCATAAGAAAGCCACGGGAGGGGGGAAAAAAAAAGCCAGCTCAAAGAATATTCCTGTACACCAACGTCCTAGAGGACAAAGCCAAAGCCTAATCTTTAGGAAGCATTACAAATCCTTTCTTGTTCAAGCCCTCCACCAAAACTACTGCAATAATAATTTCAACTTCACAGAATATCTGAGGTGGAAAGGACCCACAAGGATCGTGAATTCCAACTCCTGCGTCCCCAAAGGGCCACCCAAAACCCAGACCCTGTGTCTGAGAGCGTTGTCCAAATGCTTCTCAAACTCCAGCAGGTTCAGGACTGTGCCCACGTCCCTGGGCAGCCTGTCCCAGTGCCCGACACCCCTCTGGGTGCAGAACCTGTCCCTAACCCCCAGCCTGACCCTCCCCTGTCCCAGCTCCATGCCGTTCCCTCGGGTCCTGTCGCTGTCCCCAGAGCTCAGCGCCTGCCTCTCCGCTCCCCGTGAGGGAGCTGCAGGCTGCCATGAGGCCTCCCCTCAGCCTGCTCTGCTCGGGGCTGAGTAAACCCAGGGCTCTCAGCCCCTCCTCACACATTTTGCCCTCCAGACCCTTCACCATCAGTGCCCGGCGGGGGACGTGGCTCCTGCCTCCCGGTACGAAACGGGGGCACCACCGGGCACTCCTGCGCTGCACAACCCAGCCCAGGAGACCTCCCTGAGATATTTCTTTTTCCCCAGGAGAAAGACCCTTTCGGTTTAAAAGAATAAAGAGGATTTCGAAACAGTTAAGGCAGAACCTGGCTTCATCTCCCGGTGGCCACCGCAGGGCCCAACGCCACCCTGCCTCCCAGCCGCTGACCTGCACCTATGGGGGGGGACGCGGGGCTGGGGCAGTCCCGGGGCGCTCCGCCGCCCCCCGTCCCCGTCCCGTAGGCACCACCGCGACCCCTTCCCCTCACCTCCGCTCCGCCGAGCCCCGCCCCGGCCCCGGCCCCGCTCCGCCGCCCCCCGGCCCTCCCCGCCCGTTCCGGTCCCTCCCGTTCCGGCCCCATCTGCGGGAGGCGCCATCTTGGGCCCGAGGGGGCCCCCTGCGGGCCGGCGCCTCCTGGTCCTAAAAGTTGTGAAAAGTCCCCAGAAATAAGCGCCAGTTCTGCCCCTAACAGTGAGTGAACATCTGTGTGGCCCCTCGCTGCCTGCTGAGTTCAACCTCCCCCCATCAACACACCAAATGTTTACATAAGGTGTTAGCAGCACACAGCTGGCAGCTCCCATGCCCCTGGGGGGCTCCAGGGAAAGCTCCATCTCCTGTCACTCACCCTTGCTCCTGTCTCCGAAGGGAACAAGCCTGGAGGAGAAAAGAGAATGTTAATGAGCCGATATAGTTGGGTTTTAGGACTGTTGCTTTTTGAGGCAGCGACTCGTGTCTCAGACTGGGGTGTCAGGGGCTGTGCTGTCCACTCGAGTGGAATGCTCTGCAGCTTTCACGAGTGCTGTCACACAGCATGTCCTACATCCAGCAAACCTCTGCTTCCTCCTGCCTTTTAGGCATCGGAACAGGCTCCCCAGAGAAGGGGTCACAGCACCAAGCCTGCCAGACTTCAAGAAGTGTTTAGACAACGCTCTGAGAAATATGGCCTGATTTTGTGGGTGGCCCTTTGTGGAGCCAGAAGCTGGACTTGATGATCTTTGTGCGGGTTTTACAGACATTTCCCCCCAGCCCCTCACATTCACCCTCAGTGTGGTGGCATCCTTAACCCCACTGAGCTCTTTGGAGCAGCAGCTGGGGGGGGTGAAGTGTCGTGCACCCAGCACCTGGTACAAATCATTCCCAGGCAGAATCCCCGGATTCTTGTGTGATACAGATTTTAAACAGCCTCCCCTATTGCAGCAGGCCACCAGATATCCCATCCCAGGTCCCTCACCTGTCACACCAGTCTGTCCGGGAGCAGGCACCAGTACAGATGCTGGCAGCACTAGAGGGCAGCAATGGTGCAGCCAGGAGCAGCCTGCAGTCTGTGAACGGCCTCGAGCACCTGGCTTGCACTCCCTGCTGTTCCCTCAGAGAAGTTTTTAATTCTGGCTGGCAGAATTAAATTTCCCTTATTCAAATTAATTTCCCTTATTCTGAATTAATTTCCCTTATTCAAAGGCTTCCACCCAGTGCCCAGTGTCCCGGTACCTTCAGGCCTCCCATGTCACTCCAGGTGGGGGTGAGGTGTAAAGAGGGTGAATATCACGGTGGGGCTGGCGATGCTCATGTTTTAGGGATGTGGGAGTACAGACACTGCTTTTAGCATAACAGCTGCCATACGAGATGGCATGGGCATCATGCCATGTATGTGAAAGTCCTTTAAAAGAAGAAAACCCTGCCACGAGTCCTGAAGGGGTGAACCCTGGATTTTTCTGATCTTCTGTGATTACACAGCTTGGCCAGGTTCCCCCAGTGATTAGTGGTAAGAAATGAACACCAGCTCCTCTGGCCTCAACTCCAGGCTGTGCTACTGGACACAGCCAGCCCCGCCACATCCCTGTGCTATCCCACAGCACGAGCAAGATGTGGTACACCCAGTGTTCTCCTCTTTAGACATGCACTGGGCTGGTGCATGTTCTTGGCTGCCTCCAAGGGAGCTGAGGCTGCTGGATTTGGCTTTCCACCTTCTTCCACCCATGCACGGTGCATTGGGGTTGATGGGGAGTAGCAGGCAGCCAACAGCTCCCTCCCTAGAGATGGCCAGCTTGGCACGGGCAGCCTCTGTGCTCTGCCCAGAGGCCCAGCACACGGTAAGGGCTCTCCTGCCCTGGTTGCTCTTCTGGTCTCTTTCTCACTCCTTGTCTGAGTTACTGACCCAGGCCTGTGCAGCCCTTTGCGGAGCATCCATGGGACTGGCAGCCCCAGCAGGTGCCACCTCGGCGTTCCTCCTGCTGCTGGTTGTCCTCCTCTTGTACAGCTCCCACCCACAACTGCCTGCCAGACTCCTTGACAAGAGTCCTGAGGCAGGCTGAAAAGCTCCCATCAGGGTGTTTCCAGGTGGGAAAAGAGATTTTCCCATTAAATAGACTTCTCGTTTATTCCTCCTGGAAATCGGAATTTATTTTTTCACTTGCATAGTATGCAAAAGGCCTGCAACAACCAGAGAGAAAGGTTCACAGGGTGGTGAACCTTGGAAACCTCAGCAGAAAATAGACTTTCTGCAAAGCAATGGTCTCTGGGAAAGAGGAGAAGGGGTGTGGAACTAGGGAAGAATGGAAAGGAGAGGGGTCTGCTCCACGATGCCATTGTCATGCTCTTCTTGTCAGAGAGAAGCAATTCTGTGCTGCCTGTCTGGGCAGCTCAATGGGGGAACAGAAACCCAGACTTGGAGGTACTCACAGACAGCTGCAGACACGCACAAACAATACACATACCGAGGAGCCAGGGAAGGGAAAGGCAGGCAACTTCAACCCATTTTCCTGTCCATTGTTTTCTATGCTACTTGCCTGAGAGCTTCACCAGAAGAAAAATTCCTCTGTCTGAATGTGAAAGTCAGACCCATCATATGAAGGCAGTGACAGCCCCACAGTTGCCTGTTTTGTCCCTAGCGTGCTGGGAAAACTCTCATTTTAGGGAAACAGGAAGCCCTGAAATAGCAGAAGCTGGAAACACGCGGCTGGCTGGGGCTGACAGGGAGGTGAGGAGCAGGGCCGGGAGCATCCAGCATCCTGACCCCCCCCTGTGCACAGCAAGATTTGCTCCTCAGCATCATTTTGTGCCTTTTCCTCACCTGCCATTGTGCTGCCCACCTTGTCCAAGACCCTGGGACGAATTCCTGCCATGCTCTGAGCCACACTCGATCTGTAATCCCACCTGGAGAGCACACCCAGAGAGAGGTGCAGCCTCTCGCTGCTGCTTTTCTGCACTTTCTGCTGCTGCCTGTCTAATGCAGAGCTCAGCCGCATGCATCCCCTGTGCTGGGGATAAATGGAGACAATCCTCAGCAGAGAAACAACCAGCTTCTTCAGTGTCTCTGCAAGGACATTGTTCAGGGACAGAGCTGCTGGCCCTGTGATGCAGACAGAGCAGAGGAACCCCTTAGACGTGTCCAAGCTACCCACACAGAGGAAAGAGCAGATTCCCTGTGCTATGCGAGGCTGCAGGGAGGATGCTGCAGCACCTCCTGCTGCTTTATCCACATGGTATTTGTACGTGTCATCTATCAGCAATTTGACTCAACATTGATCTTCCAATTACTGACAGCCAGCACACATCTGGGAGACAGAAGATGTCAAGGAACACGTCCAAAGCAAGCAAGCTTCACAGCAAAACGTGAGAAGAGTTGAAGTTTAAATTCTAAACATATCCTACAGAGGTAGGACAGACAGGACAAGAAAACTCAAGTGATACAGTGGGGAAAGAAGCACGTGGATGGTCATCATACTAACAAAAACAATTAAAAGAATTATGAAAGAAAAGGTATTTCAGATACAAAGATCAAATAATACGAAAAGGCTGCACACCTCTGAGTGCAGAAAATCTGACGTAAAGAATTTGCAGGCTTAGCTGGTGGGCCTGGATGCAGGCTTGGTGCCAGAGGGATGGTGACACGGGACTGGATCATCCTGGCATTAGTTTAATTAGTTTAATTGTGAGGTTAATGTCATCTAAGCCAGCAGGGAACCTGAGCATGGATCAGCTGTGTTCTTCTGTTCTCCCTCAATTTTGCCCTAACCTGAGCCAGCCTTTCCAACATCAGACAACGGGTTTTGGCAAGGATGGAAATCAGGCTCGTGCCCCTGGTTCGGGGCTGGTTGACATTGCTGTTGGTAGGGAATGCAGGAGAGCAGCTCCCAGAGAAGTAGGAGGAAGGGCAGCAGGAGAAAGCCAAGAGAGACAGGATAACCTTCCCGTGCCGTTGTCCCGTGCCACAGGTAAGCTTTGCCATTGAATGAGATTCCACTGGCCAAGAGAAAAGGCGACACTTGTCCATTCCTTGTCTCCAGGGACGGCCAGCAGCCAACCCTCGTCCTTAGCAGAGCAGAACAATCCAGGGAAGTGACCCAGGGAGGTGAGGAGACAGGATGCTGTGCTGGCTGCCGCTGCCTGTATTGTGCCTTTGGATACCTTGGGGATGAAGTCAGCCCCCAGATATCACTGCTCTGCAGTCTGTACGGGCAAGCGTCGGAGATAGCACTGCGCTGCTCGCTGTGGGGATGAAGCTGTTCACTGAAGGAGTTCACACAGGGAAAGTCCCTCAGGCTCTGGCTGGAGCAGGGATGCAGCTCACAGGCCCTAAAGCATCCTGAAATATGGCCCAGGAGAGATTCACTGTTCACTGGCTAAAATCCTGCTGAGGGCTGACGTAGCTGGGGACGCCTCTGTGGGCTGTAAAGGATGCTGCAAGGTGACTGGGGAGAAGCATGCTCAGACTGGCTTCCTGAACACCTTGTGTTTGATGAAGACCTTACATTTCAGCTTTGGCAAATTCCTCCAGTTCTTCCTCACAGGTAGGAAGTTCCTGAACTCACCATGGCTGTTAAAGCCCCCAGCTTCTTGCGTTACTTGTAAGGGTCGCTTTGCTGTGCTCTGCAGCCACATTCCCTTTGCTCGCAGCAGAGATCTGATCTCGTCAGCCCAAATTACAGCCCTCCTCGCAGCTCTGCTCCAACCAGCCTCCCTCCTGCTGGCTGCTCTGGGGAATTTCCAGCACGATGACGACCTCTGAAATCCCTAGTTCCCTATGTTCCTCACTGGATCCCTCCGTGGTTTCACATCCTGCGGCATCACTGCTAAAATCTGCTGTCTCCGAGGTGGAAGCTGTGGTCAAGGCCAGTAGAGAGATAATGGCATGGTGTCTCTGGGCTACACCACCCCTTTCAGTTCTGGGAAAGAAGTTTGTTTCCGAGAAGGTGTTGAAGCAACCAAAGCCTACTCTTATTTTGTCCCTTGCCTAGGTGCAGGGTCCCACTGGAGGAGGTAAAGTCACCCCATTTAACACAGAGGGGTAACTCTGGGGTGGCCAAAGGCCACTGATGTTTTACAAGAGAGATGGCTGGAGGCAGGCAGGGTCACCATGCCAGTCTTCCCTTGCTCCTCAGAATTAACTTGCACCCCAGGAACTTGTATCTGCCTGTGATGATCAGGCACAGTGAGGGGTGGTGGCTCCCTGCAGACGAAGCCCACAGGCAGGGAGGGGAGGCAAGGCAGGGGCCTTGCAGCAGCAAAGACAAATGCATGTCATAAAAACATCACAGGATGGGCTGGGGAGGGGGAGAGCAATGAGCCGTGCTTTTGGGAGGGGAATTACAGGGAGATCTGCTTCCTGCCCCCAAGCACCTCTCCAAGAGAGAGAAAAAAAAAAAAAAAAAAAAAAAGAAAAAAGAAAGCATGCTGAAAAATATGCTCTTACACCAGGATCTGAAACTGCCCCATATCTCTCTTTTCCATAAACATGGAAAGATCCCCCCAAAGCATGCCAGAAGATTTGTCAGAAAAGAGAAGAAGCAGCAGGCATCATCCCTAGGGTTAGTTATCTCCCAAGATAGTTACAACATTTTGCATCACCGTGGCCAGCCCAACTGTCTGGAGCTCTAGATACTTCCCTCCCCATGAAGGATGTGGTTACTCTCTGAAACGCAGCATGGTGCACAAGTCCCCAAGCCAGCGAGAGCACCCAGCCCTGGGCAGCACTGTGCAGATATCCTCGCTTGGCTGCTGGATGGGAGAGCACTGCTGGAGCTGGTGGGGCTCAGAGCAGGACCACAGGCAGCCTGGAGAGGGTTGGAAAGCTCTGGTTATGTGTGGATGAGGGAGAAGTGTGAGGGAGAACTCCATTAACCTGTAATTTATTTTGAAGAACAGCGGTAACTCCTTTTACCCTCCACTGAGGTGGGGGAGATCTCTCCACGTGGGAACAGCTCCATCAAGGACCATCTGAGGAAGGACGTCCTGCTCCATCAGCCTCCGCACAGACAGGAGGCATCTGCGTGCCTGCCCTCCTCCCCACAAACCTGAAGGGGGGCCACCTCTTCTAAATCTCTCACCTCCATCCCAACATAGCTGTTCAGGCCTCCAGGATGCCAGCAGAACTGTTCCTCTGTTATGTTGCGTGGCGGCTGGAGCTAAATGCCCCCAGCCTGGAGCTGGAGGGACTCAAAGACCCCGCAGAGAGCCCGTGTGAGACCTGCTGCTAGGGCAGTGCCTGCTCCACAGGTAAACAAACACCCCGTCCTCTGCGACGGCTGTGTTTGCAGCTGAGCTTGTAGGAAAAGGTGCAGGCAGGAGGCTGCGATTGCCTTGGCTCTGGTTAGCCACTTCCCGTCCTTTGTCAGCCCCGCATGTGCTGCGTTCTTGCTGCTAAGAAAACACGAAAAGGGTTACCAGGCAGCAGACCGCACTGCAGCGAGCACACGTGGCTGGAAGCCTCGCAGACACCCTGCCCAGGGCTGGGTGTCCCCCCGGATGGCAGGGTGGGGGCTGCTGCTCACTTTCCCTGCCTCTGCTTCCCGTGCCCTGGCCTTACCAGCCTCGTAGCAGGGGCTGCATCGCCATGGCCAACCTGACTCGAGGGGCTGGATGGCCAGGAAACAACCAAGCTCCTCTCCTAGAGCACCCACAACAAACAACCCCTGCGGCGCGTCACGGCGTTATTTTGCTGCAGGGGTGTATTCAGAGCGGCAAATTTTGGGGGTTGAGAGTATTTACGTATATAGGCAGTTGCTTAGCAACATTTGCAGCTCTATTGCAAAGCCAGCGAGCAGCAGCTGGGGCCGTGGCAGCGCGGGGTGCCCCAAACCAGCACCCAGCACCACGGCCACTCCATGGGAGGCCACGTTATCGGCCAGGCTGGGGGCGAGGTTTTATTAACACCCTTCCCACACGTGCGTGTTAACGCGTGAGTGATACTCACAGGGAAAATGGGACCGTGGGTGGAATAAATACCACACTCAGAGTTAGAGCGCAGGGGTGAAACTCCTGCACGCAATGAATCAGAGGGGAAAAAAAGCACCCCCAGTGACATCAAGGGGCTCTGCCATCACCGGGCACCCACTACGCAGACAACGTGAGCAATCTTGGCAGCTTCTGCTGCCCTGGCCCCTCTGCTGTGGGATGAGTCTCCCTGCAGAGCAAGGTGCTCCACACCCCAGGACAGGATCGCAGGAATGCTCTCAAGCAGCATCTCCCCCTCCAGCCCCCCAGCACCGCTGTCACCCCCACCCTTGAGCTGCCCTTTGAGGGCTCAGGGGTCCGTTTTGGGAGGCAGCTCTGCAGTATGGGAAGAGCGATGGCAGATTTTGTCCCACGCACAGCCTGCCCTTTGCTGGGCTCTGCTCCGACAGCTCACAAGCCCTGCTGCTTCCTTGCCCAAGTGCTCGAGTTCACCGGATCGGCGTTTTGTCAGCAACTTCTGGGACAGAATTAGCACCCGAGCTGCCTGACTGCATGACCAGTAGCCTCGACATCAGCGTATCACATAAACCAAGGGGTGAGGGGAGAAGCTAAATCTGTCTCGTTTCCTGCTCAGACAATTGCAACAGAGCTGCACATGTCAGTGCTTCACCAGGACGTCACAGGGAAGGAAGGGCAGCATCGACGGCTGAAGCAAGCAGCCTCCCCCCACCCCAACCTCTCCCTGTGTTCCTCCCAGTCATCACGCTACTCAAAGGGCAGCCTCTCTGGAGGGGAAAATTCTGTGCAGGGGAAAACCCAAATGAAGCATCAGCAGGGCCTCTCCCCTAGCGAGCAGGAGCTGCTAAGAGCAGTGTCTGTACGCGGGGTTACCCACGGACATCTTCACCTTTCCAATCATATCGGGAATAAACACACAGCTGCAAACCTGGCTCCATGGCAAGGAATCTTGTTCTCTTCTTGTTTCTTTAGGCCAGTCAAGAAATACGCCCTACAATGTCCTTTCAGGGTAAAATAGATGGCTCATCACCTCCACAACAGAGAGGATTCTGCCCCAGGCACTTTCCTCCTGTCCCACCCCCACCTCAGGTGGCTTCCCCATGCTGCCAAGGCAAGGGCAGAGAGGACCACGGTGTCCCCGTGGGGTCCCCCATCCCTCTCCGGGCAGGGGCAGGCTGCTCAGCTCATCCTGAGCTCCTCCACAACTGCTCACAGCCTGCTGGCTGGCAGTACTCAAGGCTGGAGCGGTGTTTGCTCCCACCTGCAGGCAGCTCCAAAGATGAAAGGAGCCCACAGGAGCAGGCTGGACAAAATAACACAGACAAGTGCCAAGATTTAAAATCCCGTTCATAAAAATACAGCAACTGTACAGTGTATAACATCATTTTTACAGTGTTTATAGCAGAAGCCAGGGCAAAGGTACCTGGGGTCCAAGCACCTGGGGTCCAGGCAGGGGCCTTGTTTGCAGATACCCATGCAAAGCAAAGGGCAAGCAGTGGCTGCTGCATGGCATACCACAGCAGAAACAGGCTTCCTGAACCAGGAGAGGACACCAAGGTATCACTGAAGCACTGCAGGCTCATCTCCCCCCATGCCACCATCATCCTCTGGCTTCAGTGGCACGAATTCCCCAAACCCACTTGGTCTGCAGATGCCCAGCCCTCCCTCACAGAGCAGAGTCTGGTGCCTGTGATGACATTAAAGCAGAGCTGCCCGTGCCACTCCAGCCAGCAGACCACAGGAGATCTCCCAGTGGGCCAAAAGCAAGGCTGAGGAGAGAGCTGCTCTATGGCTGTGCCCACACCACCAGGGAGGAGCACCCTCAGGCTCCCACTGCCCTCCCAGCAGCCTGCCCTGCCCCAGGGCCTGAACAAGCCACGAACACAGAGCTGCCACAGGCCTGAGTCCATCAGTGCCAGGAGACTGGCACAAGCACAGCTGCCCCAGCACCCCAACCCCACAGTCCCAGAAACACATCCCAGCTCTCCTGCTGCTGGTCCAGAAGGCAGCTGTGAAGGCAGGCTGCAGGAGGCTGGCCTGCTCAGGCAGGATCAGTCCATGCTTGTGGTTTTCCTTGCCTTTCCCTGACACGGAGTAGCACGTCCCATGGCGTAGAAGAGCTGTCATCCACTCAGGAGAGGAGCGGCGGGGCACAGAAGCAGAGGGTACATCAGGGAGGCGCTGCGTGCATCTACTGTGGATGCTCCTCCCAACGTTCCAAAGCCACATCTCACATCTCTGCAGGACGAGCAACGGGGAAAGAAGTGGTGAGACCTCAGCTGGGGAGGCTGCACAGCACACTGTACATCCCCACCACTATATCCAGCATCGCCTGCAGCAGGGTTAGAGCAGGGAGCTGCTCTCAGGGTTACCCTTGAGTAAACCCTTCCTGGTTTACTGATTCCAAGTATTACTTCTGCTGGTCCTGAGTCACACTTCCCCACCAGCCAACTCATTTTGGACACTCAGAAGGGAAGGAAAGTAACAGATACTGAGAACTGTGACATACGTAGCCTACTGGGGAGGAGAGGAATAAAAATAATCACATTTTAACTCTAGCCTGCCACTCGGGAGCCCTTTTAGAGAGGAGTTGTGGACCCCATAACTCAGTTTCCCCAGCTAGAAAGCTCCTGGGGACTCACCTCACGATACTGTAGTGCTGCCTGGGTAAACCTGCCTAAGAGGACTTGCCTACTGCCAACACATCCCAAGTGGCATTTTCTAGGCGATACTTATCAAGCCCGAATCTTCACATTCCTCACTCCACATGGGATATTTCCACAGGGCCATACCACTAGTACAAATACTCTTCCCCCTCCTGCTCACCCACTCTGCTGCCTGCTGCAAAGAAAAGCCTTTGAGCAGGTATGATGCAGGTAAAGAACCACAAATGTCTTGAGATCTTCCTGAAAATGCCAAGAGCCCTACATAATGCTATGTTTAGCTACTTTTCTCCAAGGCTCTTTCATCCTGCTGTGCTGGATGCAGCTACCTGGGGGTATTCCCTAGAACAAGGGAACACCAGAGCACAGTCAGACCAACTACAGGAGAGAGGCACCCTGAGACAGAGGGGATAAGTCACACCCCAACTCCACACCAGTGGAAGAGTACAGCCAGCCCTGGAGAAACCACACTGGTGTGTACATACCCTCTAATACTTTGTCCAGATCTGCAATGAACTCCTCCAGCTCCTGTGTGTCTCCAAGTTTAGCTAGGGAACAGAAACAGACATCATCAGTCCTTTATTTCTTCTGCTCCTCTAGTCTAAGAGAAGATCTCTGCCCCTTGGTTTTGACTACAGTTGCTCAAGCTGTCTGCTCTTTTCACAACAGTCATGTGTAAATTTGCAGGCTGCCTGGAAGCATGTGGTCAAGAGTTTATGCAATGGCTGCATAGACAGTTGAGGGGGTGGGCGTTCCACACCCACAATATTGCCCAAAGACACCACAGAAAGGAAAACCCCAGGACTAACTCTTACCTGCAGATAAAGTCTTTCCACCCTCCAGCGCTATGTGCCTCCACAGCCCACCAACCCAACCCTCTCTGCTCCCAGTTCCAGAGTGGGGCTCTGGGGCTATGATAGCGCCAACAGGCATCATGCAGATCAGCATCCTGTACAGCAGCCAGTGGCAATTTAGGCTTGTAATCAGAGAAAACAGAAAGGCAGGGACACATCCTCCCATGCGCATGATATGAGCAAGTCAGCATGGACTCAGCCGAGGTCAGGGAATTGGATTAGTACGTCATGTGAAGAAAACAAGTTCCCTATTTTCTTATCCCGGTAAGATCCTGTGCTTCCAGGTCAAAGCTTCACACCAAGACCCTCCTAAAGAGACCCCTGGCCAGCCTAGCCTTGATGGGGAACATAACAATTCAACTTCTTATCTCTTCTGGGATCCAGCCAGGGCCTCAAGGCTCATTCCCACCTCCAGATCCTGCAGTGCACCACTGGCACACCTGCACACACCCCCCTCACAGAGCAGGTGGTGTCCACTGCTGCTGAGCCAGGAAGGGGTGCCCTCAGCTGCCAGAGATGGGAATTTCTTCACTGTTTAAAAGACTTTTCCCAAACGTGCCCAAGGAAACCCTGGCAGACAGCCTTTCAGACAGATCTTTTAGCCTTACCTTTAGAGGGGTAAGCGCTGGCATGTGTGTTGAGATCCTCCTCGCTGGAGTTCAGACTGCTTGCTGGGGATGTGCTGGTACCTGCAGACGCAAAGTGTCAGTCAATGTTCAAGGCCACAGGCACCTTGTGAACAAGTTGCAGGACCAGAGACGGAACAAGGACCAGAGACAGAGATGGAACAGGACCCTGGTCTACCCTGACCCTCGCCCAGCCCACCTGCTCTTCCCTGGCTACAAGGAATACTTGTAGGTTGCCTGGGCACGGCCATGGGGATTCCTCAGGATTACTACAGCGTGCTGCTTCCTTTTGATATCCCCTGTTATCTCACATTACTGGTGGTCCTACAGAAGCCAACCCAGCAGAAACAGAAGCAGACGTTGGCGGGCCCTGGACCAAGATCCCATGGTAATCACAGCCCTCCCGGCCTTACTCACCCAGCCCTCAGGGGATGGGTCAGACGGGCAGCCCAGAGGCTAAGCCAGCGGGGAGCTTGAGCAATTTACCATGGCAGAACCCCACAGCTCTTAAAGCAGCTCCATCCTGCTGGACGCCGTCCTCCCACACCTCTCCTTACCCCCCAGCTCCAGACTCACTCTCCAGCTCATCGATGCCGCTGTCGTAGACACTGTGGCCCGCTTTCCTCTTCAGCTCCTCCAGGTGCTGCTCGGACTGACGTGCGGGGCCCCTCGCAAAGTCCTCCATCGCCTCATCGAACTCCCGCAACAGGTCGCTGAAGTCGTCAGCCATCGCTGCGAGCAAGAAACCGGGCAGTGAGGCGCTGGGGACGGGCACCAGGCAAACAGCCTCCACCCAGTGCCCTCAGGAGCAGCACCACTGTTGATCCTGCCCCAGCTTCACTTCATGCCCTCAGGTGAGATGCCAGCAGGGCTGAGCGAGGCCCCTGGGCTATTCGGAACCGCAGCCAAAACCCGCTGGAAACCCACGAGGGACCCGCTGAGAGCCGGGACGTGCCGGGCACCACCTCGGGGCGGCTCCGGGGAGGTCTCAGCCACCGGCTCGGCGTTGGGAGGGCTCCGGACAAGGGACGAGGGCTCAGCACTCCCCCCCCCCCCCGGTGCCACCCTCGCTCACCTCGTCTCTGGGTGCCGGTGCCGGTGCTCGGGCGGGGCGGGCGCGGGGCCCGCGGCCGTTTTGTGGCGGCGGCACCGCCCCGAGGCCGCCCCCGGGGCCGCCTCCAGCCCAGCCCCGGCCGTGCCCGTCAGGCCCTCGGGGCTGCCTCAGGCCCTCGGGGTGTGAGGGGCCGCTTTGCAGCACGTGTGTAGATTCGTGTATTTTAGCCTATATCCGTGTGTTTTAGCCTATATCCGTGTGTTTTAGCCTATATCCGTGTGCTTTAGCCCCTTGCACGTCTGTGTGCTCAGCAGGGGCACAGCTGCATGACACAAATTCGTAGCCTACAGCCATCTTTGCCTCGTTTCCACAGCAGAGCCCCCACCACGCTCCAGGTTGGATTTAAACCTCGCCGGTTCCTATCCCTCGATAGCAATGGAGTTCACCAGGTCACCATTTCTTGCTTAAGCCCTAGCTGCCCGTGCTGATCAATGAGCCCAGCTTTTCGCAGCAAAAAGAGACGGTTTTTAACCTCCAGTGGGCTGATGTCTGTAAGTTGTCACAAAGCCGGGCTGCTGATGGTGCCCTTGAGTTTTGCCCTGGCCTGAAAAACTGACTTGCAACAAGGGTGAACATCTCTTAGTCCTGTACAGAACCATCAGGTAATGCCAACACCTTTGTGGCTCCAGGTGTAAGTCTATACAGGCAAGCTCCTGTTCTTCGGTTTTACTCATAAGTAAGTGTTCATGCTGAGAGGTCCGTGTCTGGACAACACTACAACACATCCCCACAAGCGATAGGTGCAGCAAACAGCACTGTTCTGCCTAGAGCTGAATAATTTCAGCACCAACAACTGGCAAATAGAAGAGGTCCTCAACCATCAAACTGCCTGACTGCTTGATGAAGAGACAAGAACAAATGCTGGAACGTCATCCAGAGAAGACTGCCTGGCAATTGTGGACCGTGCTGGGAAGCCTCCTGTGTTTTTGCACCTTTCCCATTAAATGTACACTGCAGAGCAGAGGAAAGCATTCACTGCCCCTTCCTGCTGGTTTGTGGATATGGATCTGTCACTGTGATTCAGTTTTGACTAAAACCGTCCACCTGCCTGGGTTCCAGCAGCTATAACAGATGAGGCATTACAGAGGAGTAGAGTCTAGTTTATTGTTGCAGATGGAACGTATCTTTAGTATTTTATTTTTTTTTTATCGTTTTGGATAGCCATACCAATAAATCGATGATGTCAGCAGCATTTGTCAGTGTCTCTAATTCTTCTCAGTGCAGGGTGGTGCAGAACATTTCAACCCAATTCACAGCAATTCACATACAGAAAGCAGTATGCATGCAGGTGCTGTACTGCCCTCAAGTGGAGGCTTTAGCAATATCCCGATGTTCATCCTGCACTAAGCAGTTCTGTCCTGTGACGTGGTGGAAAGCCCTTGCACAGTGTTTTTTACATTTTCTGTAATAAAAAAACTCCGGCTTTGAAAGGTGGATTTCCCTGAGGTGACTGCAAAAGACACCACTGTTGCAGTGTTTGGAAAAGCAAACTTGAAAAGCAATTTTCTTGCAAAGCAAAGCAAACAGCATTTCAGGTACCTGTCACCTTCAGGTTATCATAAACTTGAACAGTAATTCAATGTTCTTTGTAGTTCTTTTCTGAAAAGGGCTCTGCAATGCCCTGCACTTTTTCCCATGGCCCAAGGGAATCAGCATGAGAAATACAACAGTGAACTTGTGTGTGCACATTTAAATTAAATTTGAGGGCAGCCAGCCTGTCTGCTAGGAAGCCTTTATAGGGCTGACTTAATCCTCTTCTAGGCTGTCTACTGTAAGGCACAGTGGTGACCACAAACCTTTTGGTCACCTTTAAATCCCTGTGTGGCTTCCAAGGGGGCTCTGCAGGTAGGTAGCTTGACACTACAGTCTAATGTAGACCTGTTGGTCAAACCATCTGCAATCTGCACATCTCTCCTTCCTCACACTTGGTGTGGCTCTGCAGAGCGTGTTTCCCAAAAGCGCATGGGATGTTTTGGTGTTTTGCTTGCATCTTCAAAAGAACACGGTAGAATGCGTGTTATCCACTATAATTGCTCAGACTGTCTGCACAGAGCAGCTGCTGCCTCCTTGGACATGGTTTTGCTCACACAGCTTACACCCAAGTGCTCACACAGCTTACACCAGAAGCGTTCAGCAGACTCATGGTGTCCTGGGTTTATCTGTTTTCTGCAGATTCAACAGCACTGCTAATCTCTGAAGTTTATCAGTTTTGTGGAGGCTTTCACCAGCTATCTCTCAGCACACTCTTCTCTTTCCAGCTTGCCATTCTCCAGGTACTGTCTCCACCCATACTGACTGTACCCATGTGCAGGGAAGGGACCTTTTCAAAACAAGAGTTCAACCCTGAGCAGTGCACCATCCCCTGGACAGATGCAACTGAGGCTACAGGGTAATATCTCTCCCTGACTGATGGCAAAGAAGGCTCACGCATTTTTTTTTAAACAAGCCTCTTGATGCTACAAAGGGTGGCCAAAGCCATAACCCCTCAATGGCAAGTGTAGGGCACATGAGCTGAGCTGTGGGCTCCCTGCTCACACCCCCTTCCCTGGCTTGTCAGCCCCACAATTGTTCCCGTGTAGAAAAGCATTGGTAGTGCAACCATTTTTTGGATGTGACCACATCCCAGATGATGATCAGGCTTTTTTCCCAGCTGTCCAAATGGAGCAGGACTCCTGGGAATCCCACTCAGGAGGCCACAGAGCCTCACCCAAACCCTGATCTAACACCAGCTAGAGCAAAGCACAAACCCCCACAGCTCCCAATGCCCATCACTGCTGGGAGGACTCACACCTCCAACACACCATGGCATTGCCCTGAGGGTGCCTGTGTCCAAACAGAACAGCAGTATAACTTAACTGTGGCAGTAAAATTGTCCCTAGTCTGAGAGGCTGGGTGATAGCAGAAGACTTTCCCTGGCTCCTAAAGTCAGCTGAACACAAAACTTTATAGATATAGAACAAACCAAACCAGACATTTCTCAGACAAAGATCATGGAAAAAAATCCACCAGAGTCTCTACAATCCATTAGACAGTCTTCTTCCTCAATATTAACTCAAGGAAAAAGAAGCTCATAATCTTCAGAGTATATTGTTCCCTCTTACTACATTAGCTATATATATTTTGTGGTCAATACTGTGTTTTATGTCTATAAAATGAGCAGTTGGAAACCTGAATTCAAAAAAGGGAGGGGGGAGGCAGTGACAGGATAACACATGGCAAATGGGATATCAAAACACAAATTGCATGAGGTTGAACTGCATTTTTCTCTCCTTACTGCCCTGCTGGCAATCCCTATCCACTTGTGTCTCAGGCCGTGTTGGCCCGGTCTGCACAGCACCCATCCCAGCAGGTGACTGCAGGTCCCATCTGCTGAGCATGGCACGGAGCTGTTGGAGACCTCTGCCAGCTGCTCCTCAGCCTGCTCCAGTTTGCTGTCCCAGTGCTTTGGTGGTTATTCAGAGGGGGAGAGGCTGTCTTCCCCAGGCAGTCCCACTGCCAGCCAGTGTGTTGGTAACCCTGAGCTGCGAGTCGTGCACAGCTCTGGGGACAAACTCCTGTGAAGCAGCAGACCACAGAGGCAGTGCTGTGCTGAAGGCACTGCTTCAGATGTACAAGGAGGCTACAGGACATGCCAGTCGCTCTTTGGCTTGCTCACAAGGCACAAGCTCGCAGGTTTCTTTGCTGCCATCTAGCAATAAACCCACATCAGGAAACCCTTCCTGCTGGCAACAAGCAAACCTCTCCTGCTGCAGGTCTGCCTACACCAGAACATTTTGGCATGCCTACTGTTAGCAGAGATGCTCCCAGAAATATTTATACACCCTTCATCTCTCCACTCCTCCAAAGATATAGACAACTTATTTTTGTGGTAGAAATGTTGCACAGTTTTGTCCATGGAAGGCAGTGCAGAGGGGCTGGCCCAGGCTTGCTAGATGTCAATATCCAGGTTTAGGAATGAGATATTGCTGTAAAATTCTGATGAGAAAGAGTTGCTTTCCAGGGCCTGACCAGACAGTGGGGATAGAGCATGCTCCTCTGTCAAATCCTCAGTTTCTGTGCTCCTAAGAAACGAAGAAAAAAGTAAATAGTATTTTCAAAGTGCTTCTATTCCAAACTCCCCTTCCACAGGACTGCCAACAGTGACCCCAAGTCTCTATGGGACTATCCTATCCTGCAGCTAAGAAATAGATCTACAGACGTAGCTGGCAGACACACACAGATACATGCACATGCCTATTCACACAGATGAAAGAGAGGCAAAAAAGGATGAACAGAAATGCGGACAACACCAAGAGTGAAGAAAATTTGCAGGAGGCTGGTGATGGAGCTGAAAATGGAGCAGTCATCAGCGTGTGATCCTAAGAGCCTGAAGGAATGGGGGGACTGGGAGGGCAGCAGGACAAGAGCTGTGTAGATACACACACAGCAAAGTGTGCAGTGGAGAAATTCTGAGAGTGTCACACAGACGAGGGAGAAAAAAAGAATAGGGAGGTTCAAGGGACAGAGAAAAGCCATGATGTTTCAGCTGGTAGAAGGCATATTAACACAGAAAATGAAGGATTTTGGATGGGTAGCTCATGACCAAAAGGGATGGAAGGAACAGGAAAGATGGGTAGTGAGGGGAGTGCCCAAAAGATCAGCAGGACTCGTGTTTGACTTGCCAGCAGTGCATTGAGTGTTGCCGTACAGCGCAGTGAGGTGCCCCCCAGCTGTACCTCGAGCATGACTTACAGCACAGTATTGAATTTCCTGCGCAAGAGGTAGTCAATGACATCAGGGTCCGTCTGAAACAGTCTTCTTAAGATGTCATGCTGCATTTCTGGAGAGACCTGGGAGGGATACACAAACACACCTGCTCATGGCACCTCCTCCTCTCTGAAGGCAAAAAAAGCAGACAGCCAGGGCCCTGTGCTGCAGAGCCAGAAGGACGCTGGGTCAGTATTTGCTCACAGACCTGTAGAAGTAAGACCTAAGTGGAATTTCACAGAGAGGGAGATGTGATGAATGGTTGGAGGTTAGTCACAGAAGATTAGGCCATAAATAGGCAACCAAAGAGAGCCTGACTCAAGGAAAGGGAGGATTAGAATCATAAAATCATTAAGGCTGGAAAAGGTCTCCAAGATCACCTGGTCCAACCATCCCCCTACCACCAATGTCACCCACTAAACCCACCCACTAATCTAGCAGGAGGGTGGAGAGAGGATGGAGCCTAGGCACAGGTCAAGGTACAGCAGGGCCAATTCTGATAAAGAGATAATTCTTCCCCTGGTGGGGGATCCATCCCAAATTAATACTCACATGTGTCATGGACAATGAATCACATTTACACAAGCTGACTCAAGTTACCTGCTGTTAAATGGGGCTGTGAATACATCGTTGCTACTATTAAGAAACAGTTCAGATGGAAAGAAAAGCTGTCCTGGGAAAGCCTCACCTACCATGAACAGGGTCTGGTAATGTTCAATCAACCTCTGAACCACCAGTATGATGGCAGTGCTGTCTTCAAAGTCCTTGGCACCAGAATCTTTTTCTCCAGGCTTCTCTTTCTGCAATATGTTGGGACCAAAGACTGTGGCCAAGTTTGAAATTGTCATTTTATTCCCAGGAATCTAGCAAGCAAGCACAAAGAAATTATAGATTATGTATGCACCGGCACAAGATGTCCCAGGATAGCCTCACCCACCCTAGGACAGGAACACGAGCTATTGAATGAGGACAGAGTGCTGATCTGGGTCCAGTTTGGTCCTCTCTGAATGCAGGGCTAGCTTGAAAGGTGTGTGGTGCTGGAGTACATGTTCACCCCTTATTTGTATCAGAGCCTCCATCTCCCTCTAACTCACTTTCACAACCCATGCTAGAAGTTAACAGCTGATATTTCTACATTGTCTTACAATAAGGGGGGAAGTAGGGAGGGGAAAAACAGTCTTTTTCCATCATGGAGAGACTTAGAGCTCAAGTTGTCCAGAGAAACCAAAATCAGCCTCAATGCATGATGGTGAGTTCTCCATGAAAGTTGGAAGTAGAATACTAAAAAGGTCCCTTGTGCTGCCTACAGGTGTGCAGCCAAGTCTCTCTGGGGTTAATGAAATCCTGAAAAATCACTTAACTGGACTGAGAGCAACCCAGACTCACCATAGAAAAGGAAATTTATTGACAATTGGTTTTATAAGCCTTCTTTTTCTTCCTCCTCTTCTTTAAATGTTGCCTGCCTCAGTTTCTTTAAGAGCAAAACCTGGTCCTTAGCTAGCTGTACAACAGAGGGCAGCCTGAACTGTCACCTTTAATTGATCTAATTAAAACATTGGCTAAAAACTGAAAAAAATCCTCAGCATTCAGCTGGCTCAACAGCAGCCAGAGGAGAGAGCCATCGTGAACCCAAGGTGTCAAAGGAATAACCGAGGCTTGCAAGAACCTCTGCTGGGTTTTAAGCAACAACGTTTGAACAATCTTCTTCATGCAGTTGATCCTTGTGGGCCAGCCTTACCTCCTGGCCATCGGGGCCCCAGGAGCTCTTGGCATGCTGGGCCACCTTGCTGAGGAACCGCAGAAGGCGGTGCAGCGTGTCGCTGTGGCAGGGGGGCAGCACGAAGAGCAGCAGCTGGAGCACAGCCAGCTGTGCCGGGACTTCCATGGCTAGGAAGAGAGAAACCCATCGTTAGTGCAGTTTCCAGCCTGCTATACACATATTTCTATCTGGACAGCCCTAGTTTAAATAGTTTACCAGTAACAAGCCCTGGAGGGAGCCAGACTGGTGCCCACTGCAGCACTCCAGTGCTGGGAATGGTCCTACCACATTTCAGTGATGGCAACTAAGGTATGGTTTGCCTGCTGCACAATAGCTTCCAGCTCCTCCTATGCGTTGCTCATGCTGCATATATTACTGAAGATGCACTTCAGTTGAGTCACGGTCCTGATGTGGGTACTTACAGGCTGTGCTGAGGAAGGCTGCATAGAGCTCTCTGGGAATCAATGAGTCTGACATGTCCCGAAGAAACTCTTTGAGCAGAGCAGCCACATCGTGAACGCTTTGATGTTCATCCAAGAAAACATCCAGTCCGTGGTCAAACTCTTCCCTCAGCTTAAAGATAGAAATGAGAAGAATAAAAGCAACAGCCAGTTCTTCCTTTTTATATGAGTAATGCTGTCAAGAACTTCTCCCTCTGCAGAGCTACTGCAAGAAAGCATGCCAGAGCCCAAAAGCTTGCTACTGACCAGAGGGAGCGCCTTGGCTGGTGAAGAGAACCCAGAGGGAGCTCTGAAGTGCCACCAGGGGAAGGAGGCTCCTATGCTAAAGGCAGCTTGGAGAGATGAAGCCTGCTTTCCATGGCTGCAAAAAAGGACCCAGCAGTTTACAGATATTCTGCTCCAGCATGGCCTGTGATATTTTACAACTCTGCATGCCAACGCCTGCTTTATTCATTCACCTCCCATCTGGGTATTTGTCCCTTGGATATGATATTAACAATATGAGGATGCAGTAAGTGTCTCACTTTACCTGCTGAACTCTTTTCTTGGAGCTCCCAACTCGGAAGATGCCCACTGTCTGGAGACCTGTGGGACAGGCGAGTTAGTGCTCTGCATTCTCACAGCTCCCTGCTGCCCCAACCCATCCTTAGAGCACCTCAACATGTAAATATCACGGACACAGCTCTCTTCACCTGCACATGAGGCAGCGTGCCCTTCCCCATTTCTGGCAGAGGGGATAAGAAGGAAGGTTTTGGAGCCCTAAGATTTGATTGTCTGTGGATCAGGGAGGAAAAACCACTTTTACAGTCACTCTGAGATTTGAAATGGATTTGCAGGGGAAGTTAAGGCCAGCACACCAGGAAAGGGTCACCAATACACATACAAGTAGGTGACATTCACCTCTCAATCCAATGGCTGCCTTCAGCCTGGAGGACTCTACCTGGGTGACTGTTCAGCAATGTACCCTGCCCCAGAAATCAGCCGTCTCCTCCTGTAGCTGGGAACTTCCAGGCCAAACTGCCCTGGCCCAGCACTTGCAATGGGTTTTACCAACCTGCTCTGGGACAGACCACCCGACTGGAGAGAAATCTGTATTTACCGTATGTTTCAATATGTTTGCAACATCTGTCCACAATCCGTGGGACCTGCCAGGTGATGGGGTTGAGGCTTAACATCTTTTTCTTGCCCACGCTTCTCCGTGGATCCAGCTCGTGGGGGTGTGACAACTGCAGTGCCTCCAGCAGCTTGGAACTGTTGTCACTCAGGTCAGTGATGGAGTCCACGGACATTGCCCCCTGAGATGGAGGAGAGGTCATAAATGTCTAAAGTCAAGAAGCCCGTTTCTTATCTGTCATGATAGAAATTTGGCCATGTCCTTCTGGTAACTTTGGTTTTCCTCAGCTTTCTGCCTCCATACAAGATGAGCCAGTAGAGACTGACCCACCCCTCACAGTCCATCTCTTGGGTGGAAGTGGCCCCTGAGTGTGTGAACTGTGCCCACCTCATTTCTCTGAGGACAGATAGGGACACAGCACGAGTAATACATATTCATTAAGAAAAGACCCTGGAAAACCAGATTTGTTGCTGGAGCAAGGGCTTCCCCCAGCCTATAATACTATCATGACGTGTCTGCCAGAGAATTTAGTCCATTTTTGCAATCGTACCCTTCTCTGACTCCAGGAAGAGCTATGGTCAGGAAAAGCTGGGGAAAGAGGCTCTTCAGGGAAGATCTCACAAGGTACCATCCAGCAGCTCCTGCCCAGCTGGGACCTCTTCTGCATCTGAGCCCGAAAGTTTGTCACCGTTGCTTCCACCTCCAAGCACAGCCGGCGGCTACTCTTCACAGTTTCTTGCAGTTGCTTGTACGCACGATCATTGGCAATGACTTGGAAAAGTGGGATCCCAAAGGTCTGAGGAGAACAGTCTAGGAAAAAAAAAAGAAATTGGAAAGTATTGCTATCAGTGAAAAAACAAGTGCAGCACAGGCCAGCTGCCAAGGATATATGTGAATATCTGGATAAAATAATAAGCCCACAGAAGAGAATAACAGATATAAAATATCAGACTTAAAAATTGCCTTGAGTAGACTTTGTACTTGTGGAAAAAAAAAAATTGGTAAGTGCTTGTTCCCAGCTGACTGCACTCTACATTTCTGTTTTCCCCACTTTCCAGCTGATATCCTTCAAGAAACCAGAAAAGAAACCAAAACTCAAACCAGCAAGACTAGGGGTAAAATACGCAGGTAGGCAAGTGAACATCTTTACATATGCACGTTCACACACACACTCATATGCACTCTTCGACATGCTCTTGTGTTTGTGTAATTCTGATTACAATCACACTGAAATAACAACAAAACAACGTTGGTTTGGGACAAAGCATTTTGCTGACTTTGAACACTTCCCATCTCAGCCCCATCAAAAAAAAAAAAAATCACAAGTTCTGTTGAGATGACGACCAAAACCTGGGTAAAAGGAAGGCTGCTCACCTTTCTTCTCCTTTGAAAAGCTCTCCAGTTTCTGGCGGATAGATTTACTGCCTTTAGGTCCAACTGTGGGGACAAGAGAAAGCAAAGGCTATGCTTCGTTAGGCTGCTTTAGAACAGTCTCACCTTAAAGCCATTTTCCTTTCTGCGCCCTCATCGGTTGAGCGCGGCCACAGGCACCTCCCTTGGGTGAGTGAATGCTGAGAAGCTGACAAAGCAGTGCCACACTTGTTAGATGAAACACGTGCCACCCAGAAATCCCATCCTGATCCTAGACAGTCAAGCTCCATATTCAAATATGCTCCAATTTATACATTCAGGAGCATCAGTCATCATTTTTTATTGCAACTATGAACTGAAAACTCATCCAATAACTATACTAAATCAAGCCAGAACACATCATCCTACCTTGGCTCATGTTCTGTATTCCTTAATAATTCTCTTCCTAGACACAGCTTATATAAATGTTTGGGTTATTTTGTAAGATTTTGAAGAGAGCCATGTTGGTATGAACAGTATTTGTATAAAGAATAGCCTACGTTAACCATTGTACTGCACCACATGTGTTGTTTCATTCAAATGACTAGATAGCAAGAAGATGAAGAACAATCCAGAGACAAAAACAGTACCAAGATAAGGAAGAAAAACGTCAGCAAAACTCCACTGCTTAAACACCATCACAGTAACTCCATTCCTAAAGCTTTCCAGATGTTCCCAATGGAAACAAACCACGAGGCAGCAGCTAGTAAAGAAACCACCAAGCTCCCCCTGTCCAGAAGGCATGAGCTGGTGTCTCTGTGAGAGAGTAACACAAAGCCCACTTCAAACCTGGAAGACAAGGATGACCTCTTTTCCCTGAGAGATGTACCTCCTGAAGAGATTTCATCTTTCTTGTTCACCTCTTGCTTGAGCCACGTATTTATTCTTGCAGAATTGGCCAAAAAGAGATTGTAGTGCCCATCACGTTTCGTTTGCAGTTCAAAAGGGTAATCCTGGAAGTGGCTGTTTGCTCTAATGTCTAAGAGCACCTGGCTGGTGCTGGTGCTCTAGTGGGGCTGGAGAGCTCCCAGGCTCCTCCTGCAACTGCTCTGCTGGTAGCAGGTGACCATACAGCTGGTAAACTACACGTGAGTTGTATTTTCTGCCCTACTGCCAAAATACAGCGTAGTGCATTGGAGCTGGTCTGGCCACTGTTAAGTAATGAGTACAGTTTGGGAAGGAGTCTACTGATCCCCATCTCATTGCTTGGTCTACTGATCCCCATCTCATTGCACTTGTTTGGTTAGATGTGAAGACATCAGGGCGGTTGGGAACGCAGATAGTGCCTGTATTTCTTCATAGGCTAGGGTAGAGGAGCACAGTCCCTGGGGAACCTCTATATTTATCTCAGCATCCATTTCAGTAGCATGTCCTCTAGCCTTGCATAAGCCCCATCCCAGCGTCAGAACCTTGTGCTGAACGTTGATGCACAAAGCAAAGCTTGTCCCATCCCAACGGAATTAAGAGGGCCCTGCTGGAAGACCTTGCTGAATCATGTCGCATCTGTTTTGGATTAGGAGAACCAGAGGCAAACAACAGACAAGGTCATATTCTCACACTCCTATAGCCACACAAACCTTCCTTAGAAGGCTTATTAAGCCTTCAAGGCCCATACCAAAACAGGGAACAAAAAATTACATGGAACAAAACTCTTAAGTGTCACAATGTCATTCCATAAACATGATCCCACGTTATGAAGTGCAGGAGTGAGGATGAATAACAATAATGGCTCAGATCTTGTTCCTCCCCTGGCAAAAGCCGTCCTCTCCCATCCCCTACCTTTAGCCAAGCTGAGATCTCCAACGA
This sequence comes from Anas acuta, assembly GCF_963932015.1. Classification (NCBI taxonomy): domain Eukaryota; kingdom Metazoa; phylum Chordata; class Aves; order Anseriformes; family Anatidae; genus Anas; species Anas acuta. The sequence goes on from NC_088991.1 coordinate 7,010,714, forward strand.
GCAGCTTCTCCTGCAGCTGGTAGAGGGCTAGCTCCTGCAGACTGGCTCTTTCCAACTCTGAAAGGCTGTGCAGGGACACAGGCTGCATTTCAGTGCTTTAGCTTGGCAGAAGAGCTGAGATAAAGGTCCTCTGAAAAACACACATGTAAAAGTAAAAGACTCAGGAGCACATTGCAGACACACCTGCTGAAAACATCCCACGGTGTCTTTCCAAGTGCAAAGGACACTCGCCCCTCTTTCACCTCTCCAAAGAGCCTGCTGATCTCTAGGTGCCCTGGACACACTGGCTCATTGCTCTTCCAAGCAAAGGCCTTTGGAGGCATCAGGGATCTCAGTCCTGGCTCTTGAGACCCAGCAGGCTCCCTGAGGCATCTCACTGCTTAGCAGAGAGTTTTCTGGCTAATTCTGGCTGCCTCTGTTTTCACATGAAGCCCAACGCTATCAGGCTCATGTACACAAGGCAGGGCACATCCTAGCGAGCCAGAGTAGGAGCCACAGTCTTGATGCTGGAAATTTGCAGCTCTTCACCAGGGGAACGTTTCCTGGCTGGTGTCAGCACCTGGACCATGCTCCACGTGAGCAAAGTCAGGATAGACACATCTGGCCACCTCCTTACCAAAACCAGAACAAATAACAACTCCAAAGCTTGACAAAACCTCAGGAGAGGAGAACAGAAGCACCACTTATCCCTGCTTGGTCTAACACCTTATCTCACATGCTGCTCTTCCCCTTTCTCCACCCGAGATTTGCTCAGCAAACAACAAACTCCTGAAGCCAGGGGGCTCTCCTTCCATCTCATCACGTCCTCACACACCCAGCCCTCAGCTGCATTTGTTCGCAGCTACATTGGGATCAGCTCCGGATTTGTTCAGACTCAGACTTTCCTTCCCTTCCACCCCTCCCAGAACTAACACCTGATAAAAACCTCCTGGTGACCTGAGCATGTCCCAGCTCCCCAGGCACCTCCCCTTGCTTTGTCCCAACCCTCCAACAGACCCTGCTGACTACTCCATCGATAACCTTTATATCGTTTTGTCTTGTTAAACTTTACCTTGTTATCTTGTCTTGTTAAACAGCTGTTGATTACCCAGACCTTTAATTTGTCAAGATCTCTCTGCAAGGCCTCTCTACCCTTGAGGAGTCAAGAGCGCCTCCCGATTTAGTATCATTTACAAACCCCTAAAATCTGAAAATTAGCATACATCCCACTAAATAAGACTTGTGGCCCCATTTTATTCATGAACTGTTCTTCTCTGCCTTCTTTCCCCATTATAAATTGTTTCATTTCTAAATTTAATAATTAACACTGAGCTCTGTTTCTTCCGAATCATAAACCCACGGGGTCAAAGCCTCAATGTCTTTACTCTCAGCAGTGGATGGGCTACAGCTGACATCTCACAGCCCCACACGGGGCACAGGTGACTGCTGGACGCCCCGTCCCCAGCTAGGGAGCATGTCATCAGCCTCCCTGCAGTGGGTGCTGACCACCTTCCCTGCAACTTCACCTCTCCCTGTTATCTGCAGAGAGGCTGTGGTGGGGCTTGCCCTTGCTCCCTGATCCGTCAGCACCCCGTGCAACACCTCTGCTGGCACCCATCAAACACAAGCCACAGTCCAAAGAGCAAAAAGCAGCAGTAAAAAGGAGAAATGACCTGGGTTAGTAGCACATACATAGAAAAGATGTAGTCAAAGTACAGGCTACAAAGGAGCTTTCCCAAGGAGGTGTTTAAAGAAATATAAAAAAGTTTCTGGAAATCTAGAGCGAGTGATGAGGGTGAAAACGCTCAGATGTGCTGGTCCAGGCAGCCTGCACAGGCTCTTGTATTAGCCCCAGCACACCTCCATCCTCTGTGCCTGGGGAGGAATGTTGTCAGCCACAGTGTTTGTTTTGGCCAGGTTTCCAGTTCTTAAACATTTTTAGAAAGTTATATAAATTAAAAAAAAAAAAAAAAGTTGCTATGAACTCCCCAGAAGGGCAAACCAAAAAGGGAATTCAGCTAAAGGCGAAGATATTCTTGAAAATGTTGAAGTTCATTACAGAAACTATACGCCTCTGTTAGGATTTGGTGACAAAAACGAGATGTAATACAGCCAAGTTTCCTGGTACTGCTCAACACTGCTGTAAGTTAAAAACCCTCCAAACCTGAGCACCAACCCAGGTGCTCACAGCTGTTTAATACACTGGATCAGAGTAAATCTCCCCAAAAGAGCTGTGCAATGCTACATGCATTGCAGCTAACCCTGCATACAGCCAGATTTAGCAGCGACCACTCTACAGCTTTTGGAGCTTGGGGGATGCATTAGCAAAGAGCCCAGAGAGTCACTACACCTGCTGGAATCTGAAGTCAAGCACAGCCCCTGAAGGCATTCATGTCTTGCCTGAAAAGGGATTTTTTCATTCTTACATTGTTAAACAACATCAGGATCTGCAGCTCCTGCAGAAGTCAGGGATGGGCAGAAGCCTGACCAGGAGGCTCTTGGCAGCACGTGAGCTCTGCTACCAGCAAATGCTGCAGATGGAGAGACAGCCCCTGAGACAGTGAAACCGAAGGGAATTACCTTTCTGTAGGTGAAGCTCACAGATCCAGACAGAGCCCACATTCACAGCCCTGCCTGAGCTGCGAGAATGGTCTGAGCAGTCTCTGAGGATGCAGCTGCCTTGAGGAAAGGAGGAGGAAACCAGATTAGAAAAGAGAGCAGAAGAGAGAGAAAGCAGGAAGTCATAGAAACCCTCTGCTTATCTGGCGCTAGTCTACACCCTCCAAGAATAGCCATAGAGAATGTCACCATCACCAGCTTTAAGATAAACTTGTTGTTAATGGTTAATGCCAAAACACCTGGCATTACCTCTTGCAATTACTTCATGTTTGTGCTCACAGGAGCAAGCTAGATTGGGAACACCCAATGCTCATACACAGCTGGGGAAAAGCCAGAGTACTACAAATCCTCCTTCAGAGGTGGATGCCATAAAAGGAATTGGATTAATCCTAAAACAGAAATAAAAAGTTTTTCATCGGGAATGCTAACATTGCACTTCCTCTCTGCAATGACTTTCCATGCTTATTTTTAGGAGTAGGTCTTATTTAAACAATTTCATGGGAAAAGCTCAGCTCAGCTGCCCCTTCTAGTCCCGGAGAGCTGCATTTTCTCCCCCATTTTCAGAAGTAAAGTTGCCCTCTTTCCAGCTGGAAGGAAGGACTTGCATTTACCTTTCTCGTTTTCTTCTCACAGCATGACCAGTGACAGCCCGGGCTCGCTTCTTTTCCTTCGAGATGATGAATTTTAAAGCAGCGTCTTCACCATGTCCTGCACAGCCCCTTCCAAAGGGTGAGGGAACCTTCCCTGCGTGCAGTGAGGATGAGAAGTGATGGGGAAGAAAATCTAAATGCAGTCAAGGGGAGGAGAAGGGTGGTGAGAAAATGAATTTTCTGCCAAGAGAAATGAGAGCCAGAAACATCGTGTTGAGATAGAGGGCAGGGTTAGATGGGAAGGAACAGCACTTCCCACGCCTGACAGTGTTTATTCCTTGGCAGAGAGGATCGTTGCTCAATCCCCTGTCCCCATGCTCTCCCTACCCTTATCTGTCAATAACTAGGACAGCCACAAAAGCAGTAGCTGTTCTGGCAGATTAAACCTGAAAGGGAAATTTGCTGCTTAGGTGCTGGTATGTGAAGTGGCTGGGTTTCGTCTTGGCTCTCCACACTCTGACCTGGTCCATCACCTTCTCTTAGAAATGACCACGTCTCTCAGTGCAGCTTGGCCAGGCACGTGGCTGCCCTCCGTACCCATGAAGGACCTGAGGGGCCACCAAAATCCTGTGTGAAGCTTTGGCATTACAGAGCTCAGGGGCTTGACAGCACAGCTGGTGTTTTGTACGTGTTGTACGTGGTGCTTACAGATCCCAGAGAACCTTACCTATCTACAACAAGCCACAAAGCGTGCACGGCGAGACCTAAAATTGGAACTTTGCAAGTCAACGCATGATCACACACCCAATCCTAGACCAGCTCTTGTATCTCCAGAGCATCTTTCTCCAGGAATGCCCAGGTTATCCTCAGGCTCCTTTTTAAACTAGATGCCTCCTGTTTATCTGGGACCTGGCTCTGCCATTTCCAGCTGCCCAGGGGGGCTCAGCATCTTGTGATACAGCAGGCAGGGCACCAGCTGCCAGCAGCTGAACTGCTTCCCTCCTAGCAGCGGTTACTCTTTGAGGAGTCACAGCCAAGCTTGCAGCCACCTCCAAAACAGGCATCCATTGCACAAGAACCCCCTCGAACTGCTGTTTGCCCCTTTGTGGAGTCTCGTCTTTACGAGCACTGGTGCCCTGCTGCACCAAACCTGTCTGCACAAGCACTGCGCCGCTGGAAAATACAGAGCCCCATCAGCACCACAGGGTTTCGGTGTAGATATGGTAACAGGAAAAAGAATCCCACAGAATATAAATGTCCTTAAGTGCAGGACGTCAGCTGATACAGCACAATGTAATGCACTAATTTTGTGCCAGTCCCAGGGGGTGCATCTTCTTCTTTTTTTTTTTTTCCAAAGGCTCCTGCCGATGGAGGTATGATGTACTGCTCAGATCTCAGCCTGTGGTTGGAGCTGTGATGCTTTGTAGCATCGTAGCTACAACCCAGCCAAAAGTGTTCACCAGAAATAACCTAATCCAGCCCTAATCACAACCCCAAATTAAAAGTAACAGAAAGTAACTCCCAGAAAGAATTAAGGGATTAAAAGGCAGAACTGCAGAAAGCAGCAGGAGCTGCCTAAATAGAACCCATAGGAAAACCACATTTGCAGTTGCTGAGGACTGAGATCTCAAGTGCTGACGTAGAAGCAGGAATCCACACAGCCATGAACTCTTCTTCCCAGGTTACACAAATCCTAAAAGTCCTTTTCTGCAAATTGTCCAGGAAAGATCTGCACACCTTCCTCCTGGCTCAAATCCTCTTTGCTAGTCACTGGTAACCGAGAAGCACAGACAGAATTAATATTTACGCCATTGCTGCACCAGCAAGGGTTATTTCGGGACTCCTAGTATTAGTGGCAGGAGAGGCTGTAAAAGTACTCATAATTTGTGTTGATTTACCTTCTTGCTCCAGTGGAATCTAGCTGCCCAGACAGTTCCTAAACCTGCCTTCTGCCACCCTTTTCTGGACCGCAGTTTTCACTTGCCCCCCCCGTATAAGCATTAAGTGCTGACATTTGTCACATTTGTTACTCTTCGTTTTAAAATCCTATAACCAGTTCAAGCTCTGGCATCCTGCCTGAATTTTGCTGTAGGTGAAACCAAGTCCTGCATGCAGATTTGAGTTCTCTAACAAGTTCTGTGTCAGCCCAGATTTGACCCCATATCTCTCTGCTCCTGGATTACTTCGGCCACCAGCAGCAGGCTTCTACCCTGCCTCTTAGTCACTATAGCTGTGCCTCGTCTGCAAGGTCTGTTTTTTTTTGAGGACAAGAGCCTAGCTCAGCATAGGGGAAGCTGGATTCAAATCCCAGCACTTCTGAAAGTCAACACTTGAAACTTTCCAGAAGCTGGGAACTTTCCTCACACCTAAAGCTGTCCCTGTCCAGATGATTGGTAGGTGACAAAAAGTGACTCTTGATCTTTTCAAAAGCAGACCAGGATGTGCACAGCAAGAAGCCTGGCGTCTAGATACACTATGGGGCAGAAGCTGAAGAGCAGATGTCTGCAAGGACAGCGAAGCCCCATGTTCACTGAGGGCTTAGCCTCAAACCTTTCATTTTAATGATGGAGCGCTCCCTTTCCTATAGCAGACAATGCAAGTTGGGTGAAGGAAAAAAACAAAAAAAAAGCAACAAGGCCAAGATTTGAACATTAAAAATGTTTATTCCTTAAAAATACAATGTTCACCTGTAGTGACACAAATAGTCAGAGTTATTAAAAAGGGTTTTCATATGCTTCCAGTGTAGCAGTCCTTCAGTGTCAGGAACAAAAGTGAGCAGGTAGTTTCCCCCCTCATCCCCCATGGGAAGCCTGGTCCCAACAGAAAGGTTTGTTCCACCCATTTCTGCTGCCTGTGCCAAAATGAGCTACGTGCAGATCTCTCACTAGGTTCGAAAGCTCCAGGAGGCATCCACTGCCAGAGCTCTCTCTGATGACAGGGTACGGTTTTGTTTGGTTGGTTGGTTTTAGATTTTTTGTTTGTTTTTTTTTTAAAGCATTTTACCCTATATCTTACCAACCTTCTGCAGAGGGCTGGGGAGGCTGATGTTTACTGAGAATGTGAGGTACAGCCTTGGGGAAGATTCAGGAGGAGAAAAGTCTGTGCTGTTTTCTAGCACTTTCTGAAGCTCAGTCTCAAAAACGAAGCGGATGGAGAAATTTGATGGTAAGCTGTTAGAAAAATACAGGTCTGACGTAGGCCCTTTGTTCTAACCAGATCAGTAGAAAATTCAATACACCTCCTACATCGAAAATTATTTACAGACTGCATTACATTCTGCAATGCACAAACCCTCAGAGAAACCACCATAATCACACTCCTAGTGACACTGCCTTCACATTAGCTTAACAGTTAAATCTTCAATAGAGAGAAGAGCCTTGAAAAAGATCTGACTGTTAGGCTCATAGCGACTCCGAGCCAACTAAGTTGTCTTCTGTTTAAACATACCTCATTTTTTGTCATATAAATGTCTAAAAAAAATGTCATTTTTTTCCCTCTGGGTGGTTCTAGAAACCAGAAAGTTTTTTTTTTGTTGTTGGTGGTGCTTCAGTGGACAGTCTATGGCTGTTCCTACCAGTAAAAAGAAGGTACAGGATGAGAGATTTAGGCACACACAGCACATACAACATTGGCAAAACATGTGGTCAACACAATGGGCTTAAAAATATCAGACGAACTTTGTACACAAAATGTATCAAACAGCACTTTGCTTCTTAACAAAATAACTGATCAAAGAAGCTCCAGCAGTTCAAGTTTCTTCTAGAGCTACTCTGGACTTAAAGTTTCACTTACATATTATCCCATGCGTGCAAGATAATCGTCATAAACAGAGGTAAGAGGCATCCTAAGTTTTCTTGACACACACATCCTGCTGTTGCTTTCAGTGTTAAGTCAGTTCAATGAAGCTCAAGTCGTTTTCAACCCATCAAAACCACAAAACTTCCATTTTTTCTCTAAACTGGCCCCAACCCCACTCAGCTCCTGTTTGAACGTAGTTTGAAGTCTGGTCATGAGAACTTCCACTTCGGTGGTGCAAATCTGTGAAAACAAAAGGAAAATTTCACTAAAAAAAGAGGATACTTTGGTTACAAAAGTCCTGAAATAACTGGTTACATTCAAACTCAAGCACATTTAATTGCTAAAGGACATCTAGGATTTCCCTAGATCTCTTGTCCAAATACTAATGGTGATATCTTTGGGATGGCATGAGTTGTGCTACTGTCACACTTCGGGGTGAGATGGCTGCAGCTATAATACTAAAAAATAAATAAAGGGTAAAAAGAACGTCCAATGTTTTTCACTGTGAAATGCAAGATAACGGATTAAAAACTCCCAAGCATTTATGTAAGTGAACAGTAAATACTACTACCACTGCTTTGAGAATAGAGTTCTCAGCTAGTGCATACAGAAATCGGGGAAAGTGGGAACTTATGGAGACTTTTGATTAACAAATTTGGCTGTTCTGGCACTTACTAGATACAATTAAAGTTCAGCAAGTGAAAAAAAACTCAAAGATGCTGCAAGTTTCAGGACATAAAAACTGCAAAGGCTGTGTCCACCTTACGTTCAATTGCCTGCATCTGTTTTCTTACTGCAGCAGAACCATTAAAAATTTATTTGTTGTATTAATAACAATTCAAGTTTGCTTCTGTTGTGTGTTTGAGACTGCTCTGACACATGTTAAGAGCTGACTGCACAATAACCTCATCCACCTGCTGGATAGGTGAAACATTAGGATACATTTTTGGATGAAAATGTGGGTATTTTCCAAGACTGCAGAGAATGTGACATCTTTCTACATATTCTGCTGATCTACCACAGTAACTGTTTTTGGTTTTCATTCCCTTTAGAGCTTGCATAGTTTGTAGTCCTGCTGTTGCAGTACTGTCAGTTTTCAGGGGCTGTGCTTCAAGCTTGGTGTGTATGGACCACACATCTCAGCAATGTCTCCTGCTGCTTCTTCATTTCCACCTCCAACACAGTGGTTTCAGTGCAACAATTCTGTAATGTCAAGTCTGATCCCACTTCATGCTGTCTAACACAATCCATAACTGGATTTTCCAATAGATAATCTTAAGTGATTTCTCCTACCGTCCTTCAAAGTCATGTTTGACTCTGACCCTCTCAAAGAAGTACTTTTGACTCACTCGTTTTCACCGTATGCCAGCAAGAATCACAGTTTTCAGGTAGGACTCAGCTAGGCCGAAAAGTTCTTTATTTTCAAGAGGGCAGGCTACCATTTACCACTGAGAAAACGAAGTAGCAGAATGTATATTCACTTTTAAGGCTTCATTAGTGTGCGAGTGCATGAAAACCTTTGACATGTGATAAAGATCAAGAGCACCTGCTTTGCAAGATGGGTTTGTGTTTGGGAGGTCATCATTCTGTTTTCCAATCAGGTAGAAATGACAGTTTTAAAGTTTTAAGACAAAGAACAAGCTCAGGTTGGCAATGCGTTTGGTAAAGAAGAAGTTCAACCTAAAACATGGAGCAGATAGGAGACACCCCAAGATAGCCATCATCTATTTTACTCATCAGCACTTGCAGTGCTCACTGCAGTATTGGAGAAGTTCTGTTGGGATTATTTCAAGGCTCCAAACTGCTCTTTTAACCTCTGCACTGTCTGCTAACCTGGTGGCTTAAACCTGGTAGACTTTAAAAACAAAAACCACAACTAATACCAAGCTCTCACAGTAATGAAGACAGGAACGTTAAGATGTAACCTGAAGAAGAAATGGGAAGACCTTCTAAGAGATCACACACACAAATCCTGTTGAAGTTAGCAGGCTACCCAAGCATCAGCAAGCAATAAAAAGGACTGAGAGCACTGCAGAGACTAAAGGATGTGCTTTTCACTGTAGTTTTCTGCTAAGCTAAGCAGAAATTCTGCTAAGCAGAAATCTCCAATGAAGTGAAGCACTTTCCTACATTTTAAATCACAAACAGGAAATGTCAGAAGTCTGATGAAATACATGGCAGCATTCCTTTAGGAGCTCCAAAGGAAAACAAAGGTAGCTGTTTGCCTCTTAGACAAATTCAGAACTTGCAGGAGAAGATGAACTATTATGTATGTCATTAAAGGGATGGAGTGAGCCTGATCACTTGCTTAGAATGGGGAAAATTAAGCACAAAGTTATAAACAAAAGCAGCCCGAGAAGGTTCCAGGCACAAGAGATGATTCCCCTGATGGTAAGTATCCTGTTCATGGAGCACTTTAAGGAAGACGATCAAAGTATATCAGTAGAGTAGAATTGCAAGATGCAATTTGCTAGAACCTTCAAAACTTTTTACACAGTAACAGAATATCCTGAGCAGGAAGGGACCCACAAGAATCAGAGTTTTACTCCTGGTCCCAGATAGGACCATCCAAAACCCAGACCCTATGTCTGAGAGTGTTGACCAAACACTTCATGAACTCCAGCAGCCTCGGTGCCATGACCACATCCCTGGGGAGCCTGTCCCAGTGCCCGACCACCCTCCGGGTGCAGAACCTTTCCCTAACCCCCTGTCCCTCCAGAGCCTGACCCTCCCCTGTCCCAGCTCCATGCCGTTCCCTCGGGTCCTGTCGCTGTCCCCAGACAGCAGAGCTCAGTGCCTGCCCTTCCGCTCTCCTCGTGAGAGCTGCAGGCTGCCATGAGGTCAGGTCAACCCCTCTAATGGGGAGGTCAGTCCCTCCCCATTTACTCTGATAAGGAGTCTGAAGCCAGCAATACACAGAAACAATGCTGGAAACAGCAGCTTCTCCTTGTACTAAGGAAAATGCACAAGTGCTCTTCTTGTTATTGCCCTTTTTGAGCTCTGCACCAAGAACTTGATCCCTCCACTTAGCACAGACCTCTGTACCAGGGGCTGTGGTTCAATCCTTGTGCTCTCAGAGTTTAAGGCACAGCATCCTCCTAAAAATGACTTAATTTCTAAGTGTCAAAACAGAGACAGAAAAGGGTCGATGAAGAGCCACATGATCAGAAATATGGAAAAACTTTGCACAAAGACACGAAGACATTAAGTCTGTTCAATTTAGATAGAATATATACAGTGGCATAGCAGTACAATGAACAGTATGAAAGGGGCAAGTTATTTTCTCTTTTATCTTGGAAGTCGTAAGGATAAGGGAAACAAAGGCAGTAAACAAACAGAATAAACACAAATACATTTCAGATACAGATTTTAAACATGGGATTCACTGTTGCAAAATACACTTAGTGTCAAAGGGTTTTCTTTACTTAGGAGCAGGATCACACACAAACATTAACAATAAGAACATGAGCTCCGTATTTAGGTTAACATTAAGCTGGGCTAATTATAAGGGCTAAGCCAGAAGCTATGAAGAAAGTTCACCCCTACCCTTGTCCTCTTCCAACAAATTATTCCAGGTAATGGACACGAGCTCTTACAGTCCTCACTCCCAACCAGCATCATACCCAGGGATGAAATTACACACTCAGAACACAAACGTGCTGCCTAGGCTTGCTCAGGGAAATGGAGATATTGGTACACCTACTTTGCTGTCCAGGCGCTGCAGGTAGGAACAGATGTACTCTATGCTTGCTCCAAATGGGTGCACATGAAGAAATGTTGAAATTATTCCTGGAAAAAAGGAACACCACAAACATCATTCTCTTGAGAAGAGTTAGTTAGGAACCCCAGCTCCCTGCCACTGCTAGTACAGAACACAGGGATCTTATCAGGCATTTTTGCTTTTAAATACAGTGAAGTTTGGCCCATAGGCTGCAAAGGAAACAACAGCTAATTGATGCAATTGGTTAGCACTTCAAACAGACCTCACTGCTCTCAATGCCTGTTGAGTAATGGTAACGTGCCCCATGATGATCCTTGTCAAAATTCAGCAAGAGGTTATCAAAATTCAGCAAGAGGTTATCATAAATGTGGGGATTCAAGGCTAAAGAAGAGGGAAAACTGTGCTCCAGATGTATCACTTCAAGGAGCAGGAAAAGGCAAATGGAGAGCAAACAGTGATATGTGTGCCCCATCTCACAAGTCCTGCAGCATTCAGTTAAACAGAGCAACACAAGTTTGTAACCTGTCCCACAGAGACTCTTTTCCAGCTCACAGGCAGAACTGTAAATCCAAAATACTAACTTGTAGTTCTGACCATCATCTGAAGTAAAAGGTAGTGCCTATGATCTTTCCTTTAAAGTCCCCTTTTTTTCTGTGCAGACATCAGACCGTGATCTGGCACAAACAGACCCATCTGAATATCAGTAAATGATTTTTTGTTGTTCTCAAATCATATGTGGAAGGATGGCCAAAGAGAACTAGGCTGAGTGACAAGAAAGAAGCTATCTTGTCCCACCAAGAAGAGAACTTCTGTTCCTCCCACTCAGTGCTTCAAAATTTTTTTTCAGCTACTGGCTTTTGGTTGAAAATTTGTAGCATGCAGTGTTAGGTTATTAGGTTATTTTTCAATAATAACCGTGGTTGTGACTGTAAAGTGCATGGCACAAGATTTCCATGCGAGCAATGTACCGAGTGAAACCCTGACCACCACCAAGACTAAAGGCTGTGAGGACTCCCACCTCTACTGGCACAACCCAAGGAACAAAAGGTGGCCAGTGGAAGCTGTGAGGCCATTTGAAGCAACTCCCATTCAGTCCCGGTCTCTAACATTGTCACCAAGTCCATCAAAAGGCCTTACCAACTAAAAGAGCTTCTCGTTCAGACTTCACAGGACTATTGTTCAGTGTCTTCTCAACTGGACCTTCCTTCTCCTGACTGCATGCACAAACTCTGGACATACTGCTCTCCTGAAGAAAAAAAACAAACACAGAGGACCCATTTCAAACACTGAGAGCACAGCAGTCACTCTTACACACTCTTACAGCTGCTCAGTAAGACTTGACAGAGTTTGTATTTTTGTCTTCCTGTGTCTGTGAGTCATTGCATTGCTTTATCTATTGTTTATTCCGCAAAATGCTTCCAACAAAACACACTGATGCCCATTTTGCTGTTGGAAACTGCGTGTCTGAGCTACCAAACTAGATTAAAGCCCATAAAGTAAAAGTAAGATGCCATAACATGCACTTTCGTTGTCCCTGGTTCACTGGTATGATGTCTACTCTGCAAGAGCCTTAAAAACACAAAAACAAACAAACCCCTCAAACAGCCAAACAAAAAGACTAGAAAGGAAGTCTTGCAGTGACTAATTGAGACACAGATGTTCATTTTTGAAATGCCTTAACAGTGGCAGTATGATTAAGCAAGAGCCTATTGGATGCAAAGGATTTGGGATCAGACCGTCCTTGACTTGAGTTTGTGGTACTGGAATCAAACAGAATTTTGCATAATTTATTATCCCCCAAATAAATGTAAGACTACACATGAAGCAAATACTTGGTTTTTGCACTAAAAGCATGACTGACTTTTATTCTTAAATTATAGCCTGAATTCCAGTGGTCTGAGAGATACAGGCAGCTATAATTGGAAATAGCCTCCAGTCACTAGTAAAATGAACTGGACATGAGCCAGTAACAAAGATAGAATTAAATGGCTCCTCGGATTTGATTAGCTTCTTACTCTAGAGTAACTGTGAATTACACAGGACTGAAACTGCACAGTCCTGGCCTAAACAGGCTATAATTCGCTTTTGCAGGAGAAAGTAATGGTGTGCACTTTGTGGAAACAAAGTTAGCTTCCGATTGATATAGGAACTGTAATTCAGCCAGTAATGTCATACTGAAAATGCATGGCCTCCTTTCTCTTGGAAATCCAACACACATTTTTGAAGACTAGTTGAAAAGACAATGCAAAAAAATTACCTTGCACACAAAAGCTCATTTCTACACCAGAGCATTGGAAATACCTACTGCTCTTCCATCCAGAAGCTGCTATGGATAGTTTAATGTGTTTTATTTGTACATATATAGACAGTCCATATGCACTGTGCTTGTACACTTCAGAAGAAATCAAATGCTAAACAATTGCTCATTTTACAATGAGGTGTCACTACTTCCCTCAGTAAAATACTCTGACTAAGACAGCAGAAAAGAAACTTAGACTTACATTCCCTTGGCCATCAATAGCATCTCTCTCCTTGTCCTCTTCGTCTGCTGTGCTTTGCTACACAGAGTTTAAGAAAAGGAACAATTACTGATGATGGTCTGTTATTTTTGTTCTTTGATACAAAAAGTCACCAAAGCTCCTGCACTGAAGATTACTGGTATTCAAACTCTTTTGCAACAGAAGCAAACTCAGTTGCTTCTGTTGATTCTCTCGCTACTATATGGATCAATCAGCAAGTTCACTACTAATATGCAACCTCCAATTAAGCAGAAAGTTTTTCCAGCTTTCTAAAGACTGCTTCTAAGCCAGGTCTAGGCATCTCCTACACTCTGTTCTTCCCTGCACCTGCCATAGGCCATGAAATCCAAGGACTGCATTTACTACTGAGAATAAGGACTGGGAAGTCACATACCTGCTCCTTAAGGGTTTCTAGCAATGCTTCTATCTTTAGTTTGTCTTCTCTCACTTTTTCTAGCTCAGCTTCTCTCTTTTTGTATTCATCTTGTACTTTCAAAAGATGCTGGAAAAGAAAAGTTAAACACAGTTCATAGCCTTTCACCTCCTATTATTTAAAGAATATAAAATGAATAAACACTCCTCCATGCAGACCTGACAGATCATATTTGTAACAATTAAAAGGTTAGGTACACAAAAAGAAGAAATCTTTTCTATACCCAAGAAATTTCTTTGCTTATTAGCATACACAAAAAGCATGACTTTTAATAAAATTTGTGCTATTGTTTGCACAATTCAGCATAGCAGAAAAATGTGATGAGTGCTCCCACATTCGACATCAGTCCAGCAGTTCAGGATGCTTGCAGCAGCTGCCACAACACATCGTGCACTCCCTTGACACGCAAAGCTAAGAAGAAAGATGGTGTAGTGAATCACAAACCGCATCTCAGAGATCAGCAGAATGATTTTCCTATCAAGGATAACCAGGCTGTGGTTGTGGATACAATGGTCTGCTCTGAGAACAAACTTGTAGTCTCGAATGTGTCTGTATTGAATGCACGTGAGTACAAAGACCTTACTGAACAAATCAAGAATCTGACAAGGGCAACAGAGGAAAAAAATGATTGATTCCCCATCAGAGCCAGAAGAAAACGATTCTCAGAAAACTGCTATCACCACTGGGCCTTTCAGAGATGGGCAAGATCATGACACCAGGATGAGAGAAGATTAAACACTAATATGGCTAAATCTTCAGGTTAACAGTCTTCCAAGGTCAAACCAGGATACAGACGCAGGTATTTCAGTTAATCCTTTCTTTCAAGCTCAGAAAAATACTTTAATATTTTTTCTACTTCATCTACAAAAAAAAAAATATTTGTAATAAAACACTATTTGTTAATATTTACAAACGAACATCTTTTTCCCTCAGGGTAGATCCTCCAGAGTGCTCTTCCAGAATGATTACTTATCCTGGCAGTGGTACATGGAGAAGCCTTTATTCCCTGACACCTGCACAAAGGAAAATCTATTATGTCCTGCAGCCCCTGCCATTTCCTCCCACATGGATAGCTGACAGTGACCAAAGAAAGCTTCTGCCACCTCCAATGTTACAAATGCCAATGCAATTAGTTCCTACCACAGGTTCATCCAGTAAACAATCACAACCTTCACAATATCTCTTCAAGTTCTAATTTTAATAACGTGCTTAACTGAACTATTAGCCGAACTCTGTGTTTTGGTTATCTGTCTGGCTTAATACGTGAGACAAAACTGTTAAGGTGTATAGGGACCCAAAACACTTGATACTTAGATAAGGAAAACAGCAAAGAACAACACGTCCTACAGTTTCTGAGAGAATGAAAATCCAGTAAACTTTAGAAATGGCAGTAAAGCAAGCTTTGGATTTCCCCATGTTGTTTGTGCTTGCAGGCAGGATTTACAGGGTTACAAGGGAAGGTAGGCACAGACTCAGTATTTCAAAAGTCACAATGTGGTCAAGCAAACAGCACACAAGGAATCCATAACTATGGATTGTTTTCATGCAACTCTTATCAGCTCATATCGAATCACTGTTTTGAGATTTTTGTTTTATTTTTTGGCAATACCGGAAATGACAGAAAGTTGCTCTCATTTACCACTGAAATTAACAAAATGCCTTTGTTTGTGCCCATGCTTTGCATGACAGCCCCTTTGCCTTTCTAGCAAGGCCACAGCTATAGAAAAACCTAGGCCCACCTGCTGCATTCCCTGCAGAGCCTGCTGGAGAAGTTTCAGCTGCTGCTCTTTGGTTGTGTCTTCATCCCTGCTTGCTTTGCCATGCTCCTGTTTCAGCAGTTCCACCTCATTCCGGTAGGCATCCAGTTGCCAGCGCAGGCTATCATTTTCTTCTTTTAGGGCTTCCACCTGTGACACCAGTGCTGGAGAACAAAGCAGAGTTGGGGAAAAGAAGTCACGATGTGCTCTCCCCACAGTGTAGACAGCTCTGTGGCTCACAGCTACACAGTTACAAACCCAAATAAACAAAATAAATTTATTGCAACCACTGTTCCTGATGTCTCTTTAGGAAAGAAGCTGCTCTGGACAAAGAATAACTCCTTAGTAGAAAATATCAAATATTCTAATATTTCATGTACATATCTGCAGCCGTTACCTTGCTGCTTCACCTCAACTAAGTAGGATATGACAAGAAACAATCAAGAAGTGACAGGTATTTCAAGCATTACGATAATGCAAAATCTACGTGAAAGGAATGAATGAGAAGCCAGGCACCAAATGGAGCCACGATAAATGATGTAAAATAACAGCTGGCTGGGAGAAACAGCCCTCTGCTCTCTCTCATAACATAACCTTCAAATGCAAAAGGAAGAGCATTTTGTATGGTTTATATCTACGATTGTAGGGTTTGCTGCAACAGAACATATAGCAGCAAATTCAAAAAGACATCAGGGGTTTGGAAGAACAGCAGTAATAGCCAAGGTAAAGCATCTGATACCAACATAAATAGCTATAAAATCCACTGCTTAAATACTGAAGTCCATCAATACCACGCTTGTCTACAGCAGGTTTCTTAGTTTCTTCTAAAGTCCTGGCACTGTCACAGTGTTATGACCTTTTCTTTGTCCTTCAGAATTTGCATGAATACACACAAGTTTAACAAGGTTAATACAAGGCAGAACACATTAGAGAGACTGTACATAAAATTTTAAACCTCAGCAGCAGATAAACAGTCAGATCTGAGTGGGGCTAATAAAAGACTCCACTGAAGAGACATGTGTTTTATGTAAGAGCTGCAAAAAGTGATTTTACCTGATTCTTCTGTTTCTTTCATCTCTGATGGATCTTCTATTTCTTCATCAGACATTTCCATTTCCTCCTCTCTTCGAATACCCATTAGCTCATCATTATGAATGTTACGGATTTCCTAAGGTTCAGAAAGCAGGTTTTTTTCAATACAGATTATAAGGAACCAACTGGACGGATACAGAAATGCTGAAATCTAAGTCTGCAAACTGCAACTCCATGATACAAGAAAAGGGAAACGATAGAAATTTTTGGCACTGACTACTAAATCTAGAACGATGTCTAGCATGAGTCAATCTGTCAGCACTACTGGCATTACTGATTCCTCCACCTTCCTTCTATTCTTCACCCCAGGGCAGGCAACTAGCCTTGTCTGCAGGGTTCTTTCTTGGTTAACTTTGTTCCCCACATGCCCTGCTTGACATCTGTACAACTCTCTTGCAGCCAGTGTCATCCCCTCCTCACATACACAGTATGCAACCTGACACACCTCCCTGGCATTTCTTTCTCCTGCCACACAACGTACTCTGCACCTTCCTGAGCACTGGCCTGCAGGGTGCCCGGTGCCATGAACCTTGTCGTGCTGCAGTATGATCATAGCTGTGATCCACAGTGCTGCCTCACTCTGTTCCTCTGTGCTGCGTGCCTGCTCCACACAGCCGCGTGGCTACAACAAAACCTACCTGAGATGGAGATCGTGCCAGTTAGATGAGGGAATTGCAAGTACACAGATAGAGGCCAGACACTGCCCAGGCACCTTGTAACTCATATCAACCCTGGTGAGCTTCGAAGCTTCTCTCCCTTCTGCATCTGTGCCAACTACCAGGGCTCAGCCTGCACCACAGTGACTCCCCCTGCAGTTGCTGAGATCCTCCCTCCTCTGTCGCAGCCTTGTTCCACCTTAGGGATCAGAAAGGAACTGCGACAGTGCCCTCTGAGAGACCCCAGCTCCTGCTCACGTGTCCTTTCCATGCCTTTCACCTTGTCCAGGCAGAGCCAGCCAAACTCACCCATCCCTCAGCTCTGTCCCCTACTCAGGCTGGAGAGAACTCTGCACAGACCCACACTGCCCTGTTGGCAACACAAGGAAATACTTAGCCAGACTTACTCCCCTGCACAAAGGCAGCACAAGAGATATTCAGAAAGCAATGGCCAGTATTCAAGACAACAGAGGTGCCAAAAATACTCACTAGAGGCTAGCACAGCTGGCCAAGTCTCCCTACCTGATGTCAGCTTACCCAAACTTCACTCAGATTACACATCCCAGAAACAGCTGTAGGAGAAAAGACACAGAAGACCTACTTTTGAAATAAAATCAATGTTCAGCTCTTTGCAGATTTTACTCTAATGGCCTGAAGCTTTCAAAAACTCTGCTTGCTAGCACCAAACACACCTCAACCAAGCTCAGCCAACAGGTGAAATGCACATCCTTTCAGTTTGGGTGTGTGGATACCTTGGAGACTGCAATGGGAAGAGGGTAAGAACAAGGCAGACCAAAGCATGAGGGACAGGGCTGGCTGCAGTTCCAAAACACCTGCTGCCTGCCCTGGGCTTTCCTCTGATGCTATCACCCACAGGATTAATTCCAACAAAAGCTGTAGCAAGAAGATGCATATTAGGGGTCCACCTTCCTTCAAGAAAAGACCCTGATAAGGGAAAGAAAGCTGAGCCTAGTAGCAAGCGTCTCTGCAAGAGGCCTCACCACTGGTCTCACTGCCTCTTCACACTGGGAGAACTTACCTTGGAACAAAAGACCACTCCAAATGGAGAGAGCGCTCCCACCCCAGTCACGGCAAGCAATCTCAGGCAAGCACAAAACAGAAGTGCTAGGGCTCAAAGAGGAGGCATAACCTGAATCAAGACTCTCCAACTATCTTTTTTTTGGTATAAAACAAAACACTAGCTCCTCCTTTACATCTGCTAAGAAAGGATTGACTAAGTGGGGTTTGGAAAGGAAGTCTCAGAAGTGCAGTCTCATGGGGAGGTTCACAGATGCAAAATTCCCAGGAAAACAGTCATTGTGGAGGATCAATCACCTGTTTGTTTTTTTTTGTAATTTTTTTTTTACCCAAGTGGAATATTATCCAGCTCTACAGATATTCACATTTTTCTCAGGTTGCAGCTATCATGAAAGGTGGCCTGCAAATACCTACCCCACCGTCACAAATGACTTCTGGATAAACAGTTACCACCAACTTGTCAACTTTGCCTAGATCAAATTTACATTTGATGTTACAAGATCTTTACAGTGAAAGATGACTTCTGGCTTTTTTGGAATAAACTTGTTTTCTCAGTTTGTAATAAGGAACTCAATACATCAGAAAAACACAGAACCACAGGAAGATTTATGCTGTAAGCAGTCCCCCCCAAAGTATCTAAATTAATCCCTGCCCTGTTCAAAGAAGTGTTCCCTGCAATCCCAGATCAAGTGTTGTCCAAATGCTTCATGAACTCCAGCAGGCTCAGTGCCAGGACCACTTACTTCCCTGGGGAGCCTGTCCCAGTCCCCGACCACCTCTGGGTGAAGAACTGTCTCCTGATATCCATCCTTGTTGCAGCTTCAGGCCATTCCACCTTAAACAGTGGAAAGCTGCTGGTGGGGGCCCTTCAGCTTCTTCTTCCCCAGGTTACAAAAGCCCAGCTCCCTCAAAATCCTGGCAGATACCTGCTGGGCTGCCACTGATTCACTGTCATCTTTCTCATATGGGCGGCTGGAGACAAGAGAGGGGGGCAAAGCAGTGCAACTGTGGTTTCCCTGGTGCCAAGCAGGGGAAAAGAATCAAGCCCAATCCCATTGCTCAAACACAGGCTGGTTAAGTGCACTTCCTTTTAAAGAGCCTCTCTCCTACAAAAACTTAGTCTGTTCAGTGAGCTACATTCTTTAATACACTCCTTTTAATAACCAAGGAATTGTTAAACAGTTGCTGCTTAACCTCCCAGCAAATAAAGGCTGTGATCTTTTCCACTGATCAGTCTCATTGTTGTGAATTTCCTGATCTCTATCCACATAAATAAATAAATGATTGCTCGACCTTACTGAAAATTATCATAATTTATTCTCCAACATCCCATATGATGATGAGTGAAGAGCAGCAAGGAGATGGATATGTCCACATCCCCAGACAATTCTCCTTTAGTATACAATTTCTACGGTGTTATAGTCTTGTAAGGAGAATGTACAGAGAAGATATTGTGTCACTAATTCTGTACTACCCACAGTGCATGAGTAGTGTGGAAGACAAATCTTAGAAGTCATAGGAATGTTCCTCACAGAAATAAACAGAACCCAAATAGAAAACTTTATCATGTTTCTGCTTGGCAGACAAATCATGTTCTTAGCTCAGATCTATCGTTTATTTATGCATGGCAGATGGGATATGCGTAGAGAGGTTTAATCAGATACTTGATGCACTTCTTCTGTTGCTAATATTACATATAAATTGGAATATCAATGGTTATTAAATATTAAATTTGACTTCACTAGAAAATAAGGATGATGTATGTCACAAGTGCTTTGCACTTGCACCTGAGAGTGCTGGATTAAGCACCATTTCACCAAAGCAACCCTGCAAAATCTGTCCTATATGAAAGCATACACTCATCTACTTCTTTCACATGCCCTAGAGTAAACACACATCTTTCACAGAAATTATCATCCTTTAGAGAATAAAAGCTTTCTCCTTAGACGCTCATTATTACAGGCTTAGTTAAAAAAAGATGTGATCTTAATACAGTTAAGACTGAAAACACAGAGTAACATTTTCAGAGGTGGTTTAAGCAAAGCTGTTTTGCTTTATGCTGAAACAAGGCCAGGCAGATCCACACAGGTCTGAGATGGGTTTAGGACTTCATGAGGATCCGGTGATAAGCTACAGAACAGCTCTGGAGCTATCACAGGTCATGGCTGGTAACTACAGTGTTCTTGCGGAGTTGTAGCTACCTCACATAATCAGTGAACTCATTTAATACTGTAGCTTTTTAATACAAAAAAACAGAGTATTTTAAAAAATATTTAAAATATTTGTGTGCCGTTTCTTCCCTGTTCTGAACATTATCAGTAAAGAAGTGATGATGGAAGTCGTTCCTTCCATATCCCTCACAACACACTACATAGCACTGGGGTGCTCTAACCACACAGAGGACTTTAGTACAGCCTAACCTTCAAATGCCTGAAAGAAATCAACATACGAGTTCTGTTCTACAACATTCAGCAAGATCCAAAGTGCATGAAAGGTGCAGAAGTGTCCTGCAGAAAGCTACGTGCCTAGACTGGCACGCTCCTGGGATCTGAGTAGAATTTATGTGCTCTCTGGCTTGGTGCTCCACCAGGAGAGACCTCCGCGACAGACACCACAACACTGCAGAACAGGATTCCAACGTCACACTGAAAGAGCAACTGAACAAGAAGCTGCGGTTAAAAAGCTATCCTTCCTCTTTAATTGCTATTTTACTGCTTATATATTTGAGTTCTTTTTACTGTGAATAAACAAACACTTCAAAATGCACACCTTTTACCACGGCCTGCACCAGGGTGGGTGTCATGAAGTGTCTCCAGACTTTCAGTTCTACCTAATCTATGCAGACAAACTAGAAATACTGAGAAAATACTGCTAGAAATACTGAGTCTGATCCACAACAGGGAGTCAAAACATCTGGTCTTCCAGAGAATTATTGGGCAACATCAGGCAAACGCTTCTTTATTCACTATCTCTCCTATCTCCATCTCAAGAGGATAAATCCACTAATGACTGCACAGGGCTCCGAGAAGTCATGCAATGAGGTCCAGCAGTCAGCAACCTTTGCCTTCCAAGCAACAAAAACAAATCAAAGAAAGAAGAAAATCCAAAGCCATCAAGCGGACTAGGATTTCTCACCCAAACCTGACTACTCAGCAGTGTATGGAGACAAGACACCATCACCTATTTACACATCTGTCATGGGAACACTTAGACAACAGTGCTAAACATCCAACTCCCAAGTCCCTCAGCCAAGGATGCTACCTCATGCATTCAGGCTGGTATTCTCAGCATGGTTTGGGGAACACTGGAAACCAACTGGGCTGTAAATCATCTTAAGGTCATGCTGAGATGAGAAAGCATATGCTTTGCCAAATTTTCAAAACATAAATGACAACATCATCTCTAAATTGCTGGTGTTTTCACAGTGAATAAAAAATTGCTATCTAAACACAGCAGGGTTACTTTAAAAGGCAGGTAATTTTCATAGCAGGTTTTTGTTTTGTTGTCGTTTGCTTTTTCCTACCACTTAGAAGACATCTGTGTGCTGCCAGAAGTAAAAACTGATTCAAGCCTCATCCAACTTAAAAAGGTTAATGAGCAAGAAAAATACAACTTCTTGCTTTTTCTTTCAAAACTATTCATACCCCAAGGTGACAATACTTCGGTTACCACTTTGAGCATTAGCCTTTCTTAGGAAGGAACACAAAAATGAGACTCTATGGAAGAAGAGCTCTAACCTACCATGGGGCTCTTCTGTTCCTCTTGGAAGCCCTCCACATTCCCAGGAGCATAACAATCTCCTCCAGCCTTCCTCAGGCCGGACACAGAGCATCAAGATGTGCTCCACTGCCAGGTGCAGCCAAGCAATGGGACATCCCTACTACACAGGTGACAGAAGGCAGCATATATTTCATCTCAGACTCCAGGAAAAATATCTGACAAAATCATCACTTTGCAGAGACAATCTTTCTTTATCTTAGGTTTACTTTTTCTGATGTTGTATCTGAATCACAGAAGATCAGATAAGGGACTGAAGACTATTCTTCCTCTTGCAGGAACAGCAGTTTGAGTAACAATCCTTCTTCCATTATCCCCACCCTTGCCACCATTTTTAAATCCTTTTTTCACTAACAATGTTGCTGCATGACATAAATATATGAATATGAGAACATCTTGCCTTAAGTTTTCAAGACTGACCAGCTGCAATTATTTCAATCTCTCAAATCTTCCAAGAAAAACGTGAAAAAAGCTGATCTCAGTGATGATACTTGTTTTCTTTAGTATCTCTCTAGAAATACTTCTTGCTTTAACATTAAAAACAGTAGAAAACAGATCTATATTTATTATTATTTTCACAACTTCAATTGACATACAGATCAATATATTGCTTCTAGTATCAGAAGTACAATGAGCAAATTTATTACCTGCAACACAAGAGACGACTGAGTAATTCCCATCTTACACTGTGAATTAAGACGTCATTACCCATGTGAGCATTGTGCAAACATAAAATCAATATCCTGACATGAAAGAGACTGGCTGCAGAATCTAACACAATAGAAAATTACCAACCTCTGCTTGTTTGCACCACACGCTGATGTTCTTACGCTGAGCTTTCGTGAAATGGTCCCAAGCCTTTTGTTTGGAGGCAGAATGGTACACGGCCACTATCTGCTCGACTGTAGTATCAAATCAGCAGTCAAATCAGGCCAGAATATCATCCAGAGAGGGCGAACAAAGGAGTAAAGGAGTAAAAGAGTGGAATCAGGCAGGTGGTTTGGCTAACCTTTTGTCATAACACTGTACTGTGCTGAAGCCATGCTCAGGACTCTGTGCCTGGAAAGGAAAGTATGGACTTCACCAGGCCACAATCAACTGGGAAAACTTCATCTGCACTCAAGTGGAAAAAATGAAGGCAGGTGTTGCACTGAAAAAACAAAACACTCAAACACACTGAGCAACACTGCTTGTTAGTGCAACAGATACGCCTAGGTAGCATGCGCTCTCTAACATTTCCTCTCACAACTGTGAAAGCTAGCACTTTGGATGTTCTTTCGCCCAAGGGGTCCAGTCCTAAAGAACACTGCACCAGCCTGAGCACTGCATCCAATCCATCAGCCATCAACTTTTTTGTTTCCTTAGGTTTCCTCCTAAAATATTTTGTTTCCTTAGGTTTCCTCCTAAAATATTTTGTTTCCTTAGGTTTCCTCCTAAAATATTTTGTTTCCTTAGGTTTCCTTCTAAAATATTTTTCTAAAAAATTTGCAGAGGTATTTTGGAAATATGAAGTGCCTCTCCTAGGATGAGAATTCACCCAACAGCAGAAAGCACACCTAGCTGTTTTTTTTTCCCCCACAAATGTAATCTTGTAGTAGGCATAACTCTAATGAAATAAAATCATCTCTCTGCTATTTAGATTAACTAATAAATCTGGAAGTGTCTCAGATACCACTAGGTGTTTTGTAGAGATGAGTTGCATGCTGCTGTCTATTACTACTTACTGTGCAGTGCTTACTGTATTGTCTTCTGGACCACATGCCCATATTTTTTACAGAATTTAAAAAGAAATAAAAAAATAAAATAAAAATCAAGTGTCAGGTAAGTAACAGACAAAATTACTGAATATAAAACCAAAATTAATACTGTTCATATGCTAGCCAAGGGGCTCAAGGAGACTTAGTACAGTTATGGAAAAAGTACTCTTAAAATAATCAGACTTACTTAAAGAAGGGATGTGTAAGAGGCAATGAGTGGTTTGAGGAACTGTTATAAATCACATTCTGGAATAGACCCAATGACTCTTCCTTGATTTCATGATTTAATAAAGTACTGGGACTTGAAAGACCCAGGTTCAAAATTCTACTCTGCAACACGTTTACACTAACTTCTTACATTGTGACTGAGAACAGAGTGTTGAGAACACTCTACTGCATCCTACCTTTGGTGAATAAATCCTGTACATTTCGCTGAGGCATCAGATTACCAGGAACTTACCTTGTCTGTATACAGAAGTGCAATGTTGAAAAGATGATAGAATTTCTAATAGACTATAATTAAAAGAGGAAAAAAATTAGGAATTCATGCTCTCCTCCCCCAAGATGTGGGCTCTGACGTCAATGAAAAGTTCCACAAGAAAGTTCTAATAAGTTAATGACATATGCTTATAAATTAACTGTAGCTGAGTAAAAAGGATTGCCATTTCTTTTTCCTGGAACTTTTTCAGTATGACCTCATCAGACTCTAGAAATTAAGCGTCTTCTCTACAAGAACAGACAACCAACATTCAGTGCAAAAATACTACTCACACTGAACCAGAATCCCTGAGAGAGCAAGTTTGAATTTCTCTTTAGCTTCTTCCATCTCCTTCTCATGAGCTGCCTTCTCATTTACCAGTCTGCGAATGTGGCTGTTGGCTGACTGAATCATAGAGTAGAAGTTGTTCGCAGTCCTTCTGTTCACTTCTCCACGCTCTATCCAGGTTAGCAAGGTCTGTACAGCTTCTGAGAACTTTGCGTCATCTGCAGCAAGAAAGGACATCTTTAGACCATGGAAGTGCAAGGTTGCCTGTATAGATTTCAGATCCTTTCCCTGATGTCACTGAACTACTCTCTTTCAAAGGTCAATTTATAGTGGCAAATCTGGATTCTTGAAAGCACAGTATTATCCAAACACAAGACTACACAAAGGAATGTAAGTCTAATACCAAGCTGACAGCAAATTGTCTTTTGAGGCACAAAAAGAGGAGAAAATCAACTGCTAACAACCTACTGGAAAACTCCATATGCCTATTTAGACATATTCTTTCATGACAGCAAATATTCTCTCACTGGAAGAGTCAGGCCACAGATTGGGTTTAGGCTTCATAAAAGGTCTTGGGACTTGGGCCAGTCATTTTAACATAAATAAATTTTGGAAGAAACCATTGTACTAAAATATACCTTCGTTTTTACAAAAAGACAATTCTGAAAAAGAGATAGCTGGGAGAGCAGCTCATGGCACGGAGCTGAGAGCTAGGCACAGGAGACGCACTGGTGCAGTAAGGCTTATAAGAATCTTCTGTTTATACTCAGAAGCCACAGGGAACACTGAGCAGCTTGTGTGCAGCCTGAGGGCTCAGTTTGAATGGTCTTTCTTGGGAAAGCAAAAAAAAAAAAAAGTATTATCCATCCTGTCTCACTGCCAAAATTCATATTCTAGTAAAGACCAACAAATATAAACTTCAGCCCAGGCAGTTAATTAAATTATATTAAACACTAAAAAATCAGGATCATCACAGAGCCAGTAAATTAGATGAGGGTAGATGATAAAGAAATACACAACAAATGTGGCAGCTGCCACAACTGCAGATGGGGAGAAAGAGATGTATTCTTGATATTAAAACAAAAAAAGTCCAGCAGCACACATCCTTGTATTAGCTGTTCCAGGGTCGCAAAAGGGAAGTCTATGCCACCTCTTCCAGAATATAAGTGATGAGATTTTTAAATCCATCTCTGTAACAGTCCAACAGCATTTTCCCCCTATATTTTCTGTTTTCTTACTATTATAAGTAATCACCACCAGCTTTCTTTGTGTAAACTTTAACATGCAATGTGAAGCACGAGGAAAGTTACAAAACTACACCACCACCTCAGTTCTGTAAGAATACCACTGGAGAATACAACTCCCTACCTCAGTACCTGTGCAGACACGTGCATGCCCACACAACCACCTACCTTTTAGTTTCTCAGCAATGATGCTGCACTCGTGGTCAGAGTAATGGACGACAGGAGGTGGGGAGGGCGGGCGGAAGCGTTCCTCTTCCAGCCTCCTACGATGGCGCTCCTCTCTTGCCAGCATCCGCTGCTTACATTCCCACTCATACAGGTCATCCCGAGCCTGTGCAAAATCCACATGCAGGCGCCCAGTGTCCTTCTTGTCAGTGCTGGAGCCCAGCCTGATGCGATAGCCTGGTGGTGATAACAACAGCGTTCAGGTAAGACAGGTGGCTCGCACAGGGCAGTATCTCAGGCTCCATAAACCTAGCAGGACCCACCTGCGACTCCCACAAAGCCAGCAAGTCCCTGAACAGAAGAGTTTATTGAAGAGCTTAGTGCACAGAGTGACTCTGGAAGTTGAACTCTGGAGGTGATTCTCAGAGAGAGGCTGTTAAAATATGGGCTAGATAGACAGGGAGGTGAATCAAAAAAAATTGGGGCAATCCCAAGCCCAAACACAGGCTGGGTGGAGAATGGATTGAGAGCAGCCCTGATGAGAAGAACCTGGGGGTGTTGGTTGACAAGACCAACATGAGCTGGCAATGTGCACTTGCAGCCCAGAAAGCCAACTGTGCCCTGGGCTGCACCAAAAGCAGCGTGGCCAGCAGGGCGAGGGAGGGGATTGTCCCCCTCTGCTCTGCTCTTGTGAGAACCCACATGAAGCCCTGCATTCAGCTTTAGGGCCAACAGCACAAGGTGCTGGGAGGTGTCCCTGTCCCTGCATAGCTGATCGTTAAGGTCCCTTCCACCCTAAGCCATTCTGTGAGTCTATGAATTCACAGGGAAATGAGAGCTACTGCAAACTTTTAAAGAAACACTCAGCTTCCTCTATAGAATTTACTGGACATTTACCCAAGTAAGATGGGGATGGGCTCTGATTGTACCTCATCCCAATATTTTGCAGAGCACCCAAGGTAACAAAGCATTGCTATCTTTCCTATCAGGCACAGCTTTCAGATATTTAAGCAGAATTGCAGCAATAGCACAAAAAGACATGAACTGACACGACATGAGACAAATCTTCCAACGGCAACAAACAAAGCCTTTCATTGTAATTATAGAGACATCATTACATCCATAGCCCAGAATTTTAAGCTGCCGTAACAGACAAAAATACACCTACCAGAAAGATAAAGTGCTTTGTCCACCATGAATTCCTCAGCAAAGCGGATATGACAGAAATTCTTCTTACTCTTCCGAATAGCTATGACTTCTCCACACTGTTCAAACACTTCCATAATGATCTGCTCAGTCCCATTTTCTGGCAGTCCTCCAACAAACACGGTCTTACAGCCTGGGGGCCTCTCTCTTGTTGCTGGAGGGGGGAGATCTGAAAACAGCAACAGAAGGAAAAGAGGTTAGGTTTGTCAGAACACTTCCTATTCATTTGCCCATGTGCCCTAACAGGGGTCCTGGATTCCTTCAAATGTATGATTAGCAAATACTAGCAAATCATACTAGCAAATGTGTGATTAGTTGTATTTGACTTGATTAACAAAGAGTTGTACAAGCATTGGTGAGGTGCTCCACAAGAGCAAACACATTTACCATCCTGTTTCCAAACAAAAGATCTCAGGAGGGTGAAGCTCTCCAAACACTTTGCCTAAGGCTCACTGGTTCCTATCATAAAACTTGAGCAGCAGCTAGGACCTCAAAAAGTTATCACAGGAGGTGTTACACAAACACAGCTTCAGGGACTGTCCAAACATACAGAATAAGTAGAAAACATGTACAGAGGATTCTAAAGCTATACTGCAGGCTGTAAAATCTGTGCCCTGAGAGTGTGCTGGCAGGATTTCTGCAGTCAGGGAAAGCCTTGCAAAGCGCTGTGGATTGTTTTGAAACAACCTTCAGTTGCCTACACTGTAATCCCCAAATCCAATAGTATTTTTATTTAGGTATCTTTCACTGGATGCTGAGATGCAAGACTAAAGCCTTGAACAACATTCAATGATTTATTGGTTGAATAACGTGTATGGTACTGGACTGTGGCCAGTGTGCTAAGGGACAGGTATGCTTGGGATAGGTAAGATAATCAGTGCTGTGCTTAATTACCCTGCTGTGGTCTCTTACGGACAGGCACTGCCCAGACAGTGAGGGAACTGTCAGCTTTTCATCCATCCACAGTAGGATGATCCTTGAACACTGCTGACTTTCTGCATTACTTACAAATAAAAAGCTGTTTCCAGGACAGTGAGATGTTAGTTTTCTCTTTTTTTTGTTCTTTGTTTTGAGGGAATGGTATACTAATTGATATATCACAAGACTAGGCATTACCAGAGTTTTACTTAAAATGCTGGGCACAGGAACATCACAGACTCTCACTCCTGGGAGCCCATCAGATTTGGGTGCCATCTGGTGGCACCTTCTTGTGAATTATATAGTGACATGCAGCTAAAAAAAAAATCTGCATCTTCTCCACATAGTTAGCATCATATTTCCAGGGAACATCATTTTTCTGAAAAGATTAGGTGAATTCCTCTTTTTCCAATCAAGAATATCAAAGCTCTCCTGCCTGAAACAGCCCCACAGACTTCTGCAGGGCCCCAACACTGTGGCTGAGCTACACAGGCTCAGGGCAGAAGTATGCCTGAGATTGCACTTCATACTTCTCTCTCCCAGTTCATAACTTTTGTTTATTTTTCTACTTGAAAATTTATTGTTGATGCTTTACTGGGTGTGCTTCTCTCTTGCTGCTGGTCTGGCAGTAAGCACAGCTCACAGGATCTGGCACCTTCTCTGAAAACAAGGCAAGCAAAGCCCTGCTTGCAGGCAAAGCTCTGGCTACCTGGCACACAGCAATCTCAGGAAGACTGGGGGAGTGCTTGCTGCCAAGTTGCTTGCATTAACATGAGGGCTCACGCCAGGCTCTGCCATATGTTGGTACCCACCGCAGAAAGCAGAAAAAGGGAACGTGATCATGTGCAGCTCCTGCCAACCCCAGTAACGTGAACCAAGTGGAGGTGCCCCATTCCAACCACAGGGTGACAAAGGGGCCATTAAAAGCTGTTAACTCATTTCACACATCTTGCAAATAAGTACCTTGTGTGGGAAATCCAGTCTCATGACAAGCACATCAGAATGGCTACACTACTGAGTGTTCAGTATTTTTCCTATTTTCTTCGAAGGGAAAACTAAGACTTCTAAGACCTGCCCTCTCCCTCTGCAACAGCACCTTCCTGTTCGAATCAGAGTCAGTTTAGTGAAGTGATAAATGAAGCAGTACAAGCAGCATCCCACTGATAATGCTGTGGTAGATCTGCAACCTCTGCTCCTGCTAAGCTGGCTACAAGCAAGGAGGATTCAAAAGCAACTGTTACATCTTGACATGAACTTTGCTGACAGCAGGTACAGGCTCCTGCAAACGTGAGATGCATTCCTGAATCTTGATTAGGCCAAGAACTATGTCCTTGCTCAACTGCCAACAACCTCCCACTGCTACTGGTCTGCTCAGAGTAAGATTACAGCACTGCAGTGCCACAGCTCAACAGTGCTCTGTGGATGACGTTAATCACATTAGGTCACGTTTCTGATTTTTCAAGTCAAACACTGATTGCACTGCAGACGGTCACGTAACAAGGAGTGACCAAGGCCCCAGCACCAGTCAAAAAGATCAAAGGAGAATAAAACATCCCCATGGAGTTCATATGTTCTTTCCAGTGGGGAGGCAGAGCTGATCACTGGTGTAATTAATACAGTTAAGGTGTTGAGGAACATTTGCCCAATGTGCCCTTTGTAAGTACAGCCTTGTCCTCCCAGTCTCCTAGGTGTCCAAGTGTGCTGTGCACTTCCATGGAACATACCAAGCTTTGCTCCATGTCTAACAGGAGTACCCAGTATTGAGAAGGTCCCTCCTAAATCTGAAACAGCCTCGGCAGTGTTTTAGATGTGATGTAGGCCCAATACAAAATTATGGCAAGATGTACATGATGCACTCTGAGAGCAGCTTGCACAGTTCATGTTTTTCATTACATATACAACAAAAGGAAGCATTATAAAGCCTACAAGCAGGAATGCAAGCCAAACTCAAGAAACATTAATTACAGAAGCTTGAAGAAAGTGATCTGCTCATTATGATATCCTCCCTCATGTGATAACTAGCTTTAGCAGAGGAAAAATGTTTGAATATGTAAGATTGCAACCTAGACCCCAGAAAGAGAGGCCACCAAAACACTCAGAAAGATGCAGACCTGCATTTTATTTTTACATAAAGACATGGTCTGAGGTTGCTTTCTGGCAAAAAATGTAAGCCCACTCTCCCCAGAGCAGCAACAGGTCTCACTGTGGTATTTGGCAAAATACTGACCAGCTCCAGGTTACCACCCAGCTGGCTGCTGGACTTAGCACTCTTAAAAGCTCTAACAGACTCTCATGGCCACAACACTTTATTACTAATTAGCAGACTAGGAACTAGCTTCACACCATCATTTGGCAAAACTCAACTACATGTAAACTCTGTACTGCAGCTGTACACATTTCACACTTACCTACTCGAGCTACACCTGCACACACAGATCGATACCACCTATAAAAGTGATGTTTATGTAATTATCTACGTGATTTAGGTTAGAACTCAGAAAACAAGAATGACATGTTCCCAGCAGGAACATTCTTTGATTCCCCCTACAGAATAAGGAGCACAGAAAGAAGTCAGGTAGGAAAGCTCCTTCCTCAGGAGCAACACTAATAGGAAGAGGAATCTGATACACCCATTATAGTACATGCCAACATGGTAGCCTCCACTAAGAAGTGCTGAAAGCTGTCATTAGATGTTCAGTGAGGTTCAAGAACAATTTCAAGTTATCCAGATGGAATCCACAATCGTGATAGCCCTGTAACAAATCTCAGGGGAAAAAAAGGAAGTCTGCTCCTCATTTTTTTCTGATGAGGAAGACAGCCAATGGAGCCCAGATGGTAAGCATTATGGGGATTTAAGGTCTACTGTGCATTAGAAGGCAGATTCCTGCAGAACACCAGCTAGAGCTCACTATCTCAGGCTCCCACCGTGCTCATGTGGAACACAGCTGGGTAACTGCAGTTTTTGTTAAGGCTGCTCTTGAGTTTCTGTTGCAGCATGCAGTCCACACTGAACATTATTTGTCAAACATGCTTTATTTTCTGAATCAGCCATAGCTGTGGAAAGCAAAACAACCACAGCATTAGCATCAATGACTTTTTTTCTGAACCCTAAAAAAATGAGGAAACATTCCTTTAATTCCGTGAGACAAAACCACTGAGATCAGAAATCACCTGTTATTTAGATTTTTCAGGATCGGGAGACAGAGCTCATGAGCATGTCTTCACACTAATGCATGTGCACCAGCACGTGGCAGAAAAAAACTGCAACAGAAACGCTCCCCCAGAGGCATATGGGGCTGCAAGCATGGGATAAGGCCAAGGAACACTTTCCCCAGCAGACAAGAGGTATTAATATTGCAGATGGCACTTATGTCCCACCACTATTCAGCTGTGTAGTTTCCAGTTCTGGGGACTGAAATATTTTCCATCGCAATCCTTATTAATCTAACTGAACTGTAAACACTATTTATTGAAATTACAAACACTCAAGGACAAAAGCAGATTTTTCCTGCAGCTCTGTCACCTGTTTTTCAGCATCATGCTTTTGAGCATGGTGACTCACCCCACAGCAGCTATGTCCAGGCAGTGCAAGGGCTCTTCTCTCATATTCTCACATTTTTACATACATATTTTTATACACACACATATTCATATACAGATAGAAAGAAGATAAAACATAAATAGACACTTACGTGGGTTAGGTGGGAAGAGAGTGCAGCTTTTGCAGTGAATGATCTCCTTCACAGCAGGCATATCTGGAGGAATGGGAGGAGGGACTATTCCCAAGCCTGGCATCATGGGGTTGATTGGAGGGATCCCAGTCATCATCCCAAGAGCAGGATCAAAATCTAAATGGGGGAGAGAATAAGGGAGTCAGTTTTGGACTTAAACAGTAATTGTTTGTTCAGACAGCAAATTAAGTACTCCACCCACATGCATCAGTGAAAATTAGCTGAATAAACAACAACACAGAGGGATATAATTCACCAGAAAATTACATTTATACCCTTAGAAAAACTTAAAAAAAAAACTATGTCAATTGCCTCAGCCAAACAGACTTTCTCAGTTAAATAAATTATTTCCCTTTCTAGTACATAGATACCATCTCTTATCTAACATCAAAACCTTTCCCAGTAAGTATTATATTGCCCATATAAAAAAAATCTATGATGTATGGAAACAGTGTAAAAGCAAACTCAGCTCAATTTTATTAAGTAGCTAAGTAGTGCAGACAGCTTGTGACATGGTGCACTAGACAAGTGTAGGAATTTCAGCAGCTAAGAATGTGCCAGCAGAAATCTGGGTAAAATGCACAGGAGCATTTAAGGAAATACTCTACCATTAAGTGTAACCTGCAATGGTTACACATCTTACTCTGCTTAACTTGTTTCTAGGCTTTATTTAGTATTCTGACTATATCTGAATAAGTAGCATTTTATTCTGACTTACATTTAACCTCCAATGCTAACTAAAGCTAAAGAGAATTATCAAACGAGAGGTATTCTATCTGTTCTGAAGCTGTGAACCCTGAGGAAGCAGTACTTGCATGCAACCAAAATAGAAACCATTTACATAAATTCCTTAGAAAGAAAGCTCACAAGTTTGAGAATGTCAGCAGCTAAACTGTAAAGACAACCAACACCACCAGGGCCAGCTGGTACTATCAGGTTGAGATCTCAGGAATAATTTCCTCTTGCAGGTGCACATCATCTTCTCTACTGTCTACCACCATTCCTCTCTCTGTAGCAGAAGAAACTCCGAGGATCTAGGCAATCCCTAAAATACCACAAAACATACCACAAAACACTACCACCGAATATATTATCCTGAGCACTACGGAACCTCTGAATCTGCCTGCTTTTTTCAGATGTAGGCAGATAAGATTTGTTTTGCAAGGCACAGATGAAAATTACAAATAGGCAGAACTGAGTGGTGCAAGGCAGCACTCACTCTCCTTTGATCCTAAGCTGGCATTGTTTCAGATTCTATTCACATCCATTAGGCAGGCAAGCAGCTTTGTACTCTTCTCTTCGCAAATACTACTTAGAAAAAGCTTTGGCTGAACAATAATCTGAATGCAAGACAGATTTTAGAGTACAAATGGGATGTCTGAATTTGGTAGCTGAATTTTATTTTCCTTTGTATTTTGAAGTATTTTATCTGGGGCTACATTTCTACACATTTTATTTACAGTACAAGCATCACCATTTCACACCACACATGAACAGTGTCATAGTACAAACCCAAATCCTCTGCCATGAAACAGACTTTTCAGAGAAGGGAAAATAAACTTTCCTGACGCCAGTTGTGGAAAAAATGCATTTAAAGATACATGTGAATTTTATCCTTATGAGATATACTGGTTTATTCACAATCACTTAACGATGAGGTATCTAATCTGTGATACCTGGCTTGCAATGTGTGACATTGAAGTTACAGAATTTTAGTATTTAAACTTCCATGTAGATTTGAGAAATTATGCTGCTGAAAAGACCAGGCAGACAGCACTGTTTTCAGCTATTTTAAACAGTATTTTCACTTGTCTAAAAAAAGGATCAGCACATATGCTGGTGCCACACAACTCCCCTGAAACATACACTGGTTATTAGTTTACAGAGGAAATAGATTGCAAGGTACAACTTTCAGATCTAGGGTTAGGCTGGGGCTGAATGATCAATGATATACCTGTATGTCTGCTATCGTGGGGTAGGATTTGCTTCTTCTACTGCAATCCTCCATGCAAGCGTTCTTTGGGCTGGGGTTTGGCTCACAGGCTTGCAGTAGCAATACTTGTTTCAGATTTCAAAGGTTTACAATGGGATGCTTGTTGCCAAAAAGGAGAGAAGTGACACCTATGCCAGCAAACTCAATCCCAGCTGTGAAGTTTTGAACCTTTCTCACAAATACTGCCTATCCCAACCACACCCTGCCCATGCTGCAGGTAACGGAGCAGGTCCTGAGGTACCCCACTAAGAAGCACAGATGAAGCCATGCCATTTTGGCACACGCCCACAGCCCATCACTCCTCCACAGCTTGTGCTATGATAAACACAGCTTTGGTATCTTCCCACAGAAATCATTGTTGAAATGGCAAAGAAACTCATTATTTTCTTGGAGCTGTACTCCGAAACATCAGCAGGGACAATCTGGCCCTTGCCCACTACTGCCCATAAAAAGTATCTGCAAGGAGGAGGACTGGCAAAAGCTCACACTGCTGAGGCAGCAGGGAGGATGGGGGATAGGGAGCAGCAGTGATCTGCTGCAAAATGCAGGCTGCTGAAATGCCCATGTGTTAGAATCTAAAGGTCCTGCTTGTCATCTCTGCACAGTTTGGCATACGTACACCTATGAGATCAAGAGTATTTCACTGCTGGCCAGCAGAAAATAGACACTGAACGAAGAAAAACAAAACAGGAATAGAGTGTAAGTATCATTAAACATCAGAACTGATGACAGCCAAGTCTTCCGTCTTTGGGAAGCAAGGTTCACAATGCTATTGCAGGGAAATCACACTAGCTGGCAGCAAAAGGTGCAAAATATGGTGTGCTTCAGCCACCTGCTCACCATCCTTGGCAAGGACGGTGGCTCTTCCTCCCAGCCCTACTCTGGGCTACCTGCCACATATCCAGAACAGACAAGTGAATTCGCTGCTACTGCTTTTGTAAGCCTCTAAATTATTTTTCTTCATATTCTGTAATTCTTCATACCAATGTGAGCATGCAGTCTCCTATTGTCCTGGTAATTTTTTATTCCTTCAAGGTCAGTTGACAGTAATGGACATTGATGCCAACCAGAAAAAATCCTTAATGGAGGAACACAGTAGCAGAGGAGCTTGAGGAATCGGAAGGAGAAGAAATCTAGGACGGGTGTTTCTCTGATTAAGCTAGACCTACAGCTTCCTAAAAAGTGTGAATTGGTAGGATTATCAGAAGAAAAAGAACTGGCAGGGTAGTGAACAACCACATTGTAAAGAAAGGTAGGAAGCGTGTACACAGAGGGAAACGGAACCTGTGGTCTTTGGATCTGTGGCGACCTCCACTGTTTATTGCTCAATCAGCAAGATTCAAATGCTGGACAACTTGCCATCTTGCCTAGAGGTCTGCTCTTCCAGTTAAGAAACAAAGCCTGTGGCTACAGACCAGCACCTGAGAGGCTTAAGAAGCAAAATCAGAAGAGTCAGGCTCCATTTGTAAGAAAAAAATAAAAAAAGAAGGAAAAAAGTCTTCAAGGACTCTAACGAGTTCAGAAAACAGGCCTGGCAGGTGCTGTTTTGTTTGGTGAAAACTGGTAATCTTTAATACAAAACTGGCTTTACCTGGATGGCATGAAAGATGCTGTGTATTCATTTTAGATACTGCAATCCTGTCAAAGCATCTCCCAACTACATGCTTTACTTCATCTGTAGAAACAGTACTAAGCTAGTAAGTTCTGAAGCATTTTTAACCATTTTTTTTTTCTTACTGTGACCTGAAACTCTAATCTCACCTGGCTTTAAACAAAGATGGTCCACAGCATTTCAAGCTTCCACTGTCTCTCTCTTCTTTTTATTTTTATATAGATACTACAAATATGACTGGTCTAAACCTCAAACTATCATCAGGCTTGAGAACTGATCCACATTCACCAGAGCATTCTGCTCTTGCAATCAGATCAGAAAAAACATTGTACTCCTTCTAAAACATTCTCAGTCATTTGTGCTGGCTGCAGAACTCCTGATCCCAAGGTCTTCTCTCAAAAGGATCAGGATGAACACTACTCAGAAGACCAAAAGCCTTCCCCACTCTTACATCAGGGAATGGAAAACTGGCCTCAAACTTGTATACACTCCCAGTACAGACTTCTACTGACTTTCACTTGGCACATGTACATGAGCAGGAGAAAAAGACATAAAAGCATCAGTTTTAAAACACTGACCTTTGAATAAATCACTTGTAGACATTATAAGCTGTGTTTGAAATGCATTAAATGCCTACTGCATATAAAAAACATTAACTAAAGTGAAACAGGTTCTTCCCAAAGACTTGTTTGAAAGAAAAGGTGGACACAGTCTGGATAACTCACGTACCAGGCAGGAGGGGCTGTCCTGTCATTCCCATGGGAGCCATCCCTAGATTGTTCATCGCAGTGGCCCAGGCAGTTGGGTCTGACATTGGCAAACCCATCGGAATGGAGTCTAGGCTTAGATTTCTGCCACTATCTGCTGAGAGAAAAAAGGTGATGAAGAGCTCAGTGCATATCTTAAATTTTCTGCTGGACATACATTACTCAAGAAGGCTGTGAGGTATCAGCATACAAAAATAGATTTGACCCTAACATATAGAAAAGGGCCAACTGAAAAAAAAAATCAAGTAGATGACATTTCAGGGAAGCAAGTCTATGGAAGAACTGACTTCCAAAAGCACACAAATTACGTTTTGTCTGTTACAATGCACAGCTCTAAGGGACCTTGAAGGAACACTGATTAAAGATAAGAATTTATGAAGAAGGGACAAATGTTCAGCAGGCATAAACTGCCATAATTGCACTGAATTTGGAGATTGCCAGTCTGCTCAGGCAGAGAGTATTTCCACTCCCATTTGACGACATATCTTCCCTTCTAAAAGGAGAAATGAAGCAGAGAACAATGTTTCTGGCAGCAGCAGTTCCACTGTTATTTACTCAACATTTAGCAAAGTTACCTGGGGAACCAGGTGGAACCATTAGCATTATACAAATATCTGGCTTCATGTTAAGTACTCAAATGTGCAGTGATTTAGTGGGGTCAACCATGCCTTTAGCTGATTACTTCCATGTACCACCACCAAGACAAAATGCTTTTCTTTCTGTTTGCACAGAAAAGTTTATTGTACTAGTTCACTAACCATTTCCTCGTGGATTATGAGGACTTTAATCTGCTCCTTGTCCCTATCTACCAGCTCAGGGGGCTGAGTACCCAGAGAACAACTGGTCTCGCTGCTAAAGACTGAGGCAAAGAAGGCAGTAAGTACCTCAGCCTTTGCCTCATGTCTTGTCACCCTGTTTCCCTCCACATCCAATAAAGTGACTCCATCACCTCCCTGGGCAACCCATTCCAATGCCTGACTGCTCTTTCTGAGAAGAAATGTCTCCATATTTCCAACCTGAACCTCCCCTGGCCCAACTTGAGGCCATTCCCCTAGTGCTGTCACTAGTTATCTGCAAGAAGAAGGGCCTCTGCCAACCAGTCTCCTAAAGAGGCCAAAGTCGGCCCTCTGGAAGTTCAAGGTGGCAGCTTTGCTAAGCCTCCTCCTTACGTTTCCAAGGATCAAAAACTCTATTAATTAGTGATCGCTACGTCCAAGAGGGCCTCCAATCTTCACATCACCCAGAAGTCCTTCTTTATTTACAGGCAAAAGGTCCAGAGAAATAATGAAAAGAACAAGAATTCCTGATGCTACCCACTTGAGCCAGTCCTTTAGGACTGCTTTTGGACAGGGGACAGTCCTACTGGCTACATCTACATTACCTGTACTTGCAAATTGACCGAAGTCTCACTTCACCTGAGATATATTTGATAGCACGAAAGTGGAAGCCATCACCTCCTTTCCAGAGGGAAAAAGCAAATTCCCTCCAGTTCTCTTTTTGACACACTAGACAGGTCTCACACTTGCTGCATGTAACACACCTGGGAGAGGTGTGCAACTGCAAGGTACATTTGGAGTGAGAGACACTCACATGCCATCAATATGTTAACTGAACTCGAAAGCAGAACAATCAGGCTTTCACACCTCCAAAGAACTCCTGATGTTCGTAGCTTCTTGGTAGTAGAGGCAGGTAATGATTTTATAACACATCACACTATGCACTGCAAAACTGAAATTAAAGCTATGTCTTGTTCTACAATTGGAGAAAATGTCTCCAAGAAGATGAGAAAGCTATCTTCTTTAATAACTCTGAAAAGGAAAAGGAGCCTTACTTTGGCTGAAAAGAGATGTCTTAGGGCAAAACAGACAAGGGAAAGTGTTAAATAGACAATAATAGCTTCAACAAGTTTGGTTTTATTACATTCTCTTAACCATTAATGTCTCCATTCATTCAGACCGTTCTGCCTTCTAAGTGACTACTTTTCATTATAGTCATGATTTTAATACTGAGATATTGTTGAATTAGAAAAAAAAAAAAAAAAAGCATCTACTGGGACAGGTATAGTGATTCCACAATGGTTTTAAAAAAATACAAAACTGTTTTCATTTTTACACAGAAATACTAAAGATGACTGATTCAAAGCCATGTAAGAATGGAAACACAAACACTGGTCTGACTGCAAACAGCACCAGACCACAACTTTATTTCCATCTATCCAATGCAGAGCAATTTCTGCATTGACATCTTAGCACAGCAGCTGGTTTTGGTCTGCACTTAAGCAGATATCTTGTCCATTGCCAAATATTGAGCTGCTACATAGCTCACCTGGAGGAATGTTTGTTCTCTTCCTCTTCTTGCCCGGATCATTTCCATTCTCAGTTGGGCTTTCCAACACCCGTGTACCACTCGTGCTGCTGAACTGCAAAGATTTGCTGTTGCTGGCAGGATCAAAGGACAGATGGTTTAAGCCTGAAAGACAAAAACACATTCAGATACGGTTGTTATGGTTTGTGATGCTTCGGGATCACAGTAATAAAAGAAGTGCACAGTCCCAGATACAGCTGGTACCCTTCAGGCCCTGTAAGATATAAAACCAGAACAGTTAAGATGGTGTGAACAATTGAGACCTCCTTCGCCTGCTTCTGTGCCACAGAAAGCTCCCATCTCCTTCCCTTGCTCTAACCTCCACTCCACCCTAAAAGCTCCATCAGGGGAACTGATTCCTCCTCTTCTGCTTTGCAGTGAGAGGGTACTGAGCAAAAGCTGTACAGCTATTTAAGACGTGCTTGACACAGCACATAGTATGGAACCGTGGCAGGCTTAGATCCACACACAAAATTGACTGTAAACACAAACTCTGATAGCACACGATGCCAATTTTAGACTGAGCTGCCCATCATCCACCTTACAAGCTGAGTTACACCATGATCCTTGGAGGACACTACCCAGCTTTCCAGGATGGTTCCCAGCTGAAGGAGATGTCAAGGCCTGTACAGACCCATAAAGACCAGAATAAAGTGTTAAAAATAGGGTAACTTCTTAAATATTCTCTAGCCATAAAGAACATTCTGAAATACCAAGAAACA
Source organism: Anas acuta (assembly GCF_963932015.1). Classification (NCBI taxonomy): domain Eukaryota; kingdom Metazoa; phylum Chordata; class Aves; order Anseriformes; family Anatidae; genus Anas; species Anas acuta. The sequence continues at coordinate 7,049,938 of NC_088991.1, forward strand.
AATAGTCTGAATACTACTTAAAAATTACTTTGCTGATCACTCAACATCATGTTTGTTGTGCTTCCTGAAAGTTTTGAGTTTTTCCTCACTCACAAATATCCCCGTTTCCAGGCAGGACAAGTTATTTCAGTGCTGAGTCTGGCTTTCCCAAGAAATACCCAATGCTGTGTTTACCACGCTACACGTGAAGAAGGAGCAACAGTTAAGGAAGAGTAATATGATCGAGCAGAACAAAAGCTGCCAGAAGGAAAGCAAACGCTCGCTGGCGGGACAGCTTGTGCATTTCCCCCCATCCACCACAGATGTCCAAGCGCTTCAGGGACTCGCAGCTGAAGTCTCTACCTGTGCTCACACAGCCCCAACAGGCAACCAGCTACTTCAGATCAGGCTGCACGTACAGAGGGCTCTGCTTCAGTTTCTCTGCCCACTCAAGCTTCCACCTGCACACCCGGAGCATGCAAACACCAGATCCAGAGGACAGCACCCAGTTCAAGACAGGACACCAACATCAGTGCAGTTATTTATGTGCATACTTCTAAGACGTCTACCCTCCAGTATGGACGGATACCTAATCAACATCTACAACCCTCTAGGGGATATCAGGAAACAGAACAAAAAGACAAACCACATCCAGCCACTATATACATGAAGAAAAGCTAATTATGCAAATTTGTACCAAAGGTGATTGAAGAAATATTGCTTTGCAGCTTGCAGTGTGTTTCCTAGTTCAAGGCATTACAACCATTCCAGACTAATTCTGAGCTTCAATTATCACTCTCCACAGATCTGTTATAGAAAAATGAGGTGATGGTCAACTATGTGTCATTTATGTGCCTAAAGAATGTGTCCCTAACCCTTTCTGCCTCTTTACCATGGCCTTTTTCTCAAAAAAAAAAAAAAGTACAAAAGTATTTTGTAAACAATCACAGCAAGTTTTAGAGAAGTATACTGCCCTTAACTGAGCTCTGGGTTCATCGTTCCACCTTTTGTTTCATCTAGCACTTGCAGGGATGCAAGACTGAAGGGACACTAAAATATTCAGTTTTATTTATCTTCTTCTCAGCAAACTCACTGTGAACGCAGAGGCAATGCGAAAAAAAAATCTGGACTAACATGAAGTGATAAAAATAGCTGCATTTCTGCTAAGCCATATGTTCCTGGGAGAACCCAGCAAAACTGTAAGAGTATCAAAGATGACAATTATGCTGCCTCAGTGCACTGATAGGCTGAAACATGGCAACAGCTTCATTTATACGAACCTTTCCCCGGACACACTGCAAGCTGCAGGCAGCGCCGTGACTTCTATTCTAGAGGATTCCACTTCCAAGAACTTGTTAATAAATACAGTTGCTGTGTATGGCTGTAAATAGACAAGAGAGTGGGTACAGAGAGTCTAAGGGGGCTCTTCTCTTAGCTACTGAAAGGTGAGAATGCAAGAAGCAGCCAAGAAAACAAGAACTGTTCAGCTGGCACCAGCCAACAATAGTCACACACGACTATGCGAGATGCCTACAATGCTGGTTCTTCAATACTCCAAAGTCAAAATATCATGGAGGTCACAAGGCTTCAGGAAAACAAATCACGAATGCAGCAGGTTAAAAATAGAGAGGCTGTGCACAGGAAAGAAATAGTCAGAAAATAAAAAGAGCAACTGTGAAATTTACCTCTCTTATCAAGAGATAATAATTTACCTCTCTTATCAAGAGATAAGAGATAAGAGATATCTTCCCCACCCCAAGCCTCTTCTCCAGGTTAAACAATCCCAGCTCTCATACCTCACTAACATCTACAATCCCATCTAACGGCCCTTCACTGGGCTCACTCTTCTACGTCCACAAGTGCCTCGCAGAGCTGGACACAACACCCCAGGTACGCCACACCAACCGCAGGCACTGCCCCAGTCTTTTCCATCATGCTAGATTGGGGTTTCCCTCACCCCAGAAGGAAACCCCCTGTGGCAGCATTAGGTTCCCAGCACCATCTCCTAAACAATTTTTCTAAAACCCAAGCTGTAAGGCACCAACAAGGTATCCCGTTCAGTCCTGAGCACTAGGTTTTAGTTGGATCAAGTGCAGAACTGCCAGATGTTTAAAAAAAACACAGCAAATGAGGCTATTGCTTAGCCATAGCCAGACAGCATCACATAAATGCTCAGGCAGACACGGATGATGGCTGAACTTTTCGGTTTTCCCAATGTGAAGACAAAAGGATTCACAATTTGGGAATTCACTCGAAACTGGAAGATGGAGTAAGACACCGATATGAAGCTAAACTGACCTCACTCATACCACCGGGCAGGAAGCAGCGTCCAACAGCTGTGGTCAGCGAAGCAGGGAGAGCTCTGAGCTCCTTAGCAGCCCGTGCCAAAGCAGAAAGGGCCTGAAGCAGGGAAGGAGAGGAAGGCAGGAACTGACAGAATGAAATCCCCCTCTCCTGGTGAAGGGCAAGCCTCCAGCAGCTAGCACCAGGCACCACAGCACTGTGGTCTCTGTAAGGGGGAAGACAGACACGACATGAAACAAGCAAACAAAACACCATCCCATGCCACTGGAAGATGTTAGGAATGAGGTCGCTCATCCCTGGCTATCACAGGCTACCTCGTGCTCACAAAATGACCTAAACCCACCTTCACAAGCAGGCTACCCCTGCAGGATGGGTAGGTGGGAGACTAAAGGCAACAGTAACACGAATTAAAGTTCAATGGAGGTGGGTTTTGTTTGGTTTTTTGTTTGTTTGCTTTTTGGGAGGAAGGGGGAAGCAAATGAAGTTCAGTTTGAACTCAATGACTGTCTGAAAGATGAGGATGCACCCAGCTCAGCATCACCTAACGAAACACATTTCCAAATATCAAGGTCCAGGCGCTGGCTGTGAGCAATGTGGGCATAACACAACAAAAGCATGATAAGGACAACCAGAGACACCACAGTCCTTGGAGAACGGACCATGGACTTGCTCCAGACATCTCACGAATAGCCCACTCCCAAAAAAAATATTATTTATGGGCTCCCCATTAAATATAATCTGATATGATCCGTAACAGATGCAACACATGATCCCCAGACGTGAATGCAGCAGCATTTTTTGCACTAGCACAAATTCATGGTGTCAGATTAATGCTCAGCGATAACCCCACAGGGCATGATTAAGGGGGCACTGGTACCAGGAATTCAGCTCCAGATTCACCGCCCCATCGAGCCATGGCTGAGGTCACGCCACTGCAATATTTGTGAGACCACACCGGGAGTAAATCAGTGAAGAGGTCAGGTTTAAAATCCTCATTTTCCCCCCGCTGGAGGATTTTGGTTTGTTTTTAACCTCAAGCCATACAACAGCTGACACGTCTTACAGAGCAATCATAAAACGGCGATACCAGTACAACGAGGGGACAAGAGTAAGAATAAAACCCAAAAGTAGTATATAGCTCAGAGATTTCCAGCACAAGAGACTGACTTCTCTATAACCTTTTTTCCAACTGGTATTTCACAGGCATAGGATGCACTTTGAGGCAGTGCTGAGGCAGCAAAGATTCCTTACTGTGAATTAGGAGCTAAGATTTAAAGAGCAAAAACGTTATGGCTTCAAATCATGCTTTGTGTCTGAAAATATTTCCGTAAGTTTGCGCTCTTGTTGTAAAACTCACTCCAGTTAATTGCTTTATGCCAAACAAATTATTTCTCAATGTCAAAACTGTTTTAGAGCTGCCCTTCTCGTTGTATGTGCTCTTCCACACAGCCTAAACCTCTTCAAAAGATGAAAATAGAAAGAAAGGACTTCCTTGGTTTGAAAGCTAACCCTTTGCATTTACAACTTACTTGCCACGTGGTCCAAGTGCTCTGGAAGAGAAGCCCACTGTCCTCTTTCAATAGACTCCAACAAGAATCCCACAAGCCAGAAATATTCAGAAGCTGAAGAAGCCGGGAGCTGATGCATCACAGAATCACTGAGGTTGGGAAAGGCCTCTAAGGTCATCGTATCCAAGCTTTATCCTAGCACTGTTAGGTCTACCCCTGCACCACGTCCCTGTGCACCATATCTACAGGGCTTCTGAATACCTCCAGGGACGGTGACTCAGCTACTTCCCTGGGCAGCCTTTCCCGACGCTTCACAACCCTTTCAGAGATATTTTTTTTTTCTAATATCCAACCTAAACCTCCCCTGGCGCACCTTTTTCCTCTTGTCCCATCACTTGTTGCTTTGGAGCAGAGACTGACCCCCACGCCCCACTCCAGACTCCTCTGAGGCAGTTGGAGAGAGCAATACAGGCTCCCCTGAGACTCCTCCAGACTACACAGCCCCAGTTCCCTCAACCATTCCTTGACTTGTTCTCTAGACCCTTCACCAGCTTCATAGACCTTCTCTGGACACACTCCAGCACCTCAGTGTCCTTGTCGTATTGAGGGACCCAAAGCTGAACGCAGCACTCGAGGCGCAGCCTCTTGGCCTTTCTTCATTTTGGGGAAGCAAGTGACAGTATTTCTGTTACAACACGCTAAATATTGAGAAGTTCCCAAGTTTCCAGCTTGGAAAAGCTGTCACTTGCTTCCCCAAAATGAAGAAAGGCCAAGAGGCAACAGAGGCAATATTTGCGAGAACAGAAGCAGCACAGTGAGCACACTGCCGCTGCGCTCCTGCAGCACGGGTTCTGTTCCCAGAACAAACCAAGGCAGGGAGAAGATTTTCAGCGTGCTTCGGAGTCCATTTCTCTGTTGCTCACATAATGAAATTACACATTATGGGAAATCCTCGTTATACCAAAATTTTCACCCTACAACAGGCGAATGCTGTGCCCAGCAGCCACTTTCAGGAGCAATTCCCTGTTATACTGTGTCTGTGAACTAACATCCAGCCTTAGCTCCGATCCGTATCCCCTCAGACACAAATACATGCACAGATGGAAGCTGCAGCTCTCACAGCACACGTTTAGAAGGAGCCTGAATAGAGATAGGGAAGATCATGATGTTCCAGGCATAAATGAACGGAATGATCTATCCTCACTGGGTCTCATGCCAGCCCCTCGACAAGATTTCATTTTCCAACCAGTCGTTCCTGCTAACAGAACTTGGCCATTGGTCTTAATGACCAGCAAAAAAAGAGAATCAACTTCGTTTGAACTGACAAGCATTGTTTTACAGATCATTCTTATTACTGACAGCTGGAAATGCCAGCAACAATTCTACCCAAAACGCAACTGTGCACAGCTGGGTGTGCTTTAAAACTGTATTCCTTAAAACAGTACCTCAACGGGGCTTCCACTTCAACATTTTTGCAAAAATCTTACCTGCTGGATTCGCTAACATTTGATTAAATGACAGCACAAGCTCTGTGCACAAGCCCAGCACTGCTTTAGAGGCAGAGCAGTTCACCCAGGGCGCACGCCCTAGCAGCAACCTCATGCTACCGCCGTTTAGGCGCTCCAATGTCTTGACATCCAACTAGTTAACGAAAAGCAGGTGCACAAATCCATCCCCTGTAACTCAAAAAAAAAGTAGTAATGAGTACCCTGACACCTTCATATACCTAAAAGCATTTTAATCACACACTTAGAAAGCCCACATGGTTTATACCATTCACCAAGCTTCCCACTTGCCTCAGCATAAAGAAGGAAGAACAGAAATGGGCTGACGCAGGCTTTGCTATAAATACGGACCTACCTTTTGCCAACATTGGCAAATGTTGGAAGTACGTATTTCTCAACCTGGGCAGTGGTCCCTTTTCTTACCCAGAAACAAACAGAATTGCAGAATACAAACTCCCGTCTGCTTACATACTACTTGTTTTCACGTCTAAAGAAATAAATTTGGGAAGAAAAAGTACGGAACCCCGACAGTAACCAATTAGAAAACACAGAGAAAAGAAAACAACAAGAAAAGGAAAGGAGAGAATCAAGATACCGAGGCTTTGAAGTCACATTTCAACACCAAACATTTGCTTTCTGAAATAGTTCCCAGGTTTAAAATCTACTGTTGGGCTTGTGCACAATTTTCTGCTGTACTCCTGTGTGAACAGCTGGAGCTTTGTAACAATTAGTTTAGCAGACACACACTTGATAGAGAAGCTGCCTAAGCACACTGAAGAGACCAACATGCTTTTGATAGTTACTCCTGTCAGTTCCACATAATCCTTTATTCTAACGACTCTCATCCAGACAGCCTCAGAGAAATGCACACTCAAGAGAATGCCACGAAACGCACACGGTACCTGCATACTGCACGAGGAACATGGCAAGATACTGATAATACTTCAGTGTTTCAGCCAGTTCTCCTGCCCCTTCCAGTTTGCTTATCTGTTTGTTTGAAAGGTGGATGGTTCAGCTCCCACACAAGGCTCCTGTCTTAGTACAGCCCCACAAACGCCACTGAGCACAGAAGGAAGGTGGGTCAGTAAAACCAGCGCTGCGCTTCCCCACCAGCAGGCAACGACAGCCCAGGCATCAAGAGCCCAGGTTAGGACAGTTTACAAACTGCAGCCGCATGTGTCACCATCAGTCTCCAGTGACTGACACCAATGGGCTGATTCTTGGGCGTGGGGCAAGGAGGTGAAAGAGCAGCTGGAGAACTGATTAGCAGTAATAAATCTGAATCCGCGAGGGATTTCATACATCAATGCTCTAAGCACTGGCACGCAGCTAAACGAACCCCATCGGCATGCCTGAAGTTAGTTGCCTTTGCACAAAAGATTAAGTCCTGGTAATCCTTGAAGATAAAAGGCACACAGCCCACTTCTGGATTCTGGAAGCTTGTAGTGGAAAAGAAATAACTTCAGGCAAGCTTATCGTAGCAGGGCACTGTAAAAAAGGAGATGTAAGGACTTACTCTCTTCTTTGCCTCCAAAGACACAACATTCGTAACACTGAAGGTCCACCTGCAGTGTTTTCAAGTGGCACGTATTCACAAACCACTGCCAACACAGCAGCAAAAGCACGGAGGCTTGATCAAGTTGTGTGTGACGTGCTTTCTGTTTCCTGTCATAAACAGAGAAGACACAAAGGGAAACACGACGTGCCTACACATGTACATCCACCATCGCCTGCTCTTTGCTTCCCTGTGGCAAGCCCTCAACAGTCCTCACAAAGCCTACAAGGCCTCACCACTGTGACAAATTTCCAAATATTTCACAGCAAGGAGTATTTTTAGGATGCCCACATCATTCTGCCAAACCACCTTTCCCGTGACACAGCATCCAGAAGTTGTTTCATGCTGACACCTGCACTTCCAGGCAGTGTGCAGCTACACTCTGGAAGCGGAGGAGCGCAGCGTGTAGCTGCAGCCCACGGAGAGGAACACGCCTAATCCCAGACAGCTCATGGTCCAGCTGGGATACAAAGCTCTCCAGAAGCCACCCTGCCAACCTCACTCCCAGTATTTCGGGAAATTAATACTTGCACCTTTGCACAAACGCACAAACTCACACTTGCACAATCTAAAATGCCACTGTGAAAGGCTCAGAGACTCATCCCTGTCAAGAGCAGCTTTACATTTCTATCACCTCTGCAGAATTATACACACAAGCAGATGAAACGTGTTTCTACTAGTGAAGGGACGCAGGAATAACTGACCCTCTGACACAGACCTACTGGGGTGGAGAAGGAGAGTGAATTCCCCTGGAAAATTCACACTCAGAACAGTTTGGGTTGGAAGGGACCTTACAGACCAGCCAGCTCCAACCCCCTGCAGGGAATGCAGGGACACCTCCCACCAACCCAGGCTGCCAAAGCCCCATCCAGCCTGCCCCTGAGCACCTCCAGGGATGGGGCATCCACAGCTTCTCTGAGCAACCTGTCCCAGTGCCTCACCACACTCACAGCATAGAATGTCTTCCTTATACCTAACCTACACCTGCCCTCTTTTAGTTTAAAGCCATAACCTCTTGTCCTGCTGCCACAATCCTTGATAGAGTGCCTCTCCAGCTTTCTTGTAGCTCCCCGTTAGGTACTGGAAGGCTGCTGTAACATCTCCCCAGAGTTTTCCCTTCTGCAGGAGAACAGCCACTCAGCTTCCAGCAGAGCCAGCAGCCAGGATCATCACAAATCCTGCACAAACCTGGCCTATAGGGATGGCTGCTGCTCCCCAAACAAGGCATCTGCAGAGATAGAAGCAGACCAGAGGCCACGGGACAGCTACAGCACCAGCACGAGGACCAGAACTGCAGTCTCAGCTGAGAGCAGAGCAGGTGGGTGTTGTAGGAGAACGCTGCTTTGGGATGAACACGTTGGCACTGGAAGAATGTCAGCAGAAAAGTTGGGGATTAGGTGAGAAATCTCACACCATCTTTGGAAGGTATTCAGAATGCCTCTCTAGCAACACCTTATCTTTGAAATTACTTGGAGATTGAACTTCACCCCTTCTACGAGCTGAAGTCACTGATACCAAAAACATGACCTTAAGCTAAGAAACCTGACCTTACAGTGGCTCAGACGGAGCTTTCAACAACTTAACACAGAGAGCTTTGCAGTTAGATATCACTGAGTGCCCCAAATGTAATAACAAGAAACAGAGGAAACAACTCCTCAGCTTCCAGAGACGGCAGGAGATAGAATCACTGAACAGCTTGGGATGGAAGGGACCTTAAAGATCACCCAGTTCCAACCCCCTGCCCCCAGTCCAGGTTGCTCCAGTCCCCATGCAGCCTGGCCTTGGGCACTGCCAGAGATGGGGCACCCACAGCTCCTCTGGACAACCTGTGCCAGGGCTTCATCACCATCACAGTATTTTTTTCTCCTCATACCTAATCTAAACCTATCCACTTTTAGTTTAAAGTCATTATGCTCATCTTATCATTATACTCCCTGATAAGTGATGAAAAGCTGGAGTAGCAGGCAAGGAATTCAGGTTTACTGGACAAACAGCTGTCTCAGGTCGCCTTCGCATTTTACCTGTCATTGCACTGCTGTGCAGCAACGCTCTGCAGGTCAGGAAAACGTGGTGCTCACCTCCTGCAGCTGCACAAGTACAGGGGAGATAAAAATGACCAAAATATGTGGAGTAACGAGCAATCTATCCAAGGACTGACGTGTTCGTGTAAGAAGCACGGCATTAAAGGACAAAAGCATTTATGTGCACCATGATCTGAGTGTATGCTGCTAATAGATGGACCTTGAGGTATGTACCAAAATAGGAGTAAAACAAATAAGACAGCAAGAAGCACAGAAGCATAAAGCTGGAGTATAATGCGTGAAGAACCAAATCAACACCTGTGCAGCCGTCTGTGTACATGTACCCAGCTGTACATGCCGGCCTCCTGGCGCTGCGTGGGGCGGGGCGCTCCGTGCCGCTGGGGACGCGTTTGCGCCCCGCAGCCGCGCCCGAACCGGCCGGGACCGGGTCCTAAAGCCGCCCCCAGCGCCCCCACAGCCCCCCCCGGCTGCCTCCGGGGCCCTCCCGAGGCCTGACTCGGGCCCGGACGCAGCGCAGGCCGCCCGCCCGCCGCCAGGGACACGGCCCCGCGCTCCCGGCCCGGCCCTGACCGCATTTACTCACCGCCCGGCCCCGATCCTGTTCCCGATCCTGTTCCCGATCCCTGCCCTGATCCCGCTCCCGGTCCCGGTCCCGGTCCCGCTCCCGGCCCCGGCCCTCGCCCGGCCCCTCCGCGGCCGCCCTCAGCGAACATCCGCGCCGCGGCCCCTCCGCGCGGCTCTCCCAGGCCTCCCATTGGCTGCCGCGTCGCTAGGGGGCGGGGAGGGGCCGCCCGCGCACGGCACGCCGGGATAGCGGCGGAATCCGCGGGCGGCTCTGAGGGGCCAGGCCCGGCCCCATGGCGGCTGCGCCACCGGAGGGGCGGGGATGGAGGCGCCTCCCCCCTTCCTCCTCCTCCTCCTCCTCCTCTTCGTCATTAATTAATAAACTTATAAACTTAATAAACTTATTTATTTATTTGTTTGTTTATTTATTTATTTATAGCGCAGGCACGGGCTTCATCCAGGCGGGGGGACAGCGGGCAGGGGAGCCGCTCCTCGCCCCCTTCCCCATGGTGCCGGGCCCCCCTCACCCCTCAGCCTCCCCGCACGCCCAGGGCTCGGTGCCCGGTCACCGTGAGGCAGAGCTGGGGACAGGCGCTCTCTGGGACGCGGGATAGCGCTGTGGTTTGGTGCAGGGCTTGGTAGCGTTAGGGCAGAGGTTGGGCTATGCGGTCTTGGGGTCTCTTCCAACCTGGATGGTTGTGTGGAGGCAGGCACGGTCTCACACCACAAACGGCCCCATCAGGTCCTGAGGTGTCTCCTGAGGGCAACACCTCCAGCCCAGGCACAAGGAGAGGGAGGACAGGCAGGTCAGCGCCAGGGCACAGCGAGGGATCCTCTGCTAGATGCTCTGTTTCCAGCGTGACTACATTCTCCAGCCCCACAATCAGCAGAAGGGCGTTATCTCCCCATCCAGCCACCACCCTGGGTCTCTGCAGCGTTTCTGGCACCGAGGAGGTGGTTGGAGCTTGTAATCCCAGCAGCAGACAGGGGCTCCCTGGTGGCTGCAGGTCCACATATCCAGGGGTACTGCTGCTGGGCACCCAGCATGAGAGCCGCCTGTTCCAGATCTTCTGTGCCAGGCACAAACGCTATCTGTGGCTGGGCCCACTGTGGGCAGCAGAACAGCAGTGGATGCAGCAGTCAGCAAGCTTGGAAAGCAGCAAGAGGCCTGCTTGCAAAGCATCTCCATTCACAGTGGGGATTCGCATGTGAAGCACGCATGAGGGAGGCAGAGGATGGCTTCAGCATCGTCAGATGCTCAGCAAGGACAGGTCAGCTTTGCAAAGCAACAGCTGTTGGAGCTCACACAGCAAACATATCACGCAGACAGATGATGCACTGATCCCCAGAACTGAGTCAGACTGGATCCACCCACTAGATCCACCTGCAAGGCACCAGTTCACACACACAGAGCCAGGTCTATCCTACACGAGCCTTATCTCAGGCTCTTCTCCTAGCACAGGATCTGATTAATGCTGTTTGGTCTCAGGCCTTTCCCAGGCAGAGAGAGGAGTGCCACAGAGTGCCCACTGATTTTTGTTTGTTTTTAATAGAGCACTTTTATTTTTTTCTCTTCCTCTGGTATGGGGATGGCCTCAGAACCAAGGCCGGTTCTGCACGCATACAGGATATGGCCTTGAGCCTTCATATCTACTAGAAGAGCAAGTGACAGAGGTAGAAGCAACTGCTATTTTATGCGTAGCATCCTCATCTTCAGATGAAGAGTGAGTTCTTAGCTAAGAAACCAGTTTTAAGGGAAAAATTTTTACTATGTGGATTAAATGGATGTGATTTAACAAAAAGCAATTAAATGTTACCTGCCTCTGGCAGGGCCAGCAGTCTGGCCATCACCACAGTGTGAGACAACACGCACAAATGCTGTGTGCACCCGCCTTGTGAGTCAGTATAGAGGCACCTTTGCAGTCCCATTACCAATCCTACAGCCTTGGTGGGACAAAGCAGCCCTTCTGCACAGGGTTTCCCCTGTCTCCAAGGTCTTCTTCCTGCTCCTTTGTTACAGCACAGCATTCAGGTGGTTACTCATTAACTCACTTTACAGCTCAAGCCAAACAGTGACAGCACAACCTGTGCTGCCCTGCACTTCTCCCAGGCATGTAGTGCCTGGGGTTGTTCAGCACTTGCTCTGGTGCAGGTACAGCTGCTGCTGAAGAACAGCAGAGCCCTGACTGCATCCTCTGCACCACAGCAGAGACCCCAGGCCCATACCCCTCACCTCTGCCTGGGGCGGGTGCAGCCTGGGGGAGGGATGAGCCTGCCACCTCTCCAGATGCAGGATTGATTGCAGTCAGGGGACAGGTTTGGGGGATAGCCCTGACTGCATCTGTAGGATTTTGAGTTTGGTTTAAGTAGGGCAGTGATTGGGAGCACATGTGGTCCTGGACAGATGTGCACACATCTCCCAATCTCTACTGCATCTGGCCAAGGGTGACAAAGCCAACACAGTGAGAGCAGCCCTGCCCCAGGTGCCGGGGGACCTGACCCTGACAGCTGACTCTGCAGGCAGAGGGGAATGCAGAAGGACCCCAGGTATGGACTGGGGAACCTAGACAGCAAAAGGTGAAGGATCTCGGCCTGTGGAGTGGGTGCCAAGGGCTTGGTCCCAGCAGACACGAGGCTGTTCTTGCTGAGTGCTCTCCAAGCAAAATTTAACACACGCTGTGCACCTGCAATTTGGGCTGCCCTGGAGCTGCTGCAAAACCAGCCATGCTGGCCACGCTGGTGTCTGGGAATTAGCATCCAGTCCTGTCCCACCCTGTCCAAGATCTCCTCCACAGCTGGCGGCCCCCAAGTTCATGGTTGTGGCGGAGGAGATAACCCAGAAAGCCAGTGATTGCTACTCCTTACCACGTCAGTCCTGGAGCCGCAAGCAGGACACGGTAGGAAGGGATTTGGTGCCTCTGCCAGGGAAACGGTGGCGATTGCCCAAGTGAAGGAGGACTCTCCTCTTTACACCGGCAGCTAGCTGGGAGAACTGCAGCCGCACATCCTTCTGCCAGCAGGAGTAGAGCAGGGGGTTCAGGAGGGAGTTACACAGTCCCAGAAGCCAGAGGTAGCTCTCGATGACTTTGTAGGTTAAGCAGTTGGTACACACAGTTTGCACGATGCTGGCGATGAAGAATGGCAACCAGGACAGCGCGAAGCACCCGATGAGGATAGCCACAGTGCGCAAGGCCTTCATGTCACTAGTGGTGTGGGGTGGGGGGCAGCTCCCTGCCAGCCCCGCGTGTTCTACTTCACGGATATGCTGCACATGCACAGAGGCAATTTTCAACATGTCACAGTAGAGGTAAATGAAGAGAAACAGTGCTGGAAAGAAGCCGATGCAGGAGACACTGAGCATGTAGGTGGGTTGGAAGACTCCAAAGAAGGAACACTTTTCCTGGTCAGAGATCTTCTGAAAGATTGGGACAAACACTGGGAGGAAGCCAATGATAGCGGCAAGCAGCCAGAGCCCCACCAGGCGCAACCCAACCCTCAAGCCCGTGACCAACTGGAGATAGTGGAAAGGCTTTCTGATTGCCAAGTGCCTGTCACACGCAACCAGAGTCAAGGACAGGATAGAAGCAGCAGAAGAGGAAGTCATAAAAGCCATTCGCAGGACACAGAAGATCTGAGGTGGATAAAAAGGCTCAGAAAACTCATCCATGACCAGACCCGTGACCGTGAAGCCAACCATGGCATCTGCGACAGCGAGATTAAGGACAAAATAGTGTCCCTTGTAGCCGCTCTTCTGGATAAGGCGAAGAAGGACGATGGCCACCAGTACGTTGGCAGTGATGATGAGCGAGGCCAGAACAGCCAGGATGGTTCCCAGTGCCGAGTTAGCCATATCTGGCCACTGTGGGGCACAGCCTGAAGGTTGTGTGTCTCCACCACGATCCTAGAGCATCCCTCACCTGTTACTTCTTGGTACGTACAGCTCAGCGAGCAAGCAGCAGCAGGCGCAGCCCCTCACTCTCCAGGTAGTGCGGTGAGAGCACTGGGTGCAGCGGTGTCGCGGGCCGAGGAGCAGAGCTCTGCTGTGCAGCTGCCTGCTGGAAGGGACTGGTGTACTCACAGCACCCGCTGTGCCCACGCAGGTCCCTCCCCTTCAGCCACGTTTCCAGACAACCCTGGAGCAGGAGGGAGAGCAGAGAGCACCTGGGCAGGAAGCCCGAGCAAGGCCAGGCTGACGCTGCTCTCACAAACAGCCCGCTCATGCTCCCCTGGCTCCCTGCCCCACTGGCAGCACAGCAGCCCCTGCACAGGTTTCTTCAGCATCTTCTGCCCCAGGGCTGCCCACGCTGTCGTTGGCCTTTCTAACATCTCCTGCAGGATGACCGTGAGACCTGCTCAAAGGCCACAGTCCACTCTGGCACTAGGATCGTACCCCAGTCGCTCCTCCCTGTCCAGCAGTGCTGCTGTGATGGCACATCGGGAGGTGGGCACCTCCAGCCAAGCACCAAAGACCTGAGCAGAGACGATGCCCTGCTTTGACCCAAGCACTAACGAAGGAGAACAAGCAGTAACAACTGTACAACCCTCACGGGATGCAGAGGTGGCACAGCTCACAGGCCTTCCTTTCCGCAGGGTCACTGCCAGACCGAGGGCAGCCTCTTCCCGTGAGGCCAAGGAAACAAGGAAACTGATCCCTTTACACAAAGGGCCGCAAGCCACCTCTCCTGCCACGTGAGCTGGAAAAAACAAAGCTGCGAGCAAACAGGGAAGGGTAAAGACTTCCTCTGTCAAATAGCAATCTGAGGAGAGCAGGCTGCTGGGGACAGGCTGAGAGTAGAACCAAGGGCAGGACACGGCCAAGGGCAGAGCATGGTACAGGGCAGGTTGTGGATACTGCAGCAGGGAGGAAGGATGCAGCAAACATAAATTGAGGCCGCTGTGAACAGAACCATGGGCCTGTGAAGACCCTGGGTCTGCACAGCACAAAAAGCCATGGGGAAGAACTTTGGTGTCCTTACAGCCTCCTCTTTTTTCCTGTCCAGGTGAATTTATTCTCCCCAGCCTCTCTCCCACCAGGCTGCAGGACCCCTCCTGACACCTTGTATAGATGCTGGTTACTTCTTTCCTTGATCACCTTCCCCAGAGCCCTTGGGGTCACCCCAGAGAGGGAGGGCCAGACACTCGGGAAGAGGTAACAGTAGGTCTGGGCTGAGAGGTGCAGCCAGTCCCCAGCACGGTGCTGTAATTCCATGGACAATAGGGTGGCAGGAGTGCTCCAGAGCCACCTTGTTACCCCTGCCCAGCCTTTGTGGCCCTGGACCATGGAGACTCTCATACAAAGAAACATTTGGGGTGCCTTAGTCCTGATGGGGGGGAAGGTGCAAATTCCACAGCGTGGGATCAAGGGGGGCAGGAAGTTAGAGAGAGAAGTGGCAGGACAGCTTGGGGACAAAGCACAAACAGACACCAGAGCTGCTCCCTCCCTGTGGACGTATCTTTGCTCTGTCCCATGCATAACTCCTGGTGAGAGGGCAAGCCTGCTCCTCAGGGGCTCCTCCACCCCATTTCAGGACTCAGCAGGTGTTTTCACGAGACCATCGCTTAGCAGCACAGATCTCAAGTTGTGAGACCACGGCTGGCCCAGCAGGTACCACAGGCAGCAATTCCTCCTTCCCATAGTGCCAGTTCACATTTCTGCTGCACAATAGCCCACGCAGCCCACCACCACCCACTGCCCCTGTTATGACCTTGAATGCTCTAGGAAGATGCCTCGGCACACAGGCACACTGCAGAATGGCACAGCCACTGAAGGCAGAGATGGTAACGCCTTCAGGGCATGAACATGGCCAACACAGAGGGGGGCAACTGTGGCCCTGGTAGCTCAGGTACCCCTGCTTCCTGAGGCAATTGTAGGATCTGCATCAACATGTTTGACTAACTGGGTACACAGACTACTCAGCCACGCTCTCACGTAGTACTTGGTATGGCTAAGAAAACATTAAAAAACAACAACACATACGCTTGAGAGAATAAGACCCATTTAGGGAGTTCTTCCAGGAAGAACAACCTGAGGCAACGAACCTCCTTCGAAAATGACACATTTCTGACAGTGCTAGCCACTTGCACAAGCAGTTAACACCGAGGTTTAAGGGTTGGGATTTTTGGTTTCTTTTCTGTTTTTGAAATACCTGGCCACATACTCGTCTTTCACCAACTGAGAAACCCAAAGGGACTCAGCTTTTCTTCCCTGTTGGCTGCAAAGTCAAGATGCTTTGGGGATGAAGGGCTTTATGAGCACCTTCAGAAGACAGCTGTGGTAAGGCACGTAACATGAGGCAGAGCTCACAACCAGCCTTCACCTCAGTGCCACATCTGCAGAGATCACCACCACCACACATTTACTTGCAGTTACTATTGACAAAGTGAGGCAGGGTGACACATGGCCACGTTTTTGACAGACGGTGCAATAGAGGTTCCGCTTAAATACAAGACAAAACTTTTTCATGGTGAGGTGACAGAGCACTGCAACAGGCTGCCCAAGGGCGTTGTGGTCTCCTTCTTTGGAGACATTCAAAACCCACCTGGAGGCATTTCTGTGTGACCTGATCTAGGTGTTCCTGCTCTAGCAGGGGGATTGGATTAGATGATCTTTCAAGGTCCCTTCCAATCCCTAACATTCTGTGAAAGCTCAGCTAAGGGATACCTCAAGGGGCTGAGGACCACTCAAGCAAGTGGCAGGAGCATCTCCAAAGCCATGTGGGGAAGCTGATCCAAAGGAAAGATAGGGGAAAGAAGAGCCTCTCATCAGCACCTCGCATTGAAAAATACAAACAACAAAGTGGCCATGGATACATTCTTTATGCATTTCTGAGGAGCTCCTTGTGGCAGCCTGAAGAACAAAGACAGGTTAGCAACAGCCGATAGCAAAGAACTGTCACATGAGCAGTCCAAAAATTAACAATAGCAATATAGCATGGAGTTGCACAGAAGAAACTGCTCCAGAACTGAAGATACAGGAACACCAAAGAAAACCGAAAGAATATATGGAACTGAAGTTAAATTACATCTCTCAAATGGACTCATATTCATCCATCACGTAACTATTTATTTACTTGTAACGTTTAGAAATTCTCTTGAAGAGTAAAGCAAGGTGAAGCATATGCATGTTGTCCATTTCTTTCAATCCACTCTTCCCAGTTTCTGGTATCTTGTGGTTTAACTCTGAAAACAATCCTCCCAGCCCTACGAGAAGGAGCTGTGGCCCTGTAGAAATACCTACAGGCTGCTACTCTGTTCATGGCATGATTTAAGTTCAGGAGTTTACTGGAGTCAAATTCCTTATGCATTCAGCTAGTACAGTACACCTAGGTCTTTGCAAAACCACAGCAAACAATTCCCTCAGTTCAGCTGAACATCCCTTATGCAATTTGCACAGAAAATCGCGGTTTACAGCACTCGTGAACAGGAAGCATTGCTGTATGTCACAAGAGACCTTCATCCAAACTAAAGCTGCCCCATAAAGAAGGAAGGAAATAGGAAAACCTAAGCTGTTTGCTTTCACAGACATATGCATTAAAAACAAAACAAAACAAAACAAAACAACACAGAAGAGAATGATGAAAATAACCTGATGTTCTGCTTCGCACTGGAAATGTTAGACCATCATCTTAAAGTGGGGTATCGAGTTCAGTTTTAAATCAATTTACTTTGCTTTAAAAATAATATAAACAATAAGGTTATGAGAGACTGAGGTTTTGCAAAACTAAGGTAACAATTTCCTGACAGTAACAAACTGTGTTTTAGAAACTTTTATATTACAACAAAACGTAAAAATTGATAAGAAAAAAATATATATTTGGGGGAAAAAAAAGATACACATTGTGCAGAAAAAATACTTCATGTTCTCCCCAAAGGCAGACACACCATCTGCTCTGGAAAATATACCTACTGTAAGTCTGCACAAACACAAACTCATACCATCCAGTCAATAAATAATTTAATGAGGTTACAGATCCGCAAGAAAACATGACAGCACCCCTTTTCCAGCCTCCAGCCTCACCCCACAGGCACGGCAGAACAATGCACATGAGCCAAACAACTAACCACAGCTGCATCAAAAGGCCACTGGAATGCACAGATCTTCACAGAAGATATTGCTTCAGGCCCAGACACTTGTACACAGTTAATACTTGCTTCTGTGTGAAAAAAAACAACATGCAGTACCTGCAATCAGCCTCTCAGTTATACTTCAGCCAGAACATGCTCCAGGGACCATGCATTTGGGGGAGGGGGAGAGTCCAGACCCACATGTACCAACACATCAAAAGACGGGGATGGTGAAATGAAGAGGAAGGCTGCAGCAAAATACTGCTGCAAGTCTTGAAGATGACACCCACGGAATGCAGCCAGCTCTCAGAACGGAAGTCGCTTCAACTGCTCATATGTGATAAAAAACTGAAGAGGAAGTTAAGGAATTGGGACAGACAAATATATATATAGCAGCTGCACTGAACCTCCCTCATAACCAGGCCATACCTGACAAGGCAAGGCAGGTAGATCAGCACAGAAAGCCCGTGGGGAAGTCCCTCTTCCAGGCAGCATAAAGTGATCTGTAGAGGTGGAAGAGAGCTGCAGGAGAGCTACCAAGAGGGAAGAGACTGACCCAGAAGAAAGCTGGGCCAGGCTTGCCAAGACCACTGAGAATGGGAGGTGACTCTAACCCCAGACTGGGACTTTCTAAATTTGAATTCTTTAAAACAAGCTGTATACATGATTTCAGAGGGCCAGAAGGACCATTACAGCAATCTGGAAGTGCTGATTCTGCAGAGCAGGTCAGCACCTCTCCTAAGGGCAGAAATTCACCAGGCTTTCCCCCAAAAATGGGAGCCAATCCAGAAACTGCTGCACCTCTAGCAGCTCAAGCCAAATGGAAAGTTTAAAGCCAAACACTTGAGAGCACTTACTTTACAGGAAAGTATCCACACTGCTGCACTGGCAGTCCCTGCACTAACCACCTACAGAGCTTTTAGAAGTAGCAGTCGCCAACAGTGGCATTTTTTGGCACTTGAACCATCTGCAGCCACATCGGTTTACATCTGTCCAAGCAGAACAGGGAGTTCACTTTGGGCTACTGCGAGGAAGACAAAGAGGTACACCATCAGCGTGTCTGCTCTGAACTTCTACTTACAGCTTGTCCTCCCCTGCCTGTCCATGTTCATGGCCTCCCAGCAGCACACTGAAGGATACAATGATGTTCCAGGGACCGAGCCGAAGCCAGTTTGGCCAGAAGCCTTTATAGAGTGCAAAGAATCCCTCGCTCTTCCATGTCTGCGAAGAGAGAGGAGGTATCAGTTATGAGACACAACTTGGGTCCAGTCACAGATACTGCAGAGAGACGAAGGCCCAGGGAGGACTTCTGCTCTGGGAACACCTGGAGTGTTCTTTCAGCAAGTCCACGCATTGTGGATGAATTCGTTGTGGCAGGCACTGTAAACATCCTTCACAGAGTGCAATATCCTCAACACAGAACAGCTCCAAGCTTCCTGGCACACTATGCAGTACGGACACAGCTTTGACTGCTGGGGTACTATGCTCATTACTGGCCTCCACCAAGACTTTGTACCACTGACTGCTACCCTCCAGGCCTGAATGATCAACCAATGTTTGATCCACCTCACTGTCTGCTCATCCAGCCCATATTTCAACAGCTTGAATTTGGCCAGTTTCTAAAAAACAGGAATTTGCCCACCTGTTACCTCCTTACCTTCACGAGACCGTCCAGAGTGCCCTTATAGAGCTCCACGCTGCCCACAATTGCTCGCTGGTTCATCATCCGTGTCCGCACCACGTCCACAGGGTTGGAAGCAATGGCCCCAGCTAGCCCACACGTAAAACTGGAACTATACATACACCAAAACATCAGAGAGGAATAGCTGAGTATGGCCAATCTGGCTCAGGAAGGCCATGACAGAAGCACAAGAGTATCTTTCACTGAATGTTATGATGGGTATTTAGCAATAAACATTAGCTGTACTCTCTGTTCCCACCCAGAAAAAGGAATCACACCACTCTGAGACCCCAGAGAGCTAAGGAAAGTAAAAGCTCAGTTTCGTCTGATTAAGTCCCTGTCAGAGCCCACTGCCAGGTCTGCATTCTGCAGTCCAGCAAGGGTTTCTTCGTGCTGACAAGGTGACACAGACCTGAAGGCAGCCTCTTGGAAGTGCACATCCTTCTCCCCAGAGCAAACATTTCTTCATGGCAGGGAAGGAGGGAGGAAGACCAAAGACAGCAAGAGGGAGCATGCAGCTGCTAGTCTCCTCCCTGCACATATGGTCTAGTGCTTGTCACCTTCAGCCCACAGCAGGCAAACCCAACAGAAGCACTGCAGCACCTCCAGCTAAAGTGTCCACTAGAAGAATAATAGGAAAATGTAGGTGAAGAAAGATTTTGGGAGGTCTCTAATCCACCCCTTGTTTAGAGCAGGGCTGACTTTAAAACTAGGTCAGGTTGCTCAGGGCCTTCTCTCGGTCAGTTTTGCAAACTTCTGTTTCACAAAACTCTTACAGCAATGGCTGCAAGCTGACATTGTTTGCAGAGATGAGCACCTAGGACTGGAGCAGCTCTTTTAACTGATTGCTACACAACCAAAACTCCTGCCCAATTTGTACCAGGGCAGAGACATGGAACAACAGCATGTCTGGTCATCAGTGAGCTAAATTCAAGCTGTAACTTCACCAAAAGGGTTCATTAGGTTCCTTTCTCTGGGGAGATCTCTCTAGGGACACTTGCTGGGCATCCTGAGCTGCTCCAATCAACACACCAGATCTCTCAGAAGTATTGAGCTTGTTCTTGGCAGCTCCAGAGCAATTGGCTCTACAAACAGATCTCACTCCAAATCCCAGCTTGCTCCTCTGCTCCACACACCCTGCCAAGCCTGGAGAGTCCAGCAGCTGCAGCAAATACTCACACAAAGTGGGCAAAGATTGTATCGCCCATCAGGCCTGATAGAATTAAGTGCTTCTTGGTAATGTCATAGACTGGCAGTTCCACCCCAACCACGATGGCAGCTCTCTGGGCTGTTGGGACGACACCCTGCGGGGCACAAACATCAGTCACAAGCACAGTTTGCTACCAGAAGGCCTGCAGCTAGTGTAACATCTCTTCCCACTCCCCTGTCAGGAGCCTTTCTCTGACAATCTACCCGGAATCCTCCTCACCCTGTCTCACAGCTGCAGCTTTTGAGATGGACCAGCTCACTGTCTCCCAGCATTAACTCCAAAGCTAAGAAGGATTCTTCCATCCTACACCGTGACACTTTTACTCCAGCTAGATTAACCAGATGCTGCTTCTCTCCTCTCAGCCACTAACACACAGGAATTAGGCTACAATTTACTCATCTTCCCTCACTCAACAGTACCCAGGGGATTCAACACCAAAAGAGATCCTGCACCACAAAACCAGCAGCTGTTTAGAGAACCAGATGGAGTCCTCCCAGGACCAGGTCCTCCTTGCTACGTGCCAGCAACTAGATTTTGCTTTGCTAGGACTGTTGATTTAGGAGATGATCGTGTATTACAAAAGTTGCCAGTGGCAGGACATTGATCTGGGAACTGACAAAACAATTACTGGAAAGAACAAGCTTAGGTAAGTGCTATGTTCCATCTGGGAAATAACCTAGCAACCACCCCCTCAGGAAACAGGTAAAAGCACCTACAATTCCACTGAGTACCAGGTCACAGAGAACACAGCAGTAATGCAGAGCTTGGCCATTTCACAGGAACTCTAACCTCACCCAAGTAATTCAGGGAAACCCATGTTATCATGACAAAGCTTCCCAGTCACAGAGGAACAACTCTTCAGTGTGCCAAATTATGAGCCATGATCTACCTAGTGGTTATCCCAAACCAGAGAGAAACAAGACTAGCTTGATCAGTGGAATCCAATTTGAATTGGAGCTGTCTCTGCACTGCAACCTGTCTGCGGCACACACCAGCAGCAAAGAGGGCTCCATTTCTTCTCTATTCTATTTTCCCCTCTTGCGTGTTTGTCTAAAGAGCAGAAATAACAACACAACTATCCATCAGGTGGTGCTCACCCTCCAGAGGCCTCGGGTACCCTCCTGCTGGTAGATATCGATGAAGCTGCCAATCATGCCACCCTGGAATAAACTGCCTTGAGCCTGCATTCGAATCTGAAAGAAATGCACAGGTCAGTGGGATAGCATCAGTGTCTGCTACAAGGGGGACAAGGACAGCAGCTCAACGACTTCCTGGTGGTAAGGAATAATGGGGAAACTTACAGCAGACACTGCTTTCCCACTACCCACACGATCTCTCCCCGCAAACCATGCAGCAGATGAGGGCAGGCAAGCAGCAGGGACAGCAACAGGGTGGAAGGGCAGTGAAAAATTCAAGCAACACAGAGTGACAGGCATGGTCTTCCCCTTCTGAAGGCAGCCCAAGAAGGTTGAACCACACACGGGAGAAGTATGGGAAAGTTCTCCAGACTCTCTTCACAACAGGTAGGGCTGAACTGTATCAGCAAAGCTCAGCACAGTCATCAAAGGGAATGGAGCTGAGAAGGTCTGATGGCTGGCTGCCACCCCACTCACCTTTCCCAGTTAATGTAACACAGCCTGGACCACCTACAGATTTACAGATTTCTTGATTTATTTTTTTTTAAACAAAAACAAAACTTTTTTATTGGCTCTAGGCTTCTACTCCCATTCTCAACAAGCCCACATTAGCAAAATAATGCCAGTAGTGGCTTAGAGAACATGTCACTGCAGCTGGGAAAGATGCATCTTCACTGGAAAGCAGGAACACACAGCAAAACAAGGAAGCTGTCTCTGGCCACATACACTTCTTACCTTCAGCACATCCGTTGGATTGGCAAGTGCAGAGGAGATCACCCCTGAAACCACTCCACAGATTACATTGATTAACAACGTTTCATCTGCAACCAAGAAAAGAATGTCAGATTCTGAAGGTCTAAAGGGAAGGTGTACAGATTGTACTGAACAAGCAAGAAGCTCTGGAAAGAATAGAAAAGGTAAGCTCTCAAATCACATGGTGAAGCTGCGCAAGCAGAAACTGGCAACTTGTAATCAGATCAAGGCAGAGCTGTCCCCACAACTGCCTCAGCTACCAGAGGTAAAAAGTAGAAGCTGAAACAGCAACACGCTGTCAGAGAGAAGCAGGTCTGACTGATGATTCTAGCTGATCAGACAAGGAAAAGGCCTCTACACATGAAAATTCTAAACAGTTACCTGATTTCAGTGCCCAGTGACACATTTCTCACAGTAGAGAACAGCAAGACAGAGGTAGACAAAGTGGGGCAGCTAAACATTTCTGAAGGCAACCTGATACAAATTACTTTTAACCTGGAGCACCAGCCGGCCACGCTCTCAATATGTGGCCGCCTTGAGAAAACAGAGAATAGGTGACCCAGGCAGAGAAAGTTAGATGCAATTAGTCCCAGAGGAGGAAAAAAATAATGTAAGACTTCCAGGCCCAGTATTAGAGTGATAGTTATGTTGAAAGAAGGTATGGCCCTTTGCTGGTACTGACCACCGCACTTTCCAGCGGAGACCAGGCCACTGGCTGCCCCAGGCCTGTAGGAAGACAAATATTCAAACAACAGTACTCACAACTGGAAACGCTGCAACAGCGAGTGAGGAGGGGTGTGCAGCCCTGTGTATGGGTGTAGAGCCATACACAGGAAGAGGGTGGGTTGTTGGTTTTTTGTTTTGTTTTGTTTTGTTTTTGGGAGGGGGGGCTCTGAAACCACAAAACAGAGATAAAGGCTGGGGAAAGTAAAGATCTGTCTGGAGGGGCAGGTGTTTGGCTTAGGGGTCATTTCTGTGACTGTGGGCAGTGCCAAGCACAGTGAGGCTCTAATCTATATTGAAAGCTGTCCTTGCTGTTATTATACAAACAAAACACGCAGCAGAAAATGGAAACAACTCAATTTCTTTGACAATTTGTAGCTGGGAAAGGTGGCAGAGAAAGGAAGGAGCCAGAGCACACAGAGCAGAAAGCGCACGGCTCCGTGCTGCACCTCCTGCGGGAAGAGACCTGCCTGCACCGACACCGACCTTCCAGGCGATCCACGAACAGCCGCTTCAGGCTCTGGTAAATGCCGATCTTGATGGTGCCGTAGGACGCCTGTCTCAGCAGCGCCGGGGCAATCCTGAGTGGGGGAACAAACGAGACCCGGATGAACCGAATTCAGCAGTGTGCTCAGGTGGCCAAGAAGGCCAACGGCATCCTGGCTTGTATCAGGAACAGTGTGGCCAGCAGGGCTAGGGAGGTGATCGTCCCCCTGTACTCGGCTCTGGTGAGGCCGCACCTCGAGTACTGTGTTCAGTTTTGGGCCCCTCGCTACAAGAAGGACATCGAGGTGCTTGAGCGGGTCCAGAGAAGGGCGACGAAGCTGGCGAGGGGCCTGGAGAACAAGTCCTACGAGGAGCGGCTGAGGGAGCTGGGCTTGTTCAGCCTGGAGAAGAGGAGGCTCAGGGGCGACCTTATTGCTCTCTACAGATACCTCAAAGGAGGCTGTCATGAGGTGGGGGTTGGCCTGTTCTCCCACGTGCCTGGTGACAGGACGAGGGGGAATGGGCTTAAGTTGCGCCAGGGGAGTTTTAGGTTAGATGTTAGGAAGAACTTTACTGAGAGGGTTGTGAGGCACTGGAAAAGGCTGCCCAGGGAGGTGGTGGAGTCACCATCCCTGGAGGTCTTTACAAGCCGTTCAGATGTAGAGCTGGGTGATGTGTTTTAGCGGAGGCCTGGTTAGCGCTAGGTCAGGCTGTGCTGGGTGATCTCGGAGCTCCCTTCCCACCAGACGACTCAGGGCCATGCACGCTGCCCTCGCAGGCCCCACACGCCGGTGCCCCCCCCGCGGCCCCAGCCCACCGGAGCCTCCGGTGCCCCGATGCTCGCCCCCACGCCCCCTTCCCGGTGCCCCCCGGCCCCGGTCCCCGGCGCTTACCCCGAGTAGAGGGCGCGGCCGCCCTCCTCGCGGCAGATGCGGAACAGGGCGTGGAACATGCCCCGGTAGCGCACCTCGCGGAACCGCGCGTCGGCGCTCTGCCCCTGCACCTGCAGCCGCGTCTTGGTCAGGTCCACGGGGAAGGTGCCTGCGGGGAGAGCGCCCGTCAGAGAACCGGGAGCGGTACCGGGATCACCGGTAGCCGCCACCGAACCGCTCCTCACCGAACTCGGCCACGATGGAGGCGAGCCCGCCGTACACGAAGGGTTTCCAGCTCAGCGCGGACATGGCATGGCCGCGGGCCGCCCCGCCGCCGGAACCGGAGCCGAGAGCGGAACGGGAACGGGAGCGGCGACGGGAACGGGAACGGGAACGGGCACGGGAACGGGAACGGGAACCGCCCCGGCACGGGCGGCGCGCGCAGCCGGCGGCCGGCGCCCCCTGGCGGCACCGGGCTGAGGCCGCGGCCCCGCCGTGCCCCCCCCTTCCCCTTCCCCTTCCCCCATCAGCGGGGCCCGGCCCCCACCGCGCACGCCCCCCCCGGAGCCGGCCCCGCTTCTTTGTTGTTCAGGTCGAGTCAGCCTGAACACAGTACGACACACAAAAAAAGCACACCGGGAAATGAGAGTGCTGCTTCAGTTCTCTCTTCTGGTTAACGATCAGTTTTATTAAGAAGAGTTTAAAAAAATAAACACAAAAAAAAAGCACTCTAACTCAACAGCACGTCTCTTGGGATTCATCACACAAGGAAGAGGCGCTGGGTGCACCCAGGACACACAGGCGGCACCCAGCAGCCTCTCACTGCAGACACAGGGGATGTTCCCACCAGGATGGTGCTGGGCAGTTTGGGGAGCAGCACCCTGCCACCCTCAGCAACCACCTTTGCTCTGCAGGGCGCCTGCCAGCACAGACAGCAAGGAGACCCCTGTCCGAGAAGTGAAATGAGAGACAAAGTCAAAGCTGTGGGAGGCCAAAACACCAGCTGGGGTATCCACACAGAGGTGTCAGGAAGCCCTGCACAGGTTTTTGTCTAGGCTCGAGGAGTACAGCTGTCTCAGGGGGAGCAGCCATAGCCCTAGCGGGTGCTCACATGAGAGCTCAGTGGTGGCTGGAATCTCTAGTGGAACCCCGCTCCCTGTGCCTGGAATGGGACTCTCTGGTGCTACTCTCCCGCTGGTCCCTGGATCTGGTCCCCTCGGACTCGTCTCGCCTGCTGCTGTGCCTTTCACTCTTCCTGCCAGTCTCTTCTCTCTCTTCCCGCGAACTGTTTTGTCCCCTGTGTTCCTGGGAGCTCTTTTCTCCTCTTCTCTCCGACTGCCTCTGATGCCTCTGCTCTTCCTCTTCTCGTTGCATCCTGCTCGCATGTTTCCTCTCAGACCCATTCCAGGACTGATGACTCCCACTGGCATATCGTTCATAAGCAGGATCCTCCTTCTCCTTTTTAATCTTGATTCTAGGATGTGCCTCCTCAGCAGATGCTGCCCTCTTCACAGACTGCGAGCTCTGCTTTTGCCTTTCTTGTCTACTCTTCTCTTTATCTGAAACAAAAGATTCATCTTTAGGGGTAGACAGTCTTGCAAGCATTAGCTCAGCTCCTCAAGCTCTGCTACCTAGCACCGCAGCACCTTTCCAACTCCACTCCCATTTTGAGTCCCTCGCACCCTTGGCCCAAGCTTCATACTTCACAGCCTCTTTACCCCCCCAGATATCCTATTCTACTGCCAAACCTGACACTTTTCTTCTCCAATGTGAGTCACCCTAAGTCCTTCTTTAACATTTGTCACCTTGTGTTATCCCCAGCTAGGTTGCTCTCATGAATTTAAGCACTTTTTGCAACGCTTCGCATCTACTGTAAATTCTGTTTTCTAAGCAATGCACACAGAACAAGAATGTCACTGGATCTGGAGAATTTCCAGAGTTGACAATGATTCTCTTCCCTCTTCACTCCCCTTTGCCTCTCTCATTTTCGCGCATCTCTTCAGCTCCGTGCGACATCTTGTCTCCAGCCTTGGTTTCGTGCTTATTTTATTTCCTCCAACCCACTTTTCTCAAACTAGGACTCTACCTGGCTTATACCACCCTCTCCCCCATGCTAAGGCCCCATCCCGTGTCCTCAATCTGTGCAGCACAGTACTGAACTACTGTACTGACAGGGGAATAGGATGCGGTAAAGGTCTCAAACCCAGATGACGTAACTGCCTGTCACAGAGACAGCCCAGGTGTGTGACAGAAGCTTCCTCTGCACGCTGCAAGCACCAGGCTGATTTCAGAATAACTGACACCCCCACCCCACGCCAACATCACCATGCCAAATCAGCTCATCCTGGAAGCCAGAAGCCACTTCAGGCCAGAAGCCATTTCAGACACTTATCTCTGATGTTCCCACTGATGCTGCTTCCATGAGCTAAGGGCCATGGAGACCCATGCAGTCCCACCCATCCACAGTAAAGACTGGCAGGAACATGTTTCACCTTTTTGCTTTTTTGCCGGCACATCATCATCTTCTGACAAAGAATCAGATGACGAATGAGGCGGCGTTTTAACTCCACAGCCTTTTGCATGGAGAGTTTTTGTGACCTCATCTAAATCATCGGAGTCCTTGGGAGGCCGATAGTTGGCCACGTGGTCCACTCGGATTGTCCTTCCTTTGATCTGCAACAGGAGTCACGTAGTTAGCAAAGCTGTGGACCCACTCCTTGTGCCCTGTGGGACACCAGAGAACCGCAGGGCCAGCTCAAACCACGCGTCAGGAGTAAAAGCAGCCGCATCGCAGGCGGCTTCACTCACCTTGATTCCATTGAAGTTGTCGACAGCGAGAATGGTGCTCCTCTGGTCTTCATAGCACAGGAAGCAGAAGCCTTTGGACTTCCCGGTCTTCTTGTCCCGCACCAGATTGATGTTCACCACCTCCCCGTACCTGAAACACACCGTGAGCACCCCGAGCAGCCGCACGGGCACGGCCCCATCGCTGCGGGGCCGGGGCCGAGGCACTTACTGTGAGAACACGCAGATCACATCCCCCTCCGTCAGCTCGTAGGGCAGCCCACCTGCGGGGAGAGCAGCGGCGCTGCGGCACCGGGACGGGCACCGGGACCGGGAGCAGGATCAGGGACCGGGATGGGGACCGGGACTGGGATCTGAGAGCGGCCACAGCCGCTCCCCCCTCCCCCTTTCCCCCCCCCCGCCGCCCGTACCGACGAAGACCCAGGCGCTGTCCTTGTACTCGGCGTGCCACGACACCGCCTCCTGCACGCCCAGCTCCGCCTCCCGCGCGTTCAGCTCGTTGATCAGCTTCACCTTCGTCAGCGGGCTGGGGGCGAGGACACCGTGAGCACCGGGAGTCCCCGGGACCACCCGGCCTTACCCCCGTGTCCCCCTTCCTCCCCCCCCCCCCCCCCGCCATCATCCCCACAACCTACTTCATGGCGGCGGCGGGGCGCGGGAGCCCGCCCACCCCCGCGCATGCGCGCTCCCGCGGGCCGGGCCGGGCCGTACGGGGCCGGGCTGAGCCGTACCGGGCTGTACCGGGCTGTACCGGGCCGTACGGGGCCGTGCCGGGCCGCGCAAAGCAAGAGGCGGGGCGCAGTGCAGCCTCACAGACTTTATTGTTAGCAGCGGCGGGGCCGCCCGGCTCAGCACGGGCAGGCGTTTTTACCGTTGGCGTCGCGCGTCAGCTCCAGGCGGTGCCCCCGGCCCGGCCGCCTCTCCACATCGCGGTAGAGCAGCGATTTCTGCGCCTTGAGCCGGCAGGCCAGGCACATGAAGATGGACTCCACGTTCTGGCTCTCCTTAGGGTCCTTGGCTGAGGTCTCGAACAACAGCATGTTGTGAGCGTCAGCGAACTTCAGGGCCATGCTGGACGGCACCTGGATCAGGTCCTTCAAGTCACACTTGTTCCCCACCAGCACCTTGGGGACCAGGGGGGGCACCGCGTGCCCGTTGCACTCCTCGATCCACATCTTGAGGTTGGTGAAGGAAGTCATCTTCGTGACGTCGTAAACGAAGACGACGGCATGCACGTTGCGATAGTAGTGCTCTACCATGCTCTTCCGAAACCTCTCCTGGCCAGCCGTGTCCCACACTTGCACCTAGGAAGCAAAGCACAGTGTTCTTGAGGCACGCACGGAAAGGAGGCCACCAGAGCACCGAGTGCCCACCCTGAGGCAAGTCTTGCTGCTTCACGAGTACGTCGGTGTGTTTAACTTGCTGCGGAAAGCAGGAGGGCTTCCTGCTGTTCCACCTTTGACAGCCCATCATGGAGCAACAGCACTGAGCCATCTCCAGGACACGGGCAAGGCCAGCACACTGGGAGGGGCAAGTTCTTATCTAGATGAAGCAGGGTTGTTGGATGAGTTACAGGTTTGGGGGCATATGCTGGCAGTGTCCAAGGCTGTGTATGACAGTGCGTATGCTTGTGTAATTCAAACAGTAAGCCTAGCTCATCGAGTAAGAGCGATCACATCAGCACTTTTCTTCACTTCCAGTACTCTCAGACAAGGGCTAGGCTCTACACGGCATATCCCATTTCTCAGTCATTGCAAATGGTCCATTATATTCAAAAGAATTGACAGCGCCCTTTAATTGTGTGTGCTCTAAGTGAGAAAAATCCCTGCGTGATGACTTACCTGACTGAAACGCCTTGCCAGACAGCCCTCCTCTTCCTAATGCACTTCACCATCATCCCCACCACCAAAACAAATGCCACAAAATGCTTCCCATTTCAGAAACATTTTTGCACCAGATCAGGACATTAGCCCACTTAACCCTATGCCATAAAAAAGAACCTGACAGAATTGCAACAGTACAGAAGAGGCAGGGCAAAGAAAAGAGCAATGTTCCCATGTGGTGCTCTGCCTGGGAATGGATAGTCAAATGAGAATTTAAGGGTTAGGATTAAAGAGCTGTTGAGGTTCCTGGAGAGCGTTGGTGGCAAATTCCTGACCCAAGTGGCAGAGGAGACGAGGAGGTGCTCTGCTGGGCCTCATACCAACAAGGAAGGGCTGTCACGGTCAAAGCCATCTCACTGACCATGAGATGGTGGAGCTCAGGATCCCAAGAGGAAGGAGTAGGGCAAAATTTGAGACCACAGTGATGAATTTTGAAAAGGAAAGACAGAAGATGGGCCCAAGAAAGCTGGCTAATATTCAAAAAAAGCTGTTCATCCCAGGCAAACAGGCCTAGAGGCATTGCTAGACAAGGTAAGAGCAGCGGATATTGTCTACGTGCACTTTCAACAAAGGCTTTCAACACTTGTCTGCCATAAGATACTCACAGAGAAGCTGATGAAGTCTGGCTGGATGAGCAGTGGGGTGGATCAAACACTGGCTGATCATCCAGGCCTGGAGGGTAGCAGTCGGTGGTACAAAGTCTTGGTGGAGGCCAGTACTGAGCGTAGTACCCCAGCGGTCAAAACTGTGTCCATTCCCGTTCAACATTTTTGTTAATGGTCTGGGTGAGGAGGCAGACTGCACCCTCAGTAAATTTGCAAACAACACAAAAGTGGGGCGTGGGGCTGATTCACCAGAGGGCCGTGCTCCAGAGGGATCTGGACAGGCTGGAGAAATGGGTGACAGGAACCCCTTGAAGTTCAGCAAGGAGAGGTGCAGAGTCCTGCTCGTGGGGAGGAACAACCCCAGGACATGCTGGGGGCTGCCCAGCTGGGAAGCAGCCTTGAAGAAAAGGACCTGGGTGTACAGGTGGACACCAGCTTGAACATGAGCCAACAGCGTGCCCTTGCCACAAAGAAGGATAATGGTGTCCTGGGCTGTGCCAGGCAAAGTATCATCAGCAGGTTGAGGAAAGTGATCCTTCCCCTCTATTCAGCACTGTTGGGGTGGCATCTGGAGTACTGTGTCCAGTTCTGAGTTCCCCAGTGCAAGAGAGACATGGAAATGAAAAGGGCCTTCAAAATGATAAAGAGGTTGGAACAGCTCTTGTATCAGAAACTAAGAGAGCTGGGGCTGTTCAGCATGGAGAAGAGAAGGCCCAGGGCACATCTCACCAGTGTTATAAATATGTATATATAAAAATGTGATAAATCAATCTTATCAATATGTATAAATACCTGGACAGAGGGTGCAAAGAAGCAGCCTGGCTCTTTCAGCATTGCCCAGCAACAGCAGAAGTTCCTTCTAAACCTCAGGAAGCACTTCTTTACTGTGTGGGTGACAGAGCACTGGAGCAGGTTGCCCAGATTGGTTACAGAGTCTCCCTCCTTAGAGATCTTAAACAGCCACCTGGACGTGGTGCTGGGCAGCCTGCTCTGGGTGGTCTTCCTTGAGCAGGGGGATTGGACCAGATGGCTTCCAGAGGTCCCTTCCAAGCTGCACCTTGCTCTTCTGTAAGAACTTCTGTAAGCTGCAAGCTGGCAATTTCTAAATTACTGTGATTTACCCGAACCACCCTGAATTGTGACAGTGCCTGCCCCACAATCTTTCAGAGAGTAAAAATGTTGGCAACAAAGAGATACCTCTCATTCATCTCCATGCCACTTTATCCCAGGCTGTTTAGTTCTGGGCAGAGCAGCAGCAGGAGCCCCAGGCCTCTTGTCCCCAAGGTGCTTGCTGGGAACAAGTGCGACTTAAAGGAACTGATCCCACCTCTCCATTTGGATGCACGGTCCTAGGAGAAGGGCAGTTTGCTGCCCTGCCTCCCAGTCCTGCTTGCTGGAGCAGAAGTAATATCCAAAGGTAGAAAGCATGGCAATATTTTCAAGCTAGTGACCAGAGGACAGCTTCATGCCAGCCTGCACTATAGCTTGTAACACGGACAGGGGGCACTGGATGGAGCTGGGCAAGGCACGAGGGGGAAATGAACACCTTTCGTCTTAAAGAGAGGAAAAAAATCATGGTCAGTTTAAAAGCACAACTAAAGTTGTCATCCAACATTAGCTCTACATTCACTGTGATCAGCCCCTCAACTTTTGATTCTCCATCTGTCTGCAAAATATAGCAGTATGGGCTTCTTCCAGAAGTCAGTCTTTCACAGACTGCTGCTTGTGCTGATCCACCTAACCAGGAAGGCCAAGATCTGCTGCAAACTGTGCTTCCCAAGCTGTTTTCTACCCACTGCTCGTTGATCTGCGGATCTCCTCAGCTCTGAGCTAATGCATTTCTTTACTGTTGCTGGTGTACATACAGCAAATTAGTTCTATTTTAGCTCCCTTGAAACTGCATCCTCCGATTGCCTGCTAACATTCCTGTGCATTAACATCGGAGCTGTCAGGCCCGCTGCAACCAGCTAGTGCAAGCTCCTGGCTTTCCAGCAAGCCTCTAGCCAGCCTACAGCCATATGCTCTCGTGGTTTCTGTGCGAGCTGTGCTCCGGTTTCTGCACACAGCTCCCTCCTCCAGCTCCCTACAGCTTCACCCCTTTGCTGCTGTGGTCGAGCCTCTGAAGCCGGGGCCGGCCTGGCGCTGTGAGGACCCCGTTACACCAGATGCTTGCAGCGTCTCGCTCCGAGCTATTGTCTCAGCCCCCCTGCAGACTCAAGCAAACAGCATATAAATAGCAAAAAAAAAAAAAAGCAACGTGGCTATTTATTAACAGCAGCGGCGTGTTGGGAGGACATCTCCACAGCGCGGGGAGGGAAAACCTTCCCGTGGCCCTCCCTCAGGACGGAATGGGAACGGGAGAGCCCCGAGGGGTGTCCGGCAGGCACAGACTCGGCCCCGTGACAGGGAGCGGGGCCGCCGCCAGCCCCGGCTGCGGGTGCGCTGCGGGTGCGGTGCGGGTGCGGGTGCGGGTGCCGCCGCGGCCCACCTTGATGCGCTCGCCCTCGATCTCCACCGTCTTCTCGCGGAAGTCCACGCCGATGGTGGCCTCGGTCTTGTCGGGGAAGGTGCCCCCGCAGAAGCGGAAGGTCAGGCACGTCTTGCCCACGTTGGAGTCGCCGATCACGATGATCTTGAAGATGCGGGTCTGCACGTACGGCTCCAGCGACGAGTCGGGGCCCGGCGGCCGCCCGCCGCCGCCGCCCGCCGCCATCCCTCACCGCCTCATGGGGCCGCCCCGCGCCGCCCCGCTCCTCACACAAAGGCTGCGGCTGCGGCGGGCGGAGCGGGATCAGGTGGTCGGTGCGGCCGGGGGGCGGCGGCACCGAGCGGCGGCACCGAGCGCCAGCGCTGAGGCGGCTCCGCCCCGCGTCAAGGGCGCCGAGCGGAGCCCGTGAGGCGAGCCCGTGAGGCGAGCCCGTGAGGCGAGCCCGTGAGGCGAGCCCGTGAGGCGAGCCCGTGAGGCGAGCCCGTGAGGCGAGCCCGTGAGGCGAGCCCGTGAGGCGAGCCCGTGAGGCGAGCCCGTGAGGCGAGCCCGTGAGGCGAGCCCGTGAGGCGAGCCCGTGAGGCGAGCCCGTGAGGCGAGCCCGTGAGGCGAGCCCGTGAGGCGAGCCCGTGAGGCGAGCCCGTGAGGCGAGCCCGTGAGGCGAGCCCGTGAGGCGAGCCCGTGAGGCGAGCCCGTGAGGCGATGGGGACGGGGGCTCGCTTTTCCCTGTCCTCCACGGTTTTTCTGCCTGTGCCGGGGTGCTTGGTGCAAAAAAATAAAACACAAGAGCAATGCGAGGGGGAAGCAGCCAGCGCTGCCCTGATCTGTCTGCGGACACCCACGGTGCTCTGAGGGGAGAGGGAGGGTACGCCTGCTGCCTCATAACACAGCCCAGACACCTCCAGAAGAGGTCAGAGGCTGGTAAAATTGGCCCAGGACACGAGTCTGCTGCAGCAGAGGTACTTGGTGAGAAGTGAAGGAGCCAAAAGCTGGGACAGATTTCATGCAGACATCAGCTGATCGAAGGTTTTGGCCCATAAAGGGAATTCAGCTGATGGACTCAACAGTTGGAGTACACCCCAGAGGTGTCATCAGGAAACCATTTCTGATTACCTCCAGACATTTCAGTCCTGGCCTAGCCAAAAACCTCCAGGGCAAAGTCAAGGGGACACCAAGACATCAGCTCCCCGTGTGAGCAGAGACACTCATTGCCGAGAGTGCCCACGGAAAGAGCCCTTTCTCAGGGACACTAATCCTCCTACAGATTCAGTCTGAACACTGGCCTGCTCTCAGCAGCATGTGGCTACTGGAAATGCGCATCACAGCTCTGTAACAGCATCAGTCTGAATGGGAGATCATGACCAAATAACCCCTTTCTGGACTAGGTGGTCATATCTGCCAATAGCCTTAGGGTCTGAAGGTAAAGGGTTGTTTCTAGCTGTCATTTGCCATCTCTACTCCTGCAGGAGGTCTGGCATTCCTGCCATCTGCGTCCCAGGTTATTTGCCTTGTAAAGATACGTGTAGGAAAGAGGGCTCTCTAATGGAGCCTCAAGGCAGTGCACAGAGTGCACGCTGTTTTAAGGGGTATTTTGCCTCAACCCATTTTTACGTCCCTTAAAGTACACCAGGAAACAAAGCAGCAATATTCATACCCTAGGCAGTGCCTTCAGTTTATTCTCTGCTACCACCTGCACTGCTTAGGTGTACCCCCAAGGTGTTACCCCAGAAACCTTCCTAGCTGTCAGCCCAGCTGATACAGCTAGTTTGAGTGTGTCTGCTTCCCCATTGTATCAGATTTACGTGGCAAGGCTTTGGTAGTGGCGGGGCTGCAGGAGTAACCTTTGGGAGAAGACTCCAGAAACTGCCCCATGTCAGCTAAGAGCCAGCTCCAGTCATCTCCAAATGGACTCACCGCTGCCCAGAGCCAAGCAAATATGTGACATCGTGTGTGCCTCTGTGACAGCAGATTTAAGAAAGGGAAAAAAAAAAAAAAAAAAAAAAACAAAACTGCTGCACCACAGCCGCTGGGAGAGAGGAGTGAGAAACAGCCCTGCAAAATACCAAGGTGAATGCAGCAGGAGGCGCTCCAGGCACTGGAGCAGAAGTTACCCTCTACAGCCTGTGGAGGCCCCTGGTGGAGCAGGCTGTCCCCCTGCAGCCCGTGGGTCCCACATGGAGATCTCCACGCTGCAGCCCGTGGAGGAGCCCCCGGTGGAGCAGGTGGATGTGGCCTAGAGGAGGCCCCTGTGAAGCCCCACCTGTACTGCATCCAGGCTTGGGGTCCCCAGCACAAGAAAAATGTGAACCTGTTAGAGTCCAGAGGGCTACAAAGATAATTAGAGGGTTGGAGCACCTCTTCTATGAATAAAGGCTGAGAGCTGGGGATGTTCAGCCTGGAGAATGCTCCAAGACCTCACTGAGGCCTTTCAATACTCAGCAGGGTCCTATAAAAAGGATGGGTAAGGACTCTTTACTGAGGCAGGTAATTATAGGACAAGGGAGAATGGTCTTAAACTAGGAGGGGATAGATTCAGATTACACATTAAGAGGAAATTCTTCACTGTAAGGTTAGTGAGGCACTGGAACAGGTTGCCAAGAGAAGCTGTGGATACCCCATCCCTGGAAGTGTTCAAGGTCAGGCTGGATGGGGCATTGGCGTACCTGACCTAGTGAGTGGCACCCCTGCCTGTGGCAAGGAGGTTGGAATTAAATGATCTGTCAGGTCCCTTCCAACTAGGGCCATTCTGTGATTCTACAAAGTGGGCAACTGAAAGAGTGGCATAGACAAAGTGTTCGGGACTGACCACAGCTCCCCTTCCCCTGTGCCATTTGGGGGGAGGTAGAAGAGGGTGGATGGGAGGAATTTTAGTTTCTCCCTCTGAGTCTGTTTTGCCTGTGACGATAATTGTTGAGTGATCTCCATCTCCTTATCTCAAGCCTTGAGCCCTTTTCATATTTCTTCCCCCTTTCCCTTTGAGAAGGGAGAGTGAGAGCACGGTTGTGGTGGAGCTCAGCTGCCCAGCTGTGTACAACCACACCAGTTCAGGCAGATGCCTCTGGCAATCACCTACGCAGGACGAGAAGGGCAGCGCAGCCTTGCTCAGTTTTGTTTTATCTAATTTGCATTACCTCCAAGAGATGGGAGGGACATGCTCCAATAAAGATCACATTTTCTGGGCATTCCTGGAGACTTATTTACAAAAGCTATTTGTGAGAGACTATAGCCTCTTGTTCTCTATCTGACGCTGACTTGACTTCTCGAGTCTGTGAAATAAGACACCGGTGTCAGGTCCAAGCTGTCTCCCCTCAAAGGGACACGGCTTCCCATTGTAACGTGGAAGAAACGTCAAATTTGAGAGACCTCTCTCTTCCGGCTGAACAGCCAGCCTGGAAAGCAACTTGTCTGCAGTGCATGGGATCACTGGCTGCAGGAGAGTCCCAAAGACCCGCAGGCATTCCAGCGTAACGTGGATGATGGTGTCAAGCCACAGCTTCTCTGCAGGGTGATTTCTGTTGAGTTTCCAAGGCCTGTGTCTCTGGAAGAAACCATTGGTCTGCCTTACACACAGGGCAATACATTCTAAAGCCTTGTAGATCTGGAAATCCTCAAAATAGCTAGCCACCTGCAGCGGCAGAGAAGCCACAGACACCACAAACTCATAGTCTTCAGCAGAAGCCCTACCCAAGGCTTTTGTCTCCCTGTAATCCAAGATCTTTGGGAAACAAGACTCTGAGAAATAAGGGTAAGTGTTGCTGGGGTTAATGCTAAGGGCTGTTGACCGATTCAGAAGTCCCCCAAGCGCATCTGCCAGTTCTGAATTCAGTACCTTAATAACCTTCTCATCATAATAGTCACAATCCCGCTCGGGTACACCCTGCCTTAGCAGGAAGTACCGAAATCCATCTACCGTGTACTGTCCAATGCAAGCAGAAGGGTCGATCACGTTGCCCAGGCTTTTGGACATCTTCTGCCCATGGACAGTCCAGTGGGAGTGCACAAGAATTTGCTCGGGGGGTGGCAGCCCCGCTGCCATCAGCAGCGCTGGCCAGTAGACAGCGTGGAACTTGAGGATGTCCTTGCCCACGACGTGGTGCGCAGCGGGCCACCACTCTCCATGTGTCTCAGGGTAGCCCACGACACTCAGGTAGTTCACCAAGGCATCTACCCACACATAAATGGTTTGCGTGGAGTCACCGGGGACAGGGATACCCCACTGCAACCGGCTTCTCTCACGAGAGACAGACAAGTCCGGCAAGTCGTCTCCCAGCCAGTGAAGCACGCGCTGGTAGAAAGGGTCGGGAAAAACGGCACGGGGGTTGTCACGGAGCCACTTCTGCAATGGGTCCCGGAATGCAGAGAGCCTGAACATGTAGTTCTCCTCTTTGGTCCAGTGCACCTGAAAAAACAGGAGAGAAAAGAATTACAGTCCAAATACGCTGCAAATGGTTTTACAATTTGTACACAGCACTCTCAGCGGGGATTTTGTCACATGCTCCCTTTGTGTTTGGGTGTGCTCCCCACCACGTAAAGCCCTGGTATAGTTCTATGCCTAGAGGGACCTCCTCTCCAAAGACACCACCTCCTGAGGTTCCCCAGAGCAACACCCAAGAACTGAGGCATCCGGGACTCTGCTTTGAAGGATCCTCATGCCCCCAGGGAAGGAGTACCTTTCTACAAGCTGTGTTTGTGTGTCATCAGGCAAGAATAATGGAGACAAGAATATACTTTCTTAGAAATGTAGTTTTGTGATTATGGTAGAAAATCATAAAAAGACAAAATAATATTCCTGGTGAGTGCCCTTTCTTTTCTCTTAGGTGTTTCTACTCTTTTTCCTCCATTTAAGATTTAATGCATTTTAGTTGCCAACTTTAGCCTATAATTATGTTTAAGTACTGACAGCTCTTCTCTCACAGATTTAAATTATGTAACATAGCTGAAACAATTACAACTTTGTTGGTACCTAAGATACAAGTGAATTGCGTAAAGATACTCAAGAGATCCGTGGGAAGGTCAGGATTCTTAGTTTTTAAAGCTGACTAAGGCTCTAAAATAAGACAGCATCATGCAGGAGAGTTTAATTTTTCTAGTGCTGAATCCAACGATTTTTGGCTGAGCCAGAAAGTGCCTCACTCTCAATACAACCAGTAAAGAACACACCACCCCTCAAGTTGAGAGACTAAGGAGTAATTACACTTAGTGCTATGTTGCACTTCAGTTTATCTAATTTCAGTCTGTAGCTGCTACTACCTTTGTTTACTTGATTAAAAGGTTACCCCAAAAGACAAATTATTCCCTGCATAAATCATAAACAAGTTACACAAACTTTTGTGTGTGTGTGTTTTTTTGTTTTGTTTTGTTTTTTAATTCTGGATTCTTTATCATTTTCCATAAGCTTCTTCAACTCTGGGGTATCAGCTCTCAGCACTGTGCACAGAGCTGATATTCCCTGTCGTCTTCCATCCAGCCCTGGTCTGAGGAGCACGGGCTTCAGCCTCCTGCTTCCAGCAGGTTCAGCCTCCTGCTTCCAGCAGTCACCTGTGCATCCTGAAAACCTCCACAGATAAAGGTCACAGAACCTTCCCGGGCAGCCTGTTCTACTGTCCTCATGGGGAAAAAGCTTCT
Source organism: Anas acuta (assembly GCF_963932015.1). Classification (NCBI taxonomy): domain Eukaryota; kingdom Metazoa; phylum Chordata; class Aves; order Anseriformes; family Anatidae; genus Anas; species Anas acuta. The sequence goes on from NC_088991.1 coordinate 7,087,723, forward strand.
CCTTAAACCCAGTCTGAACCTCTGGTTTCAGCCTATGACCATTCTCTCCCACCCCCCTGTCATGTACCACTGGAAGAACCTGGCTCCATCCCCTTGATGATCTCTTCATAGGTACAGGGAGCTTGTTCTCAGGGTGTGGAAGCCTGCTGCCTGTATTTTAGATCTAAGAAATGATTTATTTGCCTGAAAATTCATTCTCCCTCCTGGCCCCAACTACATTAGGTACTTTAACAAGGGATTATTTCATAACATACCCCTTTCTGTGTGAACCAATGCTCACATGCCCCAATCTAGTACAAATATCAGAGGAGTATAATCTCCGCTTAGCTCTGAAGCATGATTATCTGCCACAATTGTATTAAATCATGTTCCTGATATCTTATAGAAATTGCAGTGGCAGAGACACTCTAGGTCAGGTCCCATACTCCTGGCTGCACCATTCCATTGTGAGACTAGACCACAGGCAGGTACTCTTATTGTGTTTAATTTAGGTCCAAACCCCGTGTAATGACACATGACTAATTAAAAATATCTAGAGGCCAAATGAAACTGCCTCACTAACTAGGTCATCTGAAAATCTGGGCAGCCAACAAACAGCTCAGTTATAAACAGCTTTATCCTTCCTCACATCTAACATCTTTCATCACCACTTTTAAACATTGTTTCCAAGCCAATGGCCTGTGAAACTCAGTAGCGGGTGAATCCACATGCCTGCCACATGGCTGAAATTCAAAATTCACTTGGGGTTTAGAATCCCATTGGCATCTCTCCCTTATGCAGCCATACACAGCTATAAGACGCAGCAGAGAGACATTCTTTGAGGCATAGGCAAATCTCAACTGACATGAATTACAAAGCCCACAGGAAGCACTAAACGTCCCCAGATTTTCCTAGAACAAAGTACCAGCCAGTTACACAGTGGTTATGCAGATGTGCTATGGTTACCTCATGGCCAGTCTCCAAAGACACCTTGTACGTGCGCCCCTGGCTGTCCGTACGCTCGGCGAGCTGGCTCTCGGGCAGGAAGCACTCGTCTGGAGTGCAGTACCAGCCCTCATAAGACCCTTTGTAGAGCGCCCCACGCTCCTGCAGGGCACCCCAGAAGTGACACACGGCTCGCTGGTGGCGGGGCTCGCTGGTGCGGATGAAATCCGTGAAGGAGACCGCTGCCTGGGTCAAGGCCTGGCGGAACAGAGCCGAAACGCGGGCGCAGAGCTCCGGGGGCGACGTCCCTGCCGCAGCCGCGGCCTGCTGGATCTTCAGCCCGTGCTCGTCGGTACCTGAAACGCCACAGGGGACACACACGGGGTAAGGGGGGGCCGGGCACCTCAGGGGAGCCCCGTGAGGAGCCGGCAGCGCCCAGCAGCGGGAGGTTGGGGCCGGGGCTCACCTGTGGAGAAGCGGCCGGGCCCGGCGCCGCGAAGCCCTCGCTGGCGGTGCAGCGCGTCGGCCAGCAGCGCGGAGTAGAGGTGCCCGAGGTGCGGAGGCCCGTTGGCGTAGAAGATGGGCGTCGACAGCAGCAGGCGGCGGCCGGGCCCTGAGGCAGAGGCGGAGGAGGAAGAGGAGGAGCAGTGGCGGCGGAGCGGCGGCTGCGGGCCGCTGAGGCAGCAGCGGAGCGGCCGCAACATGGCGGCGGCGACGCGGAGCGGGAGCGCGGGAAGGGGGGGGGGCGGCGGCCGCGCATGCGCCGTGGGGGCGGCGGGGGTCGGGGCGGCTGCTCGGGGCCGGCTGGCGGTGAGGCGGCGGGCGCCATGTTGTGCTGCCGCCTGGCAGCCCTCGGGGCGCGGCGGCCGCTGCGGCCCCTCGGCCCCGCCGCAGGTGAGCGGGGGGAGCTGAGGCGTGAGGGGGCTGCTCCGGGAAGGTGGGGGTGGGAGGGGAGAGCCGCTTGGTGCTGGCGTGCTGCGAGGCGTTGGGAAGGTAAAGGGTTGCGGTAGGGGAAGCGGAGCGAGGTGGGCGCTGCGAGCCCTGTCAGGGAAAAAAATGAAATAAAATAAATGTGGTGCTGGAGCTGCGAGCGGCGCCTGCGGGGCTGGCGTGCCCCAAGGGAGCTGCTGAGGTGCATTAGTTCCCAAGGACTGTTCCAGGAAGCCGTGGTGTAGCTGGGGTTGGTTTACTCGCGTCCATTTGGATGCTCACAGCTTCCAAATCAGCTCTGTCTCGCTGATATATGCGAGGAAATGAAGCAGGTGTAGCGGTGTGTGTGTTACGAGCACTGAAGCAGGCAGAAGTTGCTTTCTGTGTCAGGGGGAACGTGTTCTGCAGAGAAGCCCGGGCACAGCTGGCGGTGTTAAAGCACTGCTCAGCCGTCGCTGTGACGCTGGTAAAGGTCTAATTGAAATACTGAAGTTTAATCTCATACTTCAGCCTAAAATAAAACGGTATGTGGCTGTTCAAGTAGATGTGCTTGTTGCCTTGCTTGTAAGGTTTACTGGGCTGCGTTTGGATTGGCAGCCCTTGCTGCTGCCCTTCGTTTGGGATACCTTTGCTATCAGCAAAAGCCTCCTCCCGGTGGTACTGTTCCTCAGAAAGCTGGTGGCAAATGGACTTTTTGTTGGTATAACCGTACCTACTGCTTGTCCTAACGTGGCTATGTTAGTGTCTCGGTGTTGGAGAAGCGGCTGCAGGGCAGAACTCGGAGGGCTGTGATCAGCAGCGCTCAGTCTGGCTGGAGGCCCCCAGCGGGGCCGTACTGGGCCCAGTCCTGTTCAGTTCATCCATCAATGACCTGGACGGTGGAACTGAGCGCGCCCTCAGCTGGTTTGCAGATGACACAAAACTGGGAGGAGTGTCCGATACGGTGTGGGCTGTGCTGCCAGCCAGAGAGACCTGGGCAGGCTGAAGCCTTGGGCAGCGAGGAACTTCGTGGAGTTCAACAAAGGCAGGTGCTGAGTCCTGCACCAGAATAACCCCCTGCACCTGTACAGCTTGGGAGCTGACCTGCTGGAAAGCAGCCCTGCAGGGAGGGACCTGGCAGTCCTGGTGGACAGCACGTTAACCGTGAGCCAGCACTATGCCCTCGGGGCCATGGGTCTCCTGGGTGCATTCAGAAGAGTGCTGCGAGCAGGACGAGGGAGGGGATCCTGCCCATCCATCCAGCCCTGGTGAGGCCTCACCTGGAGTCCTGTGTCTGGTTCTGGGCTCCCCAGTACCAGAGGACAGGGAGCTCCTGGAGCGAGTCCAGTGGAGGGCTATGAAGATGATGAGGGGACTGGAGCATCTCTCATGTGAGGAGAGGCTGAGAGAGCTGGGCCTGTTTAGCTTGGAGAAGACAGAGGGGATCTTGTAAGCGTGTGCAAATACCCAAAGGGAGGGTGTCAAGAGGATGGGCCAGACTCTTTTCAGTGGAGCCCAGTTCCAAACTGCAGCAAGTTCTGGCTGAATATGCGAAAATGATTCTTTAGACCAGCACTTGCTCCTGACAGAAGAGCAGGGAGTAAGAAAAGCAAATGCGCAGTACGCACATATCTCTGATGTACTCTCCCAGTGATATGTGTCTGGAAGGCTCCTTCAGCAGGAGGTAGTCCGTGGATCTTCACTGCAGATGGTCTTGCTATTAATTGGTTTGTAGTAGTTTTTGATCTTGCTTGTATTTGTGGTATCCACAGGTGCCTGGAGCAGTCTTGTAGCTGTTAGTTCTGGCATAGAATAAATCACTGCGGTGACATGATACTGTGCTTTTCAAACAAATAGCTTATTTACTAATTTTCAGAAATGACTTGGGCTCTAATTTTAAAACACAACTCTATATTGACAATCCTTTTATGTTTTTGTCTAATAAATTGTATTCCTTAGGCAACTTGTTGCAGCGCTGGAATGTGCCCATAGGACTACAGATGAGCAGACAAGTGGCTAGCTCTGATGTGCCTGGGGGCAAAGGCAGTAGTTCTGTTTTTGCCCTTATTATGGGCTTGTCAACGTTAGGAGCGGGTGTATATGTAAGTAGAAAGGTAGTTCATAGAAAAAAGCTATGCTCTCCTATCAAATGCTTGTTGTATTTCAGCTAACTTTCCTTAGCTTTTTATCTTTCTAGCTATTTCTTCCTTTGGTCAACTTGATAGAGGGGAGCTAACCGAACTATCTGGAAATTAACTTACTTTTTTGGTGGTGGTGGTGGTGGTTTTTTGTTTTTATTAATTATAAAGGCACACATTTTTACTAACTACAGCTCCATCTGTTGTCTTTTATGTGACAGTAGCATATGGTTCGGTGAGAATTTGATGGTATATGCTGCTAATACCAAAACAAACCTTTATTTGACAGATTTCAATTCAGAACATTAGTGTTTAGCTTGTGTAAGTATACCAAATCAACACAGTGTTGAGAAGCACACGTTTATGTCTGACTCAAAGATTCAAAAGAGTAAACCTTTCCAGCCTAACCTAGAGAGTAAAACACATTCCCCGACAGCTCTGAAGAGTGAAAACATTACCTAGAAGGGGACAGGCCCTAAGATTACATTATACAAATCTTTGTTAAGATTTTTTCCTCTTTGAAGATCATATTTATTTAAAAGTTATGAGTTGTGATTTTTCTCCTAATGAAATTTCCCCATGCAGAAGACTTCTGAGAAATAAATAGAATTTCAAAACAGTGCATGGAGGAAAAGTATGTTTTCCTATTAAATATTCCTTCATGTGCCCTTATTGTCCTTTTGTGCTTCTTCCATCTGCCAACTCATACTGAGTAGCAGCAGCAGTCTTGCCTGAGCTGAAGACAGCAGCTATAGGAAAAACTGATTAAGATGGCAATTAAATTTCTTGATGGACTTGAAAGGAGAAGAAGCTTTGCTCTGTCATTCAGGAAGAGATTCACCTCTGAGTGTGAAAAGCTTCTTTGTGAAATAGAACAGCATTTTAGTGGTGTGAACATCTGTGGTTATTGTCTAGCTGGAAAGAAAGTTGGGGTAAAAATTCTGGAGAAGGGCCAGAAACCATGGGCAGCTGTGACCTGTCACTATATATATAAATACACATTTAATTTAAACTCCACTCATCATCTGCTAAAAGCTAAAAAAGCAAAATCTTTGTTACTTGTAATAAGGAAAACATTAGATAGTCTTCAGAGACGTGTGTTCCCAGCTCTCTCCCCTAGTCCACACTGGAAAATCAGTGCTTCATCTGAGCCAGACCTTTTGTTTTGAACATGAAAGATGACTTAAATAATTAAGAGGTCTTTATCTTCTGAGTCCAAAACTGTAAGTATACGTACTTCTACCTGTAGCACCAATGTTTCTTTTTTTTTTAATTTTTTGTTTCATTTTTGACAGACAAAGTAACTGAAAACATACTCTCTTTCTCCCAAGATCTGTTTAATCAAGAGTTCTTCTTAATACTCAGCACTTTCCCTCTCTTTTCTCTCATTGCCTGTCTTCACCTACAGTTTTGCAGTGTCATCATCTAAGATACCCTTCTAGATCACTAATGTCTTCAGGTGTTCCTGGCAAAGCTGGCAGCAACCTACTGTTCTACTTAATTGTAGGAGGAACAGTCACAGGGGCAGGAGCTTATGTAAGATGCTTAAATAAATGTGTTTTTATTGGGTGAGCGGGTGGAGGGAGGGTACTTTAATGCCATACCAAGTTAGTTATTTACTTCAGTTAAGCCATCCTTGTGCTCCCTGGCCTCAAATAATTTCAAGGGACATTGACAAATAATTTTGCAGATTTATTATTCTCAAATAATGTAGTTCTTAAGGGAAAAGTTGCCTTACAATAAACTTTTCTACATTTAATAATCCAAAACAGAAGTTTACAGGTGCGGGAAGCCGAATGATGCCTTGATGCTGTAACACGTACAAGGTGTTTTCATGTCTGTCTCTAGGTGTACAAAACGTTAAGAGAAAACAAAGAGCGTTTCACCAGCCGTGTCACAACAATAACAGCACGATCCCAAGAAAATGCATCATCTCCTGGTGGGTACTAGCTTGTTATTTCTGTGTTTAGATTTATTTTCCGTAAGCTCTTAACTTGAGACTCCTGAAACAAATAGAACAGTATGGTCTGCCAACACTAAAACCCTCAGTGCTGTGCCATGTCCCTGTTCCATGTATAGTAGGCTGGGGCTGCAAGGAGTACCATGCTTGGGTCATGTATAAATGAAGGAATCTTGACAATTAGTGAAGCTCTTGATGCCTGGCAGACTGTGTGGCCCACAGGTTAGTTTCTGAAGGTCTTTTGTAGTGTATGAGATCTCAAGCTACGCTGTCTAAGCTGTTGGGCCAAAGAACGGTGTATTGCATAGTAAGAGTGGCTTTAGGTCGTTAAAAATAGGATGTTCTATGTCACTTGATTATGAAACCAACATATTATCCTGGAAACAGGACAGCAAAGTAATTGCTTTGGTCTGAAGAAGAGGATAAAGCATGTTTATCAGGGTTGAGGCTGGAAAAGAGTGAGAGGTTAGGTGTTGAAGCAGAGGTAAGTCAATGTTTCTGGAGTCTCTGCCCCTTTATGGTGAAGAGTCTGTTAATAACGTCTCCTTGAATCAGCTCTGATCTGCAACTTCCTAAAGTTATCCTTGTTAGATTGTGTTTTGTTGCATTAAGTCAGTGTTGACTTTTTTTTCCACATACAGGTGCTGCTTCTCGGGGCTCAGCAGGTGAGGTCTTAATGGTAATATTTGACTTATTCCTACATACAATTTAACTGCATGTTGTTTAGAAACAGCACCTGTGTGTGAGGGGAAAGGTATTCTGGTAGGAATTCAAAAGCTGGTCTCCTTTTGGAATGCAATTAAAAAATAATATACCTTAGGATATTATTACCTATTATTACCTATTATTAAACCATACCTGGTATGGTTTTGAGAATTTGTTTTCTTATAAACTGATTGTCCAGTGCAGAGTTTTGGTCTTGATTTATGTCCGTAAAGGTGCTGAGGAAGTGTAGCTAGATCAAACACTCAGCAGATTGTATTTCCCAAATAATTTTGACATTGGTTCCTGATTTGAATGGCAACCCTGTCATGTAGAATTATGAGGTCTTTTCTCCTGAATACTTTTTTTGGCTGTCTCTCTTGCTAACTCAACAGATTTACTATAAAACCTGACTGTTGGATTTCTAGTACAATATTTGGCCAAAGTAGAGTCTGAGCATGTTTTCGCTATCCTGATTATACTCTACAGAGAATGTCCTGATGCTATCTGAAACTTCTGAAATTGCATGTTCAATGCCAGAAACAAACTTTGGGGGTCTTGACTTTGCAGCCTCTTCACTGAGCTGTGCAAACGTAAGCAGCATGCTTAAATAGATCAGTTAGTAAAATGAAGCTCTTTGAGAGTTTGCTGGACAAGCATTTAACAGGCTGTCCAAATGTTAGTATTTCAGACCTGTCATGTAGATCATTCTTACTCCTCCCAAACTCTTAAACCAGAGAAAAGTAGATCTATAACAGATGAGCTAAATGATGTAAGCTGTGCTGCTGGCCTGTTCTAAAACTCTCATAGTCACTGAGCTCAGCTGTGCAGATCTAGCTTAGAAAAACTGTTTGATAAAATATGCCAGTTTGAGTTATGTGGGGAGCCTGCTTTTAGTGAAGCAGCAGCATGGTTCATGGGAACTATATTGGGCTGGAAGGGGAGGGAGGAGAAAGTATTTGAAGGGCAGTCTGACAAAGGAAATTTGTATGCGAAAGATGTCTGGTGGTGTACTCTGTTCTTCGCTGCTGGGCAGTTTTTCATGTTGTATTTGTAGTAAAATGTCTAATATGTCACCTGCAGCTCCAGAAGCTCACCCTGAGGTCCCATCTCATGTCCCTTTCCTGCTAATCGGTGGAGGAACTGCTGCTTTTGCTGCTGCCCGGTCCATTCGGGCTCGTGACCCTGGTGCCCGGGTAAGAGATGCCCTGTTCTAGAGCAGAGTTGGGTGGATGGCTGAATACCATGCTTGCTTCGGAGCCCTTGTGTGTGTTGGCATTGCCTGCATCAGTTCAACTGATAAGTTTAATGACCAATTAAAGGTGCTGATCGTGTCTGAAGATCCTTCATTGCCCTACATGCGTCCGCCCCTTTCCAAAGAACTGTGGTTCTCAGATGATCCAAATGTGACGGAGACTCTGCGATTCAAACAGTGGAATGGCAAGGAGAGGAGGTATGTCACGTAGCAAAGACGAAGAAGAGTGTTTATGAAAGTGTTTAAGATGATAAAAGTGTTCTTGTGAGAGAGCTACTGGAGAGCTCTGAGGAACACAGCAGCAATGCTGTTTAAACAGATCACTGAGTAGACTTCATGTCTCCCTGTGATGAAGAGAGCCCTGGGTTGTGCATGGATGCGTTCATTGCCACTAGAGTGACTGAAGAAGGAACAGATCATTGCATGTTGTGGGCAGAACCTGTGTGATATTTTGCACTGGACCATCTGAGTTGCGGAGTCCAAGAGACTCCACAATAAGAGGCTGCAGGCATGTGGAGAGGGGCTTCTCAGAGATGCTGAGATGTTCCAGAGGTGGCAGTTACGTGCTGCTTAGTACGTTGTGTTAGCTTAGTGCTAAACATCACTTGAATCTTGCTGTGATTCCCTTAATCATATGCTGCTGGGAGAAATCCTGTGAAATAAGTTAGTGGTATAGGTGAGGGTATAGCTTCACAGTTCAGAGCAGAGCTCTAGAAACCTAGGATCCCACTGGATCCTTGTGACATTTATGATATAAACCCTTACTGAAGTAAATACATGAACTTAACAGTGTGAAGCTGCTAGTTTTTAAAAAATAAATAAATTCTGGAGCTTGTTATGGTGCACAGAGTTGTATTCATATCATTGGTAATTTCCAGATAGCTGGTGTCAGAGAGAAACTGGAACTCATTTGATAATTGAGCTTTTTTCAGCATATATTTCCAGCCACCGTCATTCTATGTGCCTGCTCGCGATCTGCCTTTTGTAGAAAATGGTGGAGTAGCAGTTCTCTGTGGCAAGAAGGTGAGTGCATCACTAGCTGTTGTTCTATCATCATACAGCTCTTCCCAAGCAGAACCCATGGTCTAAGCTGAAAAGTAACAGCTGTAAACCCTTGTGGGGGGTTGGCTGAGGAGGAGAATATGAAAAATGTGAAAAATTTATACAGTGAATCTGGGACTACCCTAATCTTAAGGACAGCATGTGTGAAGCTTGAAAGCAGGAAAAGCTATGAAAAATAGTAGTGATCTGAGGGAAGCAGGAAGGATGAGATTGGAGTACGTGCATGGGATGAGAATATATACAGTTTACAAACAAGGTGTGGCAAAATTGGAACTAGGCTATGTATCAACTAGAAGGAGAGGTAAAGAGAGTTGAGTGTCATCTGAGTTACGGATCATAACATGAGCATTGTACAGAGGCAGCAGAAAGGTGAAAAAAATTATGGTGAGGCTTCTACTATATTTGTTTCCTGAATTTTCTGTATATTGCTAAAATAAGACTTCAGTGATTTCAGTCTTCTTATTGCTGAATCACTTCTAGAGTCAGATCCTGGGAAGATTGGCCCGATCTGTTATTGCTGCCAAAAGAAGCTCTTTGAATTTCTCCTTCCAGTCTTCTCCCTTCCCTGCCTGCCCCGCCCTCCCCCTTCTGCCTCCCAGTAGAAAAATAGTAGCCACTTAAAGGTGGAAGAATGTTACAAGTTTTCTCATCAGTAGTCTGTGCAATTTTAACTCAAATGGATGGAATTACAGTGGGTGGAAGCCTGAGCTCTCCTGCTTGTTTAATTTTGCAGGTTGTGCATATGGATGTTAGAGGCAACACGGTGAAACTCAGTGATGGTTCCCAGATATCCTATGATAAATGTTTGATTGCCACTGGTAAGGGTTTTTTGTGTGTGTTTTGTTCTCATCTCCTCCTTACTCTGTGTTGTGTCAGGCTTTTTATTTCAGTGACATTTACTTGGCAAGGAAGTTCCTGCCATGCGTATCAAACTCTTCGCCGAGCAGTCACATGAAGGACAGTCAGACCAACAAACGTGCCATGGGGTTTTTCACTTGCCTTGCATGAGCCAGCTTCTCTGGGACGTTCAAAGTTTTACTCTGAAAATCGGTAGGAAAGGAGGAAAAGGTGACTTCCCCAGCAGCTGGGTAAAGGAACTCCTGTATAGCTCAACACTTTCAAATCCTGCCTGTGGCAGTAGCAAGGAGAACCAACTTTTACCTTGGCAGAACACTGCTCTAGTATCTACCCCTAGCAGTTCTGCAGCCCTATGTAGAGGGACTGACTGTCTCCAGTTAGTGGAACAAAGTGTATAGCATTGGATTTTTATTTATTTTTCTGCTGTGTTACTTGGGTCACCTGCTGCTTGCACAGGAAATCTTTCATGGTAAAAACCCGGAGCACAACAGTGAATAGAACATACTGTAACAGCTTGAAAATCACAGCCCAGACTGAAGTTAGCTCTGCATTGACTAGATCTAAACAGTGACAGGGCCAGCAGTCACTAGTCTCTCTTTCTATTTATACCCTCCCCTTCAGGTGGTACCCCAAGGAATCTGCCCGCCATTGAAAGAGCAGGAAAAGATGTCCAGCAAAGGCTGACACTCTTCCGAAAGGTAAGCTCCATTCTCTGCTAGTCCTGTGGTGAGGTTGAAGAAATTAAAACCACTACCATGACTTTCAGCTTGTTCACTCTTCTGCTTTGGGTCTAGGACAGCCTTGCCATGGCAGCAGCTTCCCTCAGCTGATAAAACAGGAGTGTGTTTGCTGTGTATTCCTTTCTCTGGGTGGGTGAACAAGTTAAGAGTCTCAGACACCACCTTCGCTCTTACCTCAGGCCTGAGAGCTGTGTTATGGTGTTGGTTTTAGTCTCTTTCCTGTATGGCTTTGTTGTACCTTCCAAGCATTTTTAAATGCATGAGCGGTATTAGATCTATGAATTTCATCTAAAACTGCAAGTCAGTTTGGACTGTGAGCATTGTGTGCCTTCAGGACAATGATCAGATGGTGTAAGTTAGGTTAGTGCTCCAGCCTGACACCCCTCCTGAATAAGCGTATGCCATATTTCTGCATCGTATGGGTAAGAGGTCAGCCTTTAGTCTGAAATGGAACAGAGATTGCTCTCATATGTTGAATTTTTAGTGGAGTATGAAGTCGAGTGTTTGTGTTAGCTGTGGGATTGGCTTGGATAGTTTTCTGATAAGCTTATAAACTAATGCATGTGTCTTCTTCATGGCATTTCTTCACCTTCATCCTATGCCTTGGGAGAAAGTGAATAAAAGACACAGAAGTTGGTTGGTGGACTTCTGTTTTCACAGTAGAGATTCTTTTTCTTGACAAGCTCCACATTTCTTGAAAATGTGGGGTTTAGAACAGATATACAGGTTTCTCCTCAGTCTAGTTCAGGAAATGAATCAATAATAAGAATCACAGAATCGTCTAGGTTGGAAGAGACCTCCAAGATCGCAGAGTCCAACATCTGACCTAACACTAACAAGTCCTCCACTAAACCATATCGCTAAATTGAACATCTAAACAGCTTTTAAAGCCCTCCAGGGATGGGGACTCCACCACTTCCCTGGGCAGCCCATTCCAATGCCTCACAACCCTCTCAGTAAAGAAGTTCTTCCTAACATCCAACCTAAACCTCCCCTGGCACAACTTTAGCCCATTCCCCCTCGTCCTGTCACCAGGCACATGGGAGAATCGACCAACCCCCACCTCACTACAGCCTCCTTTAAGGTACCTATGAGCCCCATGGAATCTTGCTGCTCTGTGCTGGACTTGCACTGTGGTCTAGTTGTCAGGTTTGGTTTGATCAACTGTGGCACAGGAAAGTTGTGTTGTGATCTGTGGTGTGCTTACAGTGCTGCGTGTACTTCAGATCATTTGTGTCTGGAAATTTCCTTCTAATTTTCTCTTGACAGTTGGGGAGAAAACTCAGGAATCTGAGGCTGTCTGGACAGGGAAAAGTTTGCACTAAGACTGGGAAGCCAGAGGTTGTTTTTCTTTGTGTGATAGAGGAACAAGGGAAATGTGCTTCTTCCATTTTCTAAGCTGAGGAGAGGGCTACTCTTATTTCAAAGGGAGAAACTGAAGAATTTACCCTGCTGCCTGTCCTATTTGAGGATATTTGAAATGGGAATACATCTTTCAGGTCGAGGACTTCAAAAGTCTGGAGAAGATTTCAAGACAAGTCAAATCCATCACGGTTATTGGTGGTGGCTTTCTTGGTAGTGAGCTGGCCTGTGCTCTGGGAAGAAGAGGTAAGTGTGCCTCTGCAGGCAGCTTGCTTTATCTGGCACCTTTACAGAAGTGACAGGCACTGAGTGCAAGCAGCCTGACTTTTTAAGCTTCCTTTTAATTCCCCAGCTGCTGAATTTTCACACGGACTTGTGATTTGTCTGAAATAACCTTGATGCACATGCCTTTTGTTGGCTATATGGGCTGGCCTGGTTTTCAATTCTCTCATTAGCTGTCAAGCAGACCCTGACTACAAATGTTTTTGTAAGTTGGCCTTTCTGTAAGCTTTGCAGACCAGTGCTTGTTGCGAAGTCATTCCACCCTGTAAAAAGTAATATATTTGTGCTCTCATACTAAAAGGCATCGTAAAATTACTTCAAACTGAACTTTTTTTTTTAATTGTTAAATGCCTACAGCTTTCTGAATAAACTTTTACTGTTAATTTCTGCAGGATTTCAATAAGAAACCGAGATGTTAAGCATTTTACTTTGAAGTTTGCTGTCTGTTATCCTAGAGTTTTCAGGTGTATGTGACAAAGTGGATGGTCACTTTTTGATTCCTGTGGAAAATGTGGGGGCCAGAACTCCCAGTTTTGGAGACCTCTGCCAAGCTCCTTGTGTAAAGCAAAGTGAAGCTTGTGTCCTGAAATCTGTGCTACTGCTCTTTATTGATGAGATGTAAGAAGTCTGCTCTTTGCTTTCCTCTCAGCGCGAACCAGAGGCCTGGAGGTGATTCAGCTGTTTCCAGAAAATGGCAATATGGGCAAAGTCTTGCCTGAATATCTGAGCAACTGGACCACAGAGAAAGTCAGAAGAGGTAAAGCTGTGTCTTAGTGCTCCTCCTCTGCAAGTGGCTGAGCTGTGATGCTTAGATCAGTGGCTGTTGTGTAACTCTTCTTTGTACAACACAGATCTCTGCTTGTTCAGCCTGTGGAGTCTCAGGAAAACTGGGTCCGTTGCAAGGCGGCCCAAGTGCAGAACAGAACAAGTTGCGTTTCAGGCTTGCCCTTGAGCAGTTTGGGTAGCACAGGGCTGCCAGGGCTCTCACTTCTTAGTTGTTCCTCTGGCAAGGGCAAACAAATATGCATGGTGATGCCAGTGATACACCTGGAATATCACTACAGAGAGTGATCCCTACTGCTGATACAGCTTGCAAGTTCTGAGTTGCTCTAAGCCTCATGTAATTTTCCTTCTTACAGCCTAATCTAGTTGGCCTAGAATCAGTTTGAGAGAAGGATTGTGTAGCCCCATGCCTTATGCGTTCACCTTTAGTGTGGTGTTAAATTGATCTGTAAGATCTGAGACACCTTTTTTTTTCCCATTTCCTATATGTAGTGCAGAATCTGTTCCTCTGGATTGGTCAGTAGAGTGGGGACAGAGGAAGGAGGGAAACTGGGGCTGCAAGCTACAGGACCCAGTAACTGATGGGTCTGATTTACTTTCTTCTCCTTGTGGAAGCTTTCCTTGTAGAACCTCTGGGTCTGGCTGTAACAGAGTAGGTAATTAAATATCCTTATGGCCTGAGAACCTGTCTTAGGGAGTTCTTCTGGATGTGACTTTGCCATCATATGAGATGTACTTTCAACTGTCATTTAATTAGCTCTTTCTGACTTGTCTGGATTTCTTTCTCCTTGTGCTTCAGTAAAGATAAGGTAGTCTCCCTCTCGGTTCTTAAGCTGGTTCTTGCTCTGCCTCCATCTTAGTTTGCACTAAGGACATCTGCTTCACATGAAGACTATTGCTGAGCAAGTAATTACATTTCTTACGTTTGTTTCCAGAGGGTGTTAATGTTATGCCTAACGCCGTGGTCAAGTCTGTCTCTGTCTCTGGAAATCGACTGGTGATTAAACTAAAAGATGGCCGAAAGGTAAATTTAAATGCAAAGGGTGGGTAAGTTTGCAGAGAGGCTACTGGGAGAATTAGAATAGTAATTATAAATTCTCAAACAGGTGGAGACTGATCACATTGTGGCTGCAGTAGGGCTGGAGCCTAATGTGGAATTAGCGAAATCTGCTGGTCTGGAGGTGGATTCTGACTTTGGAGGATTCCGGGTCAATGCAGAGCTGCAGGCACGCTCCAATATCTGGGTGGTGAGTATGTTGAGGAGTTTTCTGTCCGCTAGTTAAGCTGATGCAGTCAAAACACACAGAATTGTGGGGTCTGACATACCTCAATTAAGTGAATAAGGCCAAAACCAGCAAGTTAGTGAGGCCACTTGTAGTGCATACCCTGCCAGCAGCCTTGGAGCCTGTTCATGCACTACAGCATGTTTTGTTACTGTGGTAACGAATGCATATTTTTGAATATTTGTTCTGTGTAAGAGGAGTTGGGGTAAATTAAAATGTAGCACAAATTACGCTGTTGCATGGGAGTATTTAGAGTCTTTTTGGTGGGAGTCAGGACTCTGGCTCCTCTGAAAAACGCGTACTTGATACTGTCTTAATTTTCTGAAGATCAGTGAAAAATGTTGAGAAGGTGGAGCTTCTGCGCCTTGGGGAGCGGGAGCAGGTCTGAGTTGGGTTATTAGGAAAACTCAGTTCATTATTTGAGTTGGTTCTCCTGCCAATGCCTTTTTTCTTTTGTGCATTAGTTTGAGCTTTTGATGTCTGTGTTCAGTCCTCACTGAATGAATCTCTCTTTAAGGCTGGGGATGCTGCCTGCTTCTATGATATTAAACTAGGTAGGAGACGTGTAGAGCACCACGATCATGCTGTTGTGAGTGGAAGGCTAGCTGGAGAAAACATGACGGGAGCTGCAAAACCCTACTGGCATCAGTCCATGTTCTGGTAACGTTCAGTTCTTCTTTTAGTATTTCTTATCTGACCATGTTGTAGGAGCTATGACAAGATATGCCTTGTAAACGTTCTGTTTTCTGACTGCAGTGAAGCTACAGCTGAGCTGGGTTCCTTGTACAGTTGGCTGGCATGTTATTGGTATTTCTTTCATTCTCCCCAGTCTGTATTTGAGATTTATGACCAGTAACTTAGAAATGCACATACAGAGATACCCATATTGTTTTGTGTAATGCATCTTTGTCCTCAGCATAGTTGGGAACACTTTTGACAGACTGTGCTTACTAAGTCCCAAACTACAGCAGAATCGACTACTATAAGCACGTGAGTTCAAATTCAGCTGGTGCCCAGTTCAAGGAGGTGTTAAAGCAACGTGCAGTTCTCTTCAATCTTCTTTAAATGCACTCTCAAATATGCACTAAATAATTGTCTGTGCTGCTAAGTCTAGTGGTCATAAAACAA
Organism: Anas acuta; assembly: GCF_963932015.1. Taxonomy (NCBI): domain Eukaryota; kingdom Metazoa; phylum Chordata; class Aves; order Anseriformes; family Anatidae; genus Anas; species Anas acuta. The sequence continues at coordinate 7,103,109 of NC_088991.1, forward strand.
ACATGCCAGAAGTTTAGTCAAATGGCCTTAAGTAGAACCTGGAGGAATATTTGCTTCTGCCTCGACCCTGTCTCAGGTGACATTAGTACTTAGCAAGCAACATGGAAGACTTCTGCAAGTACTTATGACTAATTACAATTTAGTACAACTAGTAATTACAGGCAAGTAACTGTCTACCAGTGTTCATATCCATATCCTAAGGTCAGATGTTTAATTTTTCTAAAGGGTCATGATACACAGATCTTGGAATTAGTTAAATTTCCTCCAAAAGAGTAGTTTTTAAGTTTTTATTCGCTAAGCTGTTTTCTTCTGAAACTGGTGACCTTAGATTTGCTCTATCTTGATTACTTCTTTCACACTGATGTATGCTGTGGTGGTTTTACTCAGGTGGGCAGCCAAGCTCCACCACAGCCGCTCTCACTCCCCCTCCTCGAAGAGAAAGAGGGAGAAAATAGGATGAAAAGGGATTAAGGGTTGACATAAGGATCGCTCAACAATTATTATGACAGGCAAAACAGTAGGAAGATGGGAAGATTTATTATTACTAACAAGCTAGAGAAGTGAGAAACAAAGGAAAGAAACCAAAAACGCCTTGCGTGGGCTCTTCTCCATGGGCTACAGGTCCAGCCTGGAATCTGCTCCAGCAGGGGTTCTCCACAGGTCGCAGCCTCCTGCAGGCCACATCCACCTGCTCCACTGTGGTCTCCTCCACGGGCTGCAGGGGCACAGCCTGCTCCACCGTGGTCCTCACCACAGGTCACAGGGGACTTCTGCTCTGGTGCCTGGAGCACCTCCCACTCCTTCGCGGACCTTGGGGTCTGCAGGGCTCATCCTCACTCCTCTCTCTCCCAGCTGCTGTTCCTCAGCAGTTTTTTCCCCTTTCTTAAATATGCTGTCACAGAGGTGCAAACAACATCTCTTATTGGCTCAGCTCTGGCCAGCGGCGGGGCCCTTATCTGACATTGGGCAGCTTCTGGATTCTTCTCACAGAAGCCTCCCCTATGCCCTCCACCCCATACCAAAACCTTGCCACATAAACACGCTACATATGCATCAGAGGTGGTGTTAGTCAGTGTGTGTGCCATGATCGCTCCTGCATGACACTGTCATTAGGGCTTGGGTTAGACTTGCCCTACATTTGTAATGCTAATCCTATAAATGAGCTTTCTTTTTTTTTTTTTAATTTGGTTCATTCCTAGGAGTGATCTGGGCCCTGATGTAGGGTATGAAGCCATTGGACTTGTTGACAGTACTTTACCAACAGTAGGGGTTTTTGCTAAAGCAACAGCAAAGGACACACCAAAATCTGCAACGGAGCAATCAGGTAGGTGTACAGCCTTCCTTGGGAGCTGTTTGTGTGCATGCAGGTTTTTGTGTCTTGTTCTGTGTAGTGGCAACAGTCAGTCTGATCTCACTCTAAGACACATCATCTGTAAGCTTCTTTTCTAGACCAAGCTTTGAATGCTGGTTTTAATGTTAAAACATGATTAAAACAGTGTTCACCAAGACCACATCATGTAACTCATTTACCAGATTAAACACTTTATTTTCCCAGTCAAGATAAATTTCCTCCACAGCAATAAACTGATCAGGGTATGCACAAAAGAAATTGTGCAAATCTAAGCATATTTATTTTGCATATGCAGTCTGCAAGAAGGAGACTGTTCAAGGTCCCAGTCTAAGGTCCTGTAAGGGTTGGGGCAAACCCAAACTTCAGTACAGATAGGGTGATGCATGGATTGAGAGCAACCATGTGGAGAAGGACTTAGGGGGTATTGGTGGATGAAATACTTAGCATGAGCTAGCAATGTGTGCCTGCAGCCCAGAAAGCTACTTAAAGGGGGACTACAAGAAAGATGGGGAAGAGATACTTTACCAGGGTGTGTAGTGATACAAAAAGAAGTAACAGTTTTAAACTAGGAGAGAGTAGATTTAGATGATAGAAAGAAGAAATTATTTACAATGATGGCTAGATACCTGGACAGAGTTGTCCAAGGAAGTTGGGGATGCCCCCTCCCTGGAAGCGCTCAAGGTCAGGCTGGATGGGAATTTGAACAACCTGATGTAGTGCAGCTCATGGCCTTGCCCATGGCAGGGGTTCAGAATTAAGGCCTCTTCCAACCCAAACCGTTCGCTGAGTCTACAGCGTGTTTGGTGACGGGAGCCAGGAATTGTCAGCGTTATGCTTTGTGTTAGGATTGCTTCATTATTGTGTTAAAGAATCCTAACTTTTGCTGGCGTCAAGTCAAAGAAAAACACACCTCAGTCTCTTACAGAAGCCTTCTCTTTAGCCTGCCTTTATCACCGCAGGTAGAGAGCTGCTGCCTTTTTCTGCACTGGTTCTTTGACGTGACATCTTTACATTAGGGACAGGTATCCGATCGGAAAGTGAAACTGAAGCAGAAGCTACAGAAGTTCCCACTTCTCCAAGTGCTTCACCAACGCCTCGCGTTCCAAAGGAAGGAGAAGATTATGGCAAAGGTGTCGTTTTCTACCTCAGGGACAAAGTTGTGGTGGGAATTGTGTTATGGAATATCTTCAACAGGATGCCTATAGCTCGCAAGGTCAGTACAGGACTAGTATGCTGAACAGGGGGACTGTTGCTTTCAGCTTGCTTAGATCTGGGATTTGCTTGTTGAAAAGTAAATCTGCCAAATGAAACAAAATGAGACTGACTGAATGCAGATAAACTTCTGTAATGAAATGTCAAGTCTGGCAGATGAAAGCGGAGCAGTGGATATCGTCTTCCTGGATTTCAGGAAGGTCTTTGACACCGTGTCCCATTAAGATGCTTACAAAGAAGCTGGTGAAGTCTGTGTTGTAGACAGATATTGCTACATTTCAATTTGGCTGTAGTAAATACTGTTGTCATGTGGTGGTGGTGGTGGTTTTATCCTACTGGGCAGCCAAACTGCAACACAGCTGCTCTCTCACTCCCCATCCTCAAAGGGAGAGGGGGAGAAAATGTAATGAAAAAATGGCTCAAGGGTTAAGATAAGGACAGGGAGATCACTCTCCAGTTATTGTCACAGACAATATATTGTCACCAGGAGGCTTTTAGAGAGGATCTAAAATGTGTGGCATTGGCTGGGTGACTGTAGGGTTTGCAGTACTGTTTTTTTATAGCATATACAGGTTTTAATGCAAGCTTCCTTCTTCCAGATCATCAAAGATGGGGAGGAGCATGCTGATCTTAATGAAGTAGCAAAGCTTTTCAACATCCACGAAGACTGAGCTCCAGAATTTAATCGCTGCAATAGGAGTAGGGCAGCAGGTTCTTGCTGACGGTGTGTACCCCTTCATCTTGGAGAACTTGCTCTGAGCACTTGTTAATATTTCCCATCACCTAGAATTCTAATGTTTGCACCAATAAAATCAGATTCTTCTAACTTAAATGTCTTCTTCCTGCACATGTGCATTACTGGTTTTGAAAGGTGTCGTGGTTTAACCCGGCCGGCAGCTAAACACCACGCAGCCGTTCGCTCACCCTCCCCCCTCCCTCTCTGGGACGGGGGAGAGAAATGGAAAGTGAAGCCCGTGAGTTGAGATAAAGACAGTTTAATAAGACAGGAAAATAATAATAACAATAATAACAATAATAATACAATGGTGATAATAGGGAAATAATAATAATATGTACAAACAAGTGATGCACAATGCAATTGCTCACCACTCGCTGACCGATGCCCAGCCTAACCCCAAGCAGTCTGGCTCCCTCCCCCCGGCTAGCCACCCCTATATATTGTTTAGCATGACGTCAGATGGTATGGAATACCCCTTTGGCTAGTTTGGGTCAGCTGTCCTGGGTCTGTCCCCTCCCAGCTCTTACTGCACCCCCAGCCTGCCTGTTGGCAGGACAGAGCAAAAGGCTGAGATGTCCTTGGCTTAGTATAAGCACTGCTCTGCAACAATTAAAGCATCGGGGTGTTATCAGCACTCTTCTCATCCTAAGCCAAAACACAGCATTCCACCAGCTACTAGGAAGAAAATTAATTCTGTTCTAACTGAAACCAGGACAAAAGGGGAGCGTGCTGTGTGCCTCTCTAAGCTTTTCCCGCTTACCAACAATGAAGAAGGCTGCAGAAGTGCCTGTTTTCTTGCAGCACGTTCTGGCTGGAGAGCTTTCAGTACTGCTGGCTAACTTTGGGGAGGGCTGTGCTCTTGGGAGTTGTTATGAGACTGCTGGAAGAGGGACACTGGTGCAGGTTTGGAGAAAACAGGTTGGAGGGGGTGGGGAGAACCATTCACTGGTGATGCCAGACCCAGGGTGTGCTAGCAGGAGCATGTTAGCTCCCGTGCTGCCGTGTGGGAGTTGGGGTGCTCTCTGATAAAACTGAGATCTCAGATGTTCCTGAAAGGTTAAAAGAGATGCAGAGGTGGGTTACAGCACCATACAGGGGAGTGGAGCCAGAGAGGTAGCATTTCAAAGTGTAGCTGGAGATGATTTCCACCAGTCCTGGGACCAGTACTGCTTAATATCTTTATCAGTGACACGGTGGGATCAAGCGAACCCTGAGCAAAGTTTGCAGCTGAAACCAGGTTGGGAGGGAAGTGTTGGTCTGATGGAGGGTAGGAAGGCCCTGCAGAGGGATCTGGACAGGTCAGGTTGATGGGCAGAGGTGAATGGGATGAGGTTCAATATGGCTAAGTGCTGGATCCTGCACTTTAGCCACAACAACCCCATGCAATGCTATAGGCTTGGGGCAGAGTGGCTGGAAAGCTGTGCAGAGGAAAAGGACCTGGGGGTGTTAATTGATATGCACCTGACCGTGAGCCAGCAGTGTGCCCAGGTGGCAGAGAAGGCCAACGGCATCCTGGCTCGTATCAGCCAGGGTTTGGCTGGGTAAATGAACTGTCCTGTACTGAATTAGTGTCCTCAGGAGAGAGTATTGGTCTTTTGAATAATCTGCTTACTTGATTTTGGTATAATCCTGTGTAAATCAAGGTGCACGGAGTTCTGGTAATAATTCTGTAAGCTGACCTGTTACTTTGAAATGCTAACAAGGACTGAGTATCCAACAGAAGTGCCAGTCCAAATAACTGATTGTCCAAATTGTGGGATGCAATGTTGGGTCAGTTTGGAACTAGGGGGTGAATTAAATTGCCCAAACTATGGGTTTTGGAGGGAAACTGGCAAATTGATTCTGTAAATAGGAGAGGTCACATTCCTGTGGAGGTGGGTAGTTTTTGTCTGGAAAAACACACTGAGGACTTGGGAAAACGTTGACATACGTGATCTTAGTGAGTGTTGTCTTTTTCGTTGGCACTCAGAGCAACTTACCAGACAACTCACTGCCCAAAGAGTCCCACAATTGATGCTGTGCCTTAGCCGACAAGAATAAGTCAGGTGTAGAACCTCACTAACTGATGGGTATGCAGAGGGCCACAAGGGGAAAACATGTGGCCATGGCTCTCCGTTCCCTTGGCACCTAGGTAGCTGGTTGGTTAGCAACCAAAGCAAACTGCAAGTGAATAAAACAGAGCCATGAGACAACCCTGATGTGCCTCCTTGGGCAATCCGTTATCCAGGAAAAAGCATTTATTGCATGAAGAGTAATCAGGCTGACAGTGCATTCCTAGGACACAGCTCACGTAACTGGACTTCCAATACAGCTTCAGTGATTAACAGAAGTAGCAGCAATCCAGAAGCCACCATTTATTCTCACCAGTGGAACTAGATAAATCAATCTGGGTGTGTAGTGATGTTGGAGGAGTACTGGTCCTCAACAAACCTTACCAATATTGCCAATAGCAATTAAGAGATCAATTGCTCTTCTGAAGATGGGGCCTGGAGATGCAGTAATACCTGGTAAAATCATCGAACCAAGACATTTCATGCCATGGGTTCTGGGAAAACGTGTTATTGCTACACACCAGATAACAATTACTGAGCTGCTTTATTCCCTAAGAGAGCTGATGCATTAAAATAACAGAAGCAGTTACGAGGGAGCCAAGCTTGCAGAGCACTTCTTGTTACTTCCAAAGGTACTAGTTCTGTTGGACTTCTCAGGCCACCATTCTTTCTGGTACCAGAACTCGAAGGTAAGGGATTGGAAATCCAATGATGGGATGATCTTAAAAGAGAAAAGAGGTCAGGAGATACATCCCGAGCTTCCGGAAGTAACCAGAAATGGGGTACAGATGAGTGGCCTCCAGAGAGAATCCCCCAACGTTATAGGCCAGCCGCTTGGACGCCGAAGGAGGTGGTTGCAGGAGCTCGGCAGGTAATATCCATGTGCAACCTACATCGAATCCTAAGGGGGCAGGCAGTATTTGAAAGCGTCACCGACCAAACCGCCAAGGTTCCTGACTTGCTCGCTGATCAAGCCACCCAGATGCGATGCGAGCTGCAATAATGCTACGTCTCCTGGTCCTCGATGACTTACTAGCACGAGGAGGAGGTGCCTATGGACAAAGCCAAATGATTCAAGCTGCTGTCTTCAAATCGATGACAACAGGAAAGTCATGGAAGAAATTACAAAAGGCAATTAGAAAAGTAGCTCCCGTCCAGACCTGGAAGGTCTTGAACCTGGAAGGGAACATCTGGTCCTGGCTCCCAGGAGCAGCACGGGGAAAACAGGATTTGATTTGTTCCTGGGATCCATCTTCTTCAGGACGATGCCTTGTTGAATCTCTTTTCTGAGGAAGTGAATGTGAAGGCTTCAGTCAGTCCTAAAGTCTCTGAAGATAGTAACTCTTAAGGGGCCACCAGCAAAGATTCTGCTAGGAAGGCAGGACCGGCAGGATCTCCCAGATGAAAGGGACTTGCCAATAATGGAGTAAAAGGGCAAAAAGCGCAGAGCAGAGAGCAGAAAGAAACGAGGAAGGAATTGTAAGCAAGAGTAGGTGTGTGCAAAAGGAGGAGCGTTGCACCCCCATGCTGCGTCTCGAACCCCTGACCTCAAATCTCTCTCCACGTCGCGAGGTCAGGGTTATGCGAGCGCCTCAAGCCGGTGAGCCACCGCCGCCTCCTCGGGGGGCGGGGCTCCGGCTGGCCCCAAGAGCTGAGTGGCCGCTGGGGCAATCGGGGGCGGGGCTATGCAAATGAAGCAAGGCCGGGGGGGGCCGAGGGGAGCCGAGGGGAGCCGAGGGGAGCCGAGCGGAGCCGAGCCGAGCCGAGCCGAGCCGAGCGGGGCCGAGGGGACATGGACGTGGCTAGAAATACCTGAGGGGAGGGAGGGAAGCCAGGGAGAGGCTAGGAGAGGCTAGGAGAGGCTAGGAGAGGGGGGGCTTGCTCCATCGCCTCTCTCTCCAGGAAACAACCGGGATTGGTAAAGCCGGCAAGGGAAGAACGGGGGCTCGCTTCATGGCGTTAGAAAAGAGCTGGTGCTGAGTGTCTTTGCTTGCTGCTGTGCAAATGAACCGAAACGAGGAGTCTCGGGGCCCCTCCCAGAGGACGGACGTTTCCTGACAAAAGCGGGGAACCTGTCCCAAAAAGCAGCTGAGCCCGGCCCTGTGGTTTGGGCAAGAGCCGAGGAGCAGCTGAGTCTGTTGGGAATTGGCATACAGGACGTGGACATGTACTCGTGGAACAATTGTTCCAGTTGAGCTTGCTTTAAGCAACCAGGGGTAGGCCTTAGAAATCTCAGGGCCTGCTGTAGCTGAGCAAACCAAGCTGCCAGAGTAACTGTGAGAAGCTCCCACGGCAATGACTCCCACATCACCCAATTAAGGAACTCAGAAAAATATTGTTACCAGCAGCTGGCCTCAAGGACTAGGTCTACGTGACCGCTAATCACAAGGGGGGTTCTTTGCTTGCAGGTGGGGTTGTTTTCTTCTAGTTGTTTGTCTGAGTGCTTTTGACCAATAATCTTGTGTGAAACACTGTCCGCCCCTGTAACGTTCACTATAAAAGTTAGGCTATTCGGGCCATCAAATGGAGCGGCATGATCTGACTCAACTGGTGTCTGTCGTGCTTGCGGCCGTGCTTCGCAACAGAGTCTACAAAGGCGGTGGTTGCAGGAGCTCGGCAGGTAATATCCATGTGCAACCTACATCGAATCCTAAGGGGGTAGGCAGTATTTGAAAGCGTCACCGACCAAACCGCCAAGGTTCCTGACTTGCTCGCTGATCAAGCCACCCAGATGCGATGCGAGCTGCAATAATGCTACGTCTCCTGGTCCTCGATGACTTACTAGCACGAGGAGGAGGTGCCTATGGACAAAGCCAAATGATTCAAGCTGCTGTCTTCAAATCGATGACAACAGGAAAGTCATGGAAGAAATTACAAAAGGCAATTAGAAAAGTAGCTCCCGTCCAGACCTGGAAGGGAACATTTGGTCCTGGCTCCCAGGAGCAGCACGGGGAAAACAGGATTTGATTTGTTCCTGGGATCCATCTTCTTCAGGACGATGCCTTGTTGAATCTCTTTTCTGAGGAAGTGAATGTGAAGGCTTCAGTCAGTCCTAAAGTCTCTGAAGATAGTAACTCTTAAGGGGCCACCAGCAAAGATTCTGCTAGGAAGCCAGGACCGGCAGGATCTCCCAGATGAAAGGGACTTGCCAATAATGGAGTAAAAGGGCAAAAAGCGCAGAGCAGAGAGCAGAAAGAAACGAGGAAGGAATTGTAAGCAAGAGTAGGTGTGTGCAAAAGGAGGAGCGTTGCACCCCCATGCTGCGTCTCGAACCCCTGACCTCAAATCTCTCTCCACGTCGCGAGGTCAGGGTTATGCGAGCGCCTCAAGCCGGTGAGCCACCGCCGCCTCCTCGGGGGGCGGGGCTCCGGCTGGCCCCAAGAGCTGAGTGGCCGCTGGGGCAATCGGGGGCGGGGCTATGCAAATGAAGCAAGGCCGGGGGGGGCCGAGGGGAGCCGAGGGGAGCCGAGGGGAGCCGAGGGGAGCCGAGGGGAGCCGAGGGGAGCGGGGGGGGCCGAGCGGAGCCGAGCCGAGCCGAGCGGGGCCGAGGGGACATGGACGTGGCTAGAAATACCTGAGGGGAGGGAGGGAAGCCAGGGAGAGGCTAGGAGAGGCTAGGAGAGGCTAGGAGAGGCTAGGAGAGGCTAGGAGAGGGGGGGCTTGCTCCATCGCCTCTCTCTCCAGGAAACAACCGGGATTGGTAAAGCCGGCAAGGGAAGAACGGGGGCTCGCTTCATGGCGTTAGAAAAGAGATGGTGCTGAGTGTCTTTGCTTGCTGCTGTGCTTTTCTCCCTAACAATACTGCTCCGGATGGCACAGTAACAAGAGCATTGCAAGGGCTTACACCCTTGCCAATGAATTGGCAGAAAATTCAGGAGCAGACACTTCCATCACAGGATGGTTGGAATCTTGGTTTGGTAAATGGAAAGGGATGGTAATGTCCATATTTACATCCTTGATCGTAGCTGTAGGAGTTTTGACAGCCATTGGTTGCTGCATTATCCCCTGTGGAAGAGGCCTAGTACAGTGGTTAACTGAAAGCGCACTATGGAAACCAATGACCATGGAGCCACCACCTTACTCAGATAAGGTGATAATGAGGAGATGGAAAGCAAAGAAAGCGAAGAAGAAGAAATCTACCAAGTTACACCTTAGAGAAAGGTTTTGCAAAAATCAACAGTTGATAAACAAAACAAGAAAAGGGGGGAATTATGGGAGTAGAAATGTTGTTTTTGCAGAGTTACACTGTTTAGAAGGAGGGAAGGTGGTACTGAGATATGCTTACAGTGATAAGGAAGTTTAGCAGGCGACCTAGTAAAATGCACACAACCAGACTCCTTAGGACAATTAGGTGAAAATCACGGTGTCAAGTCAAGTCAGATAAGTGAAGAAACATTACCACTTCAAGCAGTAAAAATGTCAAAAGAAATCTGAAATTTAACAGGCCGGCAACTGAAGGCCGTGCATTGTTTGTGAAGCATCAGATAGATTGTGAACCTGGATTACCCACTCAGTGGGGAAACAGCGGAGGGTCCTGCCATCAAAAGATATGTAAACTGTGTTTTGGAACTAGTAGATGCGCTCTCTCTCTCCTGCTTGTGGGGCGCCCGACTTTGCAATCGCGAATAAATTACTACTTCACTGAGATCCTCGCCTGAGCCAAAGTTATTGGCTACGGAGTGTTTCTCACACTTGCTAACTTTTAACCACAAGTTTTATTCTATCCTAAAGTGAGTTTATACAATATCAGATAGTAACTCTTAAGGGGCCAAGAGCAAAGATTCTGCTGGGCAGCCAGGATCCCCAGGATCTAGCAGATGAAAGGGACTTGCTCCTAATGGAGTAAAAGGCCAACAAAAAAAGAGCAGAGAGCAGAAAGCAAAGAGGAAGGAATTGTAAGCAAGAGTACGTGTGTGCAAAACAGGGAGAGCGGGTCAACCCCCCAGGCAGGCCTCGAACCCGTGACCCTCATGGCTTCCTGCCGCGGTACAGCCGGGTTACATGAGCACCTCTTGCCACTGGGCTAACGCCGCCTCCACGGGAGGAGGGGCTCCGGCTGGCCCCAAGAGCTGAGTGGCCGCTGGGGCAACCGGGGGCGGGGCTATGCAAATGAAGCAAGGCCGGGGGGGGCCGAGCGGGGCCGAGCGGAGCCGAGCGGAGCCGAGGGGAGCCGTGCCCAGCCGAGCCGAGCCGAACCGAGCCGAGCCCGGCCGAGCCCAGCCGAGCCGAGCCTAGCCGAGCCCAGCCGAGCCGTGCCCAGCCGAGCCGTGCCCAGCCGAGCCCAGCCCAGCCGAGCCGAACCGAGCCGAGCCCAGCCGAGCCGAGCCGTGCCCAGCCGAGCCGAGCCCAGCCGAGCCCAGCCGAGCCGAGCCCAGCCTGACAAAAGCGGGGAACCTGTCCCAAAAAGCAGCTGAGCCCGACCCTGTGGTTTGGGCAAGAGCCGAGGAGCAGCTGAGTCTCCAAAGGCTGCAAAGGGGGTCAGCTGGTGGTGATGACGAGGAGTTCTCGGCCTTCGTCCCCACGACCCCCCAAAGACTGATTAAGGAGGCATTGGGGAGGCAAGGACAATCCCCAGACAAGGACTGTATATCTCGAAACAAGACACTGGAACTCATGATAAGGAAGCGGCAGACGGACAGAGAAACAAATATAAGGACTATAAATCTCAAAACTGGACATTGGAATTCATTATAAAGATACAACAAATGGAAGAATTAGCAACAACCAGCGCTTGCAATTAAGAAACGTGCCAACTCAGCAGATTCCTGACCAAAGGTGAAAAGTACACTGTGAGGAAGACTCGGGGTCTTCCTCCCAAAGACCCCTGCCCACGTCCCAAAGACCCCTGCCCACAATTCTTGGGAGGCTCTATGCAGGCACAAAGTGCCAAAAGGCTAATTAGCATGAGAAGCGAGGGAAGGCGGGATAGGTAATGAATATGTATAGGCGCTTGTAGAATATTGATAGATTGATTGTATAAATTCCAGACTGCTTTCCGCTTTGGAGGAAAATGCACGATAGGTGGAGAGATCCCCCGTGCATCCAGCGCTGCAATAAAGAATATACCACTTAAAGGAATTTCGGCTTCGATCTTTGAATCAAGACCACCACCAGGAGAGGAGAAGGTGCGCAAGTGCAGACAGGAGGAGCTCATGGAAATGACTCCTTGGAGCTCATCTGAAGACGAAGCGGAGCTAGGTTAGGAACGTGTCTAGGCGCGTTGGGAAACTTTGTGCACGTGTAGCTCTTTGCTGCATAGAACCAGGGCAAGTTGCCCCGTCAGGCAGGCACGATTTTGGTGGGCCTACCCCCGTGCTGCCCAGCGCTGAAGAAACCTTACAAACCCATAAACATCCCCACTTTACAAGGTGCCTATGGACAAAGCCAAATGATTCAAGCTGCTGTCTTCAAATCGATGACAACAGGAAAGTCATGGAAGAAATTACAAAAGGCAATTAGAAAAGTAGCTCCTGTCCAGACCTGGAAGGTCTTGAACCTGGAAGGGAACATCTGGTCCTGGCTCCCAGGAGCAGCACGGGGAAAACATGTAGATGAGTAAAACTTGTAGATGGGCGTCACATTTGCTAGCCGCAAATGTGACGCCCATCTACAAGAAGGGCCGGAGGGCTGACCCGGGGAACTACAGGCCGGTCAGTTTGACCTCAGTACCAGGGAAGCTCATGGAGCAGATTCTCTTGAGAGTCATCTTGCGGCACTTGCAGGGCGAGCAGGCGATCAGGCCCAGTCAGCATGGGTTTGTGGAAGGCAGATCCTGCTTGACGAACCTGATCTCCTTCTATGACAAAGTGACGCGCTGGGTGGACGAGGGAAAGGCTCTGGATGTGGTCTACCTTGACTTCAGCAAGGCTTTTGACACCGTCTCCCACAGCATTCTCCTCAAGAAACTGGCTGCTCTTGACTTGGACTGGCGCACGCTTCGTTGGGTTAAAAACTGGCTGGATAGCCGGGCCCAAAGAGTCGTGGTGAATGGAGCCAAGTCCAGTTGGAGGCCGGTCACTAGTGGCGTCCCCCAGGGCTCGGTGCTGGGGCCGGTCCTCTTTAACATCTTCATCAATGATCTGGACGAGGGCATCGAGCGCACCCTCAGTAAGTTTGCAGATGACACCAAGCTATGCGCATGTGTCGATCTGCTCGAGGGTAGGAAGGCTCTGCAGGAGGATCTGGATAGGCTGCACCGATGGGCTGAGGTCAACTGCATGAAGTTCAACAAGGCCAAGCGCCGGGTCCTGCACCTGGGGCGCAATAACCCCAAGCAGAGCTACAGGCTGGGAGATGAGTGGTTGGAGAGCTGCCAGGCAGAGAAGGACCTGGGAGTGATGGTGGACAGTCAGCTGAATATGAGCCAGCAGTGTGCTCAGGTGGCCAAGAAGGCCAACGGCATCCTGGCTTGTATCAGGAACAGTGTGGCCAGCAGGGCTAGGGAGGTGATCGTCCCCCTGTACTCGGCTCTGGTGAGGCCGCACCTCGAGTACTGTGTTCAGTTTTGGGCCCCTCGCTACAAGAAGGACATCGAGGTGCTTGAGCGGGTCCAGAGAAGGGCGACGAAGCTGGCGAGGGGCCTGGAGAACAAGTCCTACGAGGAGCGGCTGAGGGAGCTGGGCTTGTTCAGCCTGGAGAAGAGGAGGCTCAGGGGCGACCTTATTGCTCTCTACAGATACCTCAAAGGAGGCTGTCATGAGGTGGGGGTTGGCCTGTTCTCCCACGTGCCTGGTGACAGGACGAGGGGGAATGGGCTTAAGTTGCGCCAGGGGAGTTTGAGGTTGGATGTTAGGAAGAACTTCTTTACTGAAAGGGTTGTGAGGCACTGGAAAAGGCTGCCCAGGGAGGTGGTGGAGTCACCATCCCTGGAAGTCTTTAAAAGACGTTTAGATGTAGAGCTTAGGGATACGGTTTAGTGGGGACTGTTAGCGTTAGGTCAGAGGTTGGACTCGATGATCTTGAGGTCTCTTCCAACCTAGAAATTCTGTGATTCTGTGGAAACAGGATTTGATTTGTTCCTGGGATCCATCTTCTTCAGGACGATGCCTTGTTGAATCTCTTTTCTGAGGAAGTGAATGTGAAGGCTTCAGTCAGTCCTAAAGTCTCTGAAGATAGTAACTCTTAAGGGGCCGCCAGCAAAGATTCTGCTAGGAAGCCAGGACCGGCAGGATCTCCCAGATGAAAGGGACTTGCCAATAATGGAGTAAAAGGGCAAAAACCGCAGAGCAGAGAGCAGAAAGAAACGAGGAAGGAATTGTAAGCAAGAGTAGGTGTGTGCAAAAGGAGGAGCGTTGCACCCCCATGCTGCGTCTCGAACCCCTGACCTCAAATCTCTCTCCACGTCGCGAGGTCAGGGTTATGCGAGCGCCTCAAGCCGGTGAGCCACCGCCGCCTCCTCGGGGGGCGGGGCTCCGGCTGGCCCCAAGAGCTGAGTGGCCGCTGGGGCAATCGGGGGCGGGGCTATGCAAATGAAGCAAGGCCGGGGGGGGCCGAGGGGAGCCGAGGGGAGCCGAGCGGAGCGGGGGGGGCCGAGCGGAGCCGAGCCGAGCCGAGCCGAGCCGAGCGGGGCCGAGGGGACATGGACGTGGCTAGAAATACCTGAGGGGAGGGAGGGAAGCCAGGGAGAGGCTAGGAGAGGCTAGGAGAGGCTAGGAGAGGCTAGGAGAGGCTAGGAGAGGCTAGGAGAGGGGGGGCTTGCTCCATCGCCTCTCTCTCCAGGAAACAACCGGGATTGGTAAAGCCGGCAAGGGAAGAACGGGGGCTCGCTTCATGGCGTTAGAAAAGAGATGGTGCTGAGTGTCTTTGCTTGCTGCTGTGCTTTTCTCCCTAACAATACTGCTCCGGATGGCACAGTAACAAGAGCATTGCAAGGGCTTACACCCTTGCCAATGAATTGGCAGAAAATTCAGGAGCAGACACTTCCATCACAGGATGGTTGGAATCTTGGTTTGGTAAATGGAAAGGGATGGTAATGTCCATATTTACATCCTTGATCGTAGCTGTAGGAGTTTTGACAGCCATTGGTTGCTGCATTATCCCCTGTGGAAGAGGCCTAGTACAGTGGTTAACTGAAAGCGCACTATGGAAACCAATGACCATGGAGCCACCACCTTACTCAGATAAGGTGATAATGAGGAGATGGAAAGCAAAGAAAGCGAAGAAGAAGAAATCTACCAAGTTACACCTTAGAGAAAGGTTTTGCAAAAATCAACAGTTGATAAACAAAACAAGAAAAGGGGGGAATTATGGGAGTAGAAATGTTGTTTTTGCAGAGTTACACTGTTTAGAAGGAGGGAAGGTGGTACTGAGATATGCTTACAGTGATAAGGAAGTTTAGCAGGCGACCTAGTAAAATGCACACAACCAGACTCCTTAGGACAATTAGGTGAAAATCACGGTGTCAAGTCAAGTCAGGTAAGTGAAGAAACATTACCACTTCAAGCAGTAAAAATGTCAAAAGAAATCTGAAATTTAACAGGCCGGCAACTGAAGGCCGTGCATTGTTTGTGAAGCATCAGATAGATTGTGAACCTGGATTACCCACTCAGTGGGGAAACAGCGGAGGGTCCTGCCATCAAAAGATATGTAAACTGTGTTTTGGAACTAGTAGATGCGCTCTCTCTCTCCTGCTTGTGGGGCGCCCGACTTTGCAATCGCGAATAAATTACTACTTCACTGAGATCCTCGCCTGAGCCAAAGTTATTGGCTACGGAGTGTTTCTCACACTTGCTAACTTTTAACCACAAGTTTTATTCTATCCTAAAGTGAGTTTATACAATATCAGATAGTAACTCTTAAGGGGCCAAGAGCAAAGATTCTGCTGGGCAGCCAGGATCCCCAGGATCTAGCAGATGAAAGGGACTTGCTCCTAATGGAGTAAAAGGCCAACAAAAAAAGAGCAGAGAGCAGAAAGCAAAGAGGAAGGAATTGTAAGCAAGAGTACGTGTGTGCAAAACAGGGAGAGCGGGTCAACCCCCCAGGCAGGCCTCGAACCCGTGACCCTCATGGCTTCCTGCCGCGGTACAGCCGGGTTACATGAGCACCTCTTGCCACTGGGCTAACGCCGCCTCCACGGGAGGAGGGGCTCCGGCTGGCCCCAAGAGCTGAGTGGCCGCTGGGGCAACCGGGGGCGGGGCTATGCAAATGAAGCAAGGCCGGGGGGGGCCGAGCGGGGCCGAGCGGAGCCGAGCGGAGCCGAGGGGAGCCGTGCCCAGCCGAGCCGAGCCGAACCGAGCCGAACCGAGCCGAGCCCGGCCGAGCCCAGCCGAGCCGAGCCCAGCCGAGCCGAGCCTAGCCGAGCCCAGCCGAGCCGTGCCCAGCCGAGCCGTGCCCAGCCGAGCCCAGCCCAGCCGAGCCGAACCGAGCCGAGCCCAGCCGAGCCGAGCCGTGCCCAGCCGAGCCGTGCCCAGCCGAGCCCGGCCGAGCCCAGCCGAGCCGAGTCGAGCCGAGCCGAGCCGAGCCGAGCCCAGCCGAGCCGTGCCCAGCCGAGCCCAGCCCAGCCGAGCCGAACCGAGCCGAGCCCAGCCGAGCCGAGCCGTGCCCAGCCGAGCCGAGCCCAGCCGAGCCCAGCCGAGCCGAGCCCAGCCTGACAAAAGCGGGGAACCTGTCCCAAAAAGCAGCTGAGCCCGACCCTGTGGTTTGGGCAAGAGCCGAGGAGCAGCTGAGTCTCCAAAGGCTGCAAAGGGGGTCAGCTGGTGGTGATGACGAGGAGTTCTCGGCCTTCGTCCCCACGACCCCCCAAAGACTGATTAAGGAGGCATTGGGGAGGCAAGGACAATCCCCAGACAAGGACTGTATATCTCGAAACAAGACACTGGAACTCATGATAAGGAAGGGGCAGACGGACAGAGAAACAAATATAAGGACTATAAATCTCAAAACTGGACATTGGAATTCATTATAAAGATACAACAAATGGAAGAATTAGCAACAACCAGCGCTTGCAATTAAGAAACGTGCCAACTCAGCAGATTCCTGACCAAAGGTGAAAAGTACACTGTGAGGAAGACTCGGGGTCTTCCTCCCAAAGACCCCTGCCCACGTCCCAAAGACCCCTGCCCACAATTCTTGGGAGGCTCTATGCAGGCACAAAGTGCCAAAAGGCTAATTAGCATGAGAAGCGAGGGAAGGCGGGATAGGTAATGAATATGTATAGGCGCTTGTAGAATATTGATAGATTGATTGTATAAATTCCAGACTGCTTTCCGCTTTGGAGGAAAATGCACGATAGGTGGAGAGATCCCCCGTGCATCCAGCGCTGCAATAAAGAATATACCACTTAAAGGAATTTCGGCTTCGATCTTTGAATCAAGACCACCACCAGGAGAGGAGAAGGTGCGCAAGTGCAGACAGGAGGAGCTCATGGAAATGACTCCTTGGAGCTCATCTGAAGACGAAGCGGAGCTAGGTTAGGAACGTGTCTAGGCGCGTTGGGAAACTTTGTGCACGTGTAGCTCTTTGCTGCATAGAACCAGGGCAAGTTGCCCCGTCAGGCAGGCACGATTTTGGTGGGCCTACCCCCGTGCTGCCCAGCGCTGAAGAAACCTTACAAACCCATAAACATCCCCACTTTACAAGGTGCCTATGGACAAAGCCAAATGATTCAAGCTGCTGTCTTCAAATCGATGACAACAGGAAAGTCATGGAAGAAATTACAAAAGGCAATTAGAAAAGTAGCTCCTGTCCAGACCTGGAAGGTCTTGAACCTGGAAGGGAACATCTGGTCCTGGCTCCCAGGAGCAGCACGGGGAAAACATGTAGATGAGTAAAACTTGTAGATGGGCGTCACATTTGCTAGCCGCAAATGTGACGCCCATCTACAAGAAGGGCCGGAGGGCTGACCCGGGGAACTACAGGCCGGTCAGTTTGACCTCAGTACCAGGGAAGCTCATGGAGCAGATTCTCTTGAGAGTCATCTTGCGGCACTTGCAGGGCGAGCAGGCGATCAGGCCCAGTCAGCATGGGTTTGTGGAAGGCAGATCCTGCTTGACGAACCTGATCTCCTTCTATGACAAAGTGACGCGCTGGGTGGACGAGGGAAAGGCTCTGGATGTGGTCTACCTTGACTTCAGCAAGGCTTTTGACACCGTCTCCCACAGCATTCTCCTCAAGAAACTGGCTGCTCTTGACTTGGACTGGCGCACGCTTCGTTGGGTTAGAAACTGGCTGGATAGCCGGGCCCAAAGAGTCGTGGTGAATGGAGTCAAGTCCAGTTGGAGGCCGGTCACTAGTGGCGTCCCCCAGGGCTCGGTGCTGGGGCCGGTCCTCTTTAACATCTTCATCAATGATCTGGACGAGGGCATCGAGCGCACCCTCAGTAAGTTTGCAGATGACACCAAGCTATGCGCATGTGTCGATCTGCTCGAGGGTAGGAAGGCTCTGCAGGAGGATCTGGATAGGCTGCACCGATGGGCTGAGGTCAACTGTATGAAGTTCAACAAGGCCAAGCGCCGGGTCCTGCACCTGGGGCGCAATAACCCCAAGCAGAGCTACAGGCTGGGAGATGAGTGGTTGGAGAGCTGCCAGGCAGAGAAGGACCTGGGAGTGATGGTGGACAGTCAGCTGAATATGAGCCAGCAGTGTGCTCAGGTGGCCAAGAAGGCCAACGGCATCCTGGCTTGTATCAGGAACAGTGTGGCCAGCAGGGCTAGGGAGGTGATCGTCCCCCTGTACTCGGCTCTGGTGAGGCCGCACCTCGAGTACTGTGTTCAGTTTTGGGCCCCTCGCTACAAGAAGGACATCGAGGTGCTTGAGCGGGTCCAGAGAAGGGCGACGAAGCTGGCGAGGGGCCTGGAGAACAAGTCCTACGAGGAGCGGCTGAGGGAGCTGGGCTTGTTCAGCCTGGAGAAGAGGAGGCTCAGGGGCGACCTTATTGCTCTCTACAGATACCTCAAAGGAGGCTGTCATGAGGTGGGGGTTGGCCTGTTCTCCCACGTGCCTGGTGACAGGACGAGGGGGAATGGGCTTAAGTTGCGCCAGGGGAGTTTGAGGTTGGATGTTAGGAAGAACTTCTTTACTGAAAGGGTTGTGAGGCACTGGAAAAGGCTGCCCAGGGAGGTGGTGGAGTCACCATCCCTGGAAGTCTTTAAAAGACGTTTAGATGTAGAGCTTAGGGATACGGTTTAGTGGGGACTGTTAGCGTTAGGTCAGAGGTTGGACTCGATGATCTTGAGGTCTCTTCCAACCTAGAAATTCTGTGATTCTGTGGAAACAGGATTTGATTTGTTCCTGGGATCCATCTTCTTCAGGACGATGCCTTGTTGAATCTCTTTTCTGAGGAAGTGAATGTGAAGGCTTCAGTCAGTCCTAAAGTCTCTGAAGATAGTAACTCTTAAGGGGCCAGCAGCAAAGATTCTGCTAGGAAGCCAGGACCGGCAGGATCTCCCAGATGAAAGGGACTTGCCAATAATGGAGTAAAAGGGCAAAAAGCGCAGAGCAGAGAGCAGAAAGAAACGAGGAAGGAATTGTAAGCAAGAGTAGGTGTGTGCAAAAGGAGGAGCGTTGCACCCCCATGCTGCGTCTCGAACCCCTGACCTCAAATCTCTCTCCACGTCGCGAGGTCAGGGTTATGCGAGCGCCTCAAGCCGGTGAGCCACCGCCGCCTCCTCGGGGGGCGGGGCTCCGGCTGGCCCCAAGAGCTGAGTGGCCGCTGGGGCAATCGGGGGCGGGGCTATGCAAATGAAGCAAGGCCGGGGGGGGCCGAGGGGAGCCGAGGGGAGCCGAGGGGAGCCGAGGGGAGCCGAGCGGAGCCGAGCCGAGCCGAGCCGAGCCGAGCGGGGCCGAGGGGACATGGACGTGGCTAGAAATACCTGAGGGGAGGGAGGGAAGCCAGGGAGAGGCTAGGAGAGGCTAGGAGAGGCTAGGAGAGGGGGGGCTTGCTCCATCGCCTCTCTCTCCAGGAAACAACCGGGATTGGTAAAGCCGGCAAGGGAAGAACGGGGGCTCGCTTCATGGCGTTAGAAAAGAGATGGTGCTGAGTGTCTTTGCTTGCTGCTGTGCTTTTCTCCCTAACAATACTGCTCCGGATGGCACAGTAACAAGAGCATTGCAAGGGCTTACACCCTTGCCAATGAATTGGCAGAAAATTCAGGAGCAGACACTTCCATCACAGGATGGTTGGAATCTTGGTTTGGTAAATGGAAAGGGATGGTAATGTCCATATTTACATCCTTGATCGTAGCTGTAGGAGTTTTGACAGCCATTGGTTGCTGCATTATCCCCTGTGGAAGAGGCCTAGTACAGTGGTTAACTGAAAGCGCACTATGGAAACCAATGACCATGGAGCCACCACCTTACTCAGATAAGGTGATAATGAGGAGATGGAAAGCAAAGAAAGCGAAGAAGAAGAAATCTACCAAGTTACACCTTAGAGAAAGGTTTTGCAAAAATCAACAGTTGATAAACAAAACAAGAAAAGGGGGGAATTATGGGAGTAGAAATGTTGTTTTTGCAGAGTTACACTGTTTAGAAGGAGGGAAGGTGGTACTGAGATATGCTTACAGTGATAAGGAAGTTTAGCAGGCGACCTAGTAAAATGCACACAACCAGACTCCTTAGGACAATTAGGTGAAAATCACGGTGTCAAGTCAAGTCAGGTAAGTGAAGAAACATTACCACTTCAAGCAGTAAAAATGTCAAAAGAAATCTGAAATTTAACAGGCCGGCAACTGAAGGCCGTGCATTGTTTGTGAAGCATCAGATAGATTGTGAACCTGGATTACCCACTCAGTGGGGAAACAGCGGAGGGTCCTGCCATCAAAAGATATGTAAACTGTGTTTTGGAACTAGTAGATGCGCTCTCTCTCTCCTGCTTGTGGGGCGCCCGACTTTGCAATCGCGAATAAATTACTACTTCACTGAGATCCTCGCCTGAGCCAAAGTTATTGGCTACGGAGTGTTTCTCACACTTGCTAACTTTTAACCACAAGTTTTATTCTATCCTAAAGTGAGTTTATACAATATCAGATAGTAACTCTTAAGGGGCCAAGAGCAAAGATTCTGCTGGGCAGCCAGGATCCCCAGGATCTAGCAGATGAAAGGGACTTGCTCCTAATGGAGTAAAAGGCCAACAAAAAAAGAGCAGAGAGCAGAAAGCAAAGAGGAAGGAATTGTAAGCAAGAGTACGTGTGTGCAAAACAGGGAGAGCGGGTCAACCCCCCAGGCAGGCCTCGAACCCGTGACCCTCATGGCTTCCTGCCGCGGTACAGCCGGGTTACATGAGCACCTCTTGCCACTGGGCTAACGCCGCCTCCACGGGAGGAGGGGCTCCGGCTGGCCCCAAGAGCTGAGTGGCCGCTGGGGCAACCGGGGGCGGGGCTATGCAAATGAAGCAAGGCCGGGGGGGGCCGAGCGGGGCCGAGCGGAGCCGAGCGGAGCCGAGGGGAGCCGTGCCCAGCCGAGCCGAGCCGAACCGGGCCGAACAGAGCCGAGCCCGGCCGAGCCCAGCCGAGCCGAGCCTAGCCGAGCCCAGCCGAGCCGTGCCCAGCCGAGCCCAGCCCAGCCGAGCCGAACCGAGCCGAGCCCAGCCGAGCCGAGCCGTGCCCAGCCGAGCCGAGCCCAGCCGAGCCCAGCCGAGCCGAGCCCAGCCTGACAAAAGCGGGGAACCTGTCCCAAAAAGCAGCTGAGCCCGACCCTGTGGTTTGGGCAAGAGCCGAGGAGCAGCTGAGTCTCCAAAGGCTGCAAAGGGGGTCAGCTGGTGGTGATGACGAGGAGTTCTCGGCCTTCGTCCCCACGACCCCCCAAAGACTGATTAAGGAGGCATTGGGGAGGCAAGGACAATCCCCAGACAAGGACTGTATATCTCGAAACAAGACACTGGAACTCATGATAAGGAAGCGGCAGACGGACAGAGAAACAAATATAAGGACTATAAATCTCAAAACTGGACATTGGAATTCATTATAAAGATACAACAAATGGAAGAATTAGCAACAACCAGCGCTTGCAATTAAGAAACGTGCCAACTCAGCAGATTCCTGACCAAAGGTGAAAAGTACACTGTGAGGAAGACTCGGGGTCTTCCTCCCAAAGACCCCTGCCCACGTCCCAAAGACCCCTGCCCACAATTCTTGGGAGGCTCTATGCAGGCACAAAGTGCCAAAAGGCTAATTAGCATGAGAAGCGAGGGAAGGCGGGATAGGTAATGAATATGTATAGGCGCTTGTAGAATATTGATAGATTGATTGTATAAATTCCAGACTGCTTTCCGCTTTGGAGGAAAATGCACGATAGGTGGAGAGATCCCCCGTGCATCCAGCGCTGCAATAAAGAATATACCACTTAAAGGAATTTCGGCTTCGATCTTTGAATCAAGACCACCACCAGGAGAGGAGAAGGTGCGCAAGTGCAGACAGGAGGAGCTCATGGAAATGACTCCTTGGAGCTCATCTGAAGACGAAGCGGAGCTAGGTTAGGAACGTGTCTAGGCGCGTTGGGAAACTTTGTGCACGTGTAGCTCTTTGCTGCATAGAACCAGGGCAAGTTGCCCCGTCAGGCAGGCACGATTTTGGTGGGCCTACCCCCGTGCTGCCCAGCGCTGAAGAAACCTTACAAACCCATAAACATCCCCACTTTACAAGGTGCCTATGGACAAAGCCAAATGATTCAAGCTGCTGTCTTCAAATCGATGACAACAGGAAAGTCATGGAAGAAATTACAAAAGGCAATTAGAAAAGTAGCTCCTGTCCAGACCTGGAAGGTCTTGAACCTGGAAGGGAACATCTGGTCCTGGCTCCCAGGAGCAGCACGGGGAAAACATGTAGATGAGTAAAACTTGTAGATGGGCGTCACATTTGCTAGCCGCAAATGTGACGCCCATCTACAAGAAGGGCCGGAGGGCTGACCCGGGGAACTACAGGCCGGTCAGTTTGACCTCAGTACCAGGGAAGCTCATGGAGCAGATTCTCTTGAGAGTCATCTTGCGGCACTTGCAGGGCGAGCAGGCGATCAGGCCCAGTCAGCATGGGTTTGTGGAAGGCAGATCCTGCTTGACGAACCTGATCTCCTTCTATGACAAAGTGACGCGCTGGGTGGACGAGGGAAAGGCTGTGGATGTGGTCTACCTTGACTTCAGCAAGGCTTTTGACACCGTCTCCCACAGCATTCTCCTCAAGAAACTGGCTGCTCTTGACTTGGACTGGCGCACGCTTCGTTGGGTTAGAAACTGGCTGGATAGCCGGGCCCAAAGAGTCGTGGTGAATGGAGTCAAGTCCAGTTGGAGGCCGGTCACTAGTGGCGTCCCCCAGGGCTCGGTGCTGGGGCCGGTCCTCTTTAACATCTTCATCAATGATCTGGACGAGGGCATCGAGCGCACCCTCAGTAAGTTTGCAGATGACACCAAGCTATGCGCATGTGTCGATCTGCTCGAGGGTAGGAAGGCTCTGCAGGAGGATCTGGATAGGCTGCACCGATGGGCTGAGGTCAACTGTATGAAGTTCAACAAGGCCAAGCGCCGGGTCCTGCACCTGGGGCGCAATAACCCCAAGCAGAGCTACAGGCTGGGAGATGAGTGGTTGGAGAGCTGCCAGGCAGAGAAGGACCTGGGAGTGATGGTGGACAGTCAGCTGAATATGAGCCAGCAGTGTGCTCAGGTGGCCAAGAAGGCCAACGGCATCCTGGCTTGTATCAGGAACAGTGTGGCCAGCAGGGCTAGGGAGGTGATCGTCCCCCTGTACTCGGCTCTGGTGAGGCCGCACCTCGAGTACTGTGTTCAGTTTTGGGCCCCTCGCTACAAGAAGGACATCGAGGTGCTTGAGCGGGTCCAGAGAAGGGCGACGAAGCTGGCGAGGGGCCTGGAGAACAAGTCCTACGAGGAGCGGCTGAGGGAGCTGGGCTTGTTCAGCCTGGAGAAGAGGAGGCTCAGGGGCGACCTTATTGCTCTCTACAGATACCTCAAAGGAGGCTGTCATGAGGTGGGGGTTGGCCTGTTCTCCCACGTGCCTGGTGACAGGACGAGGGGGAATGGGCTTAAGTTGCGCCAGGGGAGTTTGAGGTTGGATGTTAGGAAGAACTTCTTTACTGAAAGGGTTGTGAGGCACTGGAAAAGGCTGCCCAGGGAGGTGGTGGAGTCACCATCCCTGGAAGTCTTTAAAAGACGTTTAGATGTAGAGCTTAGGGATACGGTTTAGTGGGGACTGTTAGCGTTAGGTCAGAGGTTGGACTCGATGATCTTGAGGTCTCTTCCAACCTAGAAATTCTGTGATTCTGTGGAAACAGGATTTGATTTGTTCCTGGGATCCATCTTCTTCAGGACGATGCCTTGTTGAATCTCTTTTCTGAGGAAGTGAATGTGAAGGCTTCAGTCAGTCCTAAAGTCTCTGAAGATAGTAACTCTTAAGGGGCCAGCAGCAAAGATTCTGCTAGGAAGCCAGGACCGGCAGGATCTCCCAGATGAAAGGGACTTGCCAATAATGGAGTAAAAGGGCAAAAAGCGCAGAGCAGAGAGCAGAAAGAAACGAGGAAGGAATTGTAAGCAAGAGTAGGTGTGTGCAAAAGGAGGAGCGTTGCACCCCCATGCTGCGTCTCGAACCCCTGACCTCAAATCTCTCTCCACGTCGCGAGGTCAGGGTTATGCGAGCGCCTCAAGCCGGTGAGCCACCGCCGCCTCCTCGGGGGGCGGGGCTCCGGCTGGCCCCAAGAGCTGAGTGGCCGCTGGGGCAATCGGGGGCGGGGCTATGCAAATGAAGCAAGGCCGGGGGGGGCCGAGGGGAGCCGAGGGGAGCCGAGGGGAGCCGAGGGGAGCCGAGCGGAGCCGAGCCGAGCCGAGCCGAGCCGAGCGGGGCCGAGGGGACATGGACGTGGCTAGAAATACCTGAGGGGAGGGAGGGAAGCCAGGGAGAGGCTAGGAGAGGCTAGGAGAGGCTAGGAGAGGGGGGGCTTGCTCCATCGCCTCTCTCTCCAGGAAACAACCGGGATTGGTAAAGCCGGCAAGGGAAGAACGGGGGCTCGCTTCATGGCGTTAGAAAAGAGATGGTGCTGAGTGTCTTTGCTTGCTGCTGTGCTTTTCTCCCTAACAATACTGCTCCGGATGGCACAGTAACAAGAGCATTGCAAGGGCTTACACCCTTGCCAATGAATTGGCAGAAAATTCAGGAGCAGACACTTCCATCACAGGATGGTTGGAATCTTGGTTTGGTAAATGGAAAGGGATGGTAATGTCCATATTTACATCCTTGATCGTAGCTGTAGGAGTTTTGACAGCCATTGGTTGCTGCATTATCCCCTGTGGAAGAGGCCTAGTACAGTGGTTAACTGAAAGCGCACTATGGAAACCAATGACCATGGAGCCACCACCTTACTCAGATAAGGTGATAATGAGGAGATGGAAAGCAAAGAAAGCGAAGAAGAAGAAATCTACCAAGTTACACCTTAGAGAAAGGTTTTGCAAAAATCAACAGTTGATAAACAAAACAAGAAAAGGGGGGAATTATGGGAGTAGAAATGTTGTTTTTGCAGAGTTACACTGTTTAGAAGGAGGGAAGGTGGTACTGAGATATGCTTACAGTGATAAGGAAGTTTAGCAGGCGACCTAGTAAAATGCATACAACCAGACTCCTTAGGACAATTAGGTGAAAATCACGGTGTCAAGTCAAGTCAGGTAAGTGAAGAAACATTACCACTTCAAGCAGTAAAAATGTCAAAAGAAATCTGAAATTTAACAGGCCGGCAACTGAAGGCCGTGCATTGTTTGTGAAGCATCAGATAGATTGTGAACCTGGATTACCCACTCAGTGGGGAAACAGCGGAGGGTCCTGCCATCAAAAGATATGTAAACTGTGTTTTGGAACTAGTAGATGCGCTCTCTCTCTCCTGCTTGTGGGGCGCCCGACTTTGCAATCGCGAATAAATTACTACTTCACTGAGATCCTCGCCTGAGCCAAAGTTATTGGCTACGGAGTGTTTCTCACACTTGCTAACTTTTAACCACAAGTTTTATTCTATCCTAAAGTGAGTTTATACAATATCAGATAGTAACTCTTAAGGGGCCAAGAGCAAAGATTCTGCTGGGCAGCCAGGATCCCCAGGATCTAGCAGATGAAAGGGACTTGCTCCTAATGGAGTAAAAGGCCAACAAAAAAAGAGCAGAGAGCAGAAAGCAAAGAGGAAGGAATTGTAAGCAAGAGTACGTGTGTGCAAAACAGGGAGAGCGGGTCAACCCCCCAGGCAGGCCTCGAACCCGTGACCCTCATGGCTTCCTGCCGCGGTACAGCCGGGTTACATGAGCACCTCTTGCCACTGGGCTAACGCCGCCTCCACGGGAGGAGGGGCTCCGGCTGGCCCCAAGAGCTGAGTGGCCGCTGGGGCAACCGGGGGCGGGGCTATGCAAATGAAGCAAGGCCGGGGGGGGCCGAGCGGGGCCGAGCGGAGCCGAGCGGAGCCGAGCGGAGCCGAGGGGAGCCGTGCCCAGCCGAGCCGAGCCGAACCGAGCCGAGCCCGGCCGAGCCCAGCCGAGCCGAGCCGAGCCTAGCCGAGCCCAGCCGAGCCGTGCCCAGCCGAGCCCAGCCCAGCCGAGCCGAACCGAGCCGAGCCCAGCCGAGCCGAGCCGTGCCCAGCCGAGCCGAGCCCAGCCGAGCCCAGCCGAGCCGAGCCCAGCCTGACAAAAGCGGGGAACCTGTCCCAAAAAGCAGCTGAGCCCGACCCTGTGGTTTGGGCAAGAGCCGAGGAGCAGCTGAGTCTCCAAAGGCTGCAAAGGGGGTCAGCTGGTGGTGATGACGAGGAGTTCTCGGCCTTCGTCCCCACGACCCCCCAAAGACTGATTAAGGAGGCATTGGGGAGGCAAGGACAATCCCCAGACAAGGACTGTATATCTCGAAACAAGACACTGGAACTCATGATAAGGAAGGGGCAGACGGACAGAGAAACAAATATAAGGACTATAAATCTCAAAACTGGACATTGGAATTCATTATAAAGATACAACAAATGGAAGAATTAGCAACAACCAGCGCTTGCAATTAAGAAACGTGCCAGCTCAGCAGATTCCTGACCAAAGGTGAAAAGTACACTGTGAGGAAGACTCGGGGTCTTCCTCCCAAAGACCCCTGCCCACGTCCCAAAGACTCCTGCCCACAATTCTTGGGAGGCTCTATGCAGGCACAAAGTGCCAAAAGGCTAATTAGCATGAGAAGCGAGGGAAGGCGGGATAGGTAATGAATATGTATAGGCGCTTGTAGAATATTGATAGATTGATTGTATAAATTCCAGACTGCTTTCCGCTTTGGAGGAAAATGCACGATAGGTGGAGAGATCCCCCGTGCATCCAGCGCTGCAATAAAGAATATACCACTTAAAGGAATTTCGGCTTCGATCTTTGAATCAAGACCACCACCAGGAGAGGAGAAGGTGCGCAAGTGCAGACAGGAGGAGCTCATGGAAATGACTCCTTGGAGCTCATCTGAAGACGAAGCGGAGCTAGGTTAGGAACGTGTCTAGGCGCGTTGGGAAACTTTGTGCACGTGTAGCTCTTTGCTGCATAGAACCAGGGCAAGTTGCCCCGTCAGGCAGGCACAATTTTGGTGGGCCTACCCCCGTGCTGCCCAGCGCTGAAGAAACCTTACAAACCCATAAACATCCCCACTTTACAAGGTGCCTATGGACAAAGCCAAATGATTCAAGCTGCTGTCTTCAAATCGATGACAACAGGAAAGTCATGGAAGAAATTACAAAAGGCAATTAGAAAAGTAGCTCCTGTCCAGACCTGGAAGGTCTTGAACCTGGAAGGGAACATCTGGTCCTGGCTCCCAGGAGCAGCACGGGGAAAACATGTAGATGAGTAAAACTTGTAGATGGGCGTCACATTTGCTAGCCGCAAATGTGATGCCCATCTACAAGAAGGGCCGGAGGGCTGACCCGGGGAACTACAGGCCGGTCAGTTTGACCTCAGTACCAGGGAAGCTCATGGAGCAGATTCTCTTGAGAGTCATCTTGCGGCACTTGCAGGGCGAGCAGGCGATCAGGCCCAGTCAGCATGGGTTTGTGGAAGGCAGATCCTGCTTGACGAACCTGATCTCCTTCTATGACAAAGTGACGCGCTGGGTGGACGAGGGAAAGGCTCTGGATGTGGTCTACCTTGACTTCAGCAAGGCTTTTGACACCGTCTCCCACAGCATTCTCCTCAAGAAACTGGCTGCTCTTGACTTGGACTGGCGCACGCTTCGTTGGGTTAGAAACTGGCTGGATAGCCGGGCCCAAAGAGTCGTGGTGAATGGAGTCAAGTCCAGTTGGAGGCCGGTCACTAGTGGCGTCCCCCAGGGCTCGGTGCTGGGGCCGGTCCTCTTTAACATCTTCATCAATGATCTGGACGAGGGCATCGAGCGCACCCTCAGTAAGTTTGCAGATGACACCAAGCTATGCGCATGTGTCGATCTGCTCGAGGGTAGGAAGGCTCTGCAGGAGGATCTGGATAGGCTGCACCGATGGGCTGAGGTCAACTGTATGAAGTTCAACAAGGCCAAGCGCCGGGTCCTGCACCTGGGGCGCAATAACCCCAAGCAGAGCTACAGGCTGGGAGATGAGTGGTTGGAGAGCTGCCAGGCAGAGAAGGACCTGGGAGTGATGGTGGACAGTCAGCTGAATATGAGCCAGCAGTGTGCTCAGGTGGCCAAGAAGGCCAACGGCATCCTGGCTTGTATCAGGAACAGTGTGGCCAGCAGGGCTAGGGAGGTGATCGTCCCCCTGTACTCGGCTCTGGTGAGGCCGCACCTCGAGTACTGTGTTCAGTTTTGGGCCCCTCGCTACAAGAAGGACATCGAGGTGCTTGAGCGGGTCCAGAGAAGGGCGACGAAGCTGGCGAGGGGCCTGGAGAACAAGTCCTACGAGGAGCGGCTGAGGGAGCTGGGCTTGTTCAGCCTGGAGAAGAGGAGGCTCAGGGGCGACCTTATTGCTCTCTACAGATACCTCAAAGGAGGCTGTCATGAGGTGGGGGTTGGCCTGTTCTCCCACGTGCCTGGTGACAGGACGAGGGGGAATGGGCTTAAGTTGCGCCAGGGGAGTTTGAGGTTGGATGTTAGGAAGAACTTCTTTACTGAAAGGGTTGTGAGGCACTGGAAAAGGCTGCCCAGGGAGGTGGTGGAGTCACCATCCCTGGAAGTCTTTAAAAGACGTTTAGATGTAGAGCTTAGGGATACGGTTTAGTGGGGACTGTTAGCGTTAGGTCAGAGGTTGGACTCGATGATCTTGAGGTCTCTTCCAACCTAGAAATTCTGTGATTCTGTGGAAACAGGATTTGATTTGTTCCTGGGATCCATCTTCTTCAGGACGATGCCTTGTTGAATCTCTTTTCTGAGGAAGTGAATGTGAAGGCTTCAGTCAGTCCTAAAGTCTCTGAAGATAGTAACTCTTAAGGGGCCAGCAGCAAAGATTCTGCTAGGAAGGCAGGACCGGCAGGATCTCCCAGATGAAAGGGACTTGCCAATAATGGAGTAAAAGGGCAAAAAGCGCAGAGCAGAGAGCAGAAAGAAACGAGGAAGGAATTGTAAGCAAGAGTAGGTGTGTGCAAAAGGAGGAGCGTTGCACCCCCATGCTGCGTCTCGAACCCCTGACCTCAAATCTCTCTCCACGTCGCGAGGTCAGGGTTATGCGAGCGCCTCAAGCCGGTGAGCCACCGCCGCCTCCTCGGGGGGCGGGGCTCCGGCTGGCCCCAAGAGCTGAGTGGCCGCTGGGGCAATCGGGGGCGGGGCTATGCAAATGAAGCAAGGCCGGGGGGGGCCGAGGGGAGCCGAGGGGAGCCGAGCGGAGCCGAGCCGAGCCGAGCCGAGCCGAGCCGAGCCGAGCCGAGCCGAGCGGGGCCGAGGGGACATGGACGTGGCTAGAAATACCTGAGGGGAGGGAGGGAAGCCAGGGAGAGGCTAGGAGAGGCTAGGAGAGGCTAGGAGAGGGGGGGCTTGCTCCATCGCCTCTCTCTCCAGGAAACAACCGGGATTGGTAAAGCCGGCAAGGGAAGAACGGGGGCTCGCTTCATGGCGTTAGAAAAGAGATGGTGCTGAGTGTCTTTGCTTGCTGCTGTGCTTTTCTCCCTAACAATACTGCTCCGGATGGCACAGTAACAAGAGCATTGCAAGGGCTTACACCCTTGCCAATGAATTGGCAGAAAATTCAGGAGCAGACACTTCCATCACAGGATGGTTGGAATCTTGGTTTGGTAAATGGAAAGGGATGGTAATGTCCATATTTACATCCTTGATCGTAGCTGTAGGAGTTTTGACAGCCATTGGTTGCTGCATTATCCCCTGTGGAAGAGGCCTAGTACAGTGGTTAACTGAAAGCGCACTATGGAAACCAATGACCATGGAGCCACCACCTTACTCAGATAAGGTGATAATGAGGAGATGGAAAGCAAAGAAAGCGAAGAAGAAGAAATCTACCAAGTTACACCTTAGAGAAAGGTTTTGCAAAAATCAACAGTTGATAAACAAAACAAGAAAAGGGGGGAATTATGGGAGTAGAAATGTTGTTTTTGCAGAGTTACACTGTTTAGAAGGAGGGAAGGTGGTACTGAGATATGCTTACAGTGATAAGGAAGTTTAGCAGGCGACCTAGTAAAATGCACACAACCAGACTCCTTAGGACAATTAGGTGAAAATCACGGTGTCAAGTCAAGTCAGGTAAGTGAAGAAACATTACCACTTCAAGCAGTAAAAATGTCAAAAGAAATCTGAAATTTAACAGGCCGGCAACTGAAGGCCGTGCATTGTTTGTGAAGCATCAGATAGATTGTGAACCTGGATTACCCACTCAGTGGGGAAACAGCGGAGGGTCCTGCCATCAAAAGATATGTAAACTGTGTTTTGGAACTAGTAGATGCGCTCTCTCTCTCCTGCTTGTGGGGCGCCCGACTTTGCAATCGCAAATAAATTACTACTTCACTGAGATCCTCGCCTGAGCCAAAGTTATTGGCTACGGAGTGTTTCTCACACTTGCTAACTTTTAACCACAAGTTTTATTCTATCCTAAAGTGAGTTTATACAATATCAGATAGTAACTCTTAAGGGGCCAAGAGCAAAGATTCTGCTGGGCAGCCAGGATCCCCAGGATCTAGCAGATGAAAGGGACTTGCTCCTAATGGAGTAAAAGGCCAACAAAAAAAGAGCAGAGAGCAGAAAGCAAAGAGGAAGGAATTGTAAGCAAGAGTACGTGTGTGCAAAACAGGGAGAGCGGGTCAACCCCCCAGGCAGGCCTCGAACCCGTGACCCTCATGGCTTCCTGCCGCGGTACAGCCGGGTTACATGAGCACCTCTTGCCACTGGGCTAACGCCGCCTCCACGGGAGGAGGGGCTCCGGCTGGCCCCAAGAGCTGAGTGGCCGCTGGGGCAACCGGGGGCGGGGCTATGCAAATGAAGCAAGGCCGGGGGGGGCCGAGCGGGGCCGAGCGGAGCCGAGCGGAGCCGAGCGGAGCCGAGGGGAGCCGTGCCCAGCCGAGCCGAGCCGAACCGAGCCGAGCCCGGCCGAGCCCAGCCGAGCCGAGCCGAGCCTAGCCGTGCCCAGCCGAGCCCAGCCCAGCCGAGCCGAACCGAGCCGAGCCCAGCCGAGCCGAGCCGTGCCCAGCCGAGCCGAGCCCAGCCGAGCCCAGCCGAGCCGAGCCCAGCCTGACAAAAGCGGGGAACCTGTCCCAAAAAGCAGCTGAGCCCGACCCTGTGGTTTGGGCAAGAGCCGAGGAGCAGCTGAGTCTCCAAAGGCTGCAAAGGGGGTCAGCTGGTGGTGATGACGAGGAGTTCTCGGCCTTCGTCCCCACGACCCCCCAAAGACTGATTAAGGAGGCATTGGGGAGGCAAGGACAATCCCCAGACAAGGACTGTATATCTCGAAACAAGACACTGGAACTCATGATAAGGAAGCGGCAGACGGACAGAGAAACAAATATAAGGACTATAAATCTCAAAACTGGACATTGGAATTCATTATAAAGATACAACAAATGGAAGAATTAGCAACAACCAGCGCTTGCAATTAAGAAACGTGCCAACTCAGCAGATTCCTGACCAAAGGTGAAAAGTACACTGTGAGGAAGACTCGGGGTCTTCCTCCCAAAGACCCCTGCCCACGTCCCAAAGACCCCTGCCCACAATTCTTGGGAGGCTCTATGCAGGCACAAAGTGCCAAAAGGCTAATTAGCATGAGAAGCGAGGGAAGGCGGGATAGGTAATGAATATGTATAGGCGCTTGTAGAATATTGATAGATTGATTGTATAAATTCCAGACTGCTTTCCGCTTTGGAGGAAAATGCACGATAGGTGGAGAGATCCCCCGTGCATCCAGCGCTGCAATAAAGAATATACCACTTAAAGGAATTTCGGCTTCGATCTTTGAATCAAGACCACCACCAGGAGAGGAGAAGGTGCGCAAGTGCAGACAGGAGGAGCTCATGGAAATGACTCCTTGGAGCTCATCTGAAGACGAAGCGGAGCTAGGTTAGGAACGTGTCTAGGCGCGTTGGGAAACTTTGTGCACGTGTAGCTCTTTGCTGCATAGAACCAGGGCAAGTTGCCCCGTCAGGCAGGCACGATTTTGGTGGGCCTACCCCCGTGCTGCCCAGCGCTGAAGAAACCTTACAAACCCATAAACATCCGCACTTTACAATCCTACTGCCTGTGGAGTCTGTTTTCCGCCAGTCAGCATTACGTTAGAGTTGTGGCAAAAAAGGCTGGTTTGTGCAGGCCCCTTTTCCGAGCCGCATGAAGCGGGGATGGTGCAGCCTCCACACACCCCGTTTGTGCTCAGCCCGGGCTGTATTACACGGGGTAGAACAGAAGCTCGGCGTTTTTGCTCGGAGACCACCATTAAAGGCTGCAGACACCCCTCAGGCTGTAGGGGAAGCACTGTGTGTAGGAAAACGGTGGTTCCCGTGGCGGCTTGGTGCGTTTTCCCCCCAGAATTCCCTTGAGAGCTTCCTGCCCCCTTCCCTCTGACAGACTCCGGGCACTGCTGCCCCGGCCGCGCACGGTGCCGAGTGTTTCCCCCCCACCCCCCGGTTAGCAGCCGCGCACTCACCCCGCGTCTCGCTGAGGCGCCGCGTTCCCGTCGGCCCGGAACATCCCGGCCCGGCCCGGGGGCGGCAGCGGAAGTGCCGCCGCCATGGCGCCGGTGTCTCGGTCCCGCAGCCCGCCCGCCTCCAGCCTGCAGGGCCGCGGCCGCAGCTCTCGGTCTCGCTCCCGGTCCCGCTCCCGGTCCCGCAGCGTCCTGAGGCGCCGCCGGCGGAGCCGCAGCTGGTCCCGCTCCCGCAGCCCCGGCGGGCCGCGCTCCGCCGGGCACCACCACCACGGCAAGGCCTGGCCCGAGTACTACGAGAAGGAGAAGGAGGAGATCCTGCGGCAGAGGTGGGGCCCCCGGCGGGCGCGGCACCGGCCTCTGAGGCCTCTGAGGCTGCTCCTTGGTTGCTCTGTTGTTTTTTTTGTTGCGATACTAACTATTTTTCTCCGTACTGTAGCTATTCGAGCATAAATTCCAGGAAACATAAGGCTTTAAATGCGTTTTTGTTAGATTAGGGTTCACTGACGGTGTTTTCTGTTACAGGAGGCTCAACGAGAGGGAGAGGATTGGAGAGCTGGGCGCACCCGAAGTCTGGGGACTGTCGCCAAAGGTTCCTGACCCTGAGTAAGGCATATTCCTTTTTTATGATACCAATTATACATCGATGTACAGAAATATCTTATTGCACTGCAAATGCAGCAGTGTACAGAAGTGTCTTACCTCTACGCTGCTCCCATCACCACAATTGTCAGAAGGTGGTTTCTGAACTGATTTAACGAGATTTCAACGTATTTTTTTTAATAATTTCAACTTAATCATTTGCATAAGATATGGCGTATTGCAGATCGGGTAGTTGCTGTGTTCTGGTTCTGAAAGCAATTCCCATTTTGCAAATTTGCTGTTTCATGGTTTACTCTGTTGCAAAAATGGGCTCAAAATGTGTAAGCATGTGTTTGGGTATATTGTGTGCATTTGATCTTGAATTACTAAATACTACAAAATAGATTTTAAATAACAAACTTTTTTTTCCTTTTTTTCAGTTCTGATGAACATACACCAGTAGAAGATGAAGAGGCAAAATCTAAGAGTAGCTCTTCAGATTCCAGCTCAGAAGGTATTTTGCTTTGTTTAAACAGCTTATAGACAATCAGAAGCTACCTACAACTTGAATCTGCCGTTGTTGCTGTCAAGAAATTTACTGACTTTGATGGGTTAAAGTCAGTGTGATGGGCTGCAGTTCAAATGAGAATATTTCTTTGTGAAGATTCATAAGTACATATAGAGCTAGGTCTTCACCAGTTCTCTAACATTACCTTTTAAAAACATTCTAGAGGAGAAAAAGAAAAAGAAGAAGAAAAGAAAGAAGAAAAAGCGGAAGGCATCAAAAAGAAAACACAGAAAGAATTCTGAGGACAGCGACAGTGAGTCGGAGTCTGAGCAGAACTCCAGTGGTAAGAAAAGATGGTTTCTGTTATTGTCTGTTGCTTGAGAGGTCTCCTTGTATCCCTCCAAATGCAAAGCGATGCTTCTGGCTTTCATTGCACACTTGCGGTGTTCTGAAATTACAGAGCTGCAGCATCAATCCAATATTCTTTTCTCTCGCCATCTTCTTGGGTTTGCAATGCCTCTTCTTTAAGTGCTTGTGGTCTGGCCTTAGGAAATAGGATTTCTAAATTTAGCGTCCATTAGGCATCTCATGCCAGATGGCTCATGTCAAACAATACTGCAGGTAACTTTCTACTAGTATTTTTTCGGGATTATTTGGTACCTAAATAAATCATGTCTGAGAACCTGTGTACTAAGGCATTCTGGTGGAGGCAGTTATTTATTAACAGTGGAGTAAACTAATCCATTTTAGCTGTGGCTTATCATCTCTTTTTAATGATACATAAACTTGCATTTTTTTCAGATGAAGATAAAAAGAAAAGCAAAAAGAAGAAAAAGAAGCAGAGAAAGTAAGTTTTCAGTGTAACTGTATCTGCGTTTAACTAGAGGGCAGCACTACTTTCTTAGCAGGGTGACTGAGCACTCTTGTAATTAGGGCTATAAACCCAATGGAATAATCTTAATCTGATGGATTGGCTTCAAATGTACAGGACCACACAGCATAGAGGGCTCTCTGCCCCGATAGGGAACCAGTTTCTAGCATTGTATGAAACACACAACAGTGGATATGTTATCTTTGTTTTACTATCACATGTGTTCTGTCAAACACCAACAACAACCTATTTGCAGATATTCGGGCTTCCCGTAGGTGGAAGTTGCCTGGAGAAACTCATGACTTGAGTAGGATTCCTAGCACATCCTTTCCTCTTAAATTTTGGTGAATAGCATGTCTGTCTTTGACTTCGTTACAGGAAGAAGTATAAGAAAAAGAAAAATAAAAAGAGCAGGAAGGAATCCAGTGATTCAAGTAGTGAAGATTCTGATGATGAAACGTTGCAAGGAGAAGATCTTTGGATTGAGAGATCAAGTAGCTTCATATGACTTTAAATTTGGATCGAAACTTCTTGGTGTTCTTCTTGTGATTTTCTTTTTTTTGTTCAGTGTTGCTGGCCTGATAATTGTTCTGATAACAAAGAATAGCAGGCACAATACTAATCTGTTTCACTATTTGTTGCAGAAAATACAGAAGCAGATAGCTTGATTGGACCAGAAGCTCCCAAAACACATGCATCTCAAGATGACAGGCCTTTGAAGTGAGTGCTCTAATGGTACCTGGATCAAATTGAGTAAATCAAGCATGAGGATTTCTGTTCAGAAAGACTGTTATAATACTATGACTTGTATCAGAGAGATGCTGTACCAGGAACGTACTGACAGAAGTAATAGTGGTACTAGTCTTGACCCTGACCTGAATTCAAGTACAAAAGTTTTATGCTTTTTAGCATGGTTTCATAGATTACTTGTTCTTTACTTTGGTAAGGTGATCTTTCCTCTAATCCTCTGCAGTACTGTGACTTTATACAACTTTCATTACTGTTTAACCCGTTGTGAGCAAACTGGTTATTTAAGATGTTCTTGCTATGGGTAGCCATAAGGATGAAACAGGCAAATATACGGGAAAGAATAGGAGAGCCCTTAAAAATGAGGCTCCAGCCAGTAGTGATCAGGGAAGCTGAATGTTTAGCTCAGGCATGCTTTTCCTATTTGAGACTGATTTTGTCTGTTTTGTTTTGTTTTGTTTTGTTTTGTTTTGTTTTGTTTTTTAAAGCTATGGACATGCCCTGTTGCCTGGTGAAGGTGCAGCAATGGCAGAATATGTAAAAGCAGGAAAACGTATACCCCGGAGAGGTGAAATTGGCTTGACCAGTGAAGAAATTGCATCGTTTGAGAGCTCTGGTTACGTAATGAGTGGCAGCAGGTATGGTTTTGATGATGGTAATATTTCAGTAAAGTTTTCCTCTGTTGGCCTGTTGGAAGGCTGCTTCCAGGCTCTATCTGAAAGCACGGAAGAGTGGGTGCTCTTTGTGTTTGCAGCAATCTATGCTAAGCTCTCTATTTCTGTAGATAAATGGTGAGTTTTTTAAGGGCACATTTTCCTTAGGAATAAAAATATTTTCCAGCTAACACACTTAAAATTCTCATGTTTTTCAAATGAGCAGATGCTTGTGTCAGATGGCATAAGGGTTGTGTGTTTGGACAACAGAGGTGATGTGCTGGCCCATCAGTATGGGATAAATCAGTGTGAGGGGTTGGCCATAACTTTTTTTCTACCAGTACAATAAGAGTTTCACTTACATTTTGGTGAGCTAGCAGCCGACTCTGGGAAAGTGAGAATTAGGCACCCTGTATGGTGCCTGAGAGCAGACACCCTCAAAAGTCAGCTTTTAATTCATCTGTGCTCCTTTCTGTGGAGGTTTTTGTGCAATTTGGGTTCCCTGGTCTAGGTATCTTCATTTATTATCCTCCCAAGGCCTTCAGGCTAGTTAATGGATGGAAGCTGTGGTGGGGCATCACATCCTTGTGCCCATGCTGATGTAAACAATGTTTTCCTCTGCAGACATCGTCGAATGGAAGCTGTGCGTCTGCGTAAAGAGAACCAGATTTACAGCGCAGATGAAAAGAGAGCTCTGGCATCCTTCAACCAGGAGGAGAGGAGGAAAAGAGAGAATAAGATTCTTGCAAGCTTTCGAGAGATGGTCTACAGAAAGACTAAGGGCAAAGAAGAAAAATAATTTCTCATTTGAACTGTGTGCCATAGATTCTACCAGGCAGCAGCTAACCTGTTCCAGTCATGATTTCAAAAAAGCTGCAAGTGCTGCAGTGCCTTTCACCCAACAGGGCCAAGCCTCAGGAATGGATTACTTGTACCAAGGAAATAGAATTACTATTATCAGATGTTGCTGAGGATTTATCACCGTCTGCAAGGAATCCTGTAAATCAAAAGGCTGCGAGACAGGAACAGGCAGTGAAGTTAGAGGTGGCAGTGTTTTGTCCTCACTTGGACAAGCAGGGAGATTCCATGGGAGGGCTTTGGTATGTGCTGCTGCTAAATGCTATTTTGCATTTATTTTCACTAATGAGAGTAGATTGACCATCACAAGCAAGCTACTAGTGAGAGTAGCACAAATGAAGGAAGAATTCTAAATTCCTGTTTATGTATTTTTCATAAGTCTTGGATTTATTTTGTTTTTCTCAGAACAGTTGTTTGTTTTGTGGTTTAGAGTACTCCTGTATATAGATGTAAATTTGTAATTTAATACAGACTGGCTTCAGTTACTTTAAAGCAAGCAGATTGTAATTGGGGTATAAAATAACAGTAACAGTAATAACAGGGTCTGATCTTGAATCTCCCAAAGCCCGTGGTGAACTGCTACGTCGCTTGCTTCTTTTTCTGCTATGTTATACATAGGTATCGGAGTGGTGGGATGCGGCGATTGGAACCTGGATGTACACAGGTGATAACGAGGATGTATCTTTCAATTTACTTTTTTTTTTTTTTGTCTACAGAAGTGTTCTAGATTAAAGCCTTATTTTAATTCCTGTGTTATTTTACTTCAGTCTGTTTCAGCAGTCTGACATGACTCTCTAAGCTCTGTACTCGGAAGCTTACTCTAAGTAATTCTATGGTGGCTACCTTTGATTCAACTGTGTATTTCCAAAACTAACTCCCTTAGGCTTATTTTTTTCCAAATGTGTTTAAAAACAGAGTGTTTTCTAGAGGGCTTCCCCCCCCTCCTCACTTTGCGTTGTAGTTTTGGCAGCAGAGATGTCTTGTACATTTGTACAACAAAAATAAGTCCTATAATGTTTGCCCCAGAGTCTTGCAGGCCTGGCATTTGCAAACAGCATTTCTAGCCCAGCTGCCTCTTCCCATTTACACCCTGGGACCTGGTCCTCTCCCGTTGCACCCACCTATACCTGCAGGGGACTATGACTTAAAAACAGCAGCCAGGTCAGGCCGTGATTCTGCACAAGTTTAATGCTCCTTACACATCCACAAGGTAATCCACAAGCTAATAAGGAAGAGCCGTTTTTTCTTCGTTGTGTGTGTTTATCCTCCACAAATACCAACAGAGCGTCGATGTCTGTGAACTGGAGCTATTCATTTGAATGCGAGGCGTTGCTTGAGGCTTAGTTTATTTATAATGATATCCTTAAGCCACTTTTCTCTAAATCGACAGTATTCTGGCCTGGAGGAGGGAGTAAAAACGGTAAATAGTAAGAAAGCTGGTCTTTATTCACAGGGCATGCCTAGAGACCTGCATACATCTATTACAAATCAATTATGTAGAAGGAGGTAATCATTAGGTAGCTATTTGTGTTGGAGCGAAGCTAATGATTGGCAGGGTCACTTGGCTTAACAAGACTTTGACAGCTTCCTCTACTCTGTGATATTACTGTGAAATTATTTACATCAAGCTCCCTCTTTGTTTTGGCATGGGACAGCTTGCTAGAACCTCCCCAGTCGTGTCAGTGATGGAAAAGTAACAAAGCATACCTGAAAATCAGCCTGCTGGACTCCAGGAAGAAGAATACCTCCACTGGAAAGGTCTGCAAGAGAGGAGATACAGGGCAGAGTTTGCATTCTGAGCTTCAGGGCCGAAAAAAATCAGTCATTTTAATTAGGTGAGAGCTACTTCTTCAAAAATAACTGTGTATTTGTGCAACATTTCTGATACGGATTAGAATAGCTTTTAATTTTGGTTTAAAGCCTCTGAGTATTCTCTTGTGAAGGGAATGACTCAGAAATTACAATTGTAAATTTGTGCTAGGATAAGATCTGTGACCAGTGGCTGTGATCTGGATTGCTGGTAGGGACCCATTGCCACTAAATAGGAAAGCTAAGGTACAGAATGACTAAGCATAGGTTCTGAAGGGGGAAAAAAAAACCTACTCCGTGCAATTTTATTAATTTATTTTTATCTTGAGTCACAAAATACCATTGTATGGGTGAAGATTGAACTGCGGATGTGTGGACAATGTGATTAAATAAGAATTTCAGTAGCAAGTGAAGTAGAAGCTTAAAGCAGGAGGTAAAAAGGAGAAAATGTGTTGAATACTTTGCCTTGTGAATTAGTAGACTGAAGTCTTTTCTAGAATATAATGTGTGCTTGGTAATAGAGGCAAAAATACGAAATATGATCTTGAGGATAAAATTGCTCCCTTTGGAGTGTAGTTACGGACTTTAACTCATTGTCAATTGCTAGATGCTAGAACTGTTTACAGCTTTTTCTCATTCAAGGTAAGTGAAACTGGAGTTTTACTACTTTACCTGAAAGGATTGCTGTGTACCATTTCTGAATACTTACATCAGGTTTGATTTTGGAAATCTCTATAACGAAATAGACGCTTGCTGTCGCTTGCGGGATGGGTTTTCTGCGTGTCGGGATGCTCCAGAGAACTCTGTAGTGGTACATCTTGCTGTACGTCAGTTCTTCCTCACAGAGAAATTCAGACCAGTGAAGCCATCTTTCATGAAACTCCCATGTCTGCTGAACAAACACATGGTGCTAAGATTCCCTTGGTCTGGGAGAGATGACTTAAGGGAGGTGTGAAAAAGAAACTGAAATGCTCTTATTTCATTTTTCACACTATTCCTGTGCCTGTGTAAGATGCCATGACCTCTTGAGTCACGAGTGGATGGAATATTCACTCACGGAAATGTATTCTTCAATCTGCTGCCGTCCTCCCTCCACTGTGAAGTCCTTGCAGGTGGTCCACTGAATATTTTTGGCAACATATTCAGCTTCTAAAACAGACAGAATGCTGAGAAATTCTTCTGGAAAAGCTCCGAAATGTTCTAAGACATTGCAAATAGAGCGAGCACACTACCTTTCTCTTTTTTCTGCAGGGCTATGAATTGTTCTGTTGCACCATGTATCACATTTGCGACGATCATCTCTACTGTTTCATCAAGGGCAGCATCTTCCTTTTCCTTGTCCATTGTCTCCACCTTTAGAAAGAGAAATGTAAAAAGAGAAATGCCCCGAGACAGGGTTGGCCTTCAGAGCTGCAGGATCCGTTGGACTAACTCAGGCTGCTCTGGACAGGGATATTGAAACAGCAGCAGGCCCACCTCCCCGTGTGATCCCTTGTTTCTCGCACTCACCTCTGCTCAGACCTAATTTGTGCAGCTTTAAGCTGTGGAGGCTACTGTTGTTGCTTCAAAAATGCTCTTCCTGGGCTGGTGGAAGCCTGGAAGAGCGGTTATAGGGGTGGCTGAGGTGATGTTAGGGAGCTCTGCAGCATTGCAGCGTCGCTGTGCCTGTCCCTTCCTACCTGTGGGAGCCAGCAAGCCCCACGGGGCCTGCCTGGGGCTGCACCCTTACAGCCCTTGTGGTCTTGCCTTACTGCCTCCGGGAGTGTTTGTGGTGTTGTCACGGTGATCTGGTCATGGTGATCTGATCCAGACTCTTGGCATCCCACCAGAACACACGGGCTGTGGAAATTCCTCTCCAGCAGGACAGGCTCCCAGGCAGGAAGGCGGTGCCAGTGGGGAAACACACAGACTCGTCTGGCTTTGTCGTGTCTGTTGGTCTCAGTCATTTGGGAACTGCACCTGCCTCCAGTGCTGTGCTCTGCAAAACTCAGGCTTGGGCTGTGAGGTGCTTGGGCCACAGGGCTTCTCAAAGGGTAATGGATCGCTGACTCTGACTGTAAGTTAGCAAAATGCAGGGGGATAAATCCCCAGCAGCTGCTCTGCCAGGAAAGCAGGGGAATGTTAGAGGAATAAAGGGGCAAAGTGCAGATGCTGGTCCTTATGGTCTGACAGGCACTTCCCTTGGCTCATTTGCATGTTCTGCATTTTTTACTGGACTTTTGCTTGCTTGATTTCGTCACTTCATTAAGAAAATTGGGAAGAACTGCAACATGAGAGGCTGCTTCGAAACAGATTGGCAAAAAGAGCCCAGAGGCCCAGGAGTTGTGCCAAGAAATGCAGAAGCCTCCACGGGAAAGCTTGTCGGTAAGCTGGAAAATGGCTCAGCAGCTGATGGGGTCTTGCCCTGGAACAGCTGGGGAGGTGAGGCTCAGGACACAGCCCCTTGGGGAGTTCTGTGTGTGCAGTGTGAGCGAGTAAGAAACATTTATAACATCTCGTCCAACAAAGGAAGCTTCCAGCTGCTGCTCAGGGTGTGCTCTGTTGGGGTAACCACAGCACAAGGTGTGGTGTGAAATGGAAAAAGCCTCTGCTGAGCCCTGAAAGCTCCATGGGGACAGGCTGCTCTTTCTGGCTCCTCTGCCTCCTCGTTCACGCAGGCAGGACACGTCTCGCTGTAACTTCAAGGCCCTGGTATGTGAAAGGATCATAGCAAACCCTGCTTAAAGCAGCCCTGCTCTGCTTCT
The DNA here is from genome assembly GCF_963932015.1 of Anas acuta. Lineage (NCBI taxonomy): Eukaryota > Metazoa > Chordata > Aves > Anseriformes > Anatidae > Anas > Anas acuta. The sequence goes on from NC_088991.1 coordinate 7,144,213, forward strand.
TCAGTTGTTGGTGTAGTTTAGGACTTCTCCACTTGGTGGTAGGTGCTCTGAGCTTGTGTTTCACTGATTCCCAAGCTCTCCTCAGTCCTTCCAACAGACAAGACTTTGTCAAGCTTGTCATGCAGGGGCCCAAACTGAGGCTGAGGACTTCTAGAAAGCACCAGCAGCTGGAAAGCTCAATTAACTGCCTCCTCTTAGAGCCTGGCTGGTGTCCCCAGAGGTGTCAGATGTGCCTGCCCTTGCTCGGTGACACAAACTGTGACATAGAGCTCAAGGGGACTGATAGATGCTCAGGCTAACCACTGGAGAAAGTCAGATGAAAATTGGCCTGACCTTGCTGTCATTTATGCTGTGTGAATGCAAAAGAATTCTGTGCCTCGCAAAGAAAGAAGCGATTCGGCGTGAATGCAGTGACACGGGGTCTGCCTTTCACTCTGACATCTGCCAGAGGGCAGCAGACCTTTTTTTTTGTTTGCAGAGGAACCAATTTTCTCCAAAGCCCCCAGACACCACACACAGAAGGATTAAATAGACGTGCATCTTTATTAGGGACTCGGACCACAACGCCCAGCCGTGCAGATCCTCCGAAGCGCCACCGCCTCAGTGTATGTTCTCCAAACCCTGGAAAAGAAATCCACCAAGTGACAGCCGCCTCGGCACCGCGCCCGTCCCCAAACTTTGGGGACAAACGCGCTGCCCTCGGGGGCGCCCTTGGCTGCCCCGAGCCGTGCCGGAGCAGGCCGGGCCCCCCGGCACCTGCCTTGGCCTCGTAGTGCTTGCTGCCCCCCGACAGCCGCTTGTCCCTCTGCATCAGCGCCCACTGGTAGGGGAAGCGGGCCACCCTCTTCTCCTGCGGGGCACAGGGGCGGGGGGTCAGGGCGGGCCTCACAGGGCCCGGGGGGGTGCTAAAGGGGAACCGGGGGGTGTGAGGGGGGGGTCCCGGCCGCGCTGACCTTGCCGCCGCTGGACCAGCGCTGCGCGAAGACGGTGGCGAGGCCGGGGACGCTGAGGCAGGCGGCCATGATGGCCATGCCGGGCAGGATCTCGTACCACATCCCCGCCGCTCCGCTCCCTGCTCCCTGCTCCCTGCCCCCCCTCAGGCGGCCGCTCCCGGCCTGCTCCTCGCGGCCGCGCCGCTTCCGCCGGCCGAGCGGTGCCCGCCGGGAGCTGTAGGCCCGGGCGGGGAGGGCGGGGAGGGCCGGGGACCGGCGGGCCCGGGCGAGGCGGAGGCGCAGCCGCGCGGCCGAGGGGGGCGCTGGGGTGCGCGGCGCTGCCCCGGGCCCGGCATGAAGGAGGACAAGGAGAACGCCAGGCCCAAGGAGCGCCGCGGGGGGCCCGGGCCCGCCGTCGGGGCCGGGGCTGGGGCCGGGGCCGGCTCGGAGGGCAGGGCCGGCGGCGCCGAGCTGGAGCGGCTGGAGCGGCCCAAGGACAAGAAGGAGGCGCTGAGCAAGGTGCGGCCTGCGCCGGCCCGGCCGTGACGGGGCCTGGCGGGGCTGGGGGCGGCCTCCGGGGGTGGGGGGGAGCCCAACGGAGCCCTAATAACGAGCCCGCTGCTAACGAGCCCGCTAACGGCCCTAACGGCCCCGCAGGTGGTGATCCGGCGGCTGCCGCCCAGCCTCACCAAGGAGCAGCTGGAGGAGCACCTGCAGCCCCTGCCCGAGCACGACTACTTCGAGTTCTTCGCCAATGACTCCAGGTAGGAGCTCTCCCCCGCCGCGGGTGGGCCCCTGCCAGCCCCCGCCGGCCGCTCAGCCCTGCGCCTCGTCTCTCCCCGCAGCCTGTACCCTCACATGTTCTCGAGAGCCTACATCAACTTCAAAAACCAGGAGGATATCGTGCTCTTCAGGGACCGCTTCGACGGCTACGTCTTCGTTGATCACAAAGGCAAGTGGGCAGCCCGCGGCCGTGTGTTCACCTCCAGCCTCGTGTGAGCGGTGTGTGTGTGTTGGCTGGGCTCGAGGGGCGGGTGTGAGCTTCCCAGCACAGCAGCCCTGGTTTCTTGGATGCTTGTTTTCAGTGCCTTAAGTGAACGTGATGCCCTACATCAAAAAAAAAAAAACAACACACCACCCAGGTCAAATATTTTATTCTTTGCAGAAATTAGCGTAGGTTAATTATATATGTAAGTGTGCTAAATCTAGTTAAATATGATTCAGGGTAGTACGGTATCAAAATCATTGTCGTGCATTGTCATGCCTGAGTACGAAGCCTGCGGAGTGCCAGTGGTGGGTGTTGTCCCTCTCCAAAGAAAACGAAACAGAGGCTAGTGCTGTCACCCTCTGTGCCTCGCCTGTACTGTTCTGTACGTTCCTAGCAATATGACCTATTTTTGGTTGCATTTTAATTCAAATTAATATCTTTGGCACTTCAGAACTGAGTGAGCCATTTTGGTTCAGTACAAGGAACGGCTTGTTCCCTGCAGTTGTGGAAGAGACTGCTCTCTGGCAATATTAATCTTGTCAGAAACAAAAATTTATTTTTAATTAATTGGGTAAACACCCAGGTATTTAGTCAGTACCTATCTCTTTTCTAAATACCCGTTTGGTATTCAGGACAACTCAGTTTCAGTTTTGTAGCTTAGAACAGTTTACGGTGAGTAGCATTAAAACTTGTTAGTCTGTTGCCGATAGACCTTGAAAATTGCATATTTAGTGGAAGGTTTGTCAGGAGCGGTTGTCTGGGTTTCAGTAGGTGAAAAGTTTCACATTGATCTCTGTTTCAAGTACATGCATTTTAACTTTCATCCATCCAGGTGTTTTATGTGACACAAAGGTCTATTCTTGAGAGCCTGCCTTATTTAGAAGGGTTGCATGACCAGGTTCTCACAGTGCCTGTGTGTGTTGTGTTTTGTTTTTGTTTTTTAAAAGATGTTACTTTGCAGTTTAACAGCTTACTCGTTGCCTTTGCCGTATCAAACAGCAATATTAGATTTATTCAGCATTTATGTTGCAAGATGAAACCTTAAAGCCAGCCTGTAACGTGTGGTTGTTGCATTCTATTGCATACTGCCAACAGTTGGGGTTTGCCTCAGTTGCCTTAACTTCAAATGTTCCCTTCTGCTTGCACAGTGAATGCATAGTCTGTGGGATGGGGATGCTGTATGGTACAGTGTACCTGGGGTGGCTGAACTGACAGCTGTGGGCAATCTTAAGTCTTGTGCTTCTTTGTTGTTGTGGATCTGTGAATTTGGTAGTATGTTAACGTTGCAGGAGGGTATGTTTCATGAATTTTGCTGTCCCTAAAATTACTTTGGCTAAGCAGCTTTTAAAATGCAAGATTTTTTTTTTTAATGTCATTGCAGTAGTCTCTTCTAGTATTGCATGTTCCCGGTGAGGCTCATCTTCCTGTTTTAGCCATATACACTGTGTTCTATTTCAAATCTGTTCCATATCTATTTTAATGTATTTTTTCCTCTCCTCTTAACAGGTCAGGAATATGCTGCCATAGTAGAGTTTGCACCTTTCCAAAAAGCTGCAAAAAAGAAGAGCAAGAAAAAGGATGCCAAAACTGGGACTATTGAAGATGGTATAACAGCTAGCTAATTTGTTTTGCATGTAGAGACTGAAGTCCTACCAGTAGCGGGAATATAACATTTTCAGTGTGACACCATAGCGTGTTGAAAGAATGCTTAATTATATGTGGAGCTTATTACTTCTGCTTTGTCAGCTGCAAATTGGTTAAATGTGATTGTCCCAGACAAATTTAATACAGCAGCTTATTTGAGGATTGCCAATTCATGGAAAGGCACCATATAAACAACACAATTTGTACAAACCTATTCCAAACTTCCAGCAGTGAACAAGCGGATTCTTTCTCATGCTACAGTGTTTTTTTTTTTTTTTTTTTTTCCCCCCTTCTCTCCCCTTCCCCATAGATCCAGAGTACAAGAAGTTTTTGGAAAGTTACAGTGCAGATGATGAAAAGTTAACCTCCACTCCTGAAACCTTGTTGGAGGAAATAGAGGCAAGAAACAAAGAGCTAATAGGTATGGAAATCTATGTACTGTAGTTACATTTTCCTAGAGCACAAAGAAACATACGTGGTGTAATTTGAAGCTGTGATTTCTCAACCTTGAAGAGTCTGTATTCTTTTGTACGTTTGTTTACTTGGTATTGTTAAACCTTTAGGCTAATATTATTCAGTGTGCTTTCTTTTGCTCCTATGATCTAAATTCACACCTTTATTTGAATTTTATAAGATAATCTTCCTGTTTTAAACTGCTAGTCAGATGTTAGTTAGTCAGATAAGGCTGTGAAGTGGCTGCATTTCAGGGAGATGCAGTGATGTTCCATGCAGACACCCGAGAAGTTCTATTCTGGTTGAGTAAAATGGACCAGAAGAAGAAGAATCGTTTTCTTAAGCATGTTAGCATGCTTACAGGTATGTTTTTTCAAAGTGAGGGAAGCTGAGAAAATCATAATGCAGACTAAATATCCCTTTACAGATAGGTATGCTGGCTAACAGACTAATATCCAAATTCATTGAATTGTAATTATTGGCATTGGAATACGTATTGCACTGCTGTGTTGTGTGAAAGAGATTGCATATTCCATAAGGCTTCTTCATAGCATGTAGAGTTTTGCTATAGGTATTGCAGTATTGGATAAAACATTGTTTACATTTGCTTTCATATATTCTCTAGCTAAAAAGACTACTCCCTTATTGAACTTCTTGAAAAATAAACAGGTAAGACTTCTCTCCAGAATCTTCTTGCCTGCAGATGCATTAATTTGCTCCTGTAGAGTATGAATATGTATAATACGTATTTTGCAAGGTATAAATCGGTATGTTTCTGCTCTTCCTTTTAAAGAAAAAGCTTTCAGCCCAAATTCCTTGTTAATATATGGTTCACGCTATTAGAGTGCTGGCCTTTGTATTAATGGTGGCGCTTTATGCACGTTCTGGTCACAGCTAGCAGCGTGCTAGATGTATCTGTGGCGTTGCAAAACCAGATTCCGTTTTAATGCAGTTGTGGCTGAAGTCCTTGTAGATGATCTTTCTCCTGGCACGTATCATTTTAACTTTTAGCGATGGAGAAAATCACTGATCAGTCAGATCTAGCTAAAATCAGAATGATAAAGGCTAAGTCTAATGTTTATTTCCTTTCATAAGGCTTGACTTGTACAGTTTTTAAAAAACAAAACCACAACAAAACTGCTGCAAAAATTCAGGTTCACAACAGTGCGATAAAGACAACATGTTTTTCTTTAATAATAGGGACAGTTTTGAAATGAGTTATTTTCTCATGGAATATTCCATTGCTTTGTAGCAAGATATCCTGTTGGCCTTAAAGGGATGTTTTCTATAATAAAAATGCACTGTTTCTCTCTCTCTTTTTTTTTTTTTTTTTTTTTTTTTTCCAAACACAGAGACTGAGGGAGGAGAAAAGAGAGGAGAGGAGGAGGAGAGAACTGGAAAGAAAAAGACAAAGAGAAGAAGAAAGAAGAAAATGGAAAGAGGAGGAGAGAAGGAAGAGAAAAGAAGCAGAAAAACTGAAGAAAGTAGACAGATGTCCAGAAAAAGAAAGAGACAGATCAAAAGAAGAACCAAAGATTAAGGTCTAGAACAGTTCTTTATTATAAACTGTTACATTCCCTTTCCCCTATTATTTGTATATCAGTCTTTCAAAATGTGCTTTGAGTATTATGTGAAGAAACACATGGGTTTGGTGTTAGCAAATGACCACTTTTTTTGTAACACTCAATATTAGGCATTGTAAAAGTTAACATGCTGTAATGCTTCATAGTACTATTTAAAGCTTTTGTCATGTGACTGTTGTACATGCTGTGGTGAACAGACTCGTGAATTTACTATGGAATAGAGACTATTCTTAAGCTTCCTAACATGGCGTGTTTTAGGAGAAAAACCCTAGCCTGCTGTGTGGATTATGCTTACTCATACACTCCAGCTTTTAGAAGTACTGCGATTTGCAGTAATGTTAATGTATATTTCCTACTGGACTGTGGTTCCTTTGATGCAATTTCGGTGTTGTGCCAAACAGTATGTGTTAGAGTGAGCTTTTTAGTTGAGACTTCTGTTTTCTTTGTAGCTACTTAAGAAGCCTGAAAAAGATGAAAAAGACTTGGAGAAAAAGGAAAAATCCAAGAAACTGGAAAAAGAGACTCTGAGGGAGGAAAAAAATGCGAGTAGTGCATCTGCCAAACGATCTGATGGGGAGACAAAAGAAGAGAAGGCAAAAAAGTATTCTAGTACTTGCTATAAATATCTATATGTATATATAACTTGTTTCCTGATCATACTGAAGGTCAGGCTGCTCTGCCATGACCGTGTTTTGAAATTCTTTTCAAATCATTTTCCTGATAGAAGGCCTGGGATGTGTTCTCTGTGGCTGTGCACATCCCCATGATTACAAGAAGCTGTGTGAATTACCCGCTATTTCTTCACTAGTGGACAAATTTGAATATTTTTGCAACTTTCTCTAGGAGCTCTGCAAGAGAAGCCCAGGTGTAGAGGACCTACAACAGGCCGCGGGCACAATCCTTGCAATGAGAATTATAACCGTGGCAAGAGGAGAGGCATACTCCAGTTACTAGTCCCTTTTAAGTCTTGTAAAAGTTCAGAGTGGAAAGTCTAATTCTCAACAGCTCCATGATCTGCTCAAGGTTCAGTGCTGCCGTGTGAGGCAGAGAAATTGAGGTGCTTTCCAAAGCCAGAGGAAACTCAGCCAGCTATGTGAGCAGAAGGCTAAGAAATGCTAGCACTCAGTGCCATCTCTGGTTACCGTGCATGACTCGGGTTAGGACAGTTTCCCAAAAGCTCCCTAGAACCTACCAATCTCTCGTCTTCATATTGCAAATTTACACCAGTATTACATTGATCTCCCAGCTCTGTTTGATGAATCTTTTGAGCTTCATTTTCAGTTTTGTTTTCATACAGATCAGAAGATGAGTGTGTAAAGGACTACAGGGACCGAGATAGAGATTTTGAAAGAGACAGAGAATATGAGAGAGCACAGAGGGAGAAACTGAGACGCCAGGAAGAAGAGCGTCGGAGGCAGAAAGAGCGCTTTGAGAAAGAGAAGGTTTTTAGAAGAAAAGAGGAAGAGGTGAAAAAGGAAAGAGACTTGCTCAGAGAAAAGGGAAAGAAAAGTGATCTTACAGACTTTACCAGCGGCATGGACAAATCTGAGAAAGTAACCAAAGACGATAAAAAAGAGGATACAATTAAGAGGGATCGTATCAGAAACAAGGTGCTGGGTTTCTTTAAATTCATGTGCTAATTCATAGGGGCCAGTATGTATTTTAGGATAAATACACTTAAGGAAAGAACCATGTGGTTTCTGTGAAACTTTTCCATGTTAATGTAACAAACTTTGCCCCTGCTAGAAAGTTTTCACACGTTTACTAAATTTTGTGATTTTTTTTTTTTTGTTCCTGCCACTGTATAGGAATTAAGCCAAGGTAGTAGGCTAAATTATAAATGCACTGATTTCACTTTATTTGATGATTTTTGCCAGCAGGCTTGATCCTTAAGGTGTCAGTAGAGCATCAGTAATTCTATTTGTGTATCTTTGCTGATGCTATGCATGCCTGAAAAGACATCTCAGTATGAGAGTGACAGAACAGTTTCCTCCAAAACAGGGACAATTCTGCTACATGCAGAATGACAGAATAAACTCATGATAGTATAAACTCAGGGTATAATGTCTTGAGTTCAGTTTTATTTGCTCTGGGAGTCTGCTTTTGCAGCATTAGGACATAAGTTCTGTGTCACTTGAGACATTATTGGATACAAATGAAACTCAAAAGTTTTGGAGGAACTTTAAAGTTGGTCTGTATTCTAAGAGGGGGAACTCGTCTGTCAAAAGTAAATAACACATAATTTCAACCATGAGCAGTGTTCTTTGTGGCTTGAACAGGAACAGCCTTGATTCAAGACAATTGAAGTTGCATTGCCACTTTGGTGGAATAATAGCTTAGAACATCTTGAAAAGTTTGAAATTGAGCCATTTTTAATCTTGCTGATGCCATAATAACCATGAGAGCACTGAGGCTATGAAAGGGTCTAAATAGCTTTGATTTATTTCAGGATCGTCCAGCAATGCAGCTGTACCAGCCAGGAGCCCGAAGCCGAAGCAGATTGTGTCAGTACGAAGACAGTGCTGCCAAGCCGACAGATCAGGGAGCGGATAAGAAACAAGAGAGTGAGACCAGTAACATGAAGGAAGAGGAGTGACTAGCATGCAGGCCTTATGTGTTCTGACTGTCTGTGCAGCCAAAGAGCATGTACTACGCAATCCAGAAGTGCCTTCGAAGCGAAGAAGGAACAAAGGAAGAAGAGGGGGTGTTGCGCTGTTGGATGTTTCTGGCTAAAGAACCTCAGTTGTAGATTCGGAATTTGAAATGTGTTCTCATTTGTATTTTCAGTTATTTGAGTTTATTTTCCCAGCATCTAACTACAACAGAGAAGAGAATCTTTGCAAAGTAGAAAGACTTTGTGGCCTTAAGTTTGATATTAAATGAGTCATGCAGTCAGGAGGAGATGACACCTGGATCTAATGCCAGAGCTTTACTGTAAAGCAATCAGAGCCAGTGTTTGATGCACTTAAAGCAGAGCAAGCTTGAAGTGGCACGGAGTTAATGTGGGTGTTACTGTGTCGTGTGGTGCTCCTACCTGAGACTGTGTTAGCTAAATTGTATTGCTCTAGCACTGAGACAGGTATGCAGGCGGTGGTGGCTGAGGTACCAGTGAAGTAGAGCCCTCTGCTCGTGAAAAGAGAACATCTGGAATTGCATAAAGACCTTGGGAAGGGAGAGACCTTCCTGAGGCCTCTGAATTAATTAATTTATCCAGAGAACCACTTGAGTTGGAGTGTATGAATAAGCTGGCTTAGTATTGGATACTTGTTGACAAATTCTCATGTAAAGTCTACCTACACTGAAATGCTTATTTTTAATCACCTGTAGTTGTATGTCGGGTTCTTTTCAAGCGTTCTCCCTTGTCTGGAGCCTGAAACACTCCCGCACTCCTGCCCTCTCGGTGCCCGCTCCCCTTCCCCTCTAATTCAAAGTATTGTCTTACAGCCGAGAAAGAGAACTTCACCAGTAGCAGCTCCTTTTAAGCTCGCGAATTTTAGCCATAGCGATTTTTTTGTACCGAACCCAATAAACTCGCACAAACTCTTGCCGCCGCCGTCCCTCTCTCAGCTCCGCCGGGCCGCCAGGAGGCGCCGGGCCGGGCCCGCGCCCATCTTGTCGCCGCCATCATCAGCGCCTCCTCCCGCTCGGGCCGCCCCTTCCGCCGCCGCCATCGCCGGGACGCCAGGCACAGCAGCGCCATGGTGAGACCCCCGGCAGCTATCCGCCGCCATCCGCCGCCCCGGGACGGGACGGGGCTCCCCCGGGGGCGGCGGGGACACGGCGGGGCGGGGGGCGCCGCATCGGGCATTCCCTCACCGCCCGCGAAATGGCGGCTCCCTCACGGCGCCCTCGTAGCGCCTCACGGCACCTCACAGCCCCCTCACGGCTCCTCGGAGCCCTCATGGCCCTTCACAGCCCCCTCGTGGTCCCTCACATCCCCTCATGGCCCCTCACGGTCCCTCACGTCCCCTCGTGTCCCCTCAGCCCCTCCCGGCCCCCTCCCGCAGCACTAATGGCCGCTCTCTTGCAGTCGTCCCACAAGACGTTCAAGATCAAGCGCTTCCTCGCGAAGAAGCAGAAGCAAAACCGGCCCATCCCGCAGTGGATCCGCATGAAAACAGGCAATAAGATCAGGTAACGAGGCCGGCCCCTGTGCTCCATGGAGCTGCACGGGCCCTAAAGCAGGCGGCCTGTGCGATGTGGGACGGCGTTGAGCGTGTCACAGCCTTCGTATGTGCAAAAGTGCAATTTCATGGGTGTGAATACCTTACAAGTATTTTATGGGCAGATCACCAAGTTCTGTTGTCCCACTGTGTTTTCTTGAGGCTGTGTGGGGCTCCTATGTCTTGTCGTCCTGTAGCAGTTATTTTATTTCAGTTCTCTGTCAGTAGCTACAGATGTTATCATGAAGACATAAAAGTGTGAGCTTAACACATGGATGATTTATTCCAGAATTTTTACTTTGGCAGCCACTCTGCTCCTGATGCATCTCATCACCTTTCCCCTCTCTCCCAGCCATCTGTCTTTCTGCATCCTCAAGAAACAGTACCTTGCACAAAGCAGGTGTTCTGGGATGGATATGGTGTGTAGGGAAGCAAAGGTCTAGTTGGGTTTAGGGATTATAAAACTGACGGTGTGAGATCCTTGACTCACTGCTGTGGAATTCGTTTGAAGGAGTTCCACTGAATTTAAGGAAGCGTGATAAGAGAATGCTGCAGAATACTAGATAAATGTGAGGTGTACGAAAGGTGGTACCTATCCAAGCCCTTTGGCTTACAAGTATTGTCTAGTCACATGCAGCCAGCTCTGTAGCTTGTATGCTTCCCTGTCTAGACTTCTTAGAGGGAATAGGATTCTTTCTCCCAGATTCATATATTTATTTTTTCTAAGTAGTGAGGAGAGTGACAGTAGCAGTGGCTGCCACAGGCAGTGAGGCAGCACACCCAGGTTCTGTCCTTTCGCTTTTGTTAACTCATTTCTTTCTGGGAAAGATCAAAGTTGTGTGCCCAAACTCTGTCTTCCAGATACTGACTTAAAAAGGGCTTCTGTTTTGGCTGAATTGCAGTGCTTTGAAATACCGTATTATGGGGCAAAGCCATTAATTTTTGTCTTGTCTTCAATACCTCAGTCATCAGTTTTATTCCAAACTGTGTGCTAAAGCAGGCTGCAATTGCAGTGCTTCATTCTGTGGGAGTACTGCCATTTCCCTGCTGAGATTAACTCTGTTAATGTTGTCTTTGGTTTTACCTACACATTGGTGAAACCGTTCGTCCTTAACATGTACATCTCTTGTGGCCCATAAATTAGTATACAAACCTTCCTGGAAGAATCATGGAATCACAGAGTGGTTTGGGTTGGAAGGGACCTTAAAGCCCCCCGAATTCCACCCCCCTGCCATGGGCAGGGCCACCTCCCACCAGCCTGGCCTTGAACACTTCCAGGGTGAGGGTGTTTTCTATATACTGCTCTTCCATGGTTTGGACAAAAATGATGATTTCTGTTTTGGACTATGAATTTGCATTAACAAGATAGCATTGATTATCATTGGACAATCAATAAATGTTTTGTCTCCAAAAGACAAGGCAGAATATTGATGTGCCAGTGCTAATGCATCTCTCTCTAGACGTGTTTCTCTCTCAGAAACCCTTTCTCAGGGTTTAGATTCTGTTGCAGTAGCATCGTAATTAGTGAATGAAGAAAATAAACTGATGGAAATTTGATTAAAAACCAGTACAAAGTTGATTTTTATTGGCAGCTTGTGACTGTAGCATGTAAAAAAGCTTTTTTGTCCTTTACTGCTGAACTAATTGAAGGTGTTTTCGGTCCACCTGGATCCTCAAGTGTGCATTTTGCTAACTTCCACTGCTTTTGTCTTAGGTACAACTCCAAAAGGAGACACTGGAGAAGGACCAAACTGGGCTTGTAAGAGAGACTGTCTCCTGGGAACTCTAATAACACTTGTCTTTCTGCGTCAGATTGATCCACCCCCACACACTGCTGGCCATCCCCTCAGTCATTCCTTCTGTAGTGTTGGACTGCCCAGTTGTTTTTGTATGAACTGGTTTGGGTTAGTGATTGGAATGGGAATAATCTTGAGGTGGTTGCCATCTGAAACATGAAGACCGTGTTCTATTAGTGTTCTTTCTTTCAGGCATCCTAAGTGTTGACAGTGTATGAGCTTGTTAATAAACATGGACCTGAATGACCTGGCTGAACTGATTTCATATGTATGTGGTGGGATAGCAACACAGAGAATAAAGGCAACGTTACTACGAACATAATCGTACCTAGCGGGAGGAACCATCAGCTCTTTCCAGATAGACTGGGTCTTCTTTTCACTTACTGTAGCTCTTAGCAACGCGTACCAATTTTTGAAGAAAAGGGGTAAACATCAAAACTGATTTTAAAACTGTTAGTTCGAAGAAAATCTTTTATTAGACAAATGGTAGGGAAAAAACAACAGTCCTTTGGAGACAGAGGGTATCTGCGGGTTTGAAAAAGGCAAACTTTGCGATCCACAGCTTGAATGGCTGCAGTAGCTGAGGTATCAGTGTCTGATCGGTTAACACCAGAGAAAACTGGGTCACATTTTGGGTTAGTTTTAGGAAACGTCACTAAGAAAAGTAAGCAGCATTGCCAGAGTGTGCTAAAGCTGTGTCTGCGTATCTCCACCGGTTTCATTTGATGGAGCTGCAAAACAAAGCGCGTTGGGAAGGTTTCTCTGGGTAAGGTGGCTTCCTGCGTGAGGGTCTCCAGTTACCACCACGCTGACATGGGTGTCCGCAGCGGCTGCCTTCTGTCACAGCTGCCACTTCCCCGATACCTCCCACGTAACCGTTTTCAGCACCTGGGGGTAGACCACAGTATAGCACAGCTAGGCCCTGCTGCTCATTGAGGTGACAGTAGGTATCAATTTGCTGCTCGGTTTTGTTTGGAGCTGTGTTATAGCTGGATCAGGTTGGTCTTGATGCTGGCCACAGGGGCGGCTGAATTAAAAAATTCTCGGCAGAATGACAGCAAGGTGTGCTCAGAGGGCGAGTTACCAGCTATTTAGAAAAGAAAAGAGAGGAAAGGAATAAACCAAGCAGTTGGCTCCCCAGTGGCTGCATTTACTGCTCTCAGGTGTGGCTGCAGCAAAGCCCCTCCTGAGGCTGAACGCCGCTGTGAAGTGCTCCGGTGCTGTTTGGGTTCAGCCCGCCACAGTGCCTCAGGTCCGAGGTGGCAGCTTCCTGAGGAAGTCTGCCTGCCACACCTGCACTTTCATGTCGAAGGTAAATAACGCTGGGCTGCAGCATATGCCAGGCGCACGGAGATGCACACTAAATGTGCTTTGCTCAGATCTCGTGTCAGTCGCTCCCTCTTAAGTGGTGTTTCTCTGAGCACAGGAAGGCAAGGCTGGGATTTTTAACAGCTTCAGGATGCTTTGGGGTATCTCAGCTTCTTTTCCTGTCTGATAACAGTCTAGATAACGTCTAGTTTCTACTTTATCATCAGGGGGAAGCGGTAAGTCACTGCAACAGGAAAGCAGCAAAGAGCGTTGCCAGAGATGTTTCAAAATGCTTCAAAGTTGTTTCAGCAGATGCCCATGTACTTCTTCTATCGTGGTAAAAAACACGTTTACCCCCATGTTTGTTAAAAAATTATCTCTGTGCTCTTCTCTAAACACAAGCACATGTTTAGAAGGGGCAGCAGTGATGAGGATCGAAGCTCGGCCCTGGAGGCCTGCTAGCTGCGTTGCTGTGCCTGCACGGCCAGACAGAGCTGCCCCCAAAGCTTCTCTTTAATTGTGTCCATTAAGACCTGGCTGATGAGGGGAAAAGTAATTTTTATGGACCTGAGAACGGAAAGAGACATTTTTCTACATGGCATATGTGGGAAAGCTTTCCTAAGCAATAGATCAAACGGTCTATTACTGCCCCCCTCCCCCTGTCACTGCCGTGCTATTTTTATCGGCTGGAGCTGCTTGGGAAAGCAGCCCCTCGTGGTGTCCTTTCCCATTTGACTGAAACTGCATTTCAAATCGGGCATTAAGGGGTAATGTGAGGAAAATTCAGCACAGATTAAAATTTGGTTAAAATGAAGCTTCTGGAGAACCTTAACCAACACAAATACCTCTGAGATAATTTCTTTTGTAGCAGCTCCCTGCCCTTTCCTTCCCTATGAGACTTTTGGGGGGCGGATCAGGGATTTCATGCTAACCTTGGACCAGAACAGGGCTTCAAACCAATGACGAAAGACAAGGTAAAAAAAGCTGCTTTTAGGGGGTTTTGGTTGGCTCTCAAGGGGAGACAAATACTAGAAATCATACAGATTGAGCAGTAGCATTTGACAGTTAAATTTTACTTGTGAATGGAGAATTCAAGTCCAGGTTTCCTGGTGGAGCATGACTAAGCTGCCGTTAGCAGTGCCAAGGAAATGGCTCCTTCAAGGTTATTCTCACTAATTCCAGTGTTTACTCTGGGGCTTACGCAGATGTAAGGCGATGCCGTGCTCTCCCTAGCAGCACGCTGGTGTGAAGGGATGATGGCAGAGGACTAACAGATCAAAAAATGCACCCACCTGTCTTATCAACAACACTTCGGTTACCAGACCTAAAGATTACAGACAGGTACTTTGGCTTCGGTGCTTTTCAGGGTTCGTGCAGATTTAACAAGGTGTTAGAAGCCAGCCTGCCTTCCCCTGGTGTGGATGTGGCCAGAGAAGGTACAAAAGGAGCTGTGTCACCACGCTCTTTAATCTGTTAGTTAAAGCATCGCAAAACCTGTGTAGATCAGGTATTAAATCCACTCCCAGTATGTCTGGTATGTCTCAGCTGCTGACCTCACTGATTAACAATCCGTCTGGACACTTCTATCTGTACATCCAGGCACTGGAGCACCACTGAGTCACCTGGAGGCCATTCTTTGTGTACCATCCACTGCTGACTGGATCATTCCTGTGTCCAAGCAGCATTTCAGAGCACAGTCTGAAGATAAATGGGGTTAGTTCAGGGTGTGTGGGACCCACAGGCTGAAGTTCCCCTGAGGGAGGTTACCTGCAGATTTTTCTGCATCGAGGTGTTGGTTCACCTGTGCAGCAAGGCCAGAGATGGGCTCAGTTCCCGTGTGCACCCCTGCAGAGCTTCAGGAAGGTGCCAGAAAGAGCCCTCAGCTCCCCTCCCCTCTCCGTGAGGGCTGCTGCTCTGGGAAAAGGAACAGAAACTCCCCAGCTGCAGTTTGAGAATCGCTTCTCAAATCAGGCTGCTATTTAAGGGGGCAGAATTCACCTCTGGCTGCTGAAAAAGAGGAAGAGGCAGTTGTTTTTCTGAAGATGGTTTGAAGCAGCCTTGGCCTTCCGAGAATGTGCAAAACAAGTCGAAACGAGCTGGGTAGAGCTGTGTGTGGCGAACAAAATGCTACCAAGCGAGCAGAGCCTTTGGCCCTTTTCATGCAGTTAGGGGTGCACTCAGTGCTGTGCTGCTGTAGAGGTAGAAACAGAGATAATATATTGTGGACTTCATACAGCTCTGGGCCCTGAGAAACTGGGAACTCCAGCTTTTCCTTTACTGAGAACCAGCTTTATCTTCTGTAAACAAACAGCAACCCAAAGGAAACACAGGTGGCAGAGATCTTGGATGTCATGGGGAGCTAACGAGTGTTTACAGCTCGACAACAGTCTGCTTTTCCGTACCTGCCCTCCCTGCCAGCAGGGAAGCATGAAAAAGAAGAGGGGGGAAGGGTTGTTTTTGAAGCACAGGTTGCTTTTCCTCCGTCTGCCCAGCACCAGGTCTGTGACAATTCAGAGTACGGTTGTGAAATGTTTAATTACATTCTGCCAGTGTCTCAGTCCAGGCACCCAAGAAACAATGACGAGTCCAACCTCACAGCATCGCTGGGAGCCAGGGCAGAGCAACAGCTTCATTTTACAGATGGGAAAATCCAGTCCCTGACTCGTTGTGTGACCCAGCTAAGGTCACAGAAAGAGTCTGCCAGTGGCCCAGGAAGGGCAGCATGAATTTCCTCCCCCGAGCCCCCAGCACAGGACACCACGTCCCCTCCTGGACCCCCCAGGGGCACGTGCTGTCCCCAGTGCCTTTGACAGGAGGGCTGCAGCATCCCAAGCCCCCCTTGCAGTCTGGTACGGGGGAGCACACCGCAGCAAGGGCGCTCCTGGATCCTCCAAAGCAGGGCAGGAGGCATTTTGGAGGTGCCTGATGGCCTCCCACACCTCCCACACCCACTCAGATGGCACAGCCCCAGGAGAGCCACGGTGCCCCCGTGCAGGGGCTTAATCCTGGCTTGGCTGGGACTCGGCGCACCAACCCCGTGCCAAGTTCTCAGCTCACCGCAGGCTTGTCCAGCCGCTATTCAGCGCAGGTTTCCAGGCGACAAGGGCCTGAGGCACTTCAGCGCTCATGGAAGAAGGTGAACGCCTGTTTGACAAAGCCCCAGAGGGTCGACAGGCTGCGGGGTTGCTGGGTTTTCCCCCCAGCCCCGAAATCCACGCAGTCCCCCCCTGCCATGGCCTCTCCGGATGACTTACAGTTGTTGTTGGTGTTGCAAATGTGCAGCTGGGCCAAGTCCTCCTCCAAGGCTCCCGCCAGCTCCTTCAGCTCCCTGGGAGCATCCGCCCTCAGGTACTGCCAGGCCTTGCGCCCGCTGTGGTCCCTGCAGCTGGTGTCCGCCCCGTAAGCTCCCACCAGCAGCTTGATGAGCAGCTCGTGGCCCTGCAGGGCAGCCAGGTGCAAGGGGGTGAGCCCGCCGCTGGCGGCGGGGACGTTGACGGGATAACCCTTCTTCTGGGCGTGGGTGACCACCTCGATGAAGCTCTCGTGGTGGCCGTGCTTGGCGAGCCAGTGCAGGGCGGTGAAGCCCGTCACGAAGTCTTTCCTGCTCAGCAGGCTGGGCTCCAGGTCCAGCAGCCTGACGATGTTCTCCGCGTCGCCTTGGGCCACCGTCAGCAGCCACTCGTGCTCCAGAGGGTCCAAGGCCAGGGACAGCACCTCGGGGCTGTGCTCCGGAGCCTCCTGCTCCTGGTTCTGCCCCGCCACCTGTGCCGGGGCGCTGCGCTTGGTGCTGCTCTGCAGGATTCCCTTCAGCTCCTTCCTCCGGGTGCTGCCGGGGCCCGCGGCCGCCCTGCCCCAGCTCCCGCCGGGCTCTGCCGCCTGCGGGGCCTGCGGGGCCTGCGGCCGCTCCCTGCTCCCCGCCGCTGCCGGCCACAGGTGGGACACCCGGGCCACGGCCCCGCCGGGCGGCTCCGGGCGCACGAAGCCCCGGGGGGACCCCGCAGCCGCCGCCGCCGCCCCCCGCCGCTCCGCCGAGCCCCCGGGCTGCTCCCGCTCCCTCCGGGCCATGCCTCTGAGGGAGCGCCCGGCCCCGCACCTGCCGCTGGCACCGCGACCTTTGGCCGCGCCGCGGCGGGCACCGGGCGCCCTCCTCCGGGCACCGGCAGGAGGCGGCGGCGGCTCCCGGCGCTGCCCCCCACGCCCGCCGGGACCATCCCCGGGGCAGCCGGGGCCGAGCCCCGCCGCCGGGAGGGGCCCGGGCGGGACCCGGGAGGGGTCGGAGCCGCCCCCCCCCCCCCTCCCGCCTCAGCCCGCCCCGCGCCCCCCTCAGCGCGGACCGCACCACCTGCGGCAGCCGCGGGGGGGGCCGCCCGCTCCCGGCGCCTCACGCAGCGCAGCGGCGGCGCCGGTACCGGCGGCACCGTGAGAGCCCCGCGGTGGGGAGGGCAGCGGGCGGCGGGGAGCACAGCGGGATGCTGAGGGGCCGCGTCTGACCGTGCTCCCCCCCCCCACCCCCCCCGTGAGGCGGCGCCGTGGGCGCGCCCGGAGCCGCCCGGCCGGGCGGGGCGGGCCGTGAGGAGGGCGCGCAGCGATGGCGGCGGCCGAGGTGGCGCGGCAGGTGGGAGCGGGAGCGGCCGGGGGGCGCCGTGTGGCACCGGGGGGGGCTCGGCAGGGCTCGGCCGGGGCGGTGTGAGCCCGGTGGGGAGGGGGGGGGGTAACGGGGAGCGGGGAGCGGGGCGGCCCCCGAGGGGTGCGGGGACGGGAGGGCGGCTGCGTGAGGGGAGCGCTGCTCCCGGTGTCCCCTCGGTGTCGCCGTCCTGGCGGGCAGCGCCGTGCGCGGTCACCTTGGGCTGAGGGGATCTGAGGGGAGCCCCCTCGCCGTGCCCTTCATCCTCAGCCTCACCTTCATCCCCTCATCCCCATCCCCATCCTCCTCACAAACCCGTCACCCCCCCCCCCCCCCGGTCCTTGTGCTGCACCCCCCGGGCAGCTCCGTCCCCAGGGGACCCCGAGCCCCTCGCTGCCTCAGGGCAGAGCCCTCTGTCCGTCCATCCACCCGTCCGTCTGTCCTCAGAGAAATATCCAGAAGAGATATTTCTCCTTGCTCGGTACGGAGCCGCCGTCACGCACCCGCGAGTGGAAGCGTTTTGCTTGGGGCGTGAAGGGCTCCCACAGTGCCGTAACGCAGGAATATTGCCTGGGACGGGTGCCTGCTGCTCTGTCCTCCAAGCATCTTTTTTTTTTTTTCACGCGCCAAATCGTGCTGAGCGGGTAGCCACTCGCCGGTTCGTGGTGTTAGTTCCTCCTGGACACGGCCACTGCCTTGTGCGCCGTGCCAAGGTATGTGCAGTGACTCACTCGCTCCCCTGTCTTCAAGAAAATTGAGCGTTAGGCTTTCCTCGGATGATGTGCAGGGCTTCCAGACATCTGCTGGTGACCTGGAATGAATTAACGCTACGGCTCGGCCTCTCTTCAGAGGCCAAAGCGAAAACTGGCCGTGTGACGGATGAGAAATTAGAAATGCCTTCACCCAGACCTGCAGCTTGTCAGCCTGGGTCATGGCTGCGGCCGGCGAAGCGGTCTGCTCTCACGTCCTGGTGATCCAGGGGCTCCTGGTGGTGATTTGGGGGATTTTGGAAGCTTTTGCCTGTTTGTGAACGTTGAATGGCTGAAGGATGCAATACGGCCTAAGGGAGCGGTCAGTGGTCAGGAGTTTTGGGGAGATCTCTCTCACTTTCCGTGGTGGCTGATTCAGAATTATTTATCCTGCTTCTCTGTTGTTTTTCTTTTATATTCACCCTGATGATTTGTTATCAGCTGAGCAGGAAGAAGAAACACAAAGTCTGTACCTTCACTTTACATCCCTGCATTGCATTTGTTTCATGGGAAATGTTTTCGCTGTCTGCTGGATAATTCCCTCATTGCATAAGGGAATTACACACTTGTACAAGTGAGAACTAATTGGTACAAGCCTTGCTCTAATTTGTTGTTTAATCAGAGTCAAACGCAGTCTGGGGAAGTGGATGCCACAACGCCGAGGTCATGGGAAGGGATCTGACGTTGTTCTCACTTAAATGCGGTCTGAAAAACCCTGAATTCGGGGTCTGTTTAGCTTCCCTCCGAAGGGAGCTTCCCAGTCCTTGGTGTCTGAAACGGTTCTTCAGAGGTGTCAGAAGCATGAGATGTCAGTCGGTGTCCCAAACAGGAGCATTTTTTTAAATTAAGTGCAGAAAAAATGTAGTACTGCAGGGCTGGGAAGCATTTTCTTGCTGTGCAGGCCTCGTTTGGACACTGGGTCCCCTGGGTTCGGAGCTGTAGGATTTTTTGTATTCTGTGCTCTGCCTGAGCACTGCCAAACAGGCTTTTTTCTTAGCCACGGTGTCCTTTTTCGTAATTCCTGTTAGTACATGCCACCAGAAACCATCCTGAATATGGCACGTGGATGTTTGCAGTGAGCAGCACGCTGCTCATCTCGGAGAGGACACCCCGCTTCATCCCCACGGAGCAGCAGTCGCCTCTTGGCGCTCCGAGGATGTCCCAGGAGCTGTACCTGAGGTGCAAGAAGATAGAAATGCGAGTTCGGCAAGATTTTTCTAATCATTTTTTCATCCTGGAGAGATTCAAACACCTGGAGTCTAAATCTTGCCTGTTTTTGTAAACTAGCAGTTAATGTGCAGGTTTTTTTTTGGTTTGGGGTAATTAATTTCTCTGTATTTTCCATGCTGTTGAGGTACCTCTCTGTAAGAATTACAGAGCAGGCAGCAGTGGTTCCTGTGGCATGGAGCCCTCCCAAAAGGTGTGCAGATCCTCCAGAGACAGGGAAAAAAATGCAGTAACTTCTACAAGGGGCTACTCTTTACTTTTGCTCTGAAATAGCCCCGCCTGGCAATGCAGCAGGAGAGTGTGTTGCTCTTTTTGTTCTTTTAATCTTGTTTGTGGCGAACACGCTTTGCTTCCTCCCGAGCAACAACAGCCCATTCTATCCTAGGGGGGGTCACTCTGTGTGTATGGGAAAAAAAAAAGGCATCTGGTGTCTTGGTGCAGTGCCAGTATTCACACTGGCTTCCCAGATACTCCCGTCTTTGTCTTCAGTCCAAGAAGATGCTAACTTTAAACCGGAGAATATGGAAGAACTCTCAGCCATCCAGCGCTCAGCGGTGCTAGCGGAAAAAGCCTCCGCGTGGGCAGCACTTAAACCTCGCTTCCCTTGCTGATACCTCTTCATGCATTTTAAATTGAACCGAAACATTGTTTTGTTCAGGGTAAACAATGGCAGCTCTTGAACGCTTTTTCAGCACAGATTGTTTTAGGAGCTTAACATATTCCCCTTCGGTTTTCCACAAGGTAATGCAAACCTACATCTAATATCCAGGCAGTATGACTAACCGCCGTGTTCATATGTTGTTTATGATGGTGCTGTTTATATATAGCAGCATTCTGGATACAGAGACACCTCGTGCCATGTGGAGACTGATTACTTGCCCTGTTTCTTGGGGGATCAGGTAGAAAATGGTTCTTTTCTCTCCAGAGGCTTGGTAATTGCTGTCAACTTTCTGATGTGTGTCAACACCACATAAATAAAAAACGTAATTCTTTTAAAACAGAAAATAAAGCATATTCTTTTTTATTTTTTTTTCAACATGCCTGATCTCTCAATGCTTGGCCCTTGCAGGCTTTGGATTTTTAGCCACTACAGCACGATATGCCTTGTGGCTGTGTACTTAACGTGAAGGTTGAGCTGCTGTGACTGAAAATCAGATTTTGCTGTATTTGTTTCCTGACCTGAAACAAATGCGAAGTGTGGTTTAACTGCGTTATAAAACCACAGGTGACTAGAAAACCAGGGTACAGGAAATGACTCGCAGGCTGAATTCGGCGCAACAATGAATGCCTCCCCTTAGCTGAGAGGGGCTTAACTTTCACCATTTACTTTGTTCCATCTGGATCACACTTATATTTAGGGACCAGGAGAAGATTTGTTCTTAATGAGAGCCTACACGCCTGCCCACGCTTCCTGCAGAGAGTAGTGTTCAAACAATCTCCCAACAGCACAGTTTTAAGGCTGGGTGTTAAAAATACACTGGATGCTTCTCCTTCCCCAGGAAGGCTGCTGTCTGTGGGTCTCTCTCGCCTCTGCAGCCTCTTCACCAGGACCGTGCTGCTCCCTCGCCGGGGATAAAACCCCACCATGAGATATTCCAGCGCTGGGGCTTTGTAGAAGGCGGTTTAGGAGGAGAGTTGAAATGTGCTGTCACAAAATCCACGTGCCTGATGGCCTTCTGGTTCTCCATTTCCTCTGCTTTGTATAAAACCGCTCAGTTTGTGAATGGTTGGCCTCAGAGCTGCATCCTAACAGGCAAAACCAAATTCTGCTGGGTGAGCAGGGCGCCCTCCTGGTTAGTGTGTCGTCTGGAGGCAAGGTGCTCGGGAGTTAATAATGAGCCATATTTGTGAACATCTTGGCAGGGAGAGTCAGACTAATACACAAAGTATGGCTAGGGGGAAACGTATTTACACATCACAGGGCTGTAAATATAGTTAATGGATGAAATGTAGTTGTATCCTTGCATTTGGGGGAAAAAAACACCCACACCAGCTCTGAGTGGTAGATGCAGTCCTTGGGGGCATTCTGCTGGCCTGAAACACTAGGATTGTTAACAAAAGAGGAAAACCAGTATGCCCGTCCCTATAAACAAGCTTTTTGATGTATGTGGAAATGGGATCCTGAAAGAATAAGTTGAAAATTACACCCTATAAACTGTTGCCTCGTGGTTGTAATATTTCTTGCAAGCTGCTGATGTGCTTAAAAGGCCAGAGGGGAGTTTTCTGGGTTTGGCACCAAAATGGGTTCTTAAGAGAAAAGCCTGCAATCTGCAGAGAGAAATCCCTTTCTGTGGGACTGCGGGAGGTAAGGAGGCCCTGGTGGCCAGGTGAAGGTCTTGGAGCCCCTCTCTGTTAGTGGGCGGCTGTGCTGGGTGCGTGGCATGGAGGGAGCTGGGGCTCATCCCTCTCGCTGCTGGGGCAGGCTCTGGCCTCGCATCTTCCTTGCAGCTTCCTCCAACGATCCCTGCATCTCCCGGTGCTAACAGCTATTTTGTAGGTCTGGACAGGCTCCTGTCTGAGAGTTTCGTCTTTGTGACAGCAAGGAAGATATCGCTCTGCTTGGTAGCTCAAAGGCTTCATTTTCTGCTGCTTCTCTACAGCTCTCTGTGCAGAGGCTGTGTTTGGGCTGTTCAATTACTGATGTAGGTACAGTTTCCCTAATTGTTGCTAGCTCGTTTCTGTAATTGAAGTTTTAATGTGCATTGCAATAGGCGTGCAGGAGGAGGCATCGCTAATACATTCCTTTGCCCAGGGGATTCTTTTTGTTTTCGGTATAAGGTGAGACTTGAGTGTCTACATAATTTCTCAGGCTAGAAACGTTTTGTCAACTCCTTGTTTCAGCAGTTGTGTTTGGGTTTGTGTTTTGCACAGTTCAATACTTTTCTGACAGGGCCACCTTCTCCTGTAGGGCAAATAGGGTGTTTGATCCGTGCTCTCTGCATTTGTTTTGGAGAAGACTGATGGATGCCGATTACGTTTATCACAAGATTTACAATATATGTGCAAATCTGTGCGTGGACTGTATACTTTATTCTACCTGGGAGGTCTTAAGGGCATGTAGAGATAAGTGGGTTTTGCTTGAAAATGACAGACTGTGTATTTTTCATTATTTCAGGGTGAAGGCTGTCGTACTGTCCCCCTTTCTGGACACGTGGGATTTGACAGTTTGCCTGACCAGCTGGTTAATAAGTCAGTTAATCATGGGTTTTGTTTCAACATCCTGTGTGTGGGTGAGTATTTCCATCTTGGGAAGCTCTGTTTGTTGAAAAGGGCTTTTCTGCAGCTGGATGTAGCTTAGAGGTAATGGAATTAACAAGGTAGCTTTGATTTGAATTTCCACTCCCCTGTTCTGCCTATTTTCAGTAACAAGATTTAGTGGTGCCCTGGGAAATCCCTGCTGGGGTTATGCAGTATGGCTTTCTACCAAGCAGTGAACCACAGAAATGAAATGCCTAGAGTCCCACGCGTTTATTATGATCTTTATTTGCCTGGTCTGTTTCAATGTCGTGTTTTTAAAAGAAAATAGGTATTCATGCCAGAGAACTCCATTCCAAGGTCTTGTTTGATCAGATACTCAGTTATTATTATAATTATTTTAACAAAATACCAGTCATTCTCCTCTTAAAGCACTAAAAGCTATTTTTTTCTTCTCCTTTCTGTGCATGCTTGAATTAAATAGTGTCTGGCCAAGCCTTAGCTGGTCATGCAGCCATCCAGGCTGCCAAGCTGTATGCATCTGAGCTGGGCCCTGGCGCCGTAGCAGGACTTGGTGTCTGTCCCGCAGTGTCTGCCCCTCTCACGGGTCTTCCCTGTGGTGAGGACAATTGTTTTGATGCACTGATGCATCAGGGAATGGGAATTTATTGTGTGGCTGCATGGGGTAAGCCCTGTCTGCAGTGCCTGGCGTGACAGAGGGGAGAGCTGCAGCTGCTGATGGCTCCTGGGCTCTTGTCTCTGCTGGTGGTCAGCTCCGTGTCCTCACAAAGGCTGTCTGTGCTGCTCCTGAGACCCAGCACAGGGCACGGACCTGGGGTTAAGCCTGCGATGAGAGGAGCAGAGTGTGGAGAGCCCTGTTAAATGGAGCTGAGAGGAAAACTTTCCCTGACAATGGCATTCCTGTGAGATGCTAAACTTTGCTGACAAGTCGAGGTCACTGTCAGGCTGAGTCAGTAGGTGATTTCCACTGTACACGAATGAGATGTGACCCAGTGAAACTCTTGTCCCCAAACCGAAGCCTTACTGTATTTCCTTTTGCACTTAACTGAGCTGCTGTGTTATTTTCTGCAAGTAGGTGCAGCAGCAGATGCCTCCCTTGGTTAAGTGTTCCCCATGATGTGTGGAAGGCAGTTGAATACCCCTGCTTTCCTCTTTGCACAGCAGAACAGGAATGCACTAATTGCTTGTTCTTCTGAATAACAAGGGCTCACCGAGATCGATGTGCATTAGTTGTTAATGTCAGTCTTTTATGAATCGTAACAACACAGACATGGTAAATCTTGAAATAAAGAAGCTTCACAGAAAAAATTAATAAGTTCCCTTAGAAAAAAATGTGCACATTTTTAGCTGATGAACTCAGGCTTTAACAGAGCCTCTGTTAACTTGTGGTAACAAAGTTAACCCCTTAAACATCCTGGGGAGAGAAAAGAAAAAACGGTCCCAGGATCCATCTGTCATTTAGACTGCTGGGTCTCACTGCTACAGCAGGAATTTGGGGTGAAAAACTGCAAGAACAGAAAATGAACAAGGATTGAGACCAACAAAACAGGATGAAGGTGAACTGATGCCACAGTCAGGCCACTAAACATGACAGAAAGACACTTCGTTACTCCCCATTTCTCAGCTGCGTGTGGAGTTTGTTGGAGGAAGAACCCAGCGGCAGTTTTACACTGCACCGTGCTGGAGCCGAGCCACCGATTCCTCCGGCTCCCAGCGGAGGAGCCAGGGAACGCTTCAGGAGCGACTCCCAGCAGCACGTCCAGATTAGAGCAATTTTTAGCTGTTCTCATGCTGAAAGCTGTCTCCCCTCTCAGACAAGCCAAAGATAGAGTGAACGAGCAAAGCTCTCCGAAGAACTTAGGGGCTGTGGATGGTTCCTCTGCTATTTTATTCCTCAGCACAGCCATTTTCTCCCTGAAGCTGCTCTGCTAAAATGCTGGCCGTGTGCTAGTTCAGTGCAAAGGCTGGGGAAGTGTTTAATGGCTGAGCCCTTCTGTGCTGACTGCATTGCTCAGCGAGGTGGGGGAAGGAGGGAAAGAATAGGCTTTTATTTGGTAAACTTTCTCAGTTTTGGCCGGGGCAGATTATAGATGTATTAGACTAGCATCCCATTATGAGCAGGACTTTCCCCCTTCCTCCCTCCCAGGATTTGTGAGGGATTTGTCCTAAGCAGCCTAGTCAGTGCAATGAGAAACTGCTATTTTGCTGGGGAAACACCATCTTTTCTTCGCAGGGGCTCTACTGCAGCTTTGAGGACTCACAAAGAACGGTTCCTGTGTTTTTTCCTTGTGCATTCAGCAGCTCCCAAACTGGATCCAACCATTTCTGGCTTATCACTTCCCAGCACTTGGAATTGCCCTGGGCTCAGTGATGGTGGGAGTGAATTCAAGGTGTCCCCCCCAGGGGGCTGTGTTTAAGAGGCAGTAAGTCTGTGCTGGGTCCCCAAACCAGTGAGCACCAGCAGCAGGGGAAGGGTGGGATGCCCACGGGTTTCCTCGTGCAGAGGTGCCCTCAGCTCTCCAGCGGGCGGCTTTCTGTGGGGTGAGGAGCTGTGGGGTGAGGAGCTGTGGTGCTGCCGGTTGCCAAATGATGGGTTTTGTGGTCACTGCTGCAACCAGCTGAGAACAGGCTTTCTTCAACCGAAAAGCCTCTGCTCTGCGGGGCAGATGGCAGCAGCATGGCTGGGAGGCCCCAGGCTCTGCTGAGGTGCTTCTGCATCGTCTGTGGGCCCCTGTTCCTCCTCTTGCCCCCCGCAAGCC
Organism: Anas acuta; assembly: GCF_963932015.1. Taxonomy (NCBI): domain Eukaryota; kingdom Metazoa; phylum Chordata; class Aves; order Anseriformes; family Anatidae; genus Anas; species Anas acuta. Next base: position 7,169,655 of record NC_088991.1, read on the forward strand.
TGGCCTTTGCCTTGCAGTGGTGTGCTGTCAGATGAAAGGAGCTATTTTTTTCCCTGAGAGCTGGCCTTATCAGGCTGTGCTGCCTCAGGGCTCATCCTGACAAACCTGCTACATCGGATTACTTCCCGTTCCTTCACACGAAAGGGCTGTGCGTGCATGTACGTCTTCTATAGGATGGAATTATCTGATATCTGGAGCCACGGGGGTTAGTCTTGTGAAGGACAGGGGTTGCTCTCTCTTGAAAGGGCTCTGTGCGGGTTCAAACACTCGGTGCTTTCCAACAGCAGAATGCTCTGAGGACTCCTGACCTACTGCAGAGCCAGCTGAGGGCCTCTTGAATCCTGAGCAAGGTAGAGAAGGGGGCCAGTGAGGAGTCCGGTGTTGTTCTGCCTGACATGTGCCAGGGGAAAGCAAACTGAACCACCAGGCTCAGAAAGGAAGAAGAGGCCGAGCTTTCACAGCATGTGCTTCAGCAGGTGTGGTGCTGGGGCCGTGGGCCCTTTCCGTCTCACCTGGTGCTGGGTGAGCTGGCGTGGGGATGCCACACATCCCGAATCCGACTGCTGTGGTGTCCCTCGCCTTCTTCTTTTTTAACTTCCCCCTGTCTCTGGAAATCATCAGACTTGAAAGCTAAAATCCACCCGGCTCTGACAGGCACGGTGCTCCCGCGTTTCAAGGGCCGTGCGAGCTTCCTGGTGCCGAGCTCTAACAATAAAGGTCACCGTCCCTACCTTCTCCTCCCCGCAGCGCTTTGCCAGCCCTGCTCCAGGAGAGCAGAGTCGCATAAAGCTTAAGTGCAGTGTCGGAGATCAAATCCCATGTGTGCCTCTATGCCTGACATCAGGAAATAATCTCCCTGCCAAGGACGCCTCTCGCTCGATTTGCGTACACCGCTGCTTTTTTCCACGGTAATTCTGCCTCCCTTAATCCCCATTCATCCTTTCTGTTTTTTTGGAGAAGATTCCAGCGCTGCTGGCTGGAACGAGCACAGCCTGCTTGTCCTTTTCATCAGCACATCTGTTCCATCTGGACTGCTGTCCTTACAAGAAGCAGTTGGCACCGTTTTCATCCTCCAGCTAGCAGAAAGTTGCCTCTGTGTCAGGCAGCGTCTCCCAGGAGGCTCAGCAATCCTCTGTTCTCGCCGTTTGCCCTTGAAAGCAGCGCTGCTCCCTAGCTCTGGTCGTGTTTAACACAGCAAAGCACTTTACTCGGGGCGTTGCCATCTCACATCGCTCTGCTAGCATTAGGGCCACGTTTCTGTTAGCTGAGAGTCCTTCTGCTCTCCTCCCTCCTCTTCCCTGGCAGGCTCTTGGTGCTGTGCTGTGGCTGGGGGGGTTTAGCTGGAATGGGATTGCTGATGTGCAGGCTTCACATCTGAGATGCTGCGTTAGTGCCTGGAGGTTTTGTTTCCTAAACACGAAGGTGTAGGAGTTCAGATGGGAAGCTGTCAGCTGTGGCGTCGTGGCTTTCCGGTTTCCATCTTCCCCTTCCAAAAGGAAAACGTCAGCGTGGGAATTTGGAGTCGCCTTTACTGGCCCTGCGCAGCGTGCGGGAGATGGAGTATAAAAGCGTGCTCTGCCTTCACAATCAGCCTGCACCCCTTCTGCACCTCTCCCGTCTGCCCCGACAGCTAGAGTCACTCCTGCTGGAAGCTCCATGGGATGGAGTGCGTGGGGCGTTGGCACACGTGTGGGACTGCCCCCCCAGCAGGACCCAGCCCGGTCCCCACCAGGGATGCGGGCAGCCGAGTGCCTGCTCTGTCCCACCCGTCCGGGCAGTAACCCTTGGCAGGAGCTCTGGAAATGCTGCCGCCTTCTCAAGCTGTTTAGATTTTGGTCTTTTTTTTATACCGACGTTTTCCTGGAATCCCTGCTAAAAGCCTGGCGAGGTTGTGCAGGCTTTCTGCTCTTAACTCTTGAAAACCCTGTCCAAACCGTGGCGATGCTCTGGCCCTCCATACCCTCTGCACCTGCTCCCCACCGGGGACAAATGCTGCCCTAAAAGCCCAGACCGGGGCAGGATTGTAGCACCGTACACCCGGTGCTGGCTCCTCTCTCTCTGGTGTGAAAGCCACTGGACTTCTGGCCGAAGCTGACATCCATCTGTGACACTATCAGCATTGCAGCTCGAGGTGTGCGTTGGCTTTCAGATGTCAAGGAATCATTCTCCCTTCTTGAAAGACACTTGGTGATCCTGGCAATCAGAGAGCATGCGGTTCCCAGAGCTGTGCGGGTTTGCCTTGCCCTGAGCTGTGAAGTCCCTGCTGGGGCCAAGAGAGAGGAATTTGCCTGCTTGCAGGGGTGAGGCGCGGAGATTTGGACGGGGGAAGAAGGGGAGGAGTTTCCCCTTATTGAATTGGGCGTTTCATGCAAGTTTGGATCTGTTGCAGAACTCGAAGCCTACAAAAATAAGAAGCTCTTTTCTTCTGAGCAAAGTAGGGAAATGATGATGTCTTGTTAGGGAGCTGGGGGCTCAGGGAGGGAGGGAGGGAAGGCTGCCTCGCCGAGACACAGGCTCCTTGTGGTCCCGGGGCAGGCTGGAGGAGCAGCCTGCGCAGTGGGTGGGGTTCATCTGGCTGCCGAAACTTCAGCAAAAACCAGACGGGTGGCTGAGAAATGGCCATTTCCCCAAAATACCACAGTCCTCATGGGGCAACAAAGCAGACTGCTTAGAGGTTCGCTGCAAAGTCAGGTCCTGGGAGCTGGGGAAGCTGGCTCTGCTGTCAGAGCGTGGTGAGGGAGGCTGCCCGGTGGAATGAGTGCACGGAGGGGTTTGTTTGGTTCTCCCTGGGATGTATCTAAAACAAATTTAAGGCTGGTCTCTGGGATTTGTCTCTTGCTGCCAGATAAAGAAATAGTTCCCCGTGATAGAGGGGATCCAAATAGCAGTTGAATGCTGCAGAGCCTCTGGAAGCAGATTTCTGTGTGTTGTTCGAGTTGTGCAGCCTAATATTTCCTAATATATGGAAAGCAGGTATTGCAGAAAAGGTCCCTTCTGCTCTAGAAGGCTGTGCCCCAAGCAAGGCTGCTGTGAGTACAAGAAACCATCTGCACAGCTTGCTGTAGGATTGGAACCAATTCTGTTTCTGCACTGAAGGAAGCTATTTCAGTGGCTGCAGAAATATTAATCTGGAGAGTCTTTTTTTGGAGATGGCAATAAGCCCCACTTCCACCCCCCCACACCTTTTAATGAAAACAGGATTTTCTGTAGCGTAGTTATGGGATTGTGCAGGATCTGAGTGATGCTTTCCCCTTTGCCTTTTCACCTTTTTCTTTTCATCTCTATTTTCTAATGATATTAATGGCCATTAGACTGTGAAATGTGATTTGCCTGGAATACAGGCCTCCATTGTACATGCCTTTCTGCTTGCCAGACGGTCCCTTTGGAGCACGAGATCTGCTTTCATCTGCTACAATTTCACCCCTGTTAATGTTTAAATGCTGAAAGGGCAAGCCGTATTAATATTCAACAAAACATTTCAACTCTCTTTTTTTTTCTTTTTTCCCAACAGGGGAAACTGGCCTTGGTAAGTCCACCCTCATGGACACCCTGTTCAACACCAAGTTTGAAGGTGACCCAGCATCCCACTCACAGCCTGGGGTCCAGCTCAAGTCTAGTACCTATGACCTGCAAGAGAGCAATGTCAACCTCAAACTGACCATCGTGAGCACAGTGGGCTTTGGGGATCAGATCAACAAAGAGGACAGGTAAGTGAAGATGGAGAGAGGCCGTATCCTGACCTCATTCTTTCATGCTTGGCTTTCTCTTGTGCCCTACTTGGGTCGGACTGTGCTCTCCTCTTGCCTTCTTAGAAGTTGCCTTTGTCCTCTCTTTGGCATGGGACAGGAAGAAGAGAGGAGACCACGGTGTGTCAGCACTGCTCCAGCTGTCACAGCAGCTTTTTGTACACTCTCAGAGCAATATTGGCCTGCCGGCAGCCCAAATTCAGCTGGTGGGGCTGGCTGAGAGCTCCAGGGCATTTCTGTGCTCGTTGCCTTGTGCTGTGCTGACCACAAGCTGCCAACCAAACCACTAGCGTGGTCTAGTGACCATTTGGCTTAACAACCGCTTCTGGCAGGGCTCTTCCATCTTGCTAAAGGATGCACGATTGATGTTCAGTGAAATGTAATTTGGGGAACTGGCTCTGGCAGCTCACGTCGCAGCAGAGCTGGAGCGTGGTGGATAAGCGGTGTGTGATTCCACCAGGCCAGTGCGCATCTTCACAGATGGGATTTGCTTTGTTGCAATGAGCGTCTGTTAGATTTTCTTTTTAGTTTTGTTGATACCCTTTACATTGCAAGACTGATGGGCTCTGTATACCAGATGGCCTCGGAAGGGATTTACAGATTTGAATTGGTCAGAGAATTGCTCCTGAAAAGAGAAATCTAACGAGCAGCTCGTTTTTAAAAAGCAAGCAGAGGAGTGCTGTCTGTTTACCTCTCTGCCTGTGAGATGATGTATAACTTTTTTCCTTTCACTGAAGCTATAAGCCCATTGTTGAGTTCATCGACGCTCAGTTTGAAGCCTACTTGCAAGAAGAACTGAAGATAAAGAGGGTCTTGCACAACTACCATGACACCCGGATCCATGCTTGCTTGTACTTCATTGCTCCCACGGGCCACTCACTGAAATCCTTGGACTTGGTGACCATGAAGAAGCTTGACAGCAAGGTAGGCACATTTAACTGGTACTGCGCAGGTCACCTTGCTCATGATGGCAATACTGCTGCTTTTCCAGGGCGTATCTTCCCCCTCTGCTTAGCCTTTATGCTAGTGGAGATGACAGGGTTGGCAGATAAATCCTGTAGACTTAGTAAGCACTTTTTATTTTTTTTGTAAGTTGTGTTGTAGACTTGGAAAAACCACCTGGAGCAAAGCTCAGGACTTCTTATCTCTCTGTGCCTTTCTAGGTCAACATCATTCCTATCATTGCCAAATCAGATGCCATTTCCAAGAGCGAGCTGACCAAATTTAAAATTAAAATCACAAGTGAGCTGGTCAGCAATGGGGTTCAGATCTACCAGTTCCCAACAGACGATGAATCGGTGGCGGAGATAAATGGGACAATGAACGTAAGTGACTCAGCACTTCCTCCTCTCCCGGAGCACTTCAGCACTCTCACTGTTGGGGTGGTGGCCTATAATGGGGTGTTTCTTAAATCCATTTTCCCTTTAATTTTGCGTCTTAAAAATGGAGGATCCCATCCATGTAGTGTCATCCTAGGCTAGCAGAGCCTTATGATAGGCTATGGCCTCTCTGGCAGGCTTTTGTAGTAAGAAAGCAGATGGTTTTTACCCCCTTCCTTGTCCTAATACATAAATCTTGTGAGACATGCAGGAAATTGGACAGATAGTGAGGTCTGGCTATGCAGAGCAAGGACAACCACGGGTTATGAATTAATCAGATTTATTATCTGTCTCACATGAGGGGCAGCCTGTCCACAGTCAGGCACTTCACTGTTCTGCACCAAACAGCTTCGCTCTCTTGGACTGTGAAGCACTGCCTCTGCAACGTGTTTCCTTTCAGCTGTGGCTGTCTTTGGAGCAGAGCCCCTTCACCTGGCCGGCTCTGGTACTCCTCCTGTGCGCTGAGTTGCTGTTTTATTACTGATCTGCTTTTGTTACTGATCTGCTGTTGCTTAGCTGGGTCCTGTGTCTGGTTTGGCCTTGCAGCGCTGATGAAGGATGGTGCTGTTGGCCAGAATGGGTGAGCAGAGGGATGCAGTGAGGCTGGATTACAGCAATGGCTTCCTTTGAGCTACAACCAAGTGATGGTTTGAGAAATTTGTAATTCAGCCATAAAATACAGGGGTTGGGCCAGAGGCCCCTCTCGTCTCTAAACATCTGCTCTTGGTCACTCCTGGAGTGCATAATAAGAGAGAGAAGGTATATGATGCCTCCCCCAAATACTTCCTTAGCCTCTGACCATCTTCAGATCAAGGATTTCTGTCCCATGCACCACCAGAGTGTGAAGAACAGAGTACACAAGTTAATTCCTAGTCAGAGTGATTTTGGGATGGCATCTTGCTCAGATTAAAAGCACTGCTGGAAATGAAGATACAATATCACTCGGTCCTCAAGGAACCAGAGATGTGATGACAAAGGGAGAGGTCCTCTCCCGTTGGCCCTTCTGAGGGTGGAGGTAAACTGCTTATCTTTGCTTTCGGTCATTTCCATGTCTCCTGGCAGGGAATTGCTGTCTCAGGTTGTAGGCGTTCTGGATTGTGTCAGCTGCTGCACAGAGATCAACTCTTTAAATCCTCCATTAAACTGATATAAATCATAATTACCAGCTTTAGGGGGGCTAAGCAGGCTGGAATCTGAATCTAATTGAGGTAGTTTTACACACCTGGAAAACTGGTCTCCAAATAGTGATTTTTTGGAAAACAAATCTGCTTATGCTTCAGGTCAGGAGATGAGGAGATGGAGGAATTGAGACTAATAAAAAGCCAGGATGGGATGATTTAGGTTTGTAATCTGAATTGCCAATTTTAATCATATTTGAAATTGAGGAATGGAAAACTTTTATTTCAGTCAGTTGGCTTAGCCTTCACGTTTGTAATTCTCTACAGAAAGCTTCATTGTCTTTGCCTTTTACAGATCAACATCTTAGAAAGGTTATAAATGAAGTCTTCAGGATAAAGTGGGGCTTCTGGCTGACCAGCAAACATTCTAGATCAGTTACCTTTCTTTTTTAATTACAGAGAAAATTGAGACTGGTCTCTTGATTACTTAATGTTTTGCTTATGATCTGCGTTGGTTGTCTTTTCCATGAAAAGTAAAAATGGGTTTTTAAATATGCAAACTCACCGCTTAATGTGCATTTTAGTTTATTATATTCACTTGTGCTGGATGCATGAGGGATTTTTTCAGGGTATTTTGCATACAGAATTGACTTACTAAACGAAACACTGCCTAATGTGACAGGAATTGATGAACTGAAGATTTAAGATCTGTGCCATCGTGATTAGAAAGAAAAGTATTTAACCGTGAACAAAGGCGTCAAGTGGAGTATTTAGCAAATAATCAGATTAAACAAATCTTCAGAACAAGATGTCTGATTTTGCCTGAAATTGATCTGGTCTTTTTGATAATCCCACTATGCCGATGTTTACAAGTTCAGAGATAGAGAGACCACTTGAAAACACTCTCCAAAATTCTTTGGATCTCCTCCCATCCGGGTTTTATTCTTAAATCATAATAAGAAAAATGAGCTCTCCTATTCTTTCGACTCCCAATTGGCTTTTCCATTTTGAATGAATTAATCTAATGACTGATTAATATATTTTCCCTGCACCTGCTGTTTAAATGGAACCACATGCAACCACATGAGCTGTCCCACATGGTGGGAGCTGGAACTTGCTTGTGGAAAAAGGAAATCACCAGCACTTTCTCACTGACGAAGGCAGCAGCCAGACAGTGATGGAGGAACCAACTCCACCATTTGTGCTAACCGAGCCCACAGGCAGGCAAGGTTCAGTTTCTGCCACTGCCCCAGGTTGCTCCTCTTGCTCCCATTGCTCAGTTTGTCATTTAGACATCCCTTTAGTTCATTCCTCCAGAGACCTGAGTGTGAAACAAACAAAAGGCATTTACAGCAGTTGGAGAAATCAGCCAAGGGATGCTCCTTGGGAACAGCCTGAAGAAGCCAAGAGGGAGGTGTGGAAACTCACCCAGGAACGACAGGATGGGAAGAGGGCAGCTCTGGTAGCCTGTGGAGGAAGGTGTCATCAAAGGGGAGCCCATTTTGCCTCTAGCAAACACTGGCATGATCCCATGGCCTGGATGGGGAGCAGCTTGGGCCCAGCCCATGTGCTAGCTGGCCTCAGGTGTCTCATGCAGACCAGTTGCACACATGCTTTGCAATTAGACAGACCTCTGCTGAAAATCAGATCCCCTTCTACCTGGAACATCACTTTCCTTTTCCTGCTGCTTGGCCTCTCCAGCACAATTGCAAAGGTAACTCTGTGTGGAGAGTGTCTCAGGTGTTAAGACCCTCAGTGTGGCCCAGAACAGCCCCACCAGCTTGACCAGTAGCCCCATTTATGCTGTCATGTTCCCCATGCAAGAGTTGCAAGGCCAGGGAATGAAAGCCGAAGAGCCCATCTTTGTGGGTGCTTGCTGGCAGCTCTTTATTTACTACATGAGCCACGCTCTGAAAGTAGAAAATGCCATCTCTGAAATCTTTTGCTTGTACTGGCTGTTGCCAACTTGTCCATGTTTTCAGATGACCCATGGAATTAAAGCTTCTCCACCTGCTCTTGTGAGCAATCTAGGGTCACTGATCTTCCGTGTAATTGGCATCCTGGGGCCCTTTTGATTGTCCAGAACAAAATGCAGTTTAAAGGCTCCAGCTAACAAATGTGTCTGCGCAGAACTCAGCAGAAGGGGTGGGTGCAGGGAGCTGGCAACTTTATTTTTAATTCTTGAAACCTTCCACTTGACTTCTTTGTAGCTTGGCAGAATGCAATGTAGTTCCTTGGAGCAAGTGGAGGTGGGGAAACATCTCACTTACTGCACAACAGATAAATGCAGTAAGATAGCAGAGTCTGAGGGGTTTGCTTGGCTGCCTGAGTTTGGGGAATGAGGGGAGCGTAAGGTGAGGTCTTCTGAGCCTAGAGCAGTGGTGTTGGCAGTGTTTTTGTTCCATCTCTGATGAACTTTCACTGGGCAAGTCTCTTAAGCTCTCACTAAAAAGCGACTATTTTGTGCTTCTGGGTCACAACAAGGAAATTCCTTTTGCTGTTGGTCAAGCATCAGGTGCTGTAAGAACCATACCACGTGGTGTGTGTCTTGGCTTGAGGAGCATAATGAGACATGGCTGAGGTAGTGGTACAGCTGTGCTCCCCTGTCCCCAAGGTCCCTCCCTGAAGGTGTGATCCCTGGATTCAGCCCCCTTTGTGGAGGGATGTGTTCAGCCCTTCCTCACCAGGGCTGAAGCAGACAGGGAGGAAAGCTGTTATCCTGGGGGTGAAGGAGGGACTTTGGTCCCTGATGTGACAGAGCAAGTTGTCTTGTGCTCTGCTGTGAGCCGAGGGAGCAGTGGGATAAAATCAAGAAGGCTCCAAGACCTCTTTTATTGCTTCTGTGCTTGTGCAGATGTTCTCCTCGGGCACGGCAAGCCCCCGGGACAGCAGCGCAGGCAGAGCCCCGCAGCGCGTTGTTGGAGCTGTCTCTCTGATGCTAGTCTTGCACTGGCTCATCTCACCTGAGGTCCCGTGGCTGGGAGGATCAGCCAGGTAGCGGCTGTAGCGTGGTAGCACTAACAAAGTTTCCAAAAAGGACCCTCCCTTCTCCCTCCTTGTCTTGGGCTAGTGGCCAGTGACTAGACTCCCTGAGATTAGCTTGTGCGTACTGGCTGTTGTGCTCGGTGGTTGTGCTGATCTCCGCGTGCTGCCGAGTCAGCCGGAGCTGAGGGGAACTAACGAGGGTTGCATTAAATGTGTTCCAGGCCCACTTGCCGTTTGCAGTGATCGGGAGCACAGAGGAACTGAAAATAGGAAACAAAATGATGAAAGCTCGTCAGTACCCCTGGGGCACGGTGCAGGGTGAGTCAAGACCTGGAATTTTTCATGGCACGGATGGTGGCACATCCACCAGGAGGCAGTGGGCTTGCTCTGATAAGAGGAGCAAAGACCTGCTGGTCTTCAATATCTTGCGGGGGATTATCTTGTTAAATCCTTGTGTCAGGCCTATAATAACAGTTTTCTCTGTTCAGAAGGGCTGTTAAACCTGCTGGTGGAGTAGATGTGGGGCCTGCGGGAAGACATCTTTGTTTCTAACCCTGTCTTACTCCTTATCTTGTCTTCTCATAGTGGAGAATGAAGCTCACTGCGACTTTGTGAAGCTGCGAGAGATGCTGATCCGTGTGAACATGGAAGACCTTCGTGAACAGACCCACACACGCCACTACGAGCTGTACCGGCGGTGTAAGCTGGAGGAGATGGGTTTCAAGGACACCGATCCAGACAGCAAACCCTTCAGGTGGGATCCCTGGAGTAGACAGGGGAGCTCAAGGGAGGCATTGGTGGATGCACTGTCTGTTTGTGGGTACGCATGCATCCTTGAGAGAGCATGTAAAGAGCCAATGTGGCAAGAAAACCTGCCAGGTCAGATAAATCCAGTCGTTTTCATGATGAGGGCCTGATCTGAGAGGCTCAGGGGAAGCAGAATTTGTCCCCACTCATGTCATTGGACTTTCCTTTTTCTTTAGCTTACAAGAAACTTACGAGGCGAAAAGAAATGAGTTCCTGGGGGAACTGCAGAAAAAGGAAGAGGCAATGAGGCAAATGTTTGTCCAGAGAGTCAAGGAAAAAGAAGCGGAGCTGAAGGAGGCTGAAAAAGAGGTGAAGACTACAGTACTTGTCTCTTGGTGGTTGTGGTGATAGATCTATTCCCAAGTGGGCAGCTGCTGCCAGAGCACCTTCTGCAGTGTAGTTTAGGACTTTATCAAAAAGTCTGAAGTTTAACTTGGGATCATGGGGACATGAAGGTGTTCATCCTGTAGTGCTCACCTCTCCCCTTTTCACTCTAGCTGCATGAAAAGTTTGATCGTCTGAAGAAGTTACATCAGGATGAAAAAAAGAAGCTAGAGGATAAGAAGAAATCTTTGGATGATGAAGTAAATGCATTTAAACAAAGGAAGACAGCAGCTGAATTGCTCCAATCTCAGGCTCAGCAGGCTGGAGGATCGCAAACTCTTAAAAGAGATAAGGAAAGAAAAAAGTAAGTTGCTAACCTGGTGGTATTTGCTTTGCAGTAATGGTTCTCTCTTCGTGTTTTCCTGGGTATTGATAGCTCTTTTCCAATTTACCCAGTCCTTATCAGGGGAAGGCTTGCAGACAGATGTAATCTTTAGCAAGCTTGAGCAGTAGCTGGAAGCATTTTACCTCTGTAACCCTCAGGAGCAGCGAGCGCAGTACTCACCTCCCTCACTGCTTGCTGAAAGCATGCGAGAGGATGAGCTTGTTTCCATTTACTGGGATTCCCTGCTCTTCCCCTAGTCTTTCAGTGCCTGTGATGAAGTGGAACAAAACCGGCTGCCAAGGTTAGGGTGTGGTTAACGGGGATGTCCTTTCACCCCCAGAGAGGAGTGTGTCCTGTCCCAGGGTCTTGATTAGGTTTGGGAAAAGTTTATGCAGTGGAGATTATTCAGGGAGCCAAATAGTCTGGAATTCTCGAATCTGCAAAAGTGTTAGTACTCTCTCTAGCCCTAAATCAACTTTTTGCCCTCCACAGAAAGAGTGAGAAGTAATGTATGGATTTAGAAAGGTTCCTCATGCTAGGGACTGGTGCAACAGGATTCAGCCTCTAGTCACAGTCCCTTTGCCTGGGCTCTCAGCAGTGCCCATCCCAGGCTCTTAATGTTCTGCAATTCCTCAAGAGCAGCCCAGCAGTACAGCTGAGACAGTTTTCCTGTTCCACCTAGCAATGGAGTTCCTAGCAAAAAGGAGTTCCTTTTCTTCTCACTGTGGTACATTATCCAAAGTGGGGGGCTGTGCCACCTTAGCATGTGTACAAAGAGCAGTGTGCGGATAAACAAGTGTCTGTTTTTTACATCACTGCCATATAATCCCCTCTCCGCACATCCCTGAAGCAAACCCAGAGAATTTTGCCTGCACGATGCAGTTTTAAGTACATGGAGAAATGCTGTTAATACGAAGAATATGGCACATGCCCAGATAGCTGACAGGACCGCTTGTCAGGAAAAATAGTCCTTGACTGTTAAACTTGGAATCAAATGAGACAGGAGGGGAAAAACCCAATAACCAGAATCAGATCCTATTTTAGTCTTTTTCGTTTTGAGCTGGAACTGCTTCAATGTCAACATTCTTGTGCGATGAGCAATTAGTGCTCCTGCCCTTCTCTCGGTTGTCCGTTCCTTTTTCCACTGCCTATTTTGATTTGCCCTTTTGAATTACCTTCAGGGAGTTTTAATATCTTTGCAAACTGAGGAGCCCGAGACTGACTGGGGACAGCCTGGACTATGTGAGGAATACACAACTAAGTTCTTTTCATGCTCAGAGCCCTCAGTTGTCTGCACACTGAGGACTGCAGACTTGTGCCGTGAGATTAGTCTGGGTGAGGAATGCAGAAAAGGGGACAACGTGCCCTGTAGTATCAGCAAGTAGTAGCTGTGGCCAGGTTAGCCAGGTTACACACTTGTTCCTTGAAAGCAGTTCTGATCTCAGAATCATCCCTGACACCACGCATATCCATACAAATACACATTGGTACTGCCCTTGTTGGTTAAGCCTGAGGCATAGTAAACTGCAAAAGAAGTGGGACAGTGTTTGCTTCAGGCTTGGGGAGGTAATATGAGGCCTCTCTCCTCCAGGAAAACAGCTGTGTTAAAAATAGTGATGTTTTCTTTGCTCTAACTTCTCCAGTTGTCCTTAATGATTCATTTCAGTATTTATTTCATTCATAAATCTCTATAACAATCCCTGAATTTCACAAGCCAGTAGCTTAATCGTGTCTTGTTTAATAATAACTGTCAGTCCACTAGCCTTTTTCTTTCACAGAGACTTCTTTAAGCCCAAACTCGATAATTTGTACTAATTGTGACTTGGTTTCTTTCTTTTTTTTTTTTTTTCTTTCTATTGTTGCATCATCATCACCATTATTAGTTCTTACATGTATGCTGTTTTACAGTTAACTGCTCTTGGCTGCATGGTGCATGAGGCACATTGTCCTGGTAAGCGTCATTAACTAATATAGACCTCACAGTGGGATTAGTTAGTTCCTAAAAAAGCAGACCCTGTGCAAGTCCAGAAGCCTAAAAATATTATCGTCCCTGTTTTCCTCTGCTTTCACCCTTGTTGTATATGCCTTAACAGACTCTCTGTATGCAGTTGTAGAAAAAGGAAGCATTGAAGCCAATCATTAGAAATTCCACAAAGTAAAATACAGGGAGATTCAGTATTTGGACATTAAATGTGGGAAAATAAGGATTAGGTCCTCTTCCTTTTAAATGTTTCCAGCACTTTGCTGGCTTTGTCTTTATTCTAGCTCCCCTAGAAATAAATGATATTCTTTAATCACGTAGGCCATGTCGATACCATGGCAATAGTTGCTATGGAGAAGTGGTGATGACAGAACCCAGCTAGCCTTGAAAATGTCTCTTCCCTTTCTTCTCCATCCCTCCCACCCCTGCAAGGTGCAGGGTTCGCTTGTGGTTACAGTGCAGGTGAAGAAGGATGCGAGACTGGTTTCAACATCCCCCTCCCCCCCAACAGATGGTAAAATCTGTCCAAACCAGAGCTTTCATTTGTCCTAACGCAAAAGAGAAACACAGAAAGAAGTGTGAGTGTGTGTGTGTGAGTGTGTTCAAGGAACTACTGCTAAATAACCAGAGAAATAGTAGAAAAGAATAGAAAATAGAATAGTAGAAATAATAGAAAATAACCTGCTGGCTTATTACAGTTGTTTGTCCAGAATCACGAGAGATACTGAGCATTTACCAAATAACGAAGGCTCTGAATATAGCCAGAGAGACTTTATGACATTTTTAATAGTCCAGTGGGGTACCCCACGGACAGATACTCAGTTGTAGCAGGCGGGTGCAGACACGCATGTCTGGGAGCCAGGCACAGTGTGCCCAGTTGGGTAGGACTAGTGACAGAAGAAGGCTGTGCTCAAGATGCATCCAGAAAGCCTGCCAGAGCCCTTTGCCTTGCATTAAGGGCAGCATCCGAGTCTCTGAGGAGTTTTGGCAAGGCTCAGGGAGTTCCTGCTGGAGCGGAGCCCTGCCAGTGGTGTCACGCTGTGAGCCTGTCCAGAGTGTCTCTGCCTTGATGTGAGCAGGGAGAGAAGGTGGCTACGTCGTCGTGGGCAGGCTTGTGGAACAGATAAGGATGTCCAGAAGGTTTACCAAACGTCACCAAAAGCAGGAGTCTGCAGAGTGAAGTGCCAACAACTATTGTAAAATGAAAGCTAATTTAAACCCAGCTGTGTAAGAAATGCACCTGCCTGGCAGAGGATCCTTATTAGGGTTACTAGCTAAACTGCTAATGGCAGTGGGCTACTTATAGCTGGGCTGAGCGTGTTTAAATGAGCTTTTTTATTTTGTTGCTGATTCTCTGGTGAGAGGAAAAGGAAAGCTCTTAGGGAAATGTCTTGCTTCTTGACTGAGCAGCAACACCAAGGTGAAGGCGACAGCACCCCTAGTGTGAGACACACTTCCCTGAGAAGAAACGTGTTGGAACAGCAGCATTTAAAGTATAAAACCCTAAAATCTCAGCCTCTAGGCCACCTTCCCTGCAGACAAACCTGGGCTGGTTTTACATTCTCTGCTGGATGCAGTCCAAAATAACTTAGGGTCTGCCCTTACATAAAGAAAAGCTGATTTCAGGATTTCTTCCCTCTTGTCTCCACCAAGAGAAGTGGAATAGCACCTAAACATCACGCTGTCACTGAGAGGCATTCGAGTTTAATTTCAATGGGATGTTCCACTTAACAGAAGAGCTTCAGAAGGGTCTTGCACTGACTCAAACTGGAGCTCGCAGTCGTCTTGAGCGGTCTGGTAGAATGAATGCCTCTGCTGCCAGCAGTAACTGTAACACAATGAAAAGAACAATTCCCTGCTTTTCAGGGTACGAATGTTGAAAAATAAGCTCAAAGAATAACAGTGTTCATTACTGGTGCTGAGTACGGAGGGACGGCTAAAGTGCAGTTAGAGTGAACATTACCGATTTTTGTTGGGTTTGGATTGCTCTTGGCAGGCGGTGTAACTGTACACTGTTGTGTGCCGGGCTGTGAATCAAATGAAGTTCTTTGTTTCCACTACACAAATGCAGGCAGTGCCTTTTTCAATGGGCATTTGTCCTTGCTAAATTAAATATGTATATATGGTACTTTTCCAGAATTCAGAAAAATAGTCTCAATATTGATCCAGTAAGTATTGCAGGGCTCCACTGTTTTGCAAGGATACAAACAAGCCACAGTTGATGAGCCTTGCAGCTTGCAAAACTGTGATAGGATTGTTGTAGAAAAGAAATGTTTCATCCCACTGCTGAGTATGTGTGTGTGTATGCATGTGTGTGTGCATAAAGCATGTTTTGTAGTCAAATTAAACTGTATTAACACTTAGCAACATTTCTTTGTGTGCGTGTGTGTGTGTTAGGAAACATTTATATTCTTATTTTATTTTTTAATTTTGTCATTAATCCATAAAGCCATTAATCTGCCTTTTTCTTTCATTTTCAGTTCGGGTTTCCTGTAGAACCTTTCCCTTCACACCAGAAGCGAATGCCCCCACATTCGGTTAACACGCAGCTATGCCACTGTGCCTGTTTGCTCACCTTTACTCATTGCTCCCTTACTGTGCTCACCATTTTGTTTTAAGCGACAGTCCGCACCCTTGGCTGTTCTGGGTTATGGTTGTTTTTTGTGAAAAAACTCAGCAACAGCCTACGTGGAACTGGCAAGAGATGCTCGGGGCTGATACCTCTTCCCCTTTTGGTCAATAGCAGGCTGCCAAGCGCTTGTAGGACTAGCGTCCCCACTGCTCAGTCATTCAGCTTTTTGCCTGTCCCCTCCACTTTGTGCGAGGGCTGCATGGTGACAGCGCGGCTGCTTGGCGGCGTGCATTTCGTGCCTGTCGTGGGACTGCTGTGAATGCAACCCAGCGCTGCAGCGTGCTGGTCTCAAGAGACTGGCTGCCCCCTCCCCTTTTTAATTTGTTGCGTCTAACCCATCATTACCCCACTGTGCTGTCATGCGCGACTCAAATCATTTTAAAGGACTTTTTGCAAGACTTGACATCCCCACAGGCATGAGGGCTTGAATCCAAACCTCAAATCCCCAGGCTTGGGGGATTTTCAAACTTGGATCCATGGTTTGCAACTAAGTGTTCTCTGAATGCTGCAGGGGTCACGAAGGATCTCTTGCCTTGTCGCCCTCTCAGTGTGCTGGGCTGGATGCACTTCCTGGATCCAATCTCAGGGAAAGCTGGTCACCTTGCTGTACATATCAGTGTTTGTGAAGAAAGACGATGATGTTTCTTTGACTTTCTTCTCAGTGATTCCAACAATTTCTGATTTTAACGCAAAAAGTGTTATCTTTATTTTTTTTTAATTTGTCATCTGTCCAGAAGTGTACAGATGTTGACAGGTTGCTTCTTATATTTTTTTTTTTTATTATTCAGCAAAAGCCTTGTTTTAATGCAAGATGTGAACTAAAAAGGGAGGTGTTTTGCTCATTGGGGCCAGGAGTTCACTGAGTGGCCAAGTGCCAACTGTGGTTTGCCTGCAGGTATCTTCTCTGTGTATTTCTGGATGATTTTGTGTTTTTTGTTTTTATTTTTATGCCTTTTTTTTTTTTTTTAATAAAGTCTTCGTCAGACAGTGAATTCTGGTTAACATGTACTTCTTCTTTTTTTTTTTTTTTTGTTTTCTTTGCCCTTCTTTTACAGTAACCCATGGCTCTGTACTGAGTAATTATCCCTGAATACAATGGGCTGGAATGGACCTTCATTTACTTGTTAAATCACAGGGTCTAATAAAACGTGACAGCATTTCAGCTGTGACCTTTCCATGGTGTTACTCTTGCTCTCTCCTATATCCTCATTGTGAACCTGACTTTACTATGTACTGGTGATTATTGTTTTTATTAAACAATGTAAAATGAGTCCTAACAAGCTTTTGGACACTGCAACTTTAAATCTTAATTTTTTTTTACACGCAGTTAATAGATCCCCCTTTCTCCTGGTCCCTCTCCACCCAGATAATGTGGAAATAAGTTCTGTGAGTTATTTTTGCTGGCAAAATAACAATGCAGTTTAAATGTATTTATTGGTGACTTTAAGGTGAGAACAGCACCTTAGTTAAATGATCACATAGTCGAGAGATTGAAAACTCTTTTCTTTTCATACTCGGTGTCATTTTCGTGACATCACCTATCTCTCTTAATTTGCTTTTATTTTGTCTTTTGCTAATTCATGCTACCTAAAGACTAGCATTTAATACTCATTTCCATTTCAGACTTGCTTGTTGTGACCCTGATACTTCAGTCACACTGCGTACAGGCACTGTCCACAGGCAGGATGAACCCGTGTGTCCTGACCCTGCTAAAAGATCAGGCTGTGTACTAGCAAATAGTTCCAACAAAAACCCTTTAAACCCCAGGTTTTTGGATGATAAGCACACCTCAGAGCTTGCCAGGATAAGTAATACCATTTGTAGTGCAAACTGCTGCTGACAGTTGTACTAGGGAGGTGTTAGGGATGGTGCTAAAACCTCACGAGCAGTTCTTCTATTCCCATTAGTCTTGCTGGATTGCACCAAACTGCAGCCTGGCCTCTCCCAGCAATCAAGGCAGCTAAAACTCTCGATTGCAGTGTATTTTCTCAGGAATTGTTTCAATATAAATAGGGTTTTATTTCCTGAAAAGTTCTTTGGTTCTTTTTTTTTTAAAGCAAATTAAAATAATTGGAGTGTTTACTTCTTCCATTACTGTTGAGTGCCTGCTCCCAAAACCAGTCAGCATCATTATGTCAGTTTTTTTTGGGACATCTGATAAAAGAAGCATTTAATGTAGATTATTTATTTTAACAGCATGCCACAGATCAACCACTGGTTGTTCTTCCTGGTTATTTGCCTTATTAGAATGTAATTAAAAGTTTTATACATGAAAAAATGTTTTTATTTGTGTAATTTCCTTTAAGTGTCAGAAGTGCCACAAGATACAAAACCTCACAGAAAGAGGTTCCATCTCCTCTCAGCTGTTTTCACGTTGCATCTCTTTTCCTTGCTTTTTGAATGTCTTTCTCTTTTTTGCTAATCTTCTGTTTTTTTCTCTTTTTTCCCTCCCTCTCTCTCTCTAGCTTTTTTTAATCTGTCTTCGCCAGCTGCACGGGGTCTGAGGGAGAAGACTGCCACTTCTAGAAGAGGTTAGGGATCCTATGTCTGGGGAGGGGGGCGCAAACCTTCAGTGTTAGTGTCTGGGGAAGAAGCTCTTGTGCTGACTTGCATGGTCTCTAAAATCAAGGTGTCTTGTGATTTGTGTGACAAGACAGCGGGGGGCTGCTGGTTTCCTGGAAGAGAAACACAAATGCGATGGTGTTCGGACTAATTATGTAGCGAATACATTTTCAAACATTGTTACGAGCATTTTTTTTTTCTAATTTTGTCTTTAATAATATAAATGTCGCGGGCTTCCACGGGGTTTGAAGCCTTTCGGTATTTCCAATCTGCTGTTGCTCGATTTGATTCTGGGAAACCGCGCGAAGACAAACAGAAGCGCGGCGCAATTTGCGATGTCGGCAGCCACGAAGTCTTTAATTCTAACGCCAATAAAGTGAAGAACTGCGTGTTTTCAGCGCTGTCCTGCTGCGTCTCGCACCGTCGCGGCGCCGCGCCGCCATTTTGTGGCGAGCGGAACCTCCTGAGGCGCGGCGGCGGCGGGGCGCCTGCGCACTTTGCGTAGTCCGCCGCGCGCTTTGCGTACCGCCGCGCTCCCGGCGTGGCCGCTGCGCTCCCTGCGTAAGCCGCCGGGCGGCGCCGTTCCGTGCCGGGACCGGGGCGGGCGGTGGAGTCTCGCGGCTTCTCGCGAGGTTGTGACGCGCGGCCACGTGACGCGGCGGTAACCGGGGGGCCCCCGCGCGGCGCGAGCGCGGCCGGAGCCGGCGAGGGGGAGGGGGAGGGGCGGGGCCGGGGCCGCACCGGGCCGGGGGTGAGGGGGGGGGAGCGCGGGGCCGGGGCCGCACCGGGGCCGTACCGGGACCCCCCCGGAGCCCCGCAGCCGGGCCCGGCCCGTGCCGCACGTGGAGCCCGGGCCCGCCCGGTGCCCCGGAGCGCCTCTGGGCCGCGCCCATGCCCGGCGATTGGGCGGCCGAGGCCTCCGGTTCGATGCCGTCGCCGCCGGTAGCGGAGGAGGTGCCCGAGGCGGTGCTGGAGCAGTGGCGGCAGTACCACGAGAGCGAGCGGCAATGGGCGCTGCGCCGCCGCTTCATCCTCCGCCACCTCCGCGGGTACCCCGGGGCCGCCATCGACCAGCTGCTGGCGCTGTCCGTGCTCTGGGCCAACCACGTCTTCATGGGATGCAGGTCGGTGGGGCGGGGGGGGCCCTGAGGGGACGGGGAGGGGGCTGAGGGGAAGGGAGAGGGTCCTGAGGTGGGGGGGGGGTCCCTGAGGTAATGAGGGGGGCTCTGAGGTGGAAGGAGGGGGCTGAGGTGAAGGGAGGGGGTCCTGAGGTAACGGGGGGGAGCTGTGAGGTGTGTGGGACTCCTGAGGTGGAGGGGGGGGTCCTGAGGTGAAGGGGGGAGACCCTGAGGTAATGGGGGGGGGCTGCTGAGGTAAAGGGGAAGGTTCTGAGGGGAAAGAGGGATATGAGGTGTTTGGGACCCCTGAGGTGGAGCTGGGGGGAGCCCTGAGGTGAACGTAGGGGTCCCTGAGGTGGTGGACCCCTGAGGTAAGGGGGGGCACTGAGGTGAGGGGGTCCCTGAGGCGATGGCTCCCCGAGGAGCCCCGTGGCCATGCCCTGGCTGTGCCAGGCCCCAGCCCTGCTGTCAGGCCCATCCCGGCCCCCTGAGCACAGCCCCGGGGGGTTTGGAGAGGACCTGGGGCAGGGAGAGGACGTGGCGAGCAGTAGAGGAGGAGCAGGGCACTAGGAAAGCGCAGATATATTTTGTGTTTTGGAAGTAGGTGTTGGTGTTGTGCTCCTGAGGGCTTTTGAAGCACGTGGCAGGGTGCCTTGTGGCTTAATTGAGAAGAAAGCGTCCCTGCAAGCGTAAAGCAGCCCTTACCACCCCCTTAGCGCCCGGTTTGGTGCTCTCTGAGAGGGACAGGCCCAGCAAGTGGAAGAGGTTTCCCACCTTCACCAGCATCGCTGCTGAGGTGCAGAAACAACCAGTCAGGCTCTGGGGTCACCAGAAAGCTCACACATCCCGCCTGGCACTTCTGGTGCTGGGGCTGGTGTCCTGCTGGACACGAGGCAGGAGGGACAGTTCGTGACTGCAGTTAATTGTGCAGCGGCAGGAGAGGGACCTGTGAGCACTGAAGGGCACAAAGCTTTACTTCTGTTAACGTTACTATCCCAGAGTCTTGTTGGGCAATGCATCGTCCACAGAGATCCAAGCTGACTTCTCTAAGTCTTCTCCTTTTACTCTGTGATCCAAGTACTAAACCATTCTGCTCTGTGAGCATTAAAGTTGCCCTTAGTGTTAAAGTAGTTTCAATTTCTAAAAACTTTAGATTATTCAGATTGAGGGTATCGTTTTCAGACATGGTTTGCTTGGTCTGTGTGTAAGTTTTTATGCTCTCTTAGTGGAGGGCCTTTGTGACGGTGCTTTTGGGAACAGCACTGCTGCAATGTGGACACAGGGCGCTGATAGCAGAAGTGAAGGGCTATATGGCAAGACCTCAAAACATGAAAAATGACCCAAGTTACACCTGTGAGTGCGCATACTTTCCCTGATGAACCTCTTTAGCAGCAGCTCTCAGGGGAGACACAAGCAATAGGTTTACGCACGCTGTGCAGAGTTGATATCAGTAAGGAGATTTCCCCAAAGCTTGTGTTGTACACAAACCTGCATGGGCCCAGCGAGCACAGCGCTGCCAGGGAGCAGGTGGGAGCTTTATGCAGAGCTGCTCTGTAAAGTGAATAACTTGAAGGCTGGGAGAGTTCTGTTGTTTTCTTTTTTAAATCTTTTTTTGTATGTGTGTGTGTGTGTTTTTTTTTTTATCGTTGGTCGCATGACAGCTGAAGACCACCTGCTTGTCAGAGTTAACACAAATCAGAGTCTTTGCTGATGAAACCTGAGGGAGTGTTCTGTTGGAGGATTGTCTGGAGGACGTCCAGAGGCCTTAGAAAATGTGGTCTGTAGGGAAGCAGTTAAATAACAGCGTTAGAGGTAGCTGTACCATGGGGGAAATAACCCGTTATGCTGGGATCAGGACAGGGGGTAGCGAACTTAAACCAAAGCAGGCAGACTTCAGTTAGGCATCGGAGGCACAGCATTCGTCTGCCTCCACATGCAGCCTGCACGAGGTGAGATTGCAGCAGCCAGGTTAGGTGAACACGTGCCGGGACAGGTCTGCTCTTCCTCTGGCAGAAATCTGAGCCCCGGTGCTCACAGCTGGTTCAGTGGTGGTGTTGCTGGCTGCTGTCTCTTGAAGATGAGCTGCTTGTGGAGCAGGTGCATGGTTGCCTTTTCTCCTTTCTGAGCCCCAGCACAAAGCTGTCTGAGTCTAGTTTTGTGCCATGTTTGTAAGCTTGCATCAGTTAGAAAGTGTTTTTTTTTTTTTTTTTTTAATTTTCTTGCTCAGATTCAGCCTTGCAAATGGTTTGAAAACGTGACAAATCTTAGAAGTAATGGGATGCTCAGAGGGTCGGGGATGTACAGCCGAGCAGGATGTTTCACAGTGCACGTCCTGCCTCCACAGAGCTGCAGCAGGGTGCAGGCTTTGCACAGAGCTTGTGGCGGCTGCCTCGCCTCTTTCATGGCTCAGGGATTGAAAACTTTTCATGGACAGCTCCCAAGCTAAAACCGAGTACAGTTTTTTAGAGAGTGGCTGATAAAGGCAGAGGAGTGCCTTTGTCACCTGACAGCCGTGACTTTGGGATTGGTGACGTGCGGGCTGCGGCTGTTGACCTGGGCAGGAACCTCAGTGCTTGGCTCACTGCCCGCTGAGACGCCACCTCCTCCATCCCCCTCAGTGATCCTTGCAGCCTTGCCAAGTGCTGCATTTAGGCAGATAATGCATATATGTTAAAGTTTTAAACCCCCTGGGTTGGGTGGCTGCTCTGCTTGTTATTCACAGATGGGTTCACCGGGGACCAGGCAACTTGCTCGCAGCTCTCCTGCCCCAGCCTCGCTGTGCTGGTGTCAGGCTTTGGTCAGTGCTCAGGTCCTTTGCTAGTGCTGGAGCAGGGTGAGGGGCTCTGTAGGATCACGTTCAGTGTCTCAGACAGCTGTAGTTTTTTTTTTTTTTTTCCACAATAAAAGGTCCTGCTTATCGTGCAGGCTGTTTTTAAAAGACATGTTTTTATTCTGGCTGACCTGTCTGCCTGGGGTGAGTGCTGGGACCCTCACTGACACAAAGACTCGGGGTGATTTAGGCTCGGGAGCAGGTGCAGGAGGGCTCGGTTTGAGGCCGGGTGCCCCCGCGGGAGCAGTTGTAACGCGCTGTGCTGTTGGATCCACGCAGATACGGCTCGCAGGTGATGGAGAAGGTTCTCAAGATGGCCGAAGGCATCGACATCGGGGAGATGCGGACGTTCGAGCTCGTCCCTTGCAGGAAGCTGAAGAGGCAACTCTCTCCTCCCGACAGTGAGTACCTTGTCCCTGTCCCTACTCGGGTGTGCAGACAGTGGGGTGGCGTGGGCCCATAGCAAGCAGAAGAGGGACTGGGTTGGTCTCTGTTGGACTGCAGCTGTTTCCCCTCTCTGCCATGTCACAGGGTCTAATTCACACAGAGGTCTCATTTTGCTTAGGGAATTTTTATTGAAATTGCCATGTCATAGATTTTTGCTAATGATAGCGTTAGGGAGTTGGATCTGTGTCATTAACTAGCTCTGATTGTCCTTTGCTGTAGTGAGGGGTGGTGTTGTCACCTGAGATGGGGTTGTACATGTGCATGGAGGTGTGGAATTCAGCTTTCTGGGTTTGAGGGAGGGCCTGCCTAGAGCCTGGCTGTCAGGACTGGCCTGGAAGAGTCTTGGGTAGCTCAAGAGCTGCTGTGCTGCTGAGGGCCTTTAGATGCTGCTGCAGTGCAGAAATCCAAGTACCAAGCTGAACAAGAAACGTAAACCTTGCTGTAAGTCATCAGCACTGTGACAACCGAAGGACTGAACACATGTAAGAGCTTTGTCACCTCATCGGAGTGCCTGTTTTTGCTGCATGTGAAGTGCTTTTTTCAGCGGCACTGAACTAGGTTACGATAAATGTGCTGTGGTAGCCCAGGCAGCTGTTACCTGACCTGCACCACAGCTGCACACGCTGGCACTGCATCAGGCAGCTTGTTCCAGGGTGCCGAGGTGGCCTTCTCCTCTGCTGAAATCATATCCATGTACCACTTAGCGTGCGGGGGCTCAATCTTTTGCAGTAGATGCCTTGTGTAGCCGTCTTTTCGAGGTAGAGCCACAGAATTATCGGCTGTTCTGGCATTTCTGCAGTAGCTGTGTGTACCAGGATGCTGTGCTTCATTCACATCTCTCTTCGTGAAGAAATGAGGTCTGTCAGTAATGTGGATTCACTTCAGAAATGGTTCGTTGAGCCATGCTGGGGGGCAGAGCAAGTGATTCAGACCTAAAATCCATGCAGCTAAATGTGTAGAGGTTTTTGTATGGTAGTAGTGGATCTGGGGATATCCCTGAAGTGACCTGCCCACAAATTAATGTTCTGTTTTGATCAGTTGCAAGCGTCTCCAGAAGGAAACCTTTTGGTTTGTGGCTAAGGGAGAATCCTGTGTTTGAACCCTGCATGCTCCTCCTGGAGATGGCTCTGTGAAGACGTTGTCTCCCTGTCACAGCACATATTTATTGATAATCTTTGAATTTTCTTCTATCCCGCAGGTCCAGAGCCGGACCAGGTTCCTGAGCCTCCCAAAAAGATGGCCCCAAGGTTCCGGGTGCGACCGCGTTTTGAACCCATCCACTTCGTGACCAGCGCAGAGAAAGACAAGAAGAAGGAGGATCCTCTGGATAACCAAATGCAGGAAGTGAACCAGGAGGCAAATACCAACAGTGTGGCACAGCCAGCTGCGAACTGTACAAATTCTCCCTTAAGGAACGCGCAGGAGGTGGATCCCCAGCTCTCCAACACGGCTGGGTTTGGCTTTGCCAGCCAGCCAGCAGCAGCCAGTAAGGCTGTGAACAGTGTGGACACTACCACAAGTGGCGCGTTGCAGGTTTCTGTTTCTCCTTCAGCTGTCCAGTCTGCGTCAGAGACCTTCCCTCCATCAGCTATAATGCAGAAGCAGAGCTTTATCGAGAAACTGTCAGCAGCTGTCTGGAAAAACCTTGCTAACCCAGATGCAAACACCGGGACTGAAAAAATTAACTATACGTATCTTCTGACGCGTTCGATTCAGGCCTGCAAGACAAATCCTGAATATATTTATGTTCCTCTGAAAGAAATCGCTCCTGCCGACCTCCCGAAGAGTAAGAAGCTCCTAACGGATGGCTTCGCATGTGAAGTACGATGTCAGAACGTCTACCTGACCACCGGTTACGCGGGCAGCAAAAATGGGTCCCGGGACCGAGCCGCAGAGCTGGCAGTCAGGTTGCTGCAGAAGTCTGTAGAAGTCAGGGTCGTTCAGCGCAAGTTCAGACACACCTACCACGAAGACCTGGTGGTGTGCGAGGCAGGCGTGAACCGCACGGATTTCCCTCCGGCTCTCAAACCTCACGAGGAGTTTGTGGTGGCCAACAGGGACTGCGTCCCCATGCAGCCTGGTTCTGAGTCTGTGAAAAATACCCCCAACACCAGCAAACACTGGACTAGTTTTGTCCTCACGGAGAACGCTAGCGATTCGATAGGAATCCTTAACAATTCAGCCTCGTATAATAAAATGTCTGTTGAGTATAAATATGACTTAATGCCCAACCGCATGTGGCGCTGTCGAGTGTATCTACAAGATCACTGCCTAGCCGAGGGATTCGGTACCAAGAAGACCAGCAAGCACGCGGCAGCCGACGAGGCCTTGAAGATTTTGCAGAAGACACAGTCAAATGTAACTGCCATCAAAGTGACGCAGGTTCAGAAAGTGGGCTGCTCCTCGCGGGGTTCCGGAAGGAAGAAGGACCTGAAGGACCTGGTGGTTTACGAGAACTCGGATAACCCGGTGTGCACGCTGAACGACACCGCGCAGTTCAACAAGATGACAGTAGAGTACGTCTTTGAAAGGATGACTGGCATGCGATGGAAGTGCAAGGTGCTGCTCGAAAACGAATTCATCGCGGAAGCAGTTGGAGTGAAGAAATCTGTCAAGCATGAGGCAGCAGAGGAAGCCGTGAAAATCCTCAAAAAGACTCAGCCGACTGTTGTTAATAACCTGAAGAAAGGCACAATTGAAGACGTCATCTCTAGAAACGAGATTCAGGGTCGGTCAGCAGAAGAGGCTTTCAAGCAGAAGATCAAAGAAGACAACATTGGGAATCAAATTTTAAGAAAGATGGGCTGGACAGGTGGTGGCCTAGGGAAAGACGGTGAAGGAATCAGAGAGCCTATTTCAGTAAAGGAGCAGTTTAAAAGGGAAGGACTGGGGCTTGATGTGGAAAGGGTAAATAAAATCGCTAAAAGAGACATCGAACAGATCATTCGAAACTATGCACGCTCAGAAAGTCACGTTGACTTGACGTTCTCTACAGAACTGACGAACGACGAGCGGAAGCAGATACATCAGATTGCCCAAAAATACGGTCTTAAGAGTAAATCTCACGGGCAGGGCCACGACAGGTACTTGGTGGTAAGCAGAAAGCGGCGCAAGGAGGATCTCATAGACCAGCTGAAGCAAGAAGGCCAGGTTGGGCATTACGAGCTGATCATGCCTCAGGCAAACTGAGGTTAGGTGTCCGACTTCACTGGTGGGAGTAGCAATGAACTGAAACTTCTAGACACCCGATGAAAGAAAGATGCTGCATTTTCTTGTTGCGGGATATATTAACATTGAAATCTTTTACCTTGCTCATACAATTTCGGAAATGTTACTAGTCAATTAGGACTGACCGAGTTCTGTTCAAGTGTATTAGCACAGCCCCAAACCAGTAGTGCTATTACTGTATGTCTTTGATATTACTTGCTCCCTCACATTTTAATAGTTTTGTAATAGCAAAAACACACGTCCAACCAGAAGGAATTTGACACCATTTAAAATTATAGTTTCCTTATTCTTTTTGTCTGAGAAAGGAAAAGGAAAAAAAAAACTTTTTTTTTTTTTTTACAACAACAAAAATTAATGAAAAGCAAAGGAAATGCAGTTTGGAGGAATAAACCTGTATGTAAAGTTGGTATTAATGACAATAAAAATACAGCTTTATTTCTGGAAAAAAAAAAACAACCACAAGATTTGTCACGTGTTGTGTTGGGGGAAAAAAAAAAGTGTGAAAACTGGATTTATTCTTGAGAAACATATCTATGGTACAGTCATATTTGTCTCTGCTGTGTATGTATGTAGAGGTGTCCTTAACCAGCTTACAGTTCTGTTCACAGGTTCCTACCTTGTGTCTCCCATACTGAAAGTCACTGAAAGCACCTTAGCCATGAGTGTGTTGAACGTAGGTAATTCCAGTGGATTTTTACTTCGCAGCACTACTTGACACATGTGCAAATGCCACAGTAATGTGTGAAATACAAACTGAGTGGTAAATGCAGAGCCCACGCGTCAGAGATGCTCATGGGGACTGTTGCATAACTTATTTTTTTACTTTGAATATAAGCTCTTTAATCCTGAGCAAAACCAATTCTGTGCCTAATCATTTCTCTGCTCGCTTAATTTAATGTACCTGTGCTTGTGTACGTTGAGGGCAGTTCTTGAGTAAACTGCGTGGTGCTGCTCAGAGGTGTGTGAGCGCAGCATCTCACTGGGAGCGTGGAGCACTCCTCTCCTTGCCTGGGGAGCAGGCTGCGGCGCTGCACCACACACGGAGCCTCCGGCCTCGGAGGAATGCCTGCTTCATGCCTGGAGATGTGGAGGTTGAGGATTGACCTTGGAAAAGCCAAGTGTAAGATTTGCTCAGAGATGCTGTTTGTTGTTTTTTTCTGTGACCAGTGGGGACGGCTGATGGTTCTGTAGCACAAATACAATCAAAATGAAGTATTTCTTCACCTGTTCGCCTGATGGTTTATGTCCCAGTTACAGCTTTTGGTTTCCTGCTTCCCGTATTTGCCTCTTCATCTCTTTGCATTGTCCTACATATTTTTTCCACCTCTTACGCTGTTGTTTTTTTTTTTTTTAATACTCTTGGCACTGAGGAGAGGGTGACTGACCCCTGCTGATGAAACAGAAGAGCCAGGAGGTGACGTGCAGCTAGAGACATTTTCATCGTAGCAGTGTGAAAAGGAAGAGGTTGCCCTGGAAGAATTCCAGTTCCAGGTAAGCATCCCCTCCTGTCTTTAACTGGGTGGCTTCAGCACAGCTTCTGTTAGCTTGGGCTTCTGAAGTAAGATGCTGTTTTTGAAGAAAAATAATCTGGTAAAAAAATCTGAAAGGGTCCTCTTTTTATTTGTGCACTGCTCCCTCTCCTTCTGAATTCTGCTCCCGGGGAGGCTGGGCTATAGCAGATGGCAGTGTAGGAGTGTGGAAGAAGCCTGGTACTTCCTGGGCAGATATTCCTGCAAGCAGGAGTGCGGCTCCCCCTCCCTAACTCGGTTATCAGCAGGTCTTAAAGCTTGGTGACAACAGGCAGGGTGGTGAGAGCACTAGTGCGGTATTGGGGCTGAAAAATGTCTTTTTGCTGAGCAGTAGGGGGCAGAGGATAACTGTAATGGTACCATAACAGTTACTGAGCAACACGGAGTCTGCAAGGTGGTGGTGGTGGTTTTATTCTCTCCTGGGTAGCACCCTGGGCTTTTAGGGCCTGAAGTCTTTGCCCAGTGGGGTAGCGCTGTGCGGGCCCTTTCTGTTGCCTTCCTGCTTGCTGGTGGATGTTTGGCCGGCTGGGCATCAGCTGTTGGCAGTGAAGAACTGCTGCCTGCTCCAGCTCCTGTTCGTGCAGCTTGCTGGAGCCAGCACTGCATGGTTTAATGTTGAGTTAGTGGATGAAGGACTGGCATTGGAAAGGAGTAAAGGTGAGGTTCTTGCACCTCTGTGCTCATGTTTCTGGCTGCCTTAGAGTCTATGCTTTTATTTTAGTGACTAGCAAGACAAACACAAAAATGGAAGGACTGCTATGAGATCAGAATGACTTGGGCCATTCAGAAAAGCAGAATGAGCTACAGATGGTACTGAGGAAATGGCTACGAGCCTTCATGCGCCTTTTGGTTGGCTTTGGGCTTTGCTGGCAGTGGGGCTGTTTTGCACTGGTGTAATTTGGTGTAACCAGATGCTTGTTCTTGACTTGGGCAAGTTGTGCACAGGGAATGCTAAAGAAACTAATTGAGGCAGACTCACTGTGTCCATAAGAGCCTATCGGGTCTAGTGCATAGAGTTGAATCCTCTCTCGACCTCTCATAGTTTTTTTTGTGACTGATAAAGCTGCTGGTTCAAGGGTCCAGAAAAGCTACTGTCCTTTAGGAACACTAGCAAGGATCACTGAGTAGGACTTCAGTGGTGAAAAGCTGTGCTGTGTAAGACAAAAGGCCTTTTCCAGGGGAGAAGTGTTAGCACAGAAGCATTGGCACAGGAGAAGAGGTGTAAAGCCTGATAGATATCTTTTGAAGAAGCTGGCAGCTTCTGTCTTACTGGTGGAGTTAAGGCACAGGAGCAGCTTGTGTTGTATGCCATTTTGAATCCTATTCTCTCCTAGACAGGCATGAAGTAGAAATATGATTCCCCTAACAATTAGTTATGGAAGGTTTTAAGTTGCTGTTAATAACTTACAATAGGTTTGTTTTTGTGGGTTTTTGGTGTTTGTTTGTTTGGTTTTTTTTAAACAGCTTACTACTAATAGGAATGGAATGGTCCTGAGCCTTCTGTGTTTTTCTTGATAGGATTTGTGTCTGTTTTTTCATTTCTCTGCTCGCTAGTTGATCCTGACCTGTCTTTCCTCCTTTGTTCTCCAGGCCTCCTTGATCTAGCTGGAAGGGCTTATTTTGTTTTCTTTGCAAGGTGGATGTAGAGCTTGGCCTGAGCACCACAGCTCCTGCCCAAAAGGTAAGCAAGTATTTTATAGCCTGGGTTGTAGAAATCAACAGCTTCTACCTGACACTTCCTATCATCCCAAGTAAAATAATCACAGTTGTACACCTCTTGCCTATTTATACAATAAGCATTAAGGTTACACTTTTATTTACAAGTTTTGAAAAATGTACAGTTTCTTACATGGGTTACTTGTGCAAAGTTATACTTCTCAACTAACAGACCAATGTGTACACAAAAGACACTGGAACAGTGGACAACACAACTGGAAGGTTTCATCCCACACTGCTGCTTAAGGTACTGTATCCAAATGTACTAACTTAGCCTTACAGAAAAGTGAGTCTGGACTTAGAACTGTTTTTTTCAGAGTTGAAAAAAATACTTTCATAAAATGGAAGGAAAACTAACTCAAGCATGCAGCAGTAGCTCACGTAAACCACACAATCAACAAAGAACAGGAACTGCAGAGACTACCCCATACTTTATTCAAACTTTCCACAAGGCAAAGTTGGATCCCAAAGAACTTATCTTTCTCAGATAAAGATGAGGGGAAGGAGAAAGACACTGAAAGAGTAACTCCACCTCTGAAACACTTCAGGCTTTACCTCTTCCTGAATTGGGAAAGTCTCTCACTCAGAATACCACAGCTCCACCTGCTTTTGTCCAGTAATGTCAGCAACAAGACTATAGAAACTTATTTAAGCAGTCTCTATAGGCATGTCCTTTAACACACTATTTAAAATAAAAAAACAGGGTTTGTTTCTCACCCTCAGCAAAGATGAAAGTACCACAACTGTAGTGATTTATGTATACCTGTACATAAATCCTGCATGGGAGGTGCAGAAGTGACTAGCATTCCATGGTCTTACTAATCGAATGGCAATTGGTTTAGCTGTTTGTTTTTTTTCATAAGTAAGGAGTTGATAAACCAATACAAATGGGAAACAAGGTTATTTCTTCACTCAGTACTTACAAATGCAGTGGGGTCTAAACCAATGGTAAATGACCAGCCTGGACAGATCAGCACTTTAGTAATATCAGTTAAAAAATGTGTATGTATATAAACATCCCTTTTATCAAGCTACACATAAGCATCACTGTGTATAACACAATTACAATTAAAAGCTTAGTGTACACTACAGAAATGCACAATACTGCCCTAAGACTGGAGAGGGACCA
The DNA here is from genome assembly GCF_963932015.1 of Anas acuta. Lineage (NCBI taxonomy): Eukaryota > Metazoa > Chordata > Aves > Anseriformes > Anatidae > Anas > Anas acuta. The sequence goes on from NC_088991.1 coordinate 7,199,571, forward strand.
CAGAAAATGAATTCAGCATCAGTAATTCTTTTGCAAGTAACCCAAGTACAGTACATTTGACTTCAAAGTGGGTGCTTTCTGATGTCCAAGGAGAAGAAGCTTCAGCAAGGGAGGGTGGCAACAGCACAACAGCTATTCTGCTTTCAAAGTAAATGCAGTGATGCTAGGAGGAAGAAGATGACTCAGACACTTCATGTATTTTCCTCATCACCAGAGTGTTCATTTGCATCATCCTGGGTCAACAATCACGCCAACTCTGTTCTACTATTGCAGAAACCCGTTTTTCATATTCCCGCTTATTCTCTTGGTATAGCTGAGCTGCCTGGCTGTTTGCTGGACTGTTAGGATTTGGCTCATCCAATAGAGACTGTGCAAAAAGAAAAAGACTCTTAGACACATGACAGCACGTAGGGTTTCAGCAACATACTCATTAAGCTATCCGTAGTTCTAGTAGGAGCACAGAAGTTCAGTTAGCTGTAGGTGAGATACATTGCATTATTCCAGTTGGACATTATTATAAGCACTGTCTTTACAATGCAGCAGTACCCGAGCAGTGGAATCACTGGATGTACCCCTGCAGTGACCACTGTGTGCCAGTAAATCTAGAATTTACACGTGGTAAGCATTCATACTTTAACAAACATCAACACGTAGCTGCTGTACTGGCTATCAGGAACCAAAACACTTTTCCTGAGCTTTTTTTTTTTTTATCGTCTAAGCATCCTAATTTCATTCTGCCTTTTCATGCAGCATTCTTTTACCTGTATGGATGTTAAGATGGAGGAGACATCGTAAGTAGGACTCCAACGATTCTGAAGAATATCCAGACATATACTACCATCTGCATAGACTAGAAAAGGTTCAAGAAGAATGGCTTAAAACAGAAGTTGTACAGCTACTCAATTTTTCTTAGTATTGCCTGATCCTAAAAAATCTAGGTACTGACAAACAGTACAGAAACCAGTAGTGTTTGAGACTTAAATCGACCAGACAAGCCTGCATGTAGGACGAGATGAAGCTTGTCACTGGCAGCTGCCTCAAACCCTGCTCATTCTTCAATAGCAAGCTTCTCTGTGACACTGCAACCACCACTACAGAAAGGATGAAAACCATGAAGATTTAAAGCAAAGAATTTATGTAACTCACATGGGAACCAAATCAAGACCACTTCTTTGAAGAGCAATTTACAGAGGAGGTTCCCCTGGAAAGTACCTACAGCAGTCAGTGCCTGGGCACCTCTCATGACAGCTTCTAAAGAACCTTCCCTTGGTGCACTTAGACCACACATGCTTAACTTGCTACATTTGAAAGTTTCAGGTACTTCTTCATGAAGCTAGTATTTGTTCAGAGACAAGGAACCAACCTTCTAATTACCAAGGGAGGGGCTTAATTAAGTGATCTTACTATTACTGGATTACTGGCTATGGTTGGAAACTAGTACTGCATCTCAAGGTATAGCATGCATACAGGCAGCCATTTCTGGAAAAATAAGTGGTACCAGACAACTGCATTCAGGTCATTTTGATATGCACGCAGTATGTATAGACAAAAGTTGAAGGCACCTGCTATTTAGGTACAAAGTATTCTGTTGGATTTAACAACAGATGGTTGAGAGAACAGACTCAAAAATACTGTGCTGTGTCACCTGAAAGCACAGACTGCTCTTACTGCACCCTTAGTCTCAAGCCTGAGCTCTGCTCACACACACAGCCCTCATCAAAACCCCACAGAACCACACTGGAATGGTGCTCGCTTATTAAGTAGTCCCTTTCTACAGCACTTAGAGAAAGCTGTAATTAAAATACGTAGATAGTGTGTAAGTACTTACCATTTGGATGGAACATTTTAGAGACAAATCTAACAGTAGGTGGTTTGTTAGGATATTCCTCTGTGAATTCTATTGTAAGTTTGAAAGTTCCTGCAGGTGAAAGAGAGACAGGTAACCTTTAGTCAAAATGAATTTACACAAGGGATGAACAAGTACCATTCCTCCGTAAGCACACACCAATACAACTGTAATTGTACATACATGCTGGACAAAAATTACAGCTTGCTCAGTCCTACAGTGCTTCTTCTCTCTGCAAAGAGTTCCTCCCTAACTTACTGCTAAAAAGGGCTTAAATTTCAAGGCAATACATATATTTTTTAAATCAACGACTGCTCCCATCATGAGATCATTTTGTAAAAAAGCAGTATTGCAAGCAACATTCACGTTGGAAATTTTAAAAACCACAATCTGATCATCTACTTCATGTTCAATGGTCGCCTTTTGAGCATGGTTCATTAAGAGGGGTCAGAAAACTGTATAATTAAGTCCCAGTCCAACTGATCCAACAGCCTGCATCAATGTAAGTTGTTTTAGCCCTTCTCCTCAGGCTACACTAATCAAAAAATCAGAAGTCTGTCAACTAACCTGCCTGGCTGTGGCATCAAGGGAGCAGGCACTGCTAGCGAGTCCCATCAGTAACCAAGGCCCTCCACCCTTCCCGTACCATCATGTCAGACCACCCAAGCCTGGCTATGTTGTGTGAGAAATACCTGGGGCACCCCTGTACCACTGCATAGCTCTCCTGCAGGAGGAATGCACCTTACAGGAACAGCTATAACAAGCTGCCACAGCAAATCTACCACTTCTTTTTTCTCCCCCTTAAAGATTTCAACCTCTTTTCCTTTTTTCCCCAATCAGTAAGGGTCTGTAGTATTTCCCAGGGGCTACTTCCTTTGTAAGGACAAAAACCACAGCATTGAGTTACAAGAAATGAAGGTCACTGCTTTGACATTCCCGTTTGCATATGAAGACAGAGTACAGATGCTTCAGAGCTTTCTGTACAGCAGTGGAAAGTCTGTCCTAAAAATAAGTTTTTGCATGTTTGTTTTTTATTAGCAGCCTACCAACATGGGAGCACAGGGATAGCAGCATACAATCTCCCTGTAAAACAACTAGAACAGCCGTTTTCTGAACAGCAGAAGTCCTAAGTAAGTGCGAGTCTGCAGTGGGGCTTTATAGTTTTAGTCCTGCTCATCCAGAGGCAAAGAAACAGATCTGAGATCAGCTTGAAATCAAACCCTGGAAAGACTGCAACAACTTCGCTAGCTGCAAACATCTTCCCAGGACTACCTGTCCTTCCCAACACAGTGACAGTCCCAGGCAACGCGAGCACTTTAGAATCAAGTACTGGGAGAACTCCCAGTGCTCTCCATCCCAGCTCCAGCTCTCAGTAGCCTCTTTATGCGCTACTAAAGCAGGCACTTCTGTGGGAGAGTGACTAAGCAAGCAGTAGGCTGGAGAAAACCATCAGATAATAGAGTTCAACAAGCACACTCCAGAAAATGTTATTTTAGAACACTGACTGAAGTGGGAGCAGAAGGGACAGATCAGATAGCCAAAGAAGAGTATTGAGGGCAGCCTGCTCTCGGAATCCATTTAAAGCTACTAAAAGAAAGGGAAGCCACCTGTCCCAGCAGGGGCACGACAGCATTACTTTTACACAAACCTGAGCTAGACAGCTTCCAGCTGGCACATCTCCCCACTCAGATTCTCAAGGCAAGACCCAGAGAAGCAATGGCTCTGTAGAAGACCCCCACGTCATGCACTGAAATCCACATTCCTTAGGTGAGGAACAAGCCATATGGAGGGCAAACGGGCTGCTGTCTGTTCTAGCTGCCTGCCTGATGGCAGAGAGGCAGGGCACGACGTTAGCTGTTACTGAACTCTCCTCTCGAGCCAGGAACCCCGCACTAACCACAACATCATAATTCAGTTTCAGAGGAACAGGACTGAAGGACTGGGGAAACCTGGGCTTCCATCAGTGGCAGCGTTACCACGTTACGTGCCACAAGCACAGAGATTCTGGGAAACACGGTGAAGGGTAGGATAAATGTCCCTGAGGTCCTACTGCAGACACCTGCAATTGAATCCTCTTAAACCAGAAGATGGAAGGTAGGCTGCTGATCTAAATTAGTAGTTGCTCCAAGGCCGAGTCAGCCTGCACACCAAGATGTGAAAACACCCTCTGAAGTCTGGGGGTGGAGGGAACGGAGGGCTGTTGGCAGCATTCTTCTGCACAGCAAGCAAGCAGATGTGCTCGAGCCTAGGGATTTCAGTTCAGACAAAGCTACAAAGCCTCAGAAGCTGACAGTGGAGAAGGGCCTCACCACAGTGAGAATGAAGAACTGTAATTCCCACACTGTTGAGATTATTACACCTCCAGTACAACTAAATCTTTTCACAATCTACTTTCACAAGAATTAAGGTATCTGAAGTCCAACAGTGTCACTGGGGAGTGACAGAGACTGAACACGAGAACACGGAGTGACTTCTGAAAGATACTGCCCGGCAAAAGGTTTCCCAAGAAGGGTTACGGAACCCCAGCAGGGGTCTGAACAAAGAACAGCTCAATGCTGTTAGATGAAAGGTTCCTTGGTTTCACCTACATTAAGCTTAACCAGATCCAAACTGTGCTGCCATGAGTCCTGTCACCGGAGGGGAAAGCACAGCGCCGGCACCCCTAGCCCCGTATCTCCAGGCTGCACTCAGCCCGTGGTTATCTGGCACGATGTAAGGTATGTCCCAGCGAGACAGAGATAAGCATACCCCACAACACAATGCATTATCTGTTTTCCTGAGCGTGCACTGTGAAAAACACACACTCTGCTACAAAGAGAGCAATCCATCACGCACCAGGACTGTGTAATTAGATCAACCAAAGCAGGAGGACAGCAGAGGCAGACTCAAGCAGTTGTTTGAACTTAAGGCTGCTGCGAGCACAAGGTGCCCCAAGTATCCAAGATAAAGGCACAACAGTGCCACAGAGGAAAGCACAGACACAATCAAAACGTCAGGGCTCTCTGAAGCAGTCTCCAGCTACATGGAAATATATGGAAAACAGCCCTCACAGCACCTGTTAACCTCACACTGCGCCGGAAGAGCCTGAACACGGAAACAACCTGCATTTCACCATGCTGCAAGGAGAGGGCTTCCTGCCTCCAAAGAGCAGAGCACCGAGAGCCTAGGCAGCTCCAGCAACCCTTCACTGAAGTTTAAAGGAGCCCTTAATCCCAAGTTTTTGAGATAATAAAATACATTTATTTGATCTACCTATTCTACAGTCAGTGTTGCAGAATATTCAAGTTCCAAGCATTAGTCTTCTAGCAGAGCTACTCTACCAAATTCCTTAACTAATCCCTTGAAAAAAAAGTAACTGCCTGAAGTGTTTAAAATACACAAAAACTTCACAGAAAACATCTGGCATTTGCAGGCATACCTACAGGTGCTACCTCCAAGGATAAACAGAGACAAAGTAGTTAGCCAAGACCAACGTAACAGTTACGGAGTTTTTCTTATACTTTTGCCATGAGTCACTGAGATCTAGGATTAATTATAGCCTGCACTGAAAGTATCTTAAAAAATGCATCACTGATTTCAGTTGGATGACATTTCATGTCTAACAAGTTTTCACAGAGCTGCTGAAGGATTCACCATAACCCCAAACAGGCACTAGCTGGACACAGCTGTGCTACAAGGACCCATTTAGCCAGCTTTAGAAGTTAAGAAGCCCTTTTAATCTTCAACCCCAAACGACACCCGTTGTAGTGCAGTGAAGTAGATGTCAAGAACAAAAAAGAATTCTGCTCTGGACTTCCTCAAACATCCGACCTGTTTCCTTAAGCAGCTGACTCACATGGGGATTTGTGAAGCACTTTCAGTATCAGAAAAACAAAAACAAAAATGGAATTCAAATAACTTGGAATGACAGCACTTCTGCCCCAGGTCTGACATCGCTCCAAACAGCAGGATCCCCAAAAACACCACCCGGGACTCAACAGAAACCTTAATAAGGCTAAAATAGACCCCAGATCCCCATGTTTAGCAATCAGAAACAAGCCCTGATGTGTTTTTTTTTTGTGTGTTTCTGTAATCCAGCCTGGCGACAGACCTCACCCCTCCTCAGGTCAAGGAAGAAAGCCGGGTTTGGTGGGCGCTGGGTACGGGGGCGTGCAGGCGGCCACCCCCCCTCGTCCCTCCCGTGTCCCCCGGCCACCACCTGTTGCCGAGCCCCCCCCCCAAAGCCCCGGGGCAGGACGCAGCCCCCCGGGGCAGCACGGAGCCCCCCGGCCTCACTCACCGTCCTCGAAGGGGGTCCCCTCGGGCCTGCGGGAGGGAAGCAGAGCACAGCGTTACCGCGGGCGGACCGGCCCCGGGGGGGTAGGGGAGGGGGGGGAGCCCCGCCGCCGCCCCCGGCCCCACTCACCCGAAGATGACGGCGTTCCACACCATGATGTTGTTCTCGGAAGGGGCCCCGCTGACGCCGGCCGGGGGGTCCTCCTGCAGCCTGCGGGCACAGCCGGGCCTCAGCGCCGGGTCCGCGCCCCCCCCCCCACCCCCCCCCCCGCTGTCCCCTCAGAGCCGCCCCCGTCCCCTCCGCTCCCCCCCGCTCCTCCCCCGCCCCTACGCACTCGGCGTAGCCCCGGCAGGTAGCCGCCCGCCGCTGCGCAAACGGCGTAACCCGCAGGCGGGCGGCGCGGCCCGGCGCTACGCAATCTGCGGAGCGCGCCCTGCCCCGCCGCCATGTTGCGCTGCCCCCTCCTCCGCCGCCGGCCGGGCGCGGCGCCCCTCGGCCTCCACAACCCCCCCCCCCCCCCCCTTCCCCGCGCCGCCGCCGCCGCCCCCGCTACCTCTTGAAGTCCCGCATGAGGCGCCGACGGGCCGGGGTAGACATGGCGGCCGCCCCTTACGAATCGCTCATACACGGCCGCGGGCAGCGCGGGGCGCCCGGCAGCGGGAGGCTCGGGCTGAGGCGGCGGCGGCCGGGAACGATCGCGGCCGCTACCACTGCGGGGGGGAAAACGGGGGGGGGAGGGGGGCGCTGAGCGTGGGCTGCGCCGAGCGCTGCGCTGCCGCCGGGCGCTCCCGGCACGTACCAAGCGCCGCGGGGGGGGGGGGCGGGGGGGAGAGAGAGAGAGAGGGAGGAGCCGGATGCTGCGGGGGCGCCGCGCAGTGGCCACGCCCCCCCGTGAGGTGACCCCGCCCCCCGTGAGGTGAGGCGGCCCCGCCCCCGGCGCCATGCCGAAGGTGGTGTCCCGCTCCGTGGTGTGCTCCGACACCCGCGACCGCGAGGAGTACGACGACGGCGAGAAACCGCTGCACGTCTACTACTGCCTGTGCGGGCAGATGGTGCTCGTGCTGGGTGAGCGGGGGGGCGGGAGGGGGGCCGGGCAGGGAGCCCCCCCTGACAACCCCCCCCCCTGACGGCTCGGTGCCGCAGACTGCCAGCTGGAGAAGCTGCCCATGAGGCCGCGGGACCGCGCCCGGGTGATGGACGCCGCCAAACACGCGCACAAGTTCTGCAACGCCGAGGAGGAGGAGAGCGTCTTCCTGCGCAGGTGGGGGGCCGGGGGCCGGGGGGCTGCCGGGGGGCTGCGGGGCGCCCCGCCGGCCGCTCAGCCCCCTCTGTGCCCCCAGGCCCGAAGGCATAGAGCGGCAGTTCAGGAAGAAGTGCGGCAAGTACGAGATTCTTCACCCTTACAGTACCCCTCAACCCTTAATTTTTGCTCCTGCGTGGCGGTGGCTTCCCCTTAGCATTTTTCACACTGCTAGGTAGCTGTAGGTAGGTAGTATATAGGTAGGTAGTATAGCTGTACTGGGTAGTATAGGAGGCCAGAACGCACGTTTTCTCGCACACAGATGTGTTTCTGTTCCAGGTGTGGACTGCTGCTCTTCTATCAACACCAGCAGAAGAACGCTCCGGTGACGTTCATCGTTGATGGCGCTGTGGTCAAGTTTGGGCAGGGCTTTGGGAAAACAAACATCTATACGCAGAAGCAAGAACCTCCCAAAAAGGTAACCTGCTTTAGAGCAGTAAAAAGGCTGTCTGGGCTTTTCAAAGAGGTGTGAGTAAAATCAAATAATAGGGGAGGAAAGAAAAAAAAGAAGAGGAAGAGAAGGACCTGTAAACAGTGACTCAGTTGTGCATCTTCTCCCTGTCTGTTTGCCTTAAGTTCATGATGCAAGAGGTCGCTGGAGCTTGGAGTCCTAGCACTAAAAAGCAAAACAAATTTGGCAGTCTGGACATTGCCTTATTTTGGGGCTCAGTTACCAGAAAGTTTCCATTTGTAAATAGATGAGGCTGGTAATCTGAATGGTGATTCTCAAAATCTGGCTAATCCACTGCGTGTCAGTGAATTTGCCTCTGATGATGACAGCTCTAAGCTCAGAAATTGTTGGGGATACTTCTGTGCCAAATACAGAGTTCAGGAAATCTTTATGACTTGTATGAGCAGTTTTAAAAGCTTTGGAGGAGAAATAGCCCCTAGTGGCACAACTCTTCCCGAGTTTAACAAAATACTTTGCTTCTTACCTAGGTGATGATGACCAAACGGACCAAAGACATGGGCAAGTTCAGTTCTGTCACGGTCTCCACAATTGATGAAGAGGAGGAAGAGATCGAAGCAGTGAGTTTACTCTGCCCTTGGTGGCAGTCCTATGGGAGCTGGGCAGTTGTCCCAGCTGGCCACCGATCAGAGCCGATGGTCGTCTCACTGTTGGGATGAGATGTTGATGCTTTAGGGTTTGCTGTTGCAATGGGGCGCTCTGTGTGTTGCAGAGGGAGATTGCAGATTCCTACGCGCAGAACGCAAAAGTGATCGAGAAACAGCTGGAGCGGAAGGGAATGAGCAAAAGAAGGCTACAGGAGTTGGTGAGTGCTTTGTACAGAGTTGAACACAAGTCTCAGCAATCAGTTAGCTTTGCACACAAGCTATCTGGCTGGTCAGACTATGAGTGTAGAGACTGTATGGCACAGTCATGTGTAACAAGTAGCTTTGGGAGGACCATTTTTCCTTTACAGGTTGTGTAGAGATATTTTCTACCCCTCTTGAACGTAAAATCGTATGCAATTACCTATAGAGCTAACTGAAGAGCAGACAGCAGAGATTTTGCAGGGAGACCTCCCATGGCCTGTTAGACAAGGAGCATGGAAGCAGGGCACCATGCTGAAGCTTTGTCACTCAGGGCACCCTTAATGCCGTGCTCTCAAGCCTGCTCGACAGAGCAGGTCTCTGCCAGGAGGTATCAGGGCAAACTAACACCGTAGTGGAAGATGTGCCAGCTCAGCTGCTGCCTTCTTCAAGAGTGCCTTGAAGAATTAACAGCAAGAACGTTACAGCTGATCTTACCTGCTGTAATGGGATAGTGGGAGATGGGAGGGGGGGGAGAAAAACATGCAGCATCCACCTTAGGATAGAAGGTGTGAAATTGTGTTGTGTGCAGTTACTTTGGGGCTTTTTATAACTTGAAAGGTGGTGCTCCCTTTTGGTACCACAGGGGAGGAGAGGCAGAAAAAGGCTTGAACTACTCTTGTGAGAGGCTTGCAGTGGTCAGATAAGAAGGGCAGACTTCACTGGAGCACTGAAAGGAAACGTTTCCAGACATTATTTAACTGTGTCATTTTTCTTCATCAGGCTGAGCTGGAAGCCAAGAAAGCGAAGATGAAAGGAACTCTGATTGATAACCAGTTCAAATAAAGCACTCTACGTCTGCTCTGTATTTGGAGACAGGTGAAAACTACCAGGAACTTCAGCGGGTTTGTTCCCAAAGACCTTGTTCAAGAGCAGTGTGCTGCAGCCAGCTTGGAGGATGAGTACCCCTCTGGTGTAGGCGATGCTCTCCTGCCAATTTTATTAACTCAAATAGCACTGGGGACTTTGCTGAAACTGCTTTTCTGCACAATGGCAAGCAGTTCCAGCCAGAATATTTAGTTTTCAGAAAATCTTTGCTCGATGCCTTTGTGAGTTCAGTGCACCTTTACATATCTTTTTATTTTGAGAATTTTCAAATGTGTAAGACACCCATAAATGTACTGGAAGGTAGGACAATTGTACAACAAAGAGATCGTTACAAAAGTAAGCTATGTTCTTGTTGTTCATTTGGGTATTTTTAAAATGTGTTCAAAACCTGCAGCATCCTCAGAGAGGTGCTATTTCAACACAGGTTAGAATGACTCTGATGCAAGGTTTGGGGATCAGGCTGCTTCTCACCCTGAGCAGCAGAGAGGCTGTCACAGGCAGTCAGCGCAAGCTTGGCTGGAGGTCTTAGTCCCTGGTGAACATTGGAAAGCTGCAGTTGTACAGAATTACACTGCCCGTTACGAGAACATGAAGTCAACCCTATTTTAAGCTACTGAAAACAAAACCTGCCCGGTATTACACCACTAATGAGTACAAATATATAGCTGGAAACTACTGCGATGATTGCTGATCATTTAAGGTAGAATACATTTGCATCTCTGAATGTTCTGCAAAACAGTAGTTGCAGGTGTAAAACACGGAGAAGAAAACTTGTGAATGCATTGACCATTAAGGACTTGGACAAAGACAACAGTAAGAATCTGTATAAAATGCATTGTTTGGGAAATACTACTTTGTATACCTCACATGATGTTAACTACACTTCACCCTGTGTCATCCCCATGTCAGTGTTGCTCTATATGGGATTAAATATCATGTTATGGATTTGAACTAAAATACTTCTTCTAGTGCGTCCTTACTCTTCTGAGTATGGTAATGACAGTGTGTACGATACTTCATTTCTCACAGTTCTTATGAAGGATTTCCTATAATCAGTATACATTTTCCATCTGCCTTTATAACCTTAACTGGGAAACGGGTCTGCTTAGATGAAGGACGCGTGCCTCTTCCCTTGGAAAATTAATGTGTGAGGGAGGGAGGGAAGGAGCTGGCAGCTTGGGTGGGATGTGTTGGTCAGCGCTGGAAGGCAGAAGTCTGGGTGCTGATTAATGCTAGGATGGGGAAACACATACTCAAGTTAACTCGAGCAGTGCTGATCTTGCGCAGAGCTGATCTTCAGCTAATCTGAAGCCTGTTTCTAGAGCCCTCATGAAGTGTTTGGTGCCTAACAGCTGGGAAGTGCTGGACAAATGAGTGGGAACGCCTCCTTTACACAAAACCCTTTTCCAAGTGCGGTAGCACAGTCCAGCCAGGTGAGGGCCTTAGGGCTTCCTGGGAGCAACCCAAATCCCTAAATAACCTCAAGTCAGCCTCCCTCCAGGGAAATATTTCTCCCTGGACCTCTGGAAAGGGCAGAAGACATCCATCATTTATACACAATGTACTGCTGAATTCACCTGCCCATTCCTCTGAAACTAGGTGTACTTAATGGTGAACACCTGTATTCAATTTTCTTTAGAAATGTTATTGAAATTCCAAGTAGGAGCCAAAAATGGAATATAGCTTAGAAGTTTGAAAATCGATTTTGAAAATGTGACGTCAGATTGGATGCAGACTTAATCCCCAGGTGTCATAAAGGATGAAATGTGGTCCTGCTCCAAGAGACACCAAGACTAAGAGCCCACTCCAGACTAGTGTGACTTGTGTACCTTCCTCTGGAAACACCGAAGAGCAACGCTCAAGTGTGATGTTGGCCTGGTACTAAGTCTACCACATACCTGCCAGGGTTTTGGTAGCCTTAAAAATGGGGTGCAAGTCCAGGTGGGGTTAGGAGTGGAGAAAAAGCCAGTTGGAGTGGGACTGCCAAAGCCAGGCAGGCAGGAGAAAAAAAGAAGAAAACCAAAAAAATAGCAGGGAACCTGTTAAATAAAGACACAGCTGCAGGTCTTGGGCTAAGAATCAACCAACAGTTAGGTAAAGCTTACAGTTACAGTTAGGGTTAAGGTTGAGAGGGACAAAACATGGGGCTTCAGCTGAAGTGGGGCTGTAAAGGGGCAGCCAGCAGGGCTGGAACATCTCTGCAATTTGATGAGGCACAAAGAAGATATGGTAAGCACGCTGCTCAGCACCAGTTGGCCAAAGTAGCTATTACAACCATCACCAATTTCTCCAGCTGCAAATCTCAAGCCTGAGGCAGTGTTAACAGCACAGCAAAAGCACTTTTTTCTCACTTTTAGAATACCAGCCTGTGCACAGCAAGTGTTTGTTTCATTCTTGTAATTAGAGAGCTGCCTAGTTCATCTCAGGACTCTCATGGACTCGGTCAGAAAGGGGAATGTATTCTGCCAAGCTTGCCAGCTCTTTTATATTTTTAATACGCTCTAATTATGCAGTGTGTGGCTGAAACATCTACAAAACAGACTCTGACATGATACATTATTTAGCGTGTATTTCTCACCATGCTTAACTAGCCGTAGGTCACAACAATTTAAATCAAGTTGGGGTTTTCATTTCTAGCTCTAAGTTAAAAGATGTTATCTGACAACTGCAACAGGAAGCAGGGGCTCCGAGTTGAAGTGCTCGATTTAAAACAAAATGTCTTGTTACAAATAAAACTAGCTATTCTGTGAAGTTTCTTACACCCTGGTAGGAACTGGTTAAGCTGCAGTGTTCAGACCAGACAAAGGTCAGATTTTGTGTTTCCATAAAGAACAACCTTAATTTTTATATCTCTTTAAATGGAGGTGAGTATTTTTTTTTTTTCTTTTGCTGAGCTTGTATGTAAGAACTTGTCCGGATGTGGCGGTAATGCAAAGCAAAGCAGCATGTGAATTCAAAGTGGAGGAGGAAATGTACTCCAAAAATAATGTCACACACAGCCAGTCCTACCTTAATGTGTTTCATGGGTTAGTCCATTCCAATTTCCAAGAGCCTCAGGAACAACATGGTCTGAATTGCCGTGTCAGGGTAATTCCATGCATAGCAATGCTGCCTTATTCCTCATAACCTTTAAAAAAAACAAAATCCACACACAGCTTGTAAACATCAAACAGAAGCAATAACCAGAAATCCCTGGTGTTGATTGCAGTTGGAAATGGAGGTGATGCAGCATCCCCCTGCTGCCACCCCATGCACAGGGGCAGCCCAGGAGTGCTGGGCAGGGCTCCAACAAACAGCACCCACTGGGGCCAGGCCAGGCGCCTGTTAAACATTGCTGGAGCTCTTCACGCGCTCCTGCAGTGGTGAAAGGGTAACCCAGGTGAGCTGGCACAGAGGTACTCAGCTCCCCAGCTCCATGTGCAGCCTCACGGGGTGAAGCCACCCAAAAATGTTCAAAGCTCAGCCTCAAAGCACGAAGGAGGTAAATGTTTCTGGCCAGCTATTACAGCTCGCCCTGGGCTGTGCGGGTCCTGGTGTACAGACAGCTCGCTGTGACTCCCTGGGCTATTGCAGTGGCTATTAATAAACACAGCAACTTTTTTTGGTGCCTGACAAGGCAAGCAGCTGGGGAACAGTGCTGACAGACCAACCTGAGCCCAACCAGGCACAGCTTATGCCAGTGCTATCCAAAAGGCCCATCAGGCTGCATACAGGCAGGCCCACGGCCCAGGCCAGCCCTGCCACTATTTCATCTGCACCCAGCTGCTGCTACGCATATCAAAGTCCGATCTGCTTGTAACTTCTGTCCCCACCACACTGGGTTTTGGGTGGACGTCAAGGGATCGATTTACCCTGCGTCCTCCCCCCTCTCCAGCTGTGGCCAGGCCAGGCCACGCAGGAGCTGCTCCAAACATTTAGCACCGCTCGGCACCTGCCCCGGCCCCTGGCAAATATTTAACACCACCCCGTGCCCAGCCTGCCTGCGTCAACAGCTCGTAAGCCGGGGATTTACAGCCAGGAGCTGCCGCCAGAGAGGCTGGGAGGAAAGCGGCACCACGGGAGCTCGCCCACCACAAACGCCAGCAAAGGTGCAGCCCCTGAGGAGCAGAGCATGGCCTGAGGGACGGTCGATCCTCCTCACAGGAAAATTGTGATTAAAAAGAAAACCCCCACAATAACAAAGCCCCTACCTCTTCAGAGATGTGTTCCTGTAACAGGCAGGCACAGCAACAAGCCCCTGGCCCCCAGCCCACGCTACTTGCTGAGGCACCAGAGGTGCCCCATGGGGCTGGCCTGTGCTCCCAGCACGGGAGGAAAGCCTTCAGAAAGACCCTTTAAATCCAGGAGAGCTCAGCAGCAGGTGGCGATAACCTCTGAGAGCCCTTAATTAATTGTGTTTGCACAGCCTGCTGGGGCCCAGCACAGTGCCCGCAGCTGGTGGCACGGCTCTGCTGCTCATGGGGAAAGCTCCAGCTCATTTTGTTCCTACCGCAGGTAGTGGGGAGAGCTCAACCACAGGAGCCTGAAGATGGTTGAAAAGCAGCAGCCGAGGCTCTTGTGGCCTTGCAGCCCCTCTGGCACCCACAGAGCCCCGTGCCAACCTGTGCCACTGTCCCCAGCCACAAAGTCACTCAGCCATTCTCACCAACCTGACCGTGCTGGCTGCGGGCGGCCAGCACCGCGCTTACACCCAGCTGCCCCGGTTCCATTTCAGCAGTAACAACAGCTCCTGCCCTTTGGCACACAAGCACGTGTCTACCTGCCTCGGACAGCAGCTGAGATCAGTTTCAGTGATTAACTGTTTCCAGCAGATCTAAGCAGCCAGAGGACCAAAGAAAAGAGGCAGCGAGGAATCACCCACTGTCGGCCTGGTGCTGGCTGCACGCAATCCAGCAGCTGTGCTCGGGCAGCTCACAGACCCCAAGAAGTCTGGGTAAAGGCCAAACCACACACGCTGGGAGTCTCATTTTCCCCATACTGCCCCAGCAGCACAGAGGAATTTCCTCCCTCCTCCAGATTTGGGTCTGGGAAAAGCTCAGCTTTCAGGGGGTAAGTGATGGGTCTGGAGAGCTGGCTCCCTGCCTGCTGAACCCCACAAGGCCACAGGAACCACCTTCTACGTCCCAGCAGCGCAGCACCTCTGTGCAAGGGTGAATCTAGCCAGGGGCTTTAAAGAAAGAGCAGCAATTACCTGCACTTATTTTCTCTGGCTGGGTTTTAACATGTCCAAGTAGGGAGTTCAGTTTCTAAGCCAGAGCATGTGATGCCAGCTCTTCTCTTCCAGACTGCAGTAAATATTCCTTCGACATTTTCCCAGTCTCCCAGCTCAGTAGGGAGGGCCGATGCTTTGCAGAAAAAGGTTGGTTTGGGCACTTCACATTTTTAAAGAGGTTTAATCAATCCCACAGAACAGACATGCCAAAGGCAGGACTGCTGGCACAAGGCCAGCACATCCCCCTTAGTTACTACCAGTCCCCATTGCAGCACCCACTGCTGGCCTCCATCAGGGAGGAAACGCTACGCAGCTTTCTCTGCAGACTGCATTGTGTTCACCTGCTGGAGACCAGATGCAGTCTTCCTCCTCTACAATCACTATGCAGAGGTCCCTCACCCCCCTCACACTGCAGCTGCTGTGAGAACAAATACGAGACAAGGTGAATTGGTGTCAGATTTTTATTTCTTTGTACTCTTTAAACAGGAGTGACTGAAATAGAAACCATGTTTGAGTCCCATTAGGGGGAATGACTTGAGAAAGACAGGGCAGGCGGTTGCCCCTGCCCCATGCCAACCTGTATAAATATCTGTCACTTATTAGTAACTAGACAGTTTTCATACAAGTCCATGAATGGTCATAGATAACATATTATAACATGCCAGTTCACAACAAGAAATAACTTATGTGTACTTCTTGATTTCATCATACAGAACTAAGACAAAAGCACCACCCATTCCTCGGAGTACATTCGACCATGCACCTTTGAAAAATGCCTTGGAACCCTCGTCTCGGGCAATCTTCCGCCAGCAGTCGATAGTGCCGGTGTACATTATGTCAGCTGCAGGAAACACACAGCGTTAGGAATCAGGTGCCCACGACCCCCAAAATCCAAGTCAAAGAGGCCTAATGTATCTGACAGTTTTACAACCTCAAGTACATTCCATTTCTTGACTTACTTTCCCCAGTACTATCATGTTAGAGAAAGAGATGGCCCAGGAGATATGCTGTTGCTGCTGGATTACCCCCAGGAGACACTGGAAGGACTGGTTTGAGCAGAAGGCAGCTACTGTTTGCTAGACACCAGCACTTCCACAACCAAAAGCTACTGCAGGCAGCCAGGCTGAGCCTGCAAGTAGGGACGTTGCTTCCTGGCCCAGAGACGCTAGTTTGCAACATCCTTGGACAAGCTCTGCCCTTCCTACATACTGAAATAAACCTGACTTGTGCGTGCCACTTTACAAGAATGCTGCACAGACTGATCTGTCTGCAGGCAGATCTGCCTGACAGCTACTTCTGCAACCCCTCCTTTAAACTGCAGGGTATGTGAGGACATCAACAGGTTTTGGCAAAAACCAAAAAGCTCTGTCTTCACCTCAGATCCACCATCAACTGTTGATTCTGTTATGCCCAGCATTTCCCAACACAAGGAGGTAGAAACTTACTTCCTTTACGCCCAGACTGCATCATCATGCGACGACGAACCGTATCGAAAGGATAGGAGGTCAAACCAGCAACAGCGGTAACCGTCTGAGCGATCATCCAGCTCACAACGATGTGGGTGTTCTTTGGGTCAGGAAGCATTCCTGCAGAAGAGAGGTTTGGCGTGAGAACAGCAGGTGAGCCACCAGCACACACACTACAGGTCTGCTGCAGGCCTGCAACTCCATTTTAGCACGATTTCACTCCACCTACCCTTTGCAGTGTCATAGATGCCAAAGTAGGCAGCTCTGTAGATAATGATGCCCTGGACGGACACGTTGAAGCCTTGGTAAAGGCCCCTGAGGCCATCCGACCGGAAGATTTTCACCAGGCAGTCACCAAGCCCGCTGAACTCTCGGTCGGCCCCAGCTTTACCCACATCGGCTGCCAGGCGGGTTCGGGCAAAGTCAAGGGGGTAGACGAAGCAGAGGGAGGTAGCGCCGGCGGCGCCCCCGGATGCCAGGTTACCGGCAAAGTACCGCCAGAACTGGGTCCGCTTGTCCACGCCACCCAGAAAGATCTGCTTGTACTTGTCCTTGAAGGCGAAGTTAAGCGCCTGGGTGGGGAAGTACCGGATCACGTTGGCCAGGTTGCCGCGCCAGAAGGAAAGGACGCCCTGCTCCCTCGGGATGCGCACCACGCAGTCGATGATGCCCTTGTACTGCTTGTCGGCGGCGATCTGCTTGCTGGCGTGCTGCACCTGCGGGGGCCGACACACGGCCGTCAGCTCCGCTCCCCGCGCCCACCCGCCGCCCCCCTCCCCATCTCCTTGCGGCGACCTTGGGGCGGCCGCGGCCCCCATCACCGCCGCTCACCTGCAGCAGCAGCTTGACCCTCTCGATGGGGGCGACGGCCGTCTTGGAGATGGCTGCCGCCACCCCTCCGGCGAGGAAATCCTTGAGGAAGGACACGGCCGCATCTGCCATGGCGGGAGGCGGCGAGGCGAGGCCGGGCGAGGCGCGGGCGGGAGGCGGCGCTGCGGCGGTAGCGGGGCGCGCTGCCGAAATGGCCGCCTTATATAGGGGCGGCGGCGGACACGTGGGCGGTGGCGCGCCACAGCGCCGCGTCCCGCCCGCCCATTGGCGGAGAGCGGGGGGCGGGACCGCCGCAGCGGGGCGGGGCCGGCGCGGCAGCCAATGAGAGGCGGGGCTCATTGTAGCGTGCGGGAAGCGCCGCGGCCGGCCGGGGGCAGCGGGCAGGGCCGGGCCGGCAGCGGGAGGCTCCGCAGCTGCAGTCCCGGCTCGGTGCTGGCCGAGCCCCAGGGGCACACACGCCACAACTGCACCCGAGTTACAGGGCGCACACCTCAGCTGAGCCTGCAGGTCAGCCCTGCTGGCAGCTTCGTGCTTATCGTGCGCCATTCCCCATGGATTGGCCGCTGAGGCACCTCGCCGCAGCGCTGGGGCTCTCCCTGGCACCTTCTGGGGGATTTGTCACCAGTAGATGGGACTGCACAGTGCTGATAAAAGGTTGATAAGTGATTCATAGCTCTTCAGAGTACAAAGGGGTTATTGGCATGTTGGAAGCAAGTTAGAGGTAACTTTGACTCTGATGAGGCTGGAAGAGCTGATCGGACATTCATATGCACCCGTCACTCAATCTTTAAGAAATACAGTGGTAAAAATACACATATACACACATATAAAAGTATGCTTGGAAGAGGTAAGGGCACTCTTAAAAAATGAGCTCCCCCCAGCTCACTCACAAGTCACATCTCCTTATTCACACACCCCAAATAAATCTCGGTATTATTGCCTATGCTGTGCGGGTAGGGGAACTGAGGCACGGATAGACACATCCACCAGGCAGGCTGATTAGAGCCAGAAGTACTTACAGCCTCAGTGTGATGCAGGTCTGCTCGCTACCATCTTGGTTTTTGCCATCCTGGTCTGCATTTCTCTCTGAGAAGAAGGCCAGAACATCACACCACCGTAGCACAACTGAGCAAGTCCGTTACTGGCGACACTGCAAGACCTCAGCTGCAGGGTACAGCAGTGCGAGTTAGGCGCAAGGCTGGTCGTACAAACATCCCTGATCTTCCTACAAATCTCTCCCCACACTGACAGCCTGTCCCTGCGCTCATCTGCCACTGCCTCACCCTGCTGTGACCTGGCCTAACCAAGCTGTTTGTAATATTTACTTATTTCCACTCAGCAGGGACACACGTGGTTCAAAAACACACGAGGAGCTGGGGAAACCAGGCAGTGCTGCAGCTAGGGCAGGAGAACAGCAGGTGCATGTGCCCTAGAGCTGCAGTGATTCACAGCTTGCTGCAGCCTGAGGCCAGTGGGACATACCACAGAGGGCATGGCCACCTTACCTTGTGGACACAGGCTTTAAGGTTTTCTCTAGGAAGGTGCCTTTCAATTGCATCGGCAATGGCAATAACCCAGGGGTGTTGCAGAGAGTCTCCTACCTAAGGACGTGCTGTGGCTCCTAGGCTGCAGTAGTTCAGGTGGGAAAGTCACAGTGCTATTCTGCAGGCATGTTCTGAGCAGCACAGTAGGCCTGGGGCTGTGCACAGGAACTGGAAAGTAGTTTAATATAAAAATAGAGCTTTAGGAATGCTGAAAAACATCACAAGGCTCGTGGCTCTCAAACATCTAACAAATATAAGGACTGCATTTTTCAGGAAATATTTCAGAGAATTTCAGGAAAACTTTTTTTTTCTAAGCCTGAAATAATTCACGTACATGCAGTAACAACACAGGAGAAATGGGGAAAGGTTTTCTAGTATGCACTTAAGTTTGTAAGATTGTCATTCCAGTGTAATACGGTCTGTTAGCAAGAACACGGTTGCAGCAGCATATTTTCATTGTTATGCCAAAGACTTGTACAAAAGTATTATTCTCAAGTAAGTCTCAAAAACTGAAGAGCGGATTCTGGAGTGTGAATGAACCCGGACTAATTCTGCATCTTCAGAACGCCATGTCCACACATCATCGCTTAAAAAAAATATTCCAGTAGAAATGCTTGCATGTTGTACATAGTCTATAGTCTGTTCATCATTTTCTGATGACTTGCTATCTCAGGTTACTTCAAAAAATCCATTTGAATTTTCTCAATATTCTGAAGATGCAGCTTGTACTCATCTAATTTCTCATGCTCTCTGTAAGTGGTTTTATCTTAGAATGGCTATTCAACATTGAAAAGCACCTAGTATATTATCAGTTCAAGTTGCAGTAGCATAGTGTTTTCAAACTAGTTGCATCTCTCCTCTTCAGTGTGTGCTTGATATTCATATTGTTTGTATCCATTCAGGAAATGAGACACAAGATTTAGGCATCCCTCACACTGGTATCTCAATCCTAAAACCACACAATCTGGTGAGATGCTGGTACCTGTAGCTTAGCATGTCTTTCTTGCAAAGTTTCTGAAGAAAAAGTTTCTGCAATGAACACTCTGATGTCAGTTTTCAAGAGCTGATTTCCTTGGCTCAAAGTTTTCTCTTCGGAGGAGCTTTAATTCTCTCAGTTCTTGTGGCTGTAAACTCTGATCCACGCCAGGAGTTAGCTTGTAACTTAAAGGAGATTCGATATAACCATTTCTGTACAGGCAGACCCGCTTGCAGAATTCAAAGGTGCTAAACATAACACCAAAGTACGGAACAATCTGATTTAAAAAACAAACAAACAAAACAACAACAACAAAAAAGCAGTATATTAGATACAGGAATAGTATTCTTACATTTTTAAAAGCAAAACTTCTGGAACTTCAGGTTAGATGTGATCTGCTAACAGAGCTATGATAATTTATATAAAGCCATAGTCACCTCAAATTAGGCTGGCATGTTAAAAGTAATAGTTTATTAGTACATAAATTATAAGGATATTATGAGGAACAAGGTCTGTGCTAGCCTGTAGATTATCACAGCTTGTGCAATAGCTGAGCAAATCCTAAGCAACCTCAGCAATTCCTAATAGTAAATGTGGGCTTTATTCTGCATACTGCAGAATGATTGAACCTTCTTCTTTTGCCCTGTGCAGAATCAGCAGCTCTGGTCCACTGCTAGCTCATTGCAAAATACTACTTTTGTCTTCTATGGGAGTGTTTTTTTACAAGGGATATTTTCTTTATAGGTAGGTAAATCTGTCAAATTACTGGAGCTGAGCAGAAAAGGAGAACTTGTTTAGCTGTTTTAAGTGTATTGCTTGCAGTTCCCCAGCCATACTCTGACTTGTGCGTTAGCAGCACTCCCTTCTCTAAAGACATTCAAATGAACTTGAAAGGAGAGACGTATGGAAGCCAAACTCACACTCGAGGAAATATGACCAAAGCTATGATCCAAAGCTGGTTTGTAACCTGCCTGAGGTTACACCTGGGCTGTGACGGGCTCCATTATCCAGAAGCTGCTAATAAGCATGAAGGGATGTCATATGGCTTATAACTTTAATTGTCCAAGAGCGTGTCTTACTTCAGTTAACTGGATGAAAGCAAAACCTCACCTTGAGCAGACTGGGTGTGAGTCCACTCCAAAGTCCGAGTACACCTTTGTTCTTCACAGTTTGCCGGAAACAGTCAGCCATGCCAGTGAAATGGACATCAACCGCTCCGTAGTGGGGAAGCCAAGGGCACTGCGCCTGTTCAAGAGACACCCAGGGAGATTTATAACAATCAAAAGAAAACCAAGGTAATTAAAGATAATTATTTTCTCCACGCTGGTAGGTAGGTAACTTCCATTCTGGTATAAGTAACACTTTATGGCAGGTTTCAACACATTCATCTGGATTCTTCTGTTAAGCAAAAAGAATCAACTGTTTTGCCTTGAAACACAAATTGAACAGGAAGGGATCTTGCTCTCTGATAGGCGTGAAAGAGAAAGAGAGCAGTAATTTCCACCAGTACTTCCTTTTGTGCCATGTCACTACTAGAAACCATCAGTACCAGAGCTGTGAAGCGCATCAAGCCCACACCTGCCAGCTGCTCAGGTCTCAGGAAAGGTATTTTACAATGCTGGCATTGGAGCACCTATGAGTGGGAAGCTTGGGGTCGGCCGTGGACACCACAGTGCCTTCCTGTAGTATCGATCAAAACAGGAGAGCACACAGGACTCTGGCTGCTCAGGCTGCGTCCACACTGCAATGAAAAGGGCGAACTGCACTACGCACTGAGTAGCAACAGCACAGCAGAAAAGGAACGCCACATTTCAGCCCAGGCTGCACAAGCCCACCAAGGGCTGTAGGTGAGCAGTTGGTACCTGTGCTGCTGTGTTTCGCTACACGGCCAGTTGATCCAAGCCAGTTAAAACGAGCTTGGGAACATCCTGCTGGACTGCAGATACATTCCCAACTGCAGTGTAGACTGTCTCGGTTCACACGGAGGAGGTGTAGCAGGTCATTTTTAACAGCAAAATCCTTCCTTCATTAATCTCCTACTGTGTTAGTACAGACAAGATAACCTGACCTTGAATAATCCCATCCTCATCCATCTGTCCATATGCAGCTGGGGGCTTATTTTGCACTGGCAAATCAGGGACTCATACCCACATCAAGTGACAATTCTCAGTCTGGAGAGTGGGGACCCTGGACACAACTGATGACTGGTCTGTTACAAGCCAGTCCCCACAGGGCATAAGCTTGATAAGAAGAGGACTCGTACAGTTAATTGATTGGTGAATGTGGGTATTATTATCCCCTCTTTGATCTGAAACACCATGTGGTGAAACATTTTTGCCCCACTTGTCCAAACTAACCCACAGCTCCTCGGAGTTGCTAAGCCTATGATGACAAGCCTCTTGTTAACTGACAAGTGGTGATGACATTTTCTAGATGCCTGAGCTATAACATTTCAAATACTTGGCAACTTGGACAGTGGAAATGGAAATGGATCAAGATTCATGGTCCAGGTATACAAGACAAGTTGCTAATTAAGTGGTTTAAATACTGTTGCATCCTCTTGCATTACTGGCAAATCTGCAGTGAAAATTTAGAAGCTAACACACACACACACAAAATTAACCAGCACACAAACTGCATATAGCCCCTCTCACTTTTCTGTGTATGAGTGACACACGTGTGAAATGCTTCTGATGGCAGGCAGCAGGTAAAACCATACAGTTTCATTCTGACAGGGTTTTGGGAGGCCATTTGGGGAAAGCAGCTGTCTGTATTGAGAGAAGGCAATAGGCTTTCATCACATCCTGTACAGGTATTTTCTGGATCGTCTTTGACATGTCCTGGCCCTTTTATCCCAGAGAAGAGTAGGGCTGAGGATTTAATCCATGGTCTTTCACACTTGAAGCAGGAGAGAGCGCCTGTATTTGCTTCCCTCTGAACTTTTTCAACACTGTACCTACCTGACTTGCAAGACAGGGATTACATTTGTAGAGGAAAGAGCAGTGCTCTACTACTGCTCTAATCACTTATTCCCTTTTAGTCTACATTGGCCTCTCTAGCTCCATAGGGCTACAGCTGTTTCCATAATTCCCATCTCTGGTGTAAGTGCCCACAGCTTCCTGGTTTATGGCTCAGAGAGGCAGACGTTACGGGATTTAACTGCCAGGATTTTACAGCATTACCAGCCCTGCCTTTACAGAAAGATCAAGGTAATAGAGCTACTCTGATAGCTGAGGATCATGCACATGTTCACCTCCGCTCCTTCGCTACGAGGAAGCTGCCTGCTTGGCTCTGTTACTGAAGAGGTATAAAGGTTTAAGAAGAAACAGCTAAATCCAGCAAAGAGAAATAATTTTTCAAGCCTTAATTGACAGGACTTGAGAAACTCCTCTATAAAGACTCTCATGATCATGTTATAGAAGATGCTGAGTGCTGCAACTGAGACCTCAGGGACCAGTTCCACTAAGAATGGTGACAGTGGCACCACAAAGAGCACCAAAATAATGTAGATATCCTTAATAATGCAACCACAGTCATAGGAGAGCTGGAATCAAAATCCTGTTTTGCTTTCCAGACCATCTGCCAGTTTCCATGAGCTTTTTTGGTAAAGCACGGTTACAGGCAGCAACTCGGTGAAGAGGAACAGCTCTCTGAAATGCTTCAGGAAAGCAGGAATGCTGCTAGCACGCCATTTCCTTCCTTTTTAAGTCCCTTTGTGGTAGGCAGGGCATGACCTGCCAGAATTAACTGCATGAGTTTAACTTAATCCCCTTAGTTACTGTATACATTGCAAAGGCACATATCAATGGATCTTGACTGCAGTCCTCTTCCCTACAACACTGATAAGGGCTCCAAGCATGCAGCACATTTCAGTAAGGTTGTGCATGCAGCAAACACAGCCAGAAGACGGTTGAAAAGGAACAGTTAAGTCAAAACCTCAGGTTTCCGATTTGTCCACAGACATTGATTGACCTCTTAAGAGATTTACTGGAGAGTTATTTATAGTAACATTCACTATGGTTACAGCCATTTTCAAGATTTCAGTCTTTGGGGTGAAGTATGCTTTGCCAGTCTTTCTGCTTTACAGGAGCAGTATGTTTCTAAGACATTAGGCACAGTATTTAAGTAGCAACTGTCCACAGAATCTCAGTCACCTACTGCTAAAGAACAACAAAAAACTGCATTAGGATATAGTTAAAAATTCAGTATTTTGGAACACAGCTAAACAAAGTTGGAATGTATTAATAAAAGAAACAAGTAGGAAGGTGTTTCATTTGGCAAGGCTGCTAATGAAAAAAGATGGCTGTGGGTTTTGGGAGGTTCTGCACCCTCTAAACAGGTCTGCAACAATACAATCCTCACAACTACCCCATGGCACCAGAGCCAGAAAATGGAAGTAACCAAACAGATCAGACTAGTTCCTCCACCTTTTTCCAGAGAACCCTACTGTGACAAACAAACCTCATTCCAGAAGGATCAGGTCTGTGGACAGAGACATTTCACACCATGGACCTCCAAGTGGCTTAAATTCCTCTCTTTTGACACCATCTGATGCTACGGGGGCTGGATGGAAACCTGCCTGTTACGAACACTTTTCAGGACTTCCTTCCCCTCCAGTTGCAATTGTCTCACAGTGCAGAAGGCTGGAGATGCAGCACAGCTCGCTGCACTGATATAACAGAGTGCCAAGTCACAGTAGTAGCTGGGTTAAGTTGCTAATCGTTTTACATCTGACAGATGATGGGTTCTCCTTAAAGCACAGCGAATACAGAATCGGTTCTATCTGCCCTCTCAAAACCAGTCTTTTAGAATCCAAAGGCCACCAACTCCAAGAAACCAGTGTAATACATGACAAAAGTCAGCAGTCTGTTCTACTCTGACAAACTAAACCCAAGAGTTAGAGCAATGGATAAAAAAAAAAAACAACAACTTCCAACCTGCAGTCTGGGTCACATCTTTTATATAAACCAAACATTTCAATAAGGGTGGAGTCTTGTGACAACACTCAAGTTAAAGACAACTGTTAGGTGAAGACTTTCCAGACACCATCTCTCCTACTGTCTGTAGGTGACTGCCAGAACAACAAAGTGCTATTTTGGGAACTAATCTCACAGACCCTTTTAGAAATTTCCTCTTCCATGAAATCTTCCAGGCCCTCCCTTCCTATTCCCTTCCTCTCAGGATGGGATGGATGCAGTGCACCGCAGCTGTAGTGAGAGCCGTGCCCACAAAAAGATCAATCACTTTAATCTTTCCAAGGCTCACAGTAGCAACACAGGCACAAAGCAGGGAACAGGGATGTGGAACACAGGCACAGTGGTTACGCCACTTGAGTTTGTGCCCAGAGTTTTGCAGATCCCAAATTCCCACTTACAGTTTAGGACATTTTGGTTTGCAACTATCTGAATTTACATGTTAAAAGAGAGTATTTGGAAATACTTCCCTTTCATTAAATGTACTTTTTCCCTCCCCCTTTCCTGTTTGTAAAAACTTTGTTGGTACAAAGTTTTGCCTTTTTTTTTTCCTTCTGTTTTTTCTTTGTTTTTGGAGTATGAAGTACTATTGGCATATTATAGTACCATGCAGTACTATAGCAACCATAGGAAGTACGCTATTCTGATGGTAGATACAGTAAAATTGTTTGTTATGTATATATTTTCAGCAGATTTGTGTGTCCTACACTTCTGGTCATTTTCAATAATACAATAAAAAACAACAAACACAGAGGAAGGCATTTTACAACAGAGCTCAAAAGTTCATGCTCTTAATCTGAAAGCTAAAATAAGATGTCTTTGTAGTCTGGGTTAATAAGGGTGCTTGCATGAGGCAAGCGTAAGCGTAGTTCAAAGGAAACTGAAGGACAAAAATTGTAGTTCTCATTCAGGCTAATGCCACTACAGTACACAGACACTTCACTCAAGTCAAGACTGAATACTTAAAAGAATAAGAAACATCTGAAATGTAAACAAGTATTAAAATTGGGTGAAAAAAAAAAGAAAAAAAAGCACAGTCTTGGGCAAATCAACCCTTCCTCCTGGAGGACAGCCTTACTTGGTAGTCATGCTCTTTTCTGTGTCAGTGCTCTAGTAACACTGACTTACCCCTGCACGGGAACATAAAGTCCACCAAAGGTATTCAGGCATGTGGTAAGGTAAACCATGACAAGCTATTAGGAGGCAATCGCTTCCAGAGCACCACAGCAAAGCAGCTGACCTACAGCTTCCTGCACTCTAGGAACATGTTGTCCTTTCCTCTGTAACCTGAACCGGGGCCAAATCTTTTTGCCTTGCTGAAATTAATGGCAGCAGGCGTGTACAACAGTTTACTGTTTGTTCAGAAGAGTTTGACTCAGCTTTAAATATGTTATCGCCGATCCAGCATCCTGAGGCTTCGTGGTTTGTTGCAGAATCCCTCCCTTAGTACTGAACACAAGATTTCCCTGCTTTTAACACTTATGCTATGAAGAAATCTTCCAGATGGAACACAGAGGTCTTTTTTCTCCAGGTAGTGCAACCCCTCGCACAGACACTTCTGGGTGGTTTCAGACTGCCTGATGATTCAGCTCAGCCCTTACAAATGGGTGCACAATTTTCAGGTACATGAGCAGTGGTTGGCTTAATGGTGCAAACCCTCAGGCAGGGTAGCTTGGTCCTACGCAGCACACAGTGAAGAGCAACGCTAGTTCCCACATCTCCTGCCATTTTTGTAGGATCTGGGGAGAAAGTTAATGTTTCTGCAGGACTGGGGCTTTACAGTGGACATATTTCCATCAGCCTCATGTGGGTGAGATGCAGAATTACACCATATCAGAATAAATCAGATATAAGAGAGTGTGCACAAAGTTTTAGCTCCTGCTTACGGACTATTTTGCACAAACAATAACAGTTATATCACAGGATCATCATTCCAAGCACAGACATGTTCCAAAACAGTACAAGGCTCCCCCATATGACTGATGCAAGAGCACTCATGGCAGGGGATAACAGCAGTAGCTGTCGCTCTGGAGACATTACCACCTCTCTGCTGAAAGTTATGGCCATCCAAGCTGTATGTGCACAGCAGCGTGCCTTTCCATGTCAGGCCCTGTCAGCTGCGTGAGTTTACAAGGTTTAAAGAGGTGGGTTGTGTTAATCCATCTGATTTGCCCCAAAGGGAGAGCTCTCACTCATACCACACAGCTCAGAGAGCCGCAGAGGCTGTAAGAGGCCAGTGGTCACGCTTAGCTGGCACTGCCAAGGATTGGGAGTGTACCTGCCACTTCAGAGTCTGGGAAAACCATCTAGAAAGAATTATGTTCTGCCCTCCCTCCTGCATTCAAATGGGCACAGTGCAATTTCCTGCTTTTCTTCAGAAGGCCACTGTACCACAGCACTAAGCTACTGCTGTAATCCACCTCAGCTCCTCGCTGGTCCTTACCACGCCACCTTGGATGAACAGGGTTAGAAAACCCCTAAAAGTAGCACAAACTGTCACAAGGCAGACCTGGCTATTAGATCAGCCCCGTTCTACTTCTGATTCTTAATTTACCATTTTCCCTCTTATTGATTTTTTTCACTGTCACTCTTTAGTGTTTCACCTTCACAGGCACTCAGGCTCTGTGATGCTCTCCTGTGGAAGTTTGAGGATCTCAGAGAAACATGCCTGAGGTTTGTTCACATGTACAAAAGCTAGTTGAAGCTGTTACAGAAGGCAAAGCCCGCATTAGTCTCAGGTAGCTTTATTTTTGGGCATTGTCTCAACTGTTTACTCAACCAAGTACTTCCCAAAGCAGTAGGGCACGATTCTATGATAGCCTCAGAGCCAGCAGAATGAAATATTTTTATAGTGACACCAGAACAATAAAAATGCTGGTAGCTGAAAGCAATTAGGCATAGGGCAAAAAGGGAGAAAGGAAGGGATTTTACCTAAACCAGGATCTGAAGTCTATTAATTATTTGTTAATAATTAGAGAAACTAGGAGAAAATATGAAGTAACAACTAGCATATTGAGACCTAGCTGATGCCTGAACCCTAGCAGCAAGGAAAAGGGGAACACAAAATCACAAGGACTAGAAGTAAGAAAAGTAAGAATTAACACTGCATCCTCCCCCTCAGGCAGAATATTTTTAGAATTTCATTTCTATCTGTGCAGTTTCTTTCACAAATCTTAAAGAAATTAGTATCACCGAAACCTCTGTCAAGCTGAGCTGAAGCTGGACTGCAGGATTGGAAGTACTGGGGGCAAGGACAGACAGCTGGGAACCACACAAACCTTATTTCCACAGGAAATCATACCCAAAGTAATAATATTGCTCCTTATGTGCTTCCATACCATGGAATTTGCCCCAATTTGTGGTCAAATGGCTCCATCTCTGAAAATTTTCAAGACTCAGGCTCCCATGCAGTTCACCACTAAAGGGTCTCCCTGCACCAAGTCTCAGAGCACGTATGCTTTTGAGATGTCATGTGAACCACATGACCCAAAAAGCATTTCTTATTTTTAAACCGGGTCACGACTCCAATAACATATTCCCAGCTGACACAAACACAGATCTCACAAACAGCAGGGACACCACAGCTTGAGAGCTTTCCGAGGCTGCCATGCCAGCACCAGATCATCAGTGACGGCACACTCTTTGTAAACTGCTCAAGTTTAAGCAGCACTGGAGCACTGTCTCCCCATTTCAGCAGGGAGAAGGTGCTTTTCAAATGAACTTTTATGCTTTTTACGAAACGTTGCTTATAGCCCAGCCACTGGGTTCCTAGAACACTGACTTCTACTTTGCAAGAAACATAGTGAGGGAACTATTTTTATTTAAATACTCAAATAAAAGTACTACAATATATTATTTAACTGGCTTCAGGCAAGAAAAGTGCCAACAGGGCTGGAGATTGCATTTACTTAAAACAAGCTAGCTCAAGAAGAAAGGAAATGCTTCGTTTTCTTGATGTTATAAAGACCTCAAAACATGTATTGTAACTTACAACATGTATCTGTAACTTACAACAGATTTCATGCTTGCAGAGTATCTTGTGCTCCAAAAGACAAAACAAAACAAAACAAAACAAACAAACAAAAAAAAAAACACAAACCAAAACAAAATATACACACCCCCCTCCCCCAGGCTGCAGATTTATAGGCAGTTGAGGTCTAACCGATTCACTTTTGTCACTGAAAAGAGGCCACTTCTTGGGTGATGCATGGCAGCAGTCTACACTAAGCAAGAACAACGAGCTTGTTTGTTTACAGCAGTGGAGGGAGTTCATAGCCTGGATTTTAAAACAGAAAGATCAGATGCTATTGAACAATGCCTTCTCCTGAGAGATGCCCTCAAAACTTAAGGATTCTGTGCAGTCAACACCAAAAATGTGCTGAATCCTGCAGTATACTAAAAGTATCCCTATTCTATTTTAGAAGGGTTTGATGGCTGAGCTATTTCTGAGTGGCATTTACTGGTTTTCATTCCAGAAATTAAAAGAAATGATACCAGCAGAGTATGAGCACAAGACAGAGCTTCTGCAAAGCGAGCAGAAGTTGTTCATGTAAGCAGGTGCAAAGTGTCTGTACAGTTGATGGATTATCTGTGAGACTTCAAGGTCATTTTTGGTGGTTTTGTAAAGCAAAACACACCAAATCCCACATCATTTTGGAGTGAAAGCTGAGGAGTGCCAGCGAGGGGTATCAGAATCTGCCACTGAGGGTCATATGCACAGAGGGAGGTGCCAGACTTGTGTACTAGGTTTGCACTCACCACTTGTGTGTTTATAGATACTCACTTCTTCACATAGCCTAGGATTGGTGTCATTCTAATAATAATCTTCTGTGAGGCATATAACAGCTCTGAATTCATCCTTCCTTGCTGAAATGCCAGAGCTCAGTGTTATATGCATTTATGAAGGTCATCATCAACAAAAAGACAGTACAGGGAAGTAGAAGCATATTACCAGGGCTTCCCTCAGACCCCGACTCCTTTACAGGCAGACATTTCCCTGCCTTTTTTTTTTTTTATTTTTTTTTCTCCAGTTTTCTTGTATGCACTTAAATAAGCCTGCAAGATAAAAGTGCAGGACTTGAACATCGCTTAGATACTGGGTTTAACAATGACTGGTGATAGTGAGGTGAGGAGGGAAAGGCAGGAATAACAAACAGTCAGAAGGATATAATGATCAGTAAGGTTTTGGTCAGAAGCTGACAGAGCATAAGAGTGAGTCAGGAAACATTTAGTATAGAACACCCCTTTGAACAACCCTCTCCTTCACCATTTCCTTTCTACAGATGCACAACAAAAGCCATATGGTCATGCTGAAACATGCATTCAGCACCTCTTAATTCTCTAACATGCCAATCAGGAGCAAAGTGAAAAAAAGGAAGACAAAGGAATAAAACTAGGATAATCACAACAAAGAGTACTCACATAATCAGT
Source organism: Anas acuta (assembly GCF_963932015.1). Classification (NCBI taxonomy): domain Eukaryota; kingdom Metazoa; phylum Chordata; class Aves; order Anseriformes; family Anatidae; genus Anas; species Anas acuta. The sequence continues at coordinate 7,229,567 of NC_088991.1, forward strand.
AAGACTCAACCATGTTAATTAATATTTCTTTTAAGAAAGCCATTGAAGTATATTTAGCAACCATAGCATCTTGGAAGAAAAAAGTAAACATGATAAAGATAATTCTAACAGCAGAGGGGGAAGCAGCCATGGTTACAGAGCAAATCTGACATCATAAATCACCACCAAAACACAGAGGAAGAATTGTTCTCTGACACTTAGCTCCTACTCCCACAGATGTCACTGACAGAAGCTGCTGACGTCAGGACTGTAGGATTCAGATACGTAAAATGAGAAAGGATGAAACAAAACGATTACAACAGAGGTTAGAAATAGCACTTCTCCTCCTCCCATAGCAATTTTTTCTTTGCAATTATTGCAAATGATTTGTGCTTTTCTAGATGAGGAGATGGATGGAGCTAACTCTTCCAAGACTGCCGAGCATGCAGGTAAAGATCCGAACTGGATGTTTGGGTCTCAGGTACTCAATCCGAGAATCAGAGAGGACAGCCTTGTGCCCTATTTTCTCAGTTTCTGAAGCTCCTGAGGCTGCCTTACAGCTTCCTACTTCCCTATCATTAACAGGTTCTCTGCAAGGGTCTTTGGCAATGCACTACCTCCATCTGATATCAACCTCCACAATGTGCTGGCTTCCTCTTCATACAAAAACCTATCATTCATAGCTTCAAAACAAAGCCAGCATTTCCCTACATGCAGTGCTGAACATTCATATGAGGCCCACGGGTAGCTAAAGGCTTCTTCAGTACATCCCTCTTTTTATCAGCAGGAGAGGTGAAACACTGCAGGGAGGCTGAGCAGAATAAAATGGCTAAGGAAAATAAGAACTCTGAGGTGTCTGTTCCCGTTTTCTACAGAACACTGAAATGTTTTTAATCTGTTTTCCCTTTCTTTATTCTCTTCACTCCTATGTCCCTTTGCATGATATTCATTCTGGTGCTGTCCTAGGCATTTCTCTCTTCTGATCACCACCCTGCAAACTGAGCAGGCCAGCAAGTGAGTGCAATGCAGAGCTGATTCCTGCATGATAGGACCATATCCTGATGTTAACTGTGAAAAACATACTTTTTGGATCATCTTATACAAGTTCCAGTCAGCTCTTGGCATCAGCTTGGGTGTGATATTCAGAGGGTCTCACTTCTGGACAAGCCTACATGACTTACAGCATTTCCAGTACCAAACAAGTTACGGGCTATTACATCTTGACAGCTACTTCCAAAACACTTTAGCGTTCTCCCATGACTTATTCTGAAGTCACTGATCAGGTCTTGTCTCTCTAAGCTTGGAAAATCATTATTCAGCTGCTGCAATGCATCTATGAGGAAAAAAACCCTCCCTGTCGTTGAGCCTCTCTTCCACTGAGATAAGTTTTTAACATAACATTTTCCTACATATTTAAGAAATAAATCCAATTCCATTCTTATTCTAGAAATGCCAGTCAGATGTTTTAAGCATCCCTTTAGTGAAAGAGCACAGCCTAGTGGCAACAAAATGAATGCTTGGCTCATCCCACTTCTCTGCTTGCCTATCAAGACAAAGCTGGACCTGGAAATGAGTTATCACACCATTCACTACTGAAAGTTACTTTTGAACCGATTCTGAAAACTGAATGTTGACTGATAAGTAAGTGATTTATCAACAGAAAATGATTAATATGGAAAAAAAAAAAGGAAAGCATTTGATGTGCTGTTCTTCAGGACAACAGTATTGTTGTGAGCCTAAGGACATAAAGAAAGAGTTCAAGTAATTGCTTTTCATAGTCCTACTGATACAGCTGGAAAAAAAGACCATTTTTCATGCTCAGAACCTCCTTCTTACCAGAGACATTTTAAGGTTTGAGGCCTGTTTGAAAAACGGAACCCTGGGAACTGGAAAGGGGAATTCACAGGTTCCCCTAACCTTTTTCTAGCTTGTGACTTACCAACCAGGGGATGGGGGAAGGGAGATTCAATAATGCTGCCACACAAAATGAGTACTTTTGGGTAAGATCTGAAAAGCTTCCCATAACTTTACAGTCCCATGAACTGGGCTGAAAGAACAAATTCTTATGCCATAGCCAGAGAGCCACCAAAGGATGACAGTTACTCACTCACTGTCTCCTAGTGAAGCTCTAATGAAAAGAAGACAACATCAAATGAATTATGTCAATGAAATGGAAACTGTGGGCTGGTTTTTGTTTGTTTGTTAAATCATTATTACTAAACTTTCAGGAAAAAGAAGTAGCAAGATAATATATACGGATATCGTTGTTGATGCTCCAGGAAAGCAGCAGTACCAGCAACTGGGAAGTCATCCATTATCCAGGGGAGTCAGAAAAAAAGAGTGAGGATAGTTCTGACCTTTCAGATTTAGTATGCGCTGCACAAGTTTCTTGTGGTTGCCAGTATGTAGGTCAGGCATAAACGGCAGACACACAAACACTGGAAATAACATTGGTCTCATTCATCCCACTTACCACCAAAGGAACTGAATGCCTGTATTTGACAGAAGATTTACCAACTGTGAATTGTGAGAACTTGATGGAATTGCTATGAAGAAGAAATAAAGCTAAAGACACAGAGTCTGAGTGGAAACAAATCCCGTGAGACACTTAAACCCACCTTAAAAGTGTAACAACACACTTATAACAATGAATTTTTAGATGTTTAAAAACCACCACCAACAAAAAACATAAACACCCAGAACAAAGCCTTGGTAGCCTAGTGAAGCAACGTGGCAGTATTGATCATCTGGCTAACCTTGTCCCAGGCTCCTGAAACAGGAACCTCTAACAAAGTACTAGCAACATCAATGCTTTGTACCTGCATCTTCCTCTTGACAGTCTCAAAGGGGAAAGAAAGCGTCTGTGCTACCCCAGCTGCTACACAGCCATTGATGAAGTTCTGAAGAGGAGTGAAACGAACTACAGGTTCTCGCCAGATTTTGTCCAGATTGATGTAAACAAAGAACGAGCCCGCAGAAAATGGAACAGCACCTAGAAAGCAAGTCATGCAGAGATGGTTTCCATCAGCACACTTTACACCAAGAAAACAGCGGCTCAACACATGGCCTAAACAGACAGCACGAACTGCTGCAGGTTTACATCTCACATTGCTCAGACCAGATCAATATTTAAAGGAACTTTACTTTTTAACCACTGGTTTACCACCAAACCCCCATATTGCAGCATCTAGATATGGTGATGGATGCACATATTTGCATACTAAAATTTGCATGTTTTGCCAGAATTATTTACCAATTTAGTCTTGTGACAGGTCAGCTGTTTTGCAACAAGCTCTTCCTCCAGACCAACCCTAGCAGCTCTAGAGGTAAACAGAGCTGCCTCTTCAGTCATGCTGATTAGGAATACTTCCATCCTCTTGTTTGTTTCATGCTCTCCTAGATTTTACTGTACATTATTAGTATAGATTTTTGTAATACTGTATTGTGAAAAAGTAGACAAAGTCAAGTGGCATTTAAAAAAACTATGAATGGTAAATAATTTAAAAGTCATTTAATGGCTTTTAAAATTCTCTCTTATTTAAAGAGAGAATATCACTATCTTCACATCAGCTATGTGTTACTGCTCACGCTGGTTTCATTAAACAGCCAGGGAGACACCCTCGCAGCTAGGCAGGATTTAGGAACACAGCACGTATACTTCTTTAAAGAGTTAAGCAAGGGAAGTCCTACATCTTAGCATAACTAGATCATCTATAAAAGAAGGACAGGAGTGTCTTTTTGAATGCTTAACCATATATAAATGCTATGCACTGGGTCATAATTTGAAGCAACAATGCTGCAGCAGAAGCCAGTATTGTTGTGCCTTCTAAATATAGCTACAATAAACAACGTGCAATGAGGTGATTTTCCCCTTTATTATTTTACCTAATATAGCTGGTGAAACACCACGGTAAAGTGCAAGAAGTCCTTCTTGATGATAAATTTTGTAAAAAGCATGAAGAATTCCTTCGTAAGATGGTTCCAGGCGATTCTGCACAATGAGCCGGGTTTTAATTACATCAGTAGGGTAAGTCACAATGGTTGCAACCATGCCAGCCAGACTTCCTGCTATGATGGCCCTCCAGTGGGAAATATGACCCAACTCATCCGTGAAAAGGATAACAAGTCTAGAATAAGCACAGAAAAGAGGTACTGTTAATGGCAGCGTGAACAAAACCCATGAAATAAGAAGGCAGATTATTCTTGATGTTAGTGTTCTTCTGCTCACAAGCTCCTTCAGTAGCAGGAATTGAAACTGCAATATATATTTCATCCAAGACATTATTATGCTGTATAACACCTTACAAGCATCAGATCTCTGTGAAACAGAACAAGGGGATGGGCAAACATCAGCAGAGGCAAAATGACATGCCTAAGAGCCCAAACAGATTTAGGGTAAATCCACGGCTGCAGAGGAGCTCTGAAATACAAAAGTTAAAGATAATAGCTAGGTTAGGGACTGGAATACAGAACTCCCCAAATGCAATTTGCTTTACTTTTAGTATTACTGAGCTTAAATGCTTCCAATACCTGGAAGAGCTTTTTTAGCAGCAGCTTGTGTAGCTCAGACTGTACCACAGTTCCCAGCACAGACTAAACTCATGCAGCTGGAGTTGTGGTACCCAGCTGGAGGTCCAGAGCACCAATTCAACAACAAAAAAACCTTCAGAGATATGGAGACTACCTGGTCAAACAATTTACTTGCCTGCTTTGCAAGAGACTTAAAAAGTCATTTTTGTCCATTGAATCCTCATTTATATTTTCCCTACAGGTTGAAAATTACTGGAACTTAAAATATGTCTGCAAGAAATTCTCTGATCATCAGTCATTGGTTATAGACATTGGTCCAACCTCCTGCGAGGCTTTCCTCTAGTCAAAGTTACCATGTAAGAAGAAATATGTAGGTAACTCCATCACAGGCCTTCTGGGAACAACTGAACCTTCCTCTGTTGCTCATCTTGGGACAGAAGGGTCCACAGGGATACTTTTCTAGAGAAGACTTATGACCAAGCATGACTACACTCAGGAGGTTAAATCTAAATTTGTAACTCTGAAATAGAAGCACAGAGTTTTAAAGGCTGACCTACAATTGGTAGATCTGTGATTCACAGAAGGACTTTTCTATGTATGTAAAGTGTTCTTAAATCAGTGAGAAGTGTCATGGAGGCAGTAAGTAAAAAGAATTGAGGGAAGAATCTTATCTGGACATGAAGAAACCTACCATTGTATTTCTGAAGTATTTTATTTCTGTTGTATTTCTGAAGTATTAACTGAACGGTGTAAACAGCAGATTTTTAAACTACACAGTGTTACTATGTCCAGACCAAAATCATTTGCAAAGATATACAAGTCACTGCTTGCTCAGCTGATGTTTTCTACTGCACGGCAGATCCCTGCATCTACTTGTCTTGTGGCGCAGAACAGACTAGCCAAGCAGAAGTGAAAGGGCTTTTTTTTTTTTTTTCCTGTACCTGTACAGCTCCTAAAGCAACACAGCCTGATCTTCCTGTGCGTGCACAAATGTGTGAGGGGGTGGCTCTGAGCACTACCCAGACAACATTTAAAACTGCCACAGCAAGAGAAAGACAAAGTCTGTGCACTGTAACCACAGGAGGAGTGTGGAGTCAGCTCATTCCCAGCTGCCCAGCAGCCAGCCCTGGCTGCCTCTGCTCTGCCCTTCTCGGGGCTGCCGCCTATCAGCCCATCTCTTCCTGCTATGGGCAGCACTATTTTCTGAAGTCACTGCACACCATTACTCTCTTTTTGTCTTTCTTGCCTTTATGTACCAAAAATCCCCAAATAATGTACCAAGAAATATGCCTAAGCAGCTTTTGTTTAGTTTTCCTGGTAGCCTACTTCCACTTAGAACTGAGAGGAACGCCCTGTGCAAACCGGAGGCAAACTGTAGCCTTGCAAAGGGCACGTACTGTGTTCCAAGCTGAACAAACAATCCAGTTATTTTGCTCAAAATCAACTGGTATATATGCTGCAGCACGCTGACTCTTCTGGGAACTTTCAGTTCCATTCAAATCGCTGGTTCTGCCTTCACTCTGCTGTTGTCCATATCCTTGTCTGACCGCTGTGCTCATCATGAGCAGGATACAACACAGCCGCTGATGCCAAGCCCGCTTCACCTCTCGTTTCCTGAAAGGCGCAGGCAGAGCTGGGGAGATGACTCTCGCTCAGCCAGACAGCTGACGAACCTCAGCAGGCTGCGCGCCAGCCCGGGTGAGAGCCACAACAGGCCTGATTGGCCCACACACGCTGAGCCCATGTTTCTCCCCACCCAGCACAGCCCATGAACTGGAATAACCCATCGCCCAGCTGGGCAGAAATGTCAAACGCACAGCCTGCACGTAGCTGACCTTAAAAAAATAAAAAGGGAAAAAGAAACCCAACCCTCAAACTGGCAAAACATGCTGGCGCAGGTAAATAGTCGGGCTGTCCCTTCAATGCCTAAAAGATACTGGCAGCAAATGGGAATCCTAGGAATCCAGGCTGGCAGAGCTGGCTCAGCATTGCTCTATACAGACCTTGCTGCAGACCTTCCCTGGTTTACAGTAATCTAGCACCCGGGTATTATGGACAATGAGATTTTAAAGCAAATAATGCCATGCATCAACTTAAAAAATGATCAGGTTTGCATAATAGCAGCTGCATAACACTAGGGAAAAGATTTGAGTCACGACTTAGTTATTTTCTTTGATATAGATGATATAAATACTTGAAAACTTATAAGGAAATAAAATAGATTGGTCTCAAATAACAGATTTTGCAGTCACACCTGTAGGCAGCATTGTAACTGCATTTCTAGAGGAATGTGAACGTGCTGAAGAGAGTTACCAGCCTGTCAACCACTCCTCACTAAGGAACACCTCTGCCTTTATATGCTCCCAGCCTATCACCCAGCCTTAAGAGCAGCTACAACTAAATAAATAAAACAGCAAAGCTGCGAGCCTGGAGAGGCGCATCCACAGAGAGAGGGGCCGGGCGACCCCCAAACACCATCCCAGAGCCTTGAAAGCTGTCCCCCCCGCAGGCAGCTCCCCGCTGCCCGTCCCGTCCCCCTGCCCCGCTTACCGGCGGGAGGCTGCGAGCTGCAGGGCGCTGTAGGGGAAGAGCCGCAGGCAGGCGGTGAAGTTCCCCTTCCAGAGGGCCCGCAGCCCCTCGGATCGGCACAGGCTGCTGCCGGCTCCTCGCAGCCCCTGCCGGCAGTGCCAGGTGCCCACCTGCGCCAGCACCGTCAGCAGCTCCAGCGGCGCCGTCAGGCTGAGGCTCAGCGCGCCCGCCAGCCCGGCGCAGCCCAGGCGCTGCACGGCGGTCAGCCGGCCGTCCCGCCGCCAGGTGGCCATGGCCCGGCTCGGCCCGGCCCGGCCCGGCCCGGTTCAGCACGGCCGGGCTCGGCTCCGGCAGCCTGGGCCGCCGGGGGGCGCCGCGGGTCCGCCCCGCCCCGGCTCTGCCCTGCCCAAGGCGGGCGGAGCAGCCCCGCGCCTCCCTCGGCCAGCGGGGGCCGGGAGTTGGTCGGGGTTCCCGGGTCAGCCAGGGTGGGTTTTGGGGATGCGCTGCTGGGGAAAAAGAGAAAAAAAATAAGGCTTGGGGAGCAGGGAGGAGGAGGAAGCGGAAAGGAGATCCAGGCAGCCAGCGGGATTTATGGAGCGAGGAGGCAAGAGCAGTGATTTGTGCAGCGCGTCTGCTCTGCTTCTTGTCGGGAAACAAAATGAAACCTTCGTTAGCCTGCGTTTGGTAGGCTGTACTGTGCGTACTTTGGTAAAAATGCTCTGTTTTTTGTCTGAGAGAGTAGCCCCAAATCAATGTAAGAGCTAAAATACATCTCTCTAGTTGTCAGGAGCCCAGCTATTCAGGGTGTTCTGTTTCCTGGTGGGAAGAAAGTGGTTAATCGCTAGGGAAGGGATAAAAATCAACTCTTTAAAGGACCATTCTGAAACTAGAATGCACAGGTATAAACTTGCTGTACATTAATATTGCTTAGGAACAGGAGACTCCTAACCATAATAGGGTGATGTCTCTTCCAGGTGTTTGCCTCTCTTACTAGTCTGCACAAGACAAGCCTCAACTTCTGACTCTTCCTGAGCACGTTTTTATTTGCCATTCAGTCTTCCCATTTCCATTATTCATTTGTGGTTGAGATTTTTTTTTTTTTACGTACTTGTTCTGGCTGGTAAAATGAATCAGCAGATATCCTCAGCTTCTCACAGAACAATCTAATCCAAGAAGAAGATGGTCCTTGGTGTGAGTTTGTCTGTTATTTTTTCTCCTGTGTAAAGGGACCTGCCAAAATAAAACTGGTCATTAAAAAAAAGTCACCAGTAGGATCTGAGATTACTAAAAATGCTTAAAGTAAATGCTTCTTTTCACTGTTTCTGCCAGACGAATTAAGTTTATATTGCTTATGTCCTACTTAGTTTCCTGTATTTCAAAAGCTGTCACTGCAAGAACAACCAGTGCAACAGTGAATCCTCAGAGGGAACTGATTTTCTTTTGTCTCTTTTGCTATTCACATAAAAATACACTTATATTACACTTGGAGACAGAATTTAATTGAACATACATTTTCTGCAATCAAGTCCTTTAAAAGCGATTCTGAAAATAGCTTTTCTTACAAGGAGATTGCTGTGTATGTCTTTATACCTTGTCTTGCATAGTCATAGTTAATAAAGGATAAAGTACAAGGTGTTTAAAGTAGCTGTGAGTTAATTCCTTAATCTCTCCCACAATGACATCATTCTGAATTACTAGGCATATTTTAATCGTGCAATCACTGAAATTTGCCTCAGACATTCTTGCAATGAAAACATCAAGGTTTTTCTTTGTTTATTTTTTGAACTTTACAAATAGCTTAGTTGTTATCAACAAGTTGCTTCAGGATGATGCAGTTATGGCTAAGATCCGAATCAGGTACCACACTGAAATCTGTCAAAGCCTTTTTTTTTTTTTTTTTTTTTTTTTTGGTAAAGGTAGTGTTGAAGCTTGCTGTCGTTTCCTAAATTAAGTTACATTCTATTTTTAAACCGTCTTCCTTGGGCACTCAGTACTTAAAAAGAACATGCTTAAAGTTTCATAGGAAACTTCTGAGATCAGAGAGAGAGAATGAACAAGGCTGTCAGGAAACCCACTTTTCTGCTCGTGCCATCCCCAGATACGAGTTAGAAAAGCTCTACATTTAGAGCTTTCTGAGGTGTTCAGTTGGCCTTGTTCTCCAGGACATTTGCTGGAGACTGCTAGAGTGCAACGTGGTCTGGGTCTGTTCCTTCCTTGGGGCTGGGAGGAGAAGCCACTTCAGCAATCACTATGGGTTGTCCATATGACCAGTCATGAAAATTACTAGATTTGCCTATGATAATCCAGGACGTCTGTGACTGAACCAGAAATAGGACCTCACACTCCCACTCCTATGACTTAATCACAAGCCTGTCTTTCTGTACTGAGAGAGTTTCACAGTGCCAGCTGGCTTTGTCAGTTGTAAAGTACACTTTAGAAAGAGGAACCAAGAATTCTTCCCTCTTCGTGTCTATAATAAAAAGCTGGTGCTAGAATTAATGTCACTGATACATATTCTAGGCATGGCTCAGAAATGTTATAAAACAGAATCATATGAAGTAGGATAGTGTATTCTGGACTTTCTTTATAAATTATTGCATTTCTTTTGGTGGCTAAACAGCTTATGTTCAAGAAAATTAATTATTCTTACAGCCAAAACTTGACTGTTGAACTAAGTACTTTTTTCCTTTTCCTAAAACCACAAAGCTAATTCATCTGCCTATATACAAAGTATTTCAGAGGTAACCTTGTTGTAGATTAAACCCATAATCATACAGGCTGATTAGAAAGTCCTGACAGAAAAATTAAACACCTTAATCAAACAAACAAACAAACAAACAAACAAACAAAAACCCTCCACTAAGTACTTTTATCTATTCCCTTAAATAAAGTTCCACAAGATTTGTGTGCAGCCAGCCAGTGGGTGGCAGTATCGAATCCATCATTCAGCTGTTTCTGGCTAGAAAGTAGTTGTGTAGGTGAGCTGCTTCTCACTCACTAACTGATAAAATCAGTATCTAGGGAAAAAATATTTCAACAGTCCACAAATTAGTTGCAATGGCAGCTACGTACAATAAACAAGGCTGTAGCATTGTTATTCATGAAACAATACTGCAAGTGTTTCCTATTGTCCCTTGAAACCAGCCTTATTGTTCTGTTTCAAAATTAAATACAAGATGAAGCTTTGATTTTTCCTATGGACTGTACATCTAAAGTTAGGGAGATATATAGTCTCAATATGGAAAATTATGTTTTCTTTTAAATTACTTGAGCAGTACACAATATTCAGCCATAATTCCTGAAATGACGTTACCAAGCCACAAGCAGAACCATAGCCAAGATTCTTACTTGCATGTACTTAAACCCCTTTCATGCCCAAAGTTTTTTCCAACCACTTTCTTCCCCAGCCTATTCTTGAAGTTAACAGAGAAAGATGGTTTTCAAGCACTGGTTGACAGTTTTAAATTAAAACCTTCTGAAACCTGCTAGGTTATGATGTTGCAATCTCTGTGTGAACACTCCTCTGGATTTAAAATGACATTGTACTTCGTATCCACTTCAGCTAAAAGAGAATAAACCCGTAATAAATAAAAGAGCTGGCTCTGCACACAGTCCTTTGCACTCACTTTACCTACATTGATTTTCAAAGATACCACGTGACTTTTGCAGGCAGGGTTTCACCTTTACTCATTGTCTAATTTTAGGAAGATAGTTTTCTACGAGTAGTGCAGATTCAGGGTTTGTACAATTTAGGTAGCTAAGAGATGGGATAAAGCCTGGAACTGCAGGCTGCAGAGAGAAGTATAACTATTCTGCAAAAGGGAGATGTGGGATAATTATGTCAGTCTAGACCTCTAACTTCTCAGTCATGTCTTAAGCATATAATCTAGTAGCTAATATTGGCTCAAAGTTGAATTTGCAAAATACCTCCCTATTTTCTTATTGCCTCTATAAACATCAATCCACTTGCAAAGCAAGGTGCTTAATCTCTCATACGTTTTGCATCAATGACCGCCATCATCTTATTATTCCCTGTGTAAAAGTATTTTCCTCTATCAGTTTTGGACGTGGTGCTTTTAATTAGTATCACATGGCCCTTGTTCTCAACATGAGAACATTGCCAGAGTATTTTCCTTAACATCTGTTTTCCCCGTCTCCTTTGCCAGAGGAAATATGACTTGCTGTTCATTCACAGAGTTAACTTACCATACTGCTCCAGCAACGTGCTCTATCCTGGTAAGCAGGATATTCTGCAATTGTAAAAGACCACAGTTTACAGTAATTTGCTCCCTGGAATATAAATATAGATAAAGAATATCAGTTAAATTCTATTTACGTATAATTTGCTTAATTACAGACAATAAACTTTTTTAGTTTGTTTTACCTACAACTAGAAGGCATAGTTTGAGTTTTTAATTCATTTGTGTGAGTACCTGTGGTACCAGAGGTCCTAAGATGTGATAGTCTTGGGCTGGAATGCATTGTACTTGAAAAAGAAGGGAGCATTCTTATCCCAGTCACAAGCCTAAGACAACGAGACCTAAAGTCTCAAAACTACTGCACTGGTAACAAGAAAATTACACATTTTTGTGGCAAAGAGTTCAAGAGTGCTCATTGTTTGGCATTTCATTATTATAAAACAATTGCCATTGAAGTTAGAAAATAGAAGTGTACTTTTTGTATGACTCCTCTCATAATAGGAAAAACAAAAAATTAACAGCATTGTCAACTACTAATTAATAGTAATTAGTATATCTTGTCTCCTATTCAGGAGCCCTCACTCAGACAAATAAATACCTTTGCATAGCTACATTAAGCATTTTATTTATAAGTTAAACATCGTTAGAGTTTCTCAATTTATTGCATCTCTGGAAAATCAAAAAGTACTGACTAAATAACTAGTTTGCAGCTGCAAATCAGTATAAAATTCCAGCCTACCTGTATAGTTTTGGAGGAATATATATTGAAAGGAAAAAAAAATCATGTAACCAAAAGATAGTATCTTTAGAATTTAATGATTTGCACCATCAAAACACAATTTTATCTTTTAAGGGAACAAGAAAAATGTAAATAACGACCAGTGTATAATAGACTCCTAGAAAATCTTCAGAATGTAAGAAGAATCAACAATTGTGAAAGTAACTAGACCAAACAAAAGGTTTGTAAACAAAGATGGTATCTATTGTACCAACCTACATAGTGAGAAAACACAGAAATGCTTTTTGGGACACACGTTTGAAAAATAAATAGACCCACCCTAAAAATACACATAATTGTTCTCAGGTTGTAACTGTAATTAGTGGAAAGAAGCTAGTACACACCTCTGCCTGCAACCCCAGCCTTGTGTGTATCCTAAGAAGCCTAAACTGAATTTCATTTGAGACCATAAAGGAAGAACAAAGCGTTGGAAAATGTAGATGATACCTTAAAGGGTGTATTTGAGGAACCCTGACACCCCTCGGAGCTGCTCCTTTGTGGAGATTTGACTGTCATCTTGTACAAATAGATAAAGGTACCGTGTTTCCATTGGTTAAACGTGTACAAACTAGCACTAAAACCAGAGAAAAGACAATATTAATCCTTGTATGTACAGTGCTCAGATGAAGCAGTGATAGGTGATGAAGTGGTAACAGATGAACTATCTTTGTCACCAAGACAAAGACAAAAACGTTGCATCAGAGCCCTGCAACTAGGCCTTCCCAATGCCTAAGTAAAGGGTACTGGCAATTGGAGAGGAAGTAACTTTTTGCCTTTTTCCTTTCTTTTTTCCATGATGAACAGCCATGCCGACCGCAGACTGCACACACCAGGTGGATGCGAGCAGGCAGGTGAGACACCCGGGCACCCCACCGCGTCCCCCTCAGGTGACCTGACAGCCACCAGCCCCACTCCTGGGGCTCCCTCCCGCCCCAAATTCTACGACCCATTCCCCAAATCCTCTCACCCAAATCCCCATGGGGCTGCACCACCCCAGACGCCCGACGCCCCTTCACGCCCCCCACCTCAAGCCGCCACAAAATGGCGCCCGGCGGGAGCGGCGCCCCCTGGCGAGGCGGGCAGCCGGGCCCCGGCCCCGCTCAGGGCGGGCGGCGGCGGGCGGCTGGGGCCGGGGCCGGGCTGCGCCTGAGGGGGGGCCGCTCCCCCAGCCCCGCCGCGCTCCGCCCCGGGGGTGGTGGCGGCGAAGGGCGCCTGGAAGCGTCCGCTGCCGGTGGCAGCCGGCTGCAGCGGCGGCCGGAGGGGTAAGGGGAGCCCGGCCGGCGGAGGGGAGGGGAGTCCCGGCCCCGGGGAGCGGCCGCGGGGCTGCGGCTCCTCTCCGGGCCCGGCCGCTCAGGCTGAGGGGAAAGGCGGCCAGCGGGGGGCTTGATGAGGGGCGACAGCGGCCCTGAGGGGTGCGAGGCGGCGGGGCCGGCTCGGCGTCGCCTCCCGTGTCACAGCGGCTGTCCCCGTGTCCCTGGTGGGCGCCCCTGGGAGGCCGCTGGGTGGCCAAGTGGGCGCTGGGGGCCCGCTGGGTTCCCTCACAGGCGTTGCGGGTGGGGTGGCTGCACCCAGGGCAAGGCTGCTGGGGGTGTGGGGAGAGGCAGAGTGGGTCCGGCCCTGCCCCATTTGGGGTCCCCACACCCCCGCTGACACCGCCCCTCAGAAATGTTTGAGGGGTGGGCGCGGGCCTGGCTGTCACCGAGCTCCCATAGCAGGGCTCATTTGGGCAGGTGGGCTGGCAGCCACGCTCCTGGTGCCTCCAGAGCCTGTCCGAATTCAGGCTCGCATCCTGCAAAGCACAGGGACTGTGGCCTTGCGACCGGCTTATCAATTATTACAGGGTTCTTTTGTGTTGTTCTTATCCCAACCTCAAAACATCCAGCCTTAAATAGTGGCACCAGCAGCGATAGCTTTAAAAAGCCCTTTCTGCTGCAATATTTGTGTGCAATATTGCAGCAGCAAGCAGGACTTCTGATCATCTCTGCTCTTCACTTAATTTTGTGCAGAGCAAGCTGAATAAGCTAATCCTGCCTATTGAAAATCTGCATGTGTTTAAACCTCTTGTTTAAACTTCACCAAGTGACTGTTTCTGGTAAATGCTTTTCCCTGCGTGATAAACTCCTTCTGGTACTACAGATCAATACGTACTCTCGCCACCTTGCCATTCACTGGGCGGTTTTGCTGCCCACCTTTGCAGAATGAAGATATTTCCTCTGCCTTAAGCTGCGTCGCTGGAACCATTTGTGGGGCTGCACTGTGAATGAGAGCAGGGAACTGTCTGCAAAGTAACCTGACAAAACAGGGCTTCCTTTTTCCCCCAGGCTAGCTCTTTTTCCTGCCCCAGTTGATGGTGAGGTCTTAAAAACGGTTGTGATGGCCCAGGGCTTGGAATGAGTGGGAGTTCCCAGCTGGGAAGCTGGGGATGGTAAGAGCTGTTTAAGCCAGCAGTACTGTGAGCAAATGTGAGTGGCACCTTTGAATAAAATTATTCTTACTACGTGCGTTTTACTCATAGGGTCTAAAAGGGTGTTTCAGTGTTTCAAATTAAGTATTGGCAGGCTGTTAATGTTTCCCTGAAGTCTAATTTTGCTTAACGTATGAATTTAGGTGATGCTTTTTAGGATGTTCTAAGGTACTTAGGTCAATGTGAAAAGAACCATGTAGATATAGAGAGAAGGCAGTTTCAGAGTTATTGATTTATCTTTGTGGTTTTCTTTGAGGATGTGAAAGGGTTACTGTAATACGTTAGCGATAACTTGGGTTTCCCTTGCAATCTTGTGGGGGGTAAGTTTAAATGGTGATAGAAAGTGGGCCTAAAGGAGTGCATTCTCCTCCGTGTCTGGCACTGGATAAATCAATACTGTGTACAATTTTGGGATTCATGAAATTTAAATTGTAAAGTGTTAGAATAGCACAGTGAAAGTTACTCAGAGGCTCGAGAAACTGCCTTACAATGAGAGACCGTAAGCTCTTAAAGAGCTCGAACATACTATTTTATATCAAAAAGATGACTTACAGACACCTTAATTATAGCCTGTAGGAGGAAAAAACACAAACACACCTAGATATTAAAAAGATGTGAATCTAGGACAGGAATGCTTATGAAGAATCGGTGTCTGCAAATGGTTTCCATTTCAGCAGTGGATGAGTAAGGACTGGAACAAACTGCCCATGGGAGGTGGCAGATTTTCATAGCCTGGTGTTTTCAAAGCAGGACCAGGTAGGTTTCCCTCCTGGCAGAGGTGCTTTTAGTCAAATAGGGCTACGTTTTGTGCATTGTCACTGGCGTACAACTGAAGTGCAATACAGCACAGGCCAGAGTAAGTGAATTGATGGTCTGTTATGGTACCAATTAGTGTGAATCTGTTCTGTAATGCTGTATTAAATTAGGCTCCTGAGGCATAGGAAGTTACTGGGTTTCACAGGAATTCCTCAACAGAGCTGGGAATTGATCAGAAATTTGTATTATCTCAGGTCACTGTCTTGGTTCCTTGTTTCCTTTTTATGCTTTACAGTATTTAGCAGAGGGTGAGGGTGGGTGTATTTTGGGGTTAGCAGAAGATATCATCATAGAAGAAAGGCATGCAGGTAGCAAGGGACAGCTGAGCCTGCAGTTACTGTAATAAACAACAGTGCAAGGGTAAATGTGTTCCTAACGTTATAACCACAGCAGAATGGCTAAAAGGGAATATCCATTTGGTAATGAGGTCAAATGTCAGATTCCTTGTGATTTATCAGTTGGAAGAATTAAAAACCTAAAGATAACAGCTTATTAGTATGTCAGGGTTGATTCCAAAAGGCCATGATGCTGAGCAGCAAAGCCTCGGTGGATGAGATAGTAAATAATTCTGTGCTTTGTACACAGTTACGTCATGAGAAATAAATTTATAATGCTTAAATTGCTCCTGGCTGTGAATAAGAGTAGGGAAGAGCAAGGATAATAGCCTGCACTACCAAGCCACTATAGATGACTTGCAGACAGCTCCATGCCAAGACTTTTGGGCTTACTATTCGGTGATTTATTGCAGTAGTAGGAATATGGTTGCGACTGTGATGTGAAGAAGGATTTGCAAAGACAGGATTGTATCAGCTGGTTTAATAGAATATGTACTTGCAAAAAAAGACGAGCTTTGGGCACACCAGCTCTTTCTCAGGTCTTAGACATTTACAGGTTTCAACAGTGGTGTCTGCATGTTCTCACCTGCTTCAACTCAAATCTAAGTGTGATGGAAAAAGTATGGTTTATAATAAAATAATAGGTAGCTGTAGGAAGCTCTTTATCTCCATGCACAGTGGGTAGAAGGGATTCTAAAGAGTGGTGACTTTTCCAGTTCTGTAGTAAGTTGTCTCAGAGTACCTGCTCTGCCTTGTACGTGGTGATGTACACATGCTACTGCAGTAAATCAGTAAATCACATATCTATGAAGATTTTTACACACACTTACGTAAAACACACACACACACGCATGCATGCACCTGCATTCAAGGTTAGTTCAGAGAGTCAGCCTTATCCAACAAAGCTGTATTTAGTTCAGAGTAAATTTCCTTAATAGGAGCAATTCAGTGCTGCAATGTGTGCTTCCAGAGTCCTGATTTTTTATGACACTGGTGTTTCTTCAGTCCACATGTACATTTTGTTCATTCTGAGTAATCCTTAGCCACCCTCTTTTACCAGGTGGCTTCTTCCACTGCACTTGTCTCCCCCTACAGATTCCTAGATTAAAAGCCAGCACGCATTCCCTGAGTAATGCCAGCAGAGTTTTTAACCTGTGACAACCTGCTTGTAGGCTTTTGTCAGGTGGCTTCAGTGGAAGCTTTTATATGGTACTCTTGCAGCTCTCTTTGTGTGTGTATAAGTATATACATATATTTCCTTTGGTTTAGTCTGTATTTATGATAAAATGGTGACCATACAAGGAAAAAATACCACATGGACAGCAGTAAAATATACTAACCTTTATTTGTTACCAGCTGCTGAGATTTTGGGGAAGAAATTGGCACAGATGGTGGTTTGCCAACCTCTGTTGCTTTGCTTTGAGGCTAGGACTAAAAAGTCTGCCAACCAGTTGATACTTCTCCATAAACTTTGAGGCACTTAATCGTATTGGGGAAAAACTTAAGACTTGTTTTTCTTTCAGTGGATATAGCCAATACTGATATCTGAACTTTGTATATCTGAATTTGAGGTCTTTAATCCAGTAATTGGGGTCTTACTTCTTGATTTTCTGGAAAATTGGTGCAGGTAAGCTAAAAGTTGTAAATATTTTCAGTGTGGCTGGTACCAAAGTGCTCTGCTCAATGTGGCATTGTAAGAGAAAGTTTGCAGCCTGCAAGCTTCATTTCATCAGCCTAGTAGCTTATCTCCATAACGATTTATCAGGATGTGCCCTGTTTCAGTACTCTTTCCAGCAGATACTTTCTAAACTGTGACCCTAACAAAATGTCTCCATGCTGGAAATAACACTTGATGTCATGTTTCTAGTGTAGATGCATCTTGATGCAATTTGCTTGAATGTTTTCTAACATGCTTGCATCTGGGTATTTAAAGCTGATTAAATGCAGCACACCCCAGGATTCATCATTTCTTGCTAGGTAAACAAGCATTGGATCCAAAAGATGTTGCTCCAAGTGTCAGCGAACTCTAATTTTGGCAGAACTGCATGAATTGGACAGCTAGCAACTCTCTGCTGAACATACCGAACTTTGAGTCTCCAGAAGAGCCTGCCAGTAACAAGTTTGGCCAAAGGTATGATGTCAGCTTGTGAACCCCTGGTGTTGTAGCAGGAGGAGATATTTGGGGGTGGGTGTTTGAACTTAGACATTTCAGAGGACATGTTCTGGTATTCCACAACAAAGTAATTCTCGCAAATGTAGTAGTATTTGGTAGTCACCTGGGATGTTTCTTGTTTGTGTAGTAGGCTGTCTGTGTTTGTACGTGGCAAACTGGACTGGTTAGTCTGATTCTTTCTTCTGTGACAGGTGACTTCTGATACAACCAGAAATTTTAGTGAAGGAGCCATAAAGAAAGAGAAGCCTGAAAAGACTGACACTGCAAGAACAGGAGCACAAGGGGAAGAAAGGGTTTAAAAGGTGAGAGTGTATTTTTAGAGAATGTTCTATTTTCTTAAGATTTGCTAGACTATTCCATACCAAGTAAAATCCAGGAAAGGAGATGCTAATGTTTTTTTTTACGTTAAAAAAAAAAAAAAGCTTTGAGGAAACAGGAGTCGAAAAACTTGAAGCAGTACTGAGTAGTTCTAAATTTGTGTGTTACTGCAGGGAAAAAAAAAAGCAACATGACAATTCTGTGTGTAAGGCATCAGATGAAGGAGTGTGTTATAATAAAGAGGTTGGACTAGAGACATCCTGGAGTCCTTTCAGGCTTGATTGTTCTAAGATTCTGTGGACCTGGGGTGAAATCTGAGAGCTGAGGCTTGGTTGCTTAAAATTCTGCATGTGCTTGTTATTTGTGTGTTTGCTTTTTCATTGTTCTATGCTGCCACACCACAAATTAGTATCTTTATGCTCTGAAGCATGCCTTCCAGTTGACTGTGAGCTTCAAAGCAAGAAACAAACAGTTTTTCTGCCTTTCTGTCCACCCCTATTTACATACTATTTTTTAATTGTTATCTTTAGGGCAGTGGTTTAGGATTTCTGTATGCAAGTAACAGTAGTAAGTGGAAGCTTTAATTTGGTAGTGTGCTTGTATTGCATACGAGACTGTCACTGGTAATTAATCATGTTACACACCTCCATATTAACAAAAAAAAAAAGCTTCGGTATGCTCAAAATAGCAACTCAGATGCTCGATCTGTGAAAACATCGCTCTGCTTCCGTTGCTAATTGAGTATTTTCTTACTCAAATACTTTAAAAACAGGTATTTTAAATGTTTGTGTGAATTTCGTTCCCTGAATTTTCTGGAGTTTTCTGTGACAAATCATGTTGGTTGTTTAGTAGATCTGTTTTCTACAGGCCAAGGTTTCCAAAAAGTGGTGACACCTTCAACGTGAATTTTTGTAACAATGGAAGTAGTCTTATAATGTCTTTTAAATGGCACCCCCATGTTAATCTGTAGGGGAGCTTTGTTAAGGTAAGAATTAGATCTGAATGATCAGCTTCTGGTTGTGTCCTTGGAGACAAAAGATAATGTGAATCTGTCTTCTTGGCAGTGCATATAAAGAAAACCCTAGAATACAAACCATTTGAAGAGATAAGCACAGAACTAACGTGTTCTAAATGTGTGCATCAGTTAGATGCATGTCATCAATATGCAGTGTTTATTAAATATGTAATTCTAACAGCCAAGATTTCTCATTAGCCACGTGTAGATTCTTGGTGACTGGTTTATTGTTAGCATTTCAAAGACTGACATCCAATCTCCCAGGACTCAAAATGTAAAACAAGTGTCGTCTAAATTGTCCCATATTGATAATTACCTAGAAAAATACGTGGTGATGAACAAAAAGTTCAAGAGAGAAAAAAGAAAGCTAAGCTCAAGCGGAGAGAAGAGAGGCAGATAGATGGAGATGAAAAACATCCCCAAAAGCAGAAGGTACCAGCTGAAGAACAGCAGTGGCCAGAGAATATGCCTGAATGGGAAGAAAGGAAATCCCTGCTAGCTCAGAGAAGAGTGGAGTCTGTCAGACTGCTTACGGTCCTGTTAAACCGTGTGAAAGTAAGAACATTTTCAAACATATTTTAAGTTATGAAGGGTATTTGTTAGATCTTGAATAGTTCAGTAGACTTTTGGTGTCTTGATGCTGCTCAAAAGAATGCCTTGAGAGTGACTAAGAAGGCCTGAGGTCCAAGTCTTGTGATAGTTTGCCCTTAGACAATTTGCCCTACCCAAAGGTAGTGTGATCCTACCCAGAAATTTTGTCTTTGACGTTTGTTTGAGGCCTTGTCTTTACTGTGTAAAAATAGGGCTGGAAGGACCACATCAATCTGTTAGACTTGATCCAACATTGCAAACAGGGAGGTTAGGGAATGCAAAGGAAGATGTCTCTGCTTATTTTGGTCTCAAGTCTGCAAGTGAAAGAATTAAATTGATATGGATTATGCTGCTTTCATTTCTAGTAGCTTTTTTTGGGGGGCCAACACTAAGCTATCAGTTTTCTTTGATTCAGCTAATGTCTTGAAAAAGTCAGCAGAAGACTGATAAAAATTGGAGTGTTTTGCAGAGGAATTATGTTTAGAGGCTTATTTAGTGCTTTGGGATTAAAAAACAAAAAAGTTTGAAATCTAAGGAGTGCTAATGTAATTTTTTCTTTGCTATTTGCTATGTAAAAATTTGCTTGCGTCTCTTAACAAGTATGTTTTTCCCCAGTCCTTAAGATTGGGGAAAAAAGATTGATTCTAAAGCACTATCACTAAGAGTTGAAGTCAGAGGCTACATTTGCCATTCTCTGTGAATTTTTAGGGCCCCATAATGTCTTATGTTGACCTTCTTAATTGTGAAATTAATGAGTTAAATAAACTTTTTTCTTGGTTTCATCATTTGGAAGGCTTTAGATTGTATTTTTGGTTGTATTTGGACCCATAAAAACTACATAGAATATTTAGAACAATTACTATATCTACAAAAATCTTTCAATTTTTCTGTTGCATACAACACTGATTGTGAAGCTTTAATAAAACAGAATAACTATTTTCTTATGCAGTTGTAGTGAGATAGATAAATTGATTGACAGATTAACTGCCCTATTTGAGAATGCAGCATTCTGAGACAAAGTATTGTTAGTTCTAGATTAGCAGTAGTGAGATTGTGTGATCAAGCTCTGCATGAAGCCAAATTTATTCCTCACCTGTATAATTCTTATGAATGTACAACTGCATATTTATGAGTTTGCAGTTTAGCAGTCTTTTTACTGTTCTCTACACTCAATAAATGTACATAATCATTCTCCTGATTTTTATTTGAAGGATTTTGTACAGTTGGCAAGTCAAAAAGTGGATCCTTCATTGGGCATAAGGAAGAATGATTCGTTTTCTGAAACAGCATTAAAAGACGTTCATCAGGAACAGATTAACAATCGTTGTCATACGCAAAAAGAGTTGAAACATAAGGAGGAGTTTAAGTGCCAATTAACTCAAAAAAACAACAGCTTATCTAGTGAGGAAGGAGATGTGACTAAGTTCCATGTGTCTCCTTCTCCTATAGTCAGGACAATTTTAAATGACCCCAGTACAGCGCTGAGTTCTGAGAGATTGACTGGCAGAGATGTGCACAACTCCTTTGGCTGTGGATCTTTGCTGATTACAGTTACCCAAGACTGCAAGGTCATCAGATCTCTGGATGGAAGGGACTGCCCAACACTGAATGTAGTTCACACAGAGGCAGTGTCTGAGGATGGTTGCAGAAAGCAAAAGGTGTATGAGACTGATGAATTCATTCATTATTTATTAAACTACTATCAGACACCGAGCTATGCACGTGTTTGCTTAGAGCCAAAAAAATCTGCGAACAAGTCCTGGTGGAAGAGAGTGGTGTCTGATGATGACAGTGGTTTTCACATCAGCTTGAGTAACAAACATGGCCAGCATTTCAGAGAAGTGAGTCTTGTACAAAACCTCAACAAGACAAATTATATTAGTGATGATAATTATAGACTGGTGATCACAGTTGGGGAATTGGAATCAACAGACACAGTGTTGAAAAACAAGGCCTATGCAAGTCAGCTTGCAAAAAAGTTGCAAGTACAGAGGAATGAGACACTCTCTGTTGATTACTTACCATATGCTGGACTGAATCATTCTTTGGATTGCACTACTGTTACTCATGATAAGGAGTTCAATCAAGAAGACGGTAGAAATGAAGTTACCATACCATACAAAATCTGTAGATCCGCTTGCAAATTAAAGGATTTGTTGGAAGAGATCAGTGATTCTGAGTACTTTAGTGAGGCATGTGGTGGTGCAATGAAGAGAACAGAAAGAAGGTGTGAAGAAATGTACAGCAATTATAGTAAAGGGTGCTTGCCTACAAGAAAGAGGGAGAGAAAATTACTGGTTTACCTTAAAAATGTAACTCTGGAAGGTCAAGAAAAGGAAAGCAGGAAATGTGACTTCTGTTCTAATTCTGCCCTTGAGGGCTTGGCAAGGCAGTGTGAACACAGGCTTAAAAAGTCATGCAAGAGGTCTAGTAGTAAGTTAAGACATGAAGGACAGAAAAGTGAGAGACAATCGAGGGAAGAGGAAAGAAATGCTCGCAAAATGAAGAAAAAGAGAAAAAAGCTTTCCTCTAATCTTTTATCTGATGAATGTGGCTTTTCAGAGGCGGACAGTTGCATACAGCTGGAGTCACTTAGAAAGATACAAAGAAAATGTAATAAAGCATTCCACAACAAAGTGAAATTCAAGACACTTCACACGGCTGTGGCAGCACCAGACATTACCACTTCTGATGGCTCGCCGCTTCAAGAGACTCTCCAGAGCACAGGTGAGAAAGGTAAACTGGAGCTGAAATGAGTGAATTTGATAGTCTTAGGTCTCTGGCAGGCAAGGTTAGTTGCTGCAGTTCTTCTTAAAGTGATGAATGGTAAGTGTGGTTTGTTTTTTTTTTTTTGTACCATATATGTACTTTTTAAAAATGGACTTCTTTGCAATTAAGGGTTTTGTCGGTTCAGCTCAGAAACACTGTGAGCAGCTGAGGTTGGAGAGTAGCATTTGTTTCATAATCAGGTAGCAAGGTTTCCCTCATGCATTAGCAGATAGGTGGTTGTGCCATTAATAACAACATGATGCTAACGACTCAACATGCTCTAGACACGCACCAAAGTCATTAGGCAGCTCAATCTGTGGTACATCTGGGTGGGAGGTACTTCATGAAGTGAGTGATTTTAATATGCATGTGGTCATCTGATTTCCCTACACGATTGCTACATTTCTGGATATTGTTACTGACAGCCTTTTCTCAATTCACTGTGCTTACAAGTTCACTGGCATCCACCTAACTGCTGCCTCCCTGTACCTTTTTTTTCCCCCCTCGACAAAGTCATTTCAAGTAACTTTTTCATATACTTATCTACAGGAGATGAGAGGAAATTGATGTTGAGAAGAGAGATGGATGCAGATGTCAGAGGATGCCCTCTCTTTCCTCTTGAGATAATTCAGACAAACCCCTGCTCAGATTCTTTCTGTGGAGCAGAGCCCAGAAGAGGATGCTGAACAGCTACTAATATAATAGCTCTTAAGCTTCTGTGTAGAAGTGGGAGAAGAAAGCCCTTTTAAAAAAAAAAAAAGCCCAGTTAAAAGTTACTGGGAATACTGGGGCTTTTTTTGCTTAGATAATTCCTTCAGTCCGAATAATCTAAGTGGTGTAGTGAGCCACAAAACAAGAATTTTTATTTGCTTTTTGGATAAGAGGACCAAAATTTTCCCCAGGGCCAAACAAACTTTTATGGACCAGTTGCTGAGAATTCAAAGATTTACAGACTGAGATCTCAGATTTAGTCTGATTAAAGGTAGGGAACCATATAAATGTCAAAGTTACGGTATTCAGTAGTAACGAGTCTGTGGAAAACAAACAAAACCCCACACAGAGATATCTTAGTCTTAAAACCCCACACAGAGAAGTCTTAGAGCAAGCATACAAAGTGCCTCCTCAATCAGATTGTTAAAATGATGGGACTGGAAGGAGTGGGGGACATTTGTTCTTAGTTGTGGGGAATAACAGCTTCCCAAATATGATAGAATCCTATCTTCTGGAAGTGTTTCTGAAAACTTGCCTTTAGGAGAAGGGATTTCACAAAACTTTTGTAAAATACAGTGCTTCTGGAAATCTGAATGATGATCTAAGC
The DNA here is from genome assembly GCF_963932015.1 of Anas acuta. Lineage (NCBI taxonomy): Eukaryota > Metazoa > Chordata > Aves > Anseriformes > Anatidae > Anas > Anas acuta. The sequence continues at coordinate 7,253,381 of NC_088991.1, forward strand.
AGAGCTCTGAATGTTGGACAGTAAAAGGGCAATGATTGTCAGCATGCTGACAGCTCACACACACGTGCAGGCTGAAAATTTGTTCACAAGATTTCAAAACCATGCCCTTCTGAAGGCACATGCAGTGAGATACCTATTTAGTACAAGTTAGCTTACGGAAAATTCCAGAGGAATTGTCTAATGTTGTTAAATTTCTGCTGCATGGAGGTAAAAATGTGAAAATGCAGTCTAGGAACTTGAGTTATATCCATATTTACTCAGCTGGCTATATTTAGAAGACAGACACAATTGCTCTTGGACAAAGTCCCTTAGCAAAATATAGAGGATCGGTTCTAAGTACAATACACTGATTATTTCAGCTTTCATTTTAGTATGCTTAATTTATTACATGTCAATATATTAAATTAATGTGATGATGTTGCCTTTCTTTTATAGCATCTTACCCATGTTTGTAACTTCTGCTCTAATAAATTGTAATTAAAAAAAAAAATTAACTGTTCATGGTAGATTGGTTTTCCCCCAGTGTTCGGTATTGGTGGCTCCTACAGGCTTTGCCAGACTTTATCAGCTGTCTCTTCACATGTTCAGATGTTGAGTGCCTTTTCAGGATCATGAATAACAAATGGTTGCTACTCAAAATACTGTCCATCTATTGCTTTTATCTTAAAACAAACAAAAAACAACAACAACAAACCCTTATTTTCTCAACAGAGTTATTTTCTGTTTCGGAGAACGTTCATGCCCCTCTTAAGTCTCTTTTTTAGTACTTTAGTAGATTTTCAGTACTGTAATTTGTATTTGTTGACCACATAAAATGTTTCAGTTGCACTGCTATGACATACCAAGGGTGTTTTTTCTCTATGCAAAATTTACAGATTAAAGAAAAGAAGACAAAACTTCCCCTCTGTCAATCTCTAGACAGTTCTGTACAGTAAGTACCCTTTTCCCAAGAGGTAGCCCTTTCAATTACAGGTGAGGAAGAATTTATTTGTGTTAGTCTAAGGGTGCAGGAACTCTAAATTTCCTTCAGTGTAAATTTCCAGTGTTTTATCAATATGTTGTCACAACAGTCAACAAATAAATACACCAATTCTGTAATTGTTTCTTGTGTTTAGCTACATTGATTGAAATTGATAAAGCAAATCCCCTCTATCTCCTCATTCAGTATAAAGCATTGTTATTGAATAAAAGATGTGCACTTTAAATTGAGACACCATGGTAATTTTCACACTGAAAAATGTTTTTTCCTTTTTGTTTATTTACGTGTGGATTTATTTAGAACCTGATCTCAGGTGGTTTATTACTAGTTTCTCACTTTTTCTACTTACACATTTAATTTGAACCCCATCTTTCCATTTCCATATGGGACTGTTCAGTATGATTTTATTATCCTGAAGACTGATCTTTTAAGTTGTATGTAACAATTTGGCTCTTTAAAGAGTCTTTAAATAAGACTCTTTAAACACATAGCTTTGTAAGTTAAATATCATATCTCAATTATGGAAATTATAGAATGTTTATATAACTTGAACATTTAATAGACGAAGAGAGGCATTAAGAGCAGCATTCAAATAGTTGAGCAGCGGAAACATTTAATGTTCCCAGCAGAATTTCACATCTTTGCCTGAACTTGGTTTATGCTGTTGTACTCAGATGGTGTTTCAAGGAGTGATGGGGTTTGGATTTTGTTGTTGTTTTTTTTTTTTTCTTTTTCATGAAGTGTTTACAGTGACACTTGTAGTATGAAGTAAGGCACTGAGGCTGTAGATCTTGCTATGTGTCCTTTTCCTCTAAAGCCTGCGATTCCAAGCAGTGCATAGAAACGTCTCCTCTTTTACCTCACCAATTGTAAAACCATTTTTGTAAAACCACTAGAGGTAATTAATAGCAGGCAGTGCCCAGATGAAGGAAGCTTCTGTATTTTATGAAGCAGGGGGCTATATGCCACAGCTGGCTGGGAATGAAACGCTGCTTAATTGTTTTGATTTGCTCTGGAGTTCTTGAAGTATGTTTTCATGACACATGAGTAACTGGTATTTCAACACTTCGGATAAGGGAGATTGACAATCTTTACTCTTAGTTTGTCCTCCGTGGTTAATATACAAACAATTAAGCTACACAGCATGTTTTGTTTTTTTTTTTTTTTTTTTGCTTAGTCATTGCAATGAACAAAGAGAAAAAGCAGATAGAAAACACCCATTTTCTCTACCACTTCAGGAGAAAATGTGTGCCTGCTGCTTCATGAAACACTGTGATTCATTCCTTTCCCTTTCATGACAGTTTTTTTCTCTGAAAAAGTAGTGGTCTTATCTGAATTGTACTGCTTCCCTCCCAGGAGGCACATGTGCTTAATATTACTCTTTGTCCTGTGTTACTACCAGTTTTCTGTGTCATTTATTAGGGAAGCAGCGTATTGTGATGTGCAGATACATACTTAAAATAGTGCTCGGTTCCTCCGGATTTGTTGTAGACTAACTTAAGAGTCAGTGTTGGACCCACTGAAGGGTAGGTTACAGCCCAGCCCAGTTCCACTGCATGGAACGTGCCTTCCAAAACTCCACCTTTTGCTCAGTGCTAGCAAATACTTGTGTTTCTTTTATGCCTAACTCTGCTTTTGCAACAGTAAAACATGTGAACGTGTTCTGAATTTAATATTCTATTAAAAATGATTATGCTACAGAACTACATTCAGACCATTCAGCTTGAACATGTTATACTCGATCTACACATTGAATAATGTAAGAAAGACAGATTGTAGGCTGTAAAATTTGTAACACTGGGGGAGGATTAGCCATCACTTTCAGCTGCAGTAAATAAAAACACACACTACCATTATGCAAGACATTTATTTTCTGCCTTAAACAGATAAAAGCACATTTCTGATTTGAGGTAAACCGTTAGAAGTAGTTTGCAAAACACAAAGGCTGTGACAAGACTTCGACTTGTCTCTAGACCTTCATTAGGTAGTTCATACAGTAACACTTTATGCAAGCTATCTGGCTCAAACAGCTCACTGTTCATTGGAAGGCCCAGTGTAACTGAAAGGGAAAACACCATGAAAGTATTAGGACTGAGGGAAAGTCATTAGTTCTCACTGCGGTTTGTCTCAGGCACTTCAGCATGTTGCGTCAACATATTTATGAAAGTTTCTGTTGTGCAATGCACTCTACTTCTGAACAATTCTGCCTAGTTCACACCTTCCTACTCAGGACTCAGTTCATCACGTTGATTGTGCTGCCAAGTTGAAACAACTCAGCAGAAGAGCTGAACCAGAGAAAGTAAGTAATAGGGAACTATACCAGACAGGCACCGAAGCAGAATCACCTGGACAAGAATCACATTTACAAGAGATCAACAAATCGTCAGTTATCTCCTTGGAAATTTCTGGTAAAGTTATACAAATGTATTTTGGCTGAGTTCAGTCACATGCATTTACTCAGCCTCCTTTGGTAGCAGACTAAGTTACGTGGTTGGGATAAACCTAGTAATTAAGCACAGGTGTAAACTAAAAGAACAAACAGGTGAAATGCAATTCAATAGTCAGTTCCCTCAGGTATAACATTGCTGGTTATGCATGAGATTTTGCCACTTCTTTTAACAGCCACATTCCAAAGCAACAAAAGCCTCGACTCAGACATGGCTCACACCACGTTTTATTATTTTGTACAGGAAACTTGTATAAGTTACATGGCCCATAAAGGTTTTTCTGCTAAAGGTGCATGTACAAGGGTATTTGTTAGCCACGCCATGCCAGCAAGTCTTTTTTAAGGCCTAAGAATCAACAGCAGCTGCTTTTACCCATTTAATTTCATTTTATTAAAATTCTTAGAATCATTTTTCTAAGAGAAATAAACAAATGATAGTCCAGTTAAGTCATACTTCATTATTAACCTAGTTTTTAAGGATGCCTAGTTACACTCAGTACCTAAGTAACGTTTCAGATGTACTTTAAAAGTAAACAGAGTATTAATGCAGCTGCATGACTGAATACATCAGGTATTCATCTGTCCTTACTAATTTTGTAAGTATCTAAAAGTGATTTAACCTCTCAAAAATTCTTGGCTTTTTTTTTTTTTTAAGCAGTTAGTGTTTCATCTGTAAGCCTCTATATAACTCCTTAAAACGCAGATTATCAGACAATATTGAATTATACCACACCACAAATGAGCATGGTGCTTCATGAACGAGCAAACAAAGAAAATGTGAAACTGCATCTAAACTAAGCATCTTCCTTACATGATTTTTTTTTTTTTTTTTTTTTACTGCAAAAGCTGGTGGTACTGTACCCTTTCCTGGAGATAGATATATAGATATTTTTAATTCACTATTGAATGTGCAGTCAATTCCTGGTTGCCAGGAATTGCCAACAACGTGGTCTAGTGGAAGATGTCCCTGCCTATGGCAGGGGGGTTGGAATTAGATGGTCTTTAAGGTCCCCTCTAACCCAAACCATTCTGTGATTTTGAAGGAATTACAACTGAAGGCCCAGATCCTGCAGAAGCTAACGCTAAATGAATTTCAGTGGAATTTATGTTACGAATGCAAAGTTATTCTTGTGCTTGTGTCCACAGTGCTAGGTTGTTAATGAAAAACTAGATTTCAACCCTACTCTGCCATAATAGTGACAGAATTAAATCAGTCCTTTATTGCAAAAGTTGCAGTTTACTTTTGCACAGACATTTTTGTGCATACTTCATATTATAAAGGTTTAAAGGAAGACATATTAGACCTTTGCTAGTTTATCGCTGAATTTGAAAAGGAAGCCTAGAGCAATAAACCTGATTAACTGTAACTCTGGCTTTTTGTAAGCATTGTTGCTGTTGCAATTTGTAAAACAGAACAGGAATGTTACAAACGATCCCTTAAGATACAAAAATAGACTGTTCCTCACTGCACTCTCTAGTCTTTCTTTGCATCTTGGGCATCCTTTTCTTCTTCATCAGAGTATACAGTGGGTTCTTCTCCATCCTTCAGCAGCTTACCAACATGGTGATACTTAACTGAAAATTGGAAGAAAAAAAAAATCAAGTCATTATTCTGCCCTAAGGATGTACTTTTTGTACAGAGAAGGAAAAAACCAAACTACGTGAACTACTATTAGTGTTGTAATAAGTGTAAGAAATATGCAAAGTGAATGAAATATAATTTTTCTATTGGCTAAGACAGAAGATGAATTAATGTAAAGACACATGAAAAATGAGGGACTCATCCAGCTAAAGAAATGGAATCATGGATTAGATTATTTTTCTTGCTGTGCCAAAGCTAATTTTTGAGTGCAATTTAGCGTCAATCTTGATGCCCAACTCTTGAAAAGGTAGATACAAACCCTAGATTAGGTTAGAAATTTGATAACATAGTTCTGTTTTCTGGGACATCGTTGTTAGCATCATAAAGCAACCCTTTGGTGTGGTATGATTAACAGCCTTGATTAAGACAGAGCCAAAATAGCAGGGGCATGTCAGGTCAGGACTCAGAACTTCTAATGGCATTATGTGGAGAAAGCTACATTCCAGCTAGTGATAGTCAATCTTTAATACTGGGTTTAAAAACAACAAAAAAATATACTTGATTTTTACTATACAAACTTTTCATGCAAAGTTATTTGCATATGCACTTTTAATCAAATAAATATAAATCCTTTCATTAAGATAAGTTAACTAATAGAATTATTTTGTCATATCTGAGCAGAAATAATTCCTTTGGTGTTCACTGGCCTAAAAGGCAGTATGAGATACGGAAGAGTTATTTTTCATCAATAAGATAAATCATAGGAGGAAAAAAAAAAAAAAAATCAAGCCAGCAGGGTACAAGGTCAACATAACAATTTTCATAAAAACGTGGTTTGATTTTCTTTTTGAGTAGCAAGTTGGGACACATGGCACTAAGCCTTTAAAAAACTTACACTGCTAAGCAGAGAAAAACAGGGCAACTACAAAAACAACTTCCTTCTGTTAATTTTACACCAAATGTCTCAAGTGTGCAAGTTGCCTTTTTCCTCTGCTGCTCTGGTGATCACTGGTACGGTTACAGCCAGAGATGGCATTTGCCCATTCCTAATCATTTTGTGGGTAGAAGGTCAGCTGGGCAATTTTCCGTGAATCTAATAAAGTCATCAGCAAGGAAATGCAGAATTTCTTATTTATAGTATAAAAGTTATAGCTATATCTAGCTATATCAGGAGACCAAAGGGAAAAAGGCTTTGTTTTAACGGTATTCAAAACTCAAAGTAACCAAGAAATAATAATTCAAATGTTACTCTTATTTCGGAGAAGCTGAATGGGACTTACGCTTCATTTTTCAGAGCTTCAGATGTAATTGTCTTTATAGATGGTGTCTTAACTGTATTAGAGGTGTGCTATACTTCCAATTTCTGTCAACTTTTTGGGTAGTTTTACAGTGTTTCCAACTCTCTTACTGTTCTGTAAGGCACAGAGGGAGGGAGGATGCCTTACATTTCTCTTAATTTTTTGAATAACGGGAATTTTTGCTGGTAAACTGAGTCATTAACTCAAAAGTAAGCTTCCAGACCAATGCTTCAAATTAGTAACACCTTTTAACTGTTGCTTCCCTTATTACATGCTGGTTAGCTATTTCTTTGTAAATAAGTTTAAAGTTACTTACAAGTGAATTGTGACTCCCAGTCCCTCAAGGTCTCTTGCTGTGTAGCATTGAGATCAGAGAGGTCATCGTAGTCATCCCTCAGAGCCTCCTTATCCAGGCAGAAAGTGGCAAGACCTCGGGATGCATCTCTCCCAGCAAAAATCCCATACGGGCCCTCTTTAAAATAAAAACAGAAACATTATTACAGAGGCAACAGATGCTGTATGATCTTCAAGGATCAGAGTCTCCAGACTGAAACAGATTACGAGTTCCTACCTTGACCTGAGGGTCAGAAGTTTCTCAAACTTCTGAAGTGTTTCCAGACTTTATTTTACTTGGCAATAAGGAAAAACAGAGGAAGAAGTCAAGAAACAAAACAATGAGAAGAGACACCAAGTGTGTTGGAACTTCTGGGCAACGAATCACACAACAGCATGTGGAACACAGAGTAGGAATAAGCATACAGATTGGGAAGGACATCCTCAGAAAGGAACAGAGGATGGATTTGCAAGCCTGAGGAGAAATGTTTTTCTGAGAGATGCTGTGGGCTCAGAGAGCTGAAAGGATGACCTAACTGAAAACATGGCTGTGATACTATAAAACGCTAGCTTGGAAGTAATATCTATTAAAGCTTTCAAAATGCAAGATGAACTCAAATGACCAAAACATGAAGTTCACCGTGGATCAGGGATACCTTATCAAGACAGACTCTTGCTAAACTTCATTACTTATTAACTTGCTTGCATGACAAACATGTTGCAACTGGACATTGAAAGTTCTTAAGGGAGCTTAAAGAAGCTGGATGTGAACTCTGGTTACCGCACAGAGCCTCCCATCTTCCACACCTCCCACAGCGACCTTTTCCCTATACTCAAAGAGAATCTTACTTTTCCATTAAAAAGAAAGATAGCCAGACACCATGGTGGCTACATTTTATACAGTGGGCAGCTTTTAACGTTGTCCAGAAGGGTAACATCTAAAGCGTGGTTCTTAAGTCAAGTGGGTTTCAGTACAGACACAGAACTGTACAACTAACGCTGCTGCACCTATCACCTTGAGTGCTGCAGAACTCAAAGCTACAGCCCAGCATTACCTAGTGCCAGTCTCCTGTCTGTGACTAAGCCACAATTAATAACCTCATCAAGCTCCCTAATGTCTCTTGCAGCGTTCTCGTCTCAGGGTAGCGGTGGCAGCTCACTACCGCAGCCACCAGACGCTTGGACAGCCCAAGAGTGGTCACACCAGACAGCAGAAATTTTTGGGCCTCAGTGAAGCATCTCAGGAGACCTCTGGTAAAAGTGGAGGCGATTCAACTCGTACCTGTGTGCGAACTCCCCCAGCTCAGCACCAGCTGCCCTGTAAAGCTTACTTCAATCTTTGCACTTCTGAAGTGCCTGTACCCCTCACAGAAAGCCGGTTTACCCTAAGCGGCTACACATTGCTATAATATAAGTATTATGCAGTCCAGTAAGAGTTGGGAACCGAATGCAAACGCTGAGAGGTCACCCCGCTCCTGCTGCCTGCCCTAACCGCGTAGGTAAGGGAAAATAAAAGAATAACGGCGCGGTGCGGGCTGGCAGAGCCGGAGCCTCCCCGGCGCCGAGGAGCCCCGGCCCTGCCCTCGCCTCAGAGCGGAGGCCCCCGCTCCACGCTGCCCCCGAGAGCCGGGCTCGCCCCGCCGCCCCTCACCGGGCCCGTAGAACTTCCTGGCGCGGGTCACGTCGAAGACCTTGCCGTTGACGGCCATGAGGATGCGGGGGTCGCTCCGGCCGTCGTAGGGCCGCAGCTGGGCCAGCGTGAAGTCGCGCCGCTTCATCTTGGGCAGCGGCGGCGGGTCCTCCTCGCCCGCCGGCACCGCGGGCCGGTCGCCCCGCAGGATCTGGTAGAGGAGGAAGAGGCAGAGGCCCAGCAGGCTCAGGTTGAGCGGCGAGCTGACGATCTCCATCAGCAAGCCGCCCCCCTCGCCGGCCACCGCCGCCGCCGCTGCTGCCTCCTCGCCGGCCATCGCCGCCGCCGCCTCCTCACGGGCCATGGGCTCGGCGGGCTCTGAGGCGCGGGGCGGCGGCTTGCCGGGGGCGGGCCGGCCGGGAGGAAGGCGAGGGGCGGTGGAAGCCGGAGAGAGGCGGCAGGGGGCGCCGTGATGGCGGCTGCCCCGCCTCAGGAGCCCCGCGACCCGCCTCAGGAGCTGCACAGCCCGCCCCGAGGCGGCAACCGTGAGGAGACGGCCGCGCTCCGGGGGCTGTGCCCGGCAGGTAATGGCTCCAGCCCTCCGGCGGCAGCTCCTGAGGTACTGTGGTGGTTTTACAGCACAGGTGCTTCTTAGAACGTGGCCGGCCGTAGGCTGCTTTGTTCAGGCTTCTTCTCAGGGGAAATTTTGGTTGAGGAAAGCTTAAGGTGAAGGAAGCGCTGACATCTCCCTCTGGTTTATGTGGTGGTCGTGTGGAGCGGCTCGTTGGTGTCACCCCGTCCTGAGTACCCGCTGTGGAAAAACAAAAGCAATTTTTGGAGTATTTGTCTCTGTAAAAGTGAAATTCTGTGTATTTCTCTCCATAAAGTGTGTCCTTACCACCATTTTTAACGAATATGAATAAATGTCCAGTCAGAGTGTCGTTATTCCCCCTGCACAATCAGTAAGATCACTCAGAGGAGATGCAGTGTGCTAACCTTGTAGCTTGGCAGGTGGTTCAGATAAATGCTTCAGTGGATGAAGGATATTTTAACAGGAACCTATCATTTGGACATTTAGTTAAGTACAATAATTAAAAAAAATCCATTTTATTTATTTCCTAATTGTCAGGAATTTTAACCCTGTGTGCTGCCAGGCCTGCTGTTGAAGGGTTTTGCCTTTGGGATGCACCCCAGACCTCTCAGTTCTACAATCTTTAAACATCTTGGCTCTGCCGTTGCAAGGTATGGTGTTTGGTTCCACCTGCTGTCTGATTTGGGAAGCTCCCTGTTTTATTGATCAGCACTTGGGCCTTGGTATATGCTGACTTTTGCTTCCAGCCACTGTTTAACTTGAAAAACTCCTTGTTTCGTGGATCTGGTGACTGAAATTTGTAGTTGGTAATAAGGCAAGTCTGGATTTTGATCCTACTTAGGATACCAGATAAATTCTAAACTTTAGAATTATTAAAAGTAGGAGCTGTATTACCTAACTGGGACTTAATTCTAGTCAGCATCGATACAAAGCTATTAGATTTTGTCACGTTGATTTTTAAACGTTAGAGGAATAGATATGGAAACAGAAATTTATGTGGAGATTTTTCTTTCATTGCTTACATTTTATTGAAGACAGAGGAGAAACCCAAACTCCAAAGCAACACCAACCCTGAATTTGACCATGAACCAGGCACTGAAGGGAGGGAGAATGCCTAGTATCCTAGAGAAACCACGCGAGGACAATTCATTCTTAGATAAAGGAGAGCCAGGAAATGCTGCCAAGATTGATAGGATCTCAAGTTATCTTCCACACGAGCACTGGTACTGCAAATTAAGTTGCCCGATTTCAAGGTGTTTTTGTTGTTTGTTTTTTTTTTTTTTTTTTTTTTTTTTTTTAAAGCTTCTAGCATATCCCAAAATATTCATATACCTCAAAATGCATGTTATTTGGGAAAAAAAAAAGAACAGGTATTTAGAAATAAATGGACATAAAAAAGTTATGATACATCACTTAGAATTATCTACATTCACAGGGCCTTTGTTATGCATTTCTTGCTAGCACATTTATTTGGCAGTACATTTCAGTGGAGCTGAGGTTCAAGTCAGAACTGAGTTGGCCCCAGCTCCAGTTAAATACCGCAGGCATTAGCTATGCCCCCACGCATTTTTTTCTTACCTTTCTGTAGAAAACAATAGTTCCCTCCTTGAAACCATTCTGTTAACAACATCCATGAGATGGGGTGATAAAGTGGTTCTGAGCAGTTCTCTTTGTCTTTACTGAAGAAAACAGCATTGGAACTTATAACTTTCATATCCTTAAAAATCAAAGTAAACAAGTAAACTAAACAGTTTTTAAGTATTCCTTTTTGTTTGTTTGTTTGTTAAGCAGTATAAATTTGTTAGAGATAAAGCAAAATTAGCTCTACCTCAGCACCTCAGCATTCTTCTTACTGCTCTGTTTTTGCTTTAGAAACTGTCTGATATATGTAATGAATCTTTTAGAGCATATTTTGTGCTTCTAAACAAAGCGTGCTTTGTCTGGGTTCCCTATGATACCCTTTACCTTGGCAGATGATATGGGGACCGCTGCTGCCAGGCTGGTATCTCACTCTTCTTCTACTGACTAGTGCCAACCTATGCCAAGAAAACAGAACCCCTCCCTAATCTGCAGAGCTCCTGCAGGCCAAACATGCTTTTAATGTTGGCAGCAGACGTTGTATTAAGCTGTTGCTGGAGTGGGTCTGTTCCAGGTACAGAGAGCAGGCACCTGGCCTAGGAATGTCCTGAATTATGTCTAGTCCTCAGATCAAAAGCACAGACTGTCTTTCTGCTGCGCTTTTTATTTTATTAAATATCCATCTCTGTCACATTACTGTTTATTATTTCAGTTGCATCTTCTGACTGTCTAGCTGTGTTCCTTGCCATCCAGCTAAGTGCTAGAAGAAAGAACCCTGCACTGTGAGAATGACAGTGTGCTGAAGGCTCTCAAGATCCTAGCGATACATGGCTAGACATCTGCAGCATAAAACAGCTCCAGATGAGATTTTTATTTACCAAGTTCTAGAAAAAGCCTCAAAAGTGTGTTGGAAAGGCATGGACTGCTCAGAGGAAGAAGCCTGCTGGAGAATTTCTTTCTTCAGAAATATACTGATGTGAGCTTGCAACTCGAATCCTTCCCCTGTAGCATCACCAGCCCTGTGCTCACTTGTCGGGCTGCCAGGGCTGTGCCTTCTGGCTCAGTCATGCCGAAAAGGACCGACGGTCACCGTGACAAGAAGGCTCGCTTTGTATAGCAACCGCACCAGGATGTGGGGGAGAAGTCTCACTGCCCTTTAACTGTACGAGAAGGTCCAGGTGAGAGCTCTCGGTTTGGTCTCCTTTTTTGAAAGGCAGCAGATGCCAAAAACAATCTGGACAAGCTGGAGATACTTCTGGAAGGGGCAGGGACAACAAAAAAAATCAAGTCTGTATGATTCTTGCAGTGTAACAGTCTCCCTAGGAAGCACGCTGATTGACAGACAGTAAATAAAATCCCTGGCTTCCTCAAAATAACTCCTTGGATTCGCTTAGAGGTCCGATGAGCCAGGAGTGTTTTTTTTTTTTTTTTTTTTTTTTTTTTTATCAAAAATAACAGAAATGACTGGATGACATGAAGGAAACAGCCATTCACAGAATGAGTCGAATCAGTAGTGCTGTTTCTCAGAGGGAGTGGGAACTGTTATTCTCTCTGCCCCATTGGTGTCAGGTAGGGCACTGATACCCATTTTATGTACACAGGTCCTTCACAAGGCCCACGTTTTGCTTACACGAGACATTTGCTTAGCATTTCTGAGTGCACGAGCTGTCTCTGCTTGTGCCATTATATCCCTGGAGTAGGACCAGTTATTCCTCTGCCACTCTGCTGGCGTGCCACCTCTGCTACAGAGCAGGCCAGTCTGTTTCAAACTGAATTGACAACCAACTACAGCATTAATAGACTTAGTGGTTAGAAGAAGGGAAGTATCAATAAACCAGGATGGCAGAGTTTTCTAGGTGTAAGCTTGCAGCATTTTAGTAATGGAAATGCAACAAGATGGGCTCAGTGTGAGTGGCATTTCTCTGTAGCTGAAATCTGCTTCTAAGACCCCCAGTTGAGTACAAAGGAGGGTGCTTTGGCTACCTTTGTTTTCCCCCCATTAGTTAGGTGGCCAAATCCACAGCAGCACAGACAAGATGAGACAAGATGGGGATGCTGAGTAAAAAGAAGGCGGCAGCAGTAGCAAGACAGACATGTGGAAGGAATATCACTTGCTTTTTTTCCAAAATCAGCTAGTTTGATTAGACACACTTCCAGGTACAAGCCAGGTTTCTGTCTGTTGCACACATGGTTTTATCTCTGGTTTTCTGATTTGATTAAATGGTTGAAGGCAGTTCAGTCATGCCTGGTTTGCACGTGCAGTTAGCTTGCCAAGCAGCCATCCAGTGGAACCCAGTTTTCAACACACGGTAGGGAAGCTTTCCCTTTGTTCCCACCCTGTCTCTTTTTCTTTGGAGCCAGTTTGTGGCGGTGGCAGGAGAAGAGCGGCAGAGGGAGCATCGTGGGCGTCAAATCCATAGCAGGCTGGAAAGGGCCACGGTGTCACTTCCTTTGTGCTTGGTTTGCTCATACAGGCCGTGGTGTAAGAGCATGATCTCACTAACAGCTGTGTGCAGGAGTGAAGCCTTAACCACACAGCAGCTCTGATGAATTTCCTCTGAGATACAGTTCTTGTGCTTGTAGGAGTGGCTCAGGTAAGGGCAAGTGTTTTCATCAAGGTAACGAGCGTTTTCATCGAGGTATGAGCAAGGAGTATGCAAAGGCCCCTGCAAACAACCTCCAGGCTTTTCTACCATTTGGTCCAAATGTTTTCTTGGTAGAGCTGTTCAAAACTGTTCCTTCCCCTTCCAGTCGCTGTGCTGTGTCCTTGTGCCATGTCCTGCAGTGATCTCTGAGTGAGCGGGCTCCTCTGCTGGACCCCCGCCATTAGCAGAACTCCTCTGATGCAGATTGAGACAGGTTTTTAGTAATTACAGCCAAGGTGTAGAGGATTGAAGAAGTGGAAGGAGGTGGCCTAGAACATGCATTCTGATCCACTTGGGGTTACGGTCACTGTGGGTGACTTTGTGTTGTCTTTTTGGTGGAAACAGAATTAGGTTACAGATAACCTGAAGTATACCAGTGGGACCCTTTTAAACAGTCTTAGCAAAGAAAGTCTAGTGGCATTATCGGTTATTAACAGCTTCATGAAAGCGAGTTTTCTATTTGTTTTTCTCTCACGCAATATATTAAATGATAATTAGGACTCCTGCATCTTTGCAGATACATTTTACGATGAGAAATACAAATATACCTGACTCTTTCTGTTATAAACCAAATAAAACTGCAAATTTATGCAGCTCTGTATGTATACTACATGCTTTTTCTGCTATGCAAAGCCAAGTTATTTAGATTTTACATGAACCCAAATTAAATTTCTTAGTTTTCTAAAATCATTGTGGGTTGGAATACCTTTCCACTTAGGTTCTCTGCTTGTGTTTCCATCAGAGATCTGATGGAAGTTCTCTGAAATGTCTCAGATTCCTGTGACAAAAAAGATGGAGGTATGCCCAGCGCAGATCTGATGACTCAAAACTATTTGTCCTTTGGAACCCACAGCACAGGATTTTGGCTGTATTCAGGCATTTGGGAAGCAGTAACTTCTATAGACTTTTCTTAAGTCTTTCTGGGAGCCGGTAAACACAGACTTATCCCGCAAAGTTAAGTTTTGCAACTTAAGAAGTTTTACTGGCATTGGCTTCTTTGACACAGTTAACATTTCTCTGTGCTGGAAATGTGGTTTAATTTACTGGTCAGAGAGTGTGCTGCAGACAAAAGCACAACTATGTTTTCTTTTACTAGAAAAAGATGTGGGACAGTCAAAGAAGAAATGAGAAATCGTGCTTGATCCAAAGACCCATTTAGGCTCATTTGTTTAGAATCTAAATAAATTTGTTTAGAGTCCCATGGTTATGTAGAATGTTTCAAAAGAATGCACTATGTGCACGTGCAAATACTGGATGTTGCTTATTGTTTAACAGCTGGGAAAATATGTGCAAAATGAACAATACTTTGTGTAGGTGGGAGAGAACCTAGTATGTTTAATACCAACAAACACATCTTTAATCCTTACTGCTAAAACCCACTATGACTTTGACCAGAAAGATTACTGTATCTGCTACTGTTGAAGTATGTTAGAGATTCCTTCATATATATGTATTTATTGACATGAACTCTTTCTGTACAAACAAAGAGAAACTACACATGGGTTCAGCAAACCAGGGAGTGATTTATTTATTTATTTATTTATTTATTTATCCTGAGGATTTTCAATAATCCTGATGTGTGTGCAGTGTGGTTGGTCTCAATATCTTTAGTTATATAACATAAATGCCCTGCTGTGTTGTAAGTCACGCAGGGGGCAGAGCGGCGTGACTGCAGTGCCTGCTGTACCTCAGACCGCAAGCCTGGGCGATGATACGAGGGGCTGAACTTGGTGGAAAGACTCTTGCCGATCCTAATGAGCTCTGGATATGGCCCAGACTCGAGCAGCAGTGGCTTGACTTTATTGGAATGCCACCAGCATCGTGTTGAGTCATGCGCACACAGATGCATACACATCCTCTTAAAGTCTAAAATAGCTTGCAAAAGCAATGCCAATGCCACAAGCAGAGATGCCATTTGAATTTCATCAGTTTCTTCTAAATTAATTCAAAAACGTTGTGTGAGATTTTGTTACTTGACTTTGGTTTTAATGGAAATGCACTCCAATCCCCCTGGCATTCCCTCTGATAAGTTTCTAGAAAACCGCCAGTTCTGCTGCCAGTTTAAGCTTGGTCTATTGTGTAGTTTAAGCATAAAGCTACATAAATTGCTCTCCATCTGGAGAGGCTTATCTCTGTATCTTTGGTTGACAGCTCGTACGTGCAATAGAAGGAGTGCTACAGGTTGGAACTTGAAACCACCGCTTTGGCGAGCAGCAGACTCTGAGATTTGTAGCTGGTGGTATTAACAAGGATTGTTTTAACTAATGTTCCTCCCTCCTGGTTGCAAACTACTGCAGTTTCCCTGTAAATCTCATGAGAACTCCTCAGGTCATAGCTCACACAGCCAAATGGTCATGCAAGACTCTAAGCCTTCTTCTGACCAGGCAGAACTGCCAAGATGTGCACACAGCCACAGAGCTTGAAAGCAAGACCTGTAGTGACTCAGAAATTGAAATACCAAATGTTATTTTCAAAATACCCAATTGTTTAAGTCACTGCCTAGTTGTGCTGACTCAGGAGTGTTGAATTTGGGGTGGCTGTCCTACTGTAAGCTCTTAAAACTGTAGGGAGTAACGAGGATCTTATTTCACAGCTCCCCTCTAAACTGCTCCGTAAAAGGCTGTGGGGGAAAACAGAGGTTAGTGCACATACTTTTATTTTGCTTACAACTTTGATGCCCTCGCTAGGGCTAACGTCAGCAAAATGGTATGTCAAGGAGTTAGACAGCCTCTTGTGCTTTCACTGCCATTCTTTGGATTTTCGTCTGCTCTTCCAGCCGTTTCTTCTTCCTGCTGAACATACAGCTCTTAAATTCAACTGATGCTTACAAATAAGACAAGGCTGTTATCATTCACAGAAATCTGTTAAATATAATCCCTATAATTAGCCAGAAAATATTACAGTAGTTTGCAGTCGAGTGTGTCTTTTCCTTTCTCCCAGTTTACCCGTTGCAGGAGCAGCTTTGTGTTCCAGTAGGGTAAGCGGGAAGGACACCTGCCAGCACCAAAGGCATTCAGGCTGCTGCAGTTTAGCTGATTCCTTGCCCATATTTGTTCTTTTGAGTGCCAAGGCTTTTTTTTTTTTATATATAATAATAATAGTTCCTAGCTTATTTAGAGTTGTAGCCCATACCGTGCGATCTGGGGATGTTTGCCTCACCCTAGCCCACGGTACTTGGCAAACCAGCATCTTTTCCCAGGCCTGCTGCTGACTCGCAGGCAGATAACAGGGGTCTGAAGCTCTCCCTCACCTGTCAGGATAAAACCTATCCCTCCGGTTCAAGGAGCTCTTTGTATATTCCTAAGCACTGGTAATGACGGGCAGGGGAAGGTTTACAAAAGAGGCATTTCTCAACCTGCTTTCTGTCAAAGCAGGGCCAGGGTTTCTGAGTTCTGAATTTGCCCTCTGCTTTTTTGTGTGGCACACTTCATATTACCGCAGTGGAAAGAAGTGAAAGCGTGAGGGAAAGAAAGCTAACTGTGTGGTTGGCATGGCATTTGAGAAATGGTCCATGAGCTTCTCTGTAAATTTCAACTGTAGTCCCATATATATGGTGTAATTATCCAGGAACATGCTACAAGCTGGGAGTGTGTATGAGCGTGCTTCCTTGCTTTTGTCTTTTTCAAGCTATATGTTTTGTTTGAGTCTGCCAGGAAATGATTTAGCTCCTCATGGGGAGGTTGTGGATGTATATAACTAACTCTTTAAATCGTATTTAAAAAAGGGAGATAGGAACCTGGTGTTAGTAGAGAACAGGCATGGAAAGCCTCCTGTGCATTGGGAAAGCAGCCACCTGGAGGTGCCATTTCAGCACAGCTCTGCGTGCCGTCGGGATGGCAGTTCTTTTCAAAATTCTTCATTCATTCTTTGCAGATATATTATGAAAGACCATATTTACAGATGCATAGAGCTTTTAAGTTTTAAAGATTTTGGTCCTTTGAAAGAGACTTAGCATGTGGTTATTCCGCGTCAGAGCACATTTCAAAACCGCAATGTATTTGCTTCCTCTTAAGAGCTCAAGAGCACTAATGATACCGTGAGCAGAAGCACGTGAGGCTGTTTCTGTACGTATTGTTAACTACTAGCATGTACTTCTTCAAGCAGTGATTTTTTTTTTTTTAATGCTCCTTTTCTCTTTGAGGATCTAGCTTTTGTACGTTATCACTTTGTTGCTACTGTGATGTCTGAAGAGAAGATTTAATGAGTGTTAAACTCCTAAAGCTGTGGATTCTGCAATAATTAAAAATGCTATCTCATTGTACAAGAAAATATATTAAAATATTAAGATTCTTAAAATAAATCAGCTTAGAGCAAGAAATCTGAATCAAGGAAAGTCTATCATTTATCTCAGAAGTTCTTGCTTTAGTTGATTTGTTAAGCTCCTAGACTATGCAAATGGATTTATGTTATCTTTTTAATGAAGAGCAGTGTAAAACCATGTTAAATAGAAGGGAAGAGAAAAAAGGGAGTGAGCCAGCCTTGATTATTGTAATGAGCCTGAAGAAACTGTGTTATAAACAATGTCACCACAGTTTTTGTGGAAGTGAAAAAGAGAAACAAAAGGAATATGAGAAATGCAAGTGCTCTGATTCTGGCGATTACATTTCTTCTCTGCTGGCCCTCCACCTGTGGCCATCACTGCTGCTCTTCGTTCTGCAGTTATCAGAGGTGTAAAAGCTTTGGCTCTACCATGAGCTGCGCAGCATCAGCAGTCGTGTGGCCTCCGTCCTCCAAAGGAGAAACTGGTCAGATTTTGGAGGTGGTGTAGTTGTGGTGAAAGGGGCATTACACATGTAGTGTATCTGGGACTCTTCAGAGCTGATGTATTTGCTGTTTTTTGACAGCCTCTGATCAGAACAAAAGCTTCAGCATATTAACATTTTTAGCAGTAGTTGCTGACAACATTCAATGACATTCCCATAGGATTTTTTTTAATATTATTATTTTTATTAACATCTTATTATATTTAGCAATTACATATGAATTTGCAGTGAAAGAACTTTGCACAATGTAGGAGAAAAATCCAGATCCCATTACTGCTGTACCTGCCTCAGTTAAAAACTGAATCTCGTCCACAGTGAGAAAATATTACAACATTGGTATTCTGTAACTGAGAAGGCAGTGCAAAGCCATTTTCCATCTCGTAACCTAACTCAGCAACCTTTTGTAGCTTTTAAATACTACCCAGTCTGTAATTCACATTATGTGTAAGTATTCCTTAATGAACGGAGGTCTTGCGTAGCATTTCTGTGTGCAACTGTAGCTGAATGCAAACCAAGCGTAGCTTTCAGCTTCACACTTGCTCATCTGCAGGCGGTGCAGAGTCCCTTGAGGGCTCGAGGAGTCCCACACCGGGCAGTATTGGCTGTATTGCCCTCTGGGCTCTGTTCAGTACCAGTGTCAGCTGGTGTTTCACTGGATGGAAACTGCTGCAATGGCAGGAGTCTGGGAACCAGGAGTCAGCACGTGAAGTGATGCCAGCGGACCTCAGGGATGTGATGTCTGAAGGCCAGCAACAGGGCTGGAGTTTCCCAGTCCCCCTGGTAGGGGACAAAGACACTAAAGCAGCGGACTTCAGTTTCTCGTGACTCTTAACTAGCTTTTTCAGCTCCCGTGGGTCCTGTGGTGATAGAGGACCCATCAGCTCAGCGCGTTGCCCAGCCCTGTGGTCGTGCCCTTAGGAGTGGGAAGGACCAAGCAGAGATCCAACCTAAGCACGTGGTTAAGTGACTCAGTGACTCAGAACTGTAGCCTATTCAACAGTTTTAGGTAAATTTCTTCTTCAATCAGCATACTTCCTGTGTCTAGATATTTATTAGATTTGTTTTTCTCCTTCTCATTATGATGGGACCAGTGCCAACATGTTTAAGAGACCATCGGGAGCAAACTGTGGATATTTAAAGATTCCCCGAACTTGAATCTGAGTGACGCGTCGCACTGCTGCGTAAGGACTCTGCTGGGGTATGGGACTGTTCTGGTGAAATTGGCTCAAGATGGGGTGTATTTTATTATGTGATGATTTTAAAGCTCTGGACAGGCTGGGCCAACTCGTGAGGTGGAGCCATCGATTTTTAATTTAACCCAGCATTTTGATGCCAGTGATTCTGTAAGAGTTCCCACAGCTGAAGGCTGGCTAGTGAACTTAAAGTTATCTTAGATATTTATAGGGTGCCTATTCTTGTAGGGGCTTTCTGGCTGTCCTTATTGAGTGAGGGAAGATGGGAAAAGACTCTAAAAGACTGTTCCAGGCACCAGGAACTTTGGGTTCAGTTGCAGTTTATGGCTTCTGGAATAGTCACTGAGTTACTCAGCCTCAGTTCTCCCAGATGTATCTGCTGCAGGGAGTAACGCTCCGTTCTGTGCGGAGGGACACAGCTCTGGTGCTTGTGATTAATCTTGCAGATATCAAGTGGTGGGAGTAAATTTGTTGTTACTCAATACGTTCTACTTATTTTGCAGGCTGTGAAATGAAACAGATACTGCGTTCGTGCCTTTGTACAAAGGAAAGCTAACAAAGAAAGAGATGTTACCGTTGCCTACTAATTTGAGTTAAATGTCAACAGTATGCAGTTTTGACTTGTATTTTTCTGTTCATTTCCCTTTGGAGCAATAAAGCCTGCAGGCAGGACGTTCTGGGACCTCACTGCCCTTCTCTGAAGGTTAATGGTCATTTTATCTTTAGCCTTGTGTTTGCAGGCACCGGAGTCAGACAGCCCTTTCCTCAAAACTGTGCTTCCGTGATTTCCCGTATTATTACTCCAGCTGACAGCCAGGGAGATGGGATCTGAGATGACCTTCACTTCTCAATTTTTATTTCGGTGGCAATAGAAATTCAGGATGCTGATGGTTTTAGGAATATTTTTCCAGATGTGTGAGTCCCTGGTTCTCGTCTTGCTTATACCTGTGCAAACAAATCAGGAGTAATTCTGTTGGAGACGTGGGCCAACATTAGTGCAAAACTAATATACATGGGAAGTCATTAAACTTGATTGCTATTCGCAGTGCAAACATTACTGGCAGTGTAGGTCTAATCTGTCTCCAAGGGAGCTTGGAGTGTTGCAAGGACATTGACTGGATCTATCCCTAGAGGGGAATTTGGGAAGAATGGGGTGTGGAGAACTCAATTCCTTATTCAAGTCGTCTCAGGATATTTGTTTAGACTCGGTAACTGTTACCTCTGACGTTCGACATCTAGACTAGGCAATGATCCATGTGCCTGTAGCTACGTAGTGTGCTCACGTTTCTTTCCAGATGGTCTTGCATATTGGTGCATGCCTGGACACCAAGAAGGAAAAGTTGTGTTGTTGGAACCTAATGTTTTTTAACATGGTATTTTCTTAAGCCAGAACGGGTAGAAATAGAGCTCCTTTGTTCAGCTTCTGTGCTACCCAAACTTAGACAAAAGAACTACAGTTTCCCCGTATATAAAATATTGACCATGCTCATATTTTCACAGGAAATACCAAGCTCTTCCACTGTGTCAAAAAAATAAAAATCTGCTTTTCATTCAGACTCATTAAAATTTTAGAATTGAGATTTATGATCTTGGATGGAAAAAAGCAGATACATGAGAAGCAGCACATGGCTATATTGTCTATGCATACAGGGATACCATTAGTTTCTCTATAAATAATGGCATGTTTACATGCAAATCAGTTGTAAATTTGTAAAATGTCAAACAAACACTTCTCTGTGTTATTTGTTTGGCAGTTGATGTTTTCTGACACTGAAGTCTGAGGTTATATTTGTGATCCTGCTGCAAATCTAGGGGAAATCACCTTTGGAATGACCCATGGTCTGACCTTCATCTCCAGATAATCCAGGAAGAGCTTGTGGTTGTGAGGACACAAAGGAGGCACAGACTAGAGAAGACAGATTTAGCATACTGGTATCTTTTTTTGCCATATTTCAGAAATCAGTAGTGCACTGGGTACACCATACTGAAGTTTATCTTCACTCCTTCCTCAGAGGTAAAGATAACATGCTAGTGGTAAGCCATTAGAAACCATTCATACTCGGAATTAGCAAATGCTAGAATCAAAGAGATTATATGTATTGCTGCTTCCTTTGAATTGTTCGTCTTATTGAAGGAGATTGCAGAAAGACATCTAGCAGGGAACAAAAGCAACGACAACAAAAATCCCCCAAATCCCAGGCATTGCACACCGAGTGTAAAACCAGACATAATTAGATCAACATACAGTAATTAGACTCCAGAGCAAGTATCATGGCCAATTCTTCAGGCTCACACGCATGAATAAAAAGCTGATACAGGGCACAGTTAGAGGCCCCTGGCTATACTCTACTTTCAGAGATAGGAGGAAAATGGGGGTCAAAGCCTAATATTAATCACAGATGGATGTATAAACTCAGAAGCAGAAATCCTCTTATCTCCATTTCTTTGTTTTCTGCAGCGTGCTGTGTTTGATTCCAGCCCGGTTTGTTTACAGCTCTGATAGTGCAGCTTTTAGAGTAATGCATATTCAGTTGTTTCTTTATTACTGAAGGGTTTTCACTGAAACTCCCCAACCCAGGCCCATTTGCCAGCCCAGGAATCTGACTTGTAAGAAAGCTAAATCTGTTTCTGCTTCAGGAAGGTGTTCCCTGATAGTCACATTTATGTTAGCACACAGTTAAACAATCCATGTGCCAAATGCAAAGAGAATTGCGGTATGAAGTGGCTTTCAATATTATGGTTTGATTTCTGTGCAGGATTTATTACAGGTTATAATGGAAGGAATGCTCTACATGCAGGTCAGCTGGAACGGCACAGCTTTAGAAATACTTAGGCATGATCAAGTGCAGCATAACATTTAGTCTGAAAGTTCTCAATGAACCTAGCCTTCATTGCTTAATGGTAACGGCACGAGAACTGGAAACTAGTCTTGGATTTTGCTGGATTTGTCCCAAATGCCTCATTTGGTGTCCAGACACTGATTGGCTTGCTTATTCAGAGTTAAACAAATAAACTGAAAAATCATTTTTTTGAGAGCTCACAGCCCTGCCCTGGAAGGAGGGGAGGCACCGTGCAGCTGCACAGCTCCAGCTGTGTGGAGGGATGCAGGAGGGCATGTGGTGCTTGGGCTGGCTGTAGCAGGGAATGGTGGCAAGAGGCAAAACGGGCTGCTGAAGTTTATCCAGCCCCATCCCCTCTCCTCCTAGCAAATGCCTCGCCCCAGCTCAAGAACTGCTGCACAGTTTGCAAGGGCAGGGCTGCAAAAGGCTCATGCACTGTGTGCAGAGCTCCATGGCCTGGAGTTTTTGTGGGGACTCCAGGAAACCGAAGTGTGCCTTGTGATGGAGGACGTCAATTCAGAGACCCCAAAATGTACTGGAAATTTGCAATGTTATGGCCTATCAGTTTCGGGTAGGATTTCCATTCCATTTGTGTGGTGAAAAATCCACAGGAAACTTCTGTCTTTCTCTGAAAATAGGCTAAAAAAACACAATTATCTGACAGCCATGTTTAAACAGTTTGTGAATTGTGTATTTTCACAGCTGCATGACGTCTGGGCCATCCCTGCTGCTTTGCACTGCACACAAGTCCTCATTCCACTCAGGCCAGCTTCAAGTGGGCATTTGAGAAGTGCGAAGTGTTTGCTGCCAGAGAGCTGGGAAGCGAGGACATGGTCAGCCTTTGGAGATCTGGCTGCAAGAGGCAGCAAGTAAAGCAGTAGATCTGATGGACATGAAACATATTTTGAATCGCTGGTGGTGTGTGTAGCTCCTGACACCTCTACTGTCGGGTGTGTACCCCGTGTATGTGTGTAGGAAGTGTCTGTGGCAACAGGCCAGTACCTTCAGCTCAGTTTGAGTTTCCCCTGTTGGATTACTCGTTGCTGTTGGTTAACTGCTGTGAAGAGGTCTCTCCTGCAGTGGCCCAGGTGAAAGTGCCCGTGAAACAAGTAACTCGCGGATTTTATGAGCTGTATTTTAGTGCAAGCGTTTCCCAGTGATCGGGTTGCGGGGCCTTGCTCAGACTTGCCTCTGGAGGAACTAACAAGCCCAGAAAGTTTGACAGGCGCTGGGAGCTCTGCCGCTGCCTTTCCATCCCTGCTGGTACCCCGAGGACAGGCAGCTTGCCACCTGGGCCTCTTGCTCTGCCTGCAGACTTGGAAGACAAAGTGAGGCAGATTTGGAAGTACAGTGGTAACAGAGAGTGGTGAGGATATTGGGCTGTGGAGGGAGAGCAATGACAGTGAGTGTGAAGAAGTCAAGGGGTACAGGCCATAATTTTCAAGTCAAAGTGGGCCCAGAGTGGCCCATTTCAGTCAAGCCAAGCCACAAACTTTAGAGGAAATCCAGATCAGATTCAGCATCCAGATGTCTGAACTTGCTCTCTTTCCTATCTTTAAAGAGCCATCGTTGCTTTGCCAAGGTCTGTATACTGTGGTTATTTGGTGTTCATCTAGTTTCCACGCTGAAAACAGCTTTAATTAATTAACTGGCAGTAGAGCAGCCCACTCGTTTAGCACTTAACAAGCAGGGAGCTAATGGCAGCTCAGCTCCTGTTTGGCTGTAAGGCCTGTATCAGCATCGCATAACTGCTTACTTGCACTGATTTACCTCTGGACTTGGGGCCATGATGTTTATCGACATCTAAGAGCTCGGATCTATCCCCAGAAAACTCGGTGTGGGGCTATTTGGAGCTGGGCTAGTGATGAAAAATCAGAGAAATGCTACCATGAAGTGGCTTGGAGACTGATATGGAGATAGAGAATCAAAAAGGATTAAATCCCGAGGTGGAGTAATTATTTTTAATGACTGTTTACCAGTGCTTCTTGGAAAGTAAGGATCTTTCTAAATGTGTGTGGTGAAACTGCCAGTTCCTGGGAACAGGACTACATTTGACCTAAATGAAAACCAACAGCTGAGGATTTGCATGTTCAAGTAACTTCAAGACAAAACCAAATACATGAAAGACAAAAGAATATTGAAAGGAAACATTCTGAACGCAAACCATCTCAGGTGGTTAGGAGGCAGGGAATCTGCTTCGTGTTAGCAAAAAATAGAATCTTTTGAAGCTTGAGGGCCTTATTCTACACCAGTTAAAAGGACGAAATTCTTCCAAAGCCATCAGGATTACATCCTTCCACTGGCTTTAGGATTGGGCCTTCCCACTAGAAAGCTACTTGATCTTTCTTGCTTTTAAATACAAACTTGAATTTCCAATGAGGTTTCCTTCATTTCTTGCTATTAAAGTTTCTTTTGGCAGCGTTTTCTGAACTAAGTGGCAGGCAGATTTCAGATGCAGTCCTCCATCCAAGGTTTTGTACACCAAGCCAGTGAGAACGCTTCCCCAGGGGTCTCTGGGAATTCCGTTCTCGTGGTTGTTACCCTAGAACCAGTCTTGGTTTTGACTTTTTTCCTTTGGACTTCCTCTGATGAGTGGAGATTGACACAATCCAGCTAGCCTTTGCCTCTCAGGATGAGGAGTTCAGTGTGGAGCCATTGTGACAAATGCAGTAATTCAGGCTGACAGTAAAACTCACCTGGATAAAACTTCAACTGTGGTTTTGTGTCTTTTCCAAAGAGAAGGCACATCTTGAAGTCAGGTTTGATTCCCAGTTCTTCTGTGGATGGCATTGAAGTTGGCTGCTTGTAGAAGGTTTTTCTTTTCTGCTAAGTGCAAAGCTAGACTAGAATATGATTGGTTTCTGCTTGTGATGGCCCTTGCACTTGATGTCAATTATTATTTGTGTCACAGCTTTCCTTTACATAGCAGGTGTTAATAAGGAAATGGAGATGTCCATTCAGAGATGGTGAAGTTCTGCACCATTAGAAAACTGCTGTAGCAGAGGCAGTTCTGGGACTCTATGCCAGAGGTGCAGTCCTCAAACTTCTAAGGGAAATGTTTTAAAATGTTTTTCATAATATTCTAGAAGAACTAATCCACTGTAGATCTGGCCTTGCTACTCAATTTGCAAAAGGACCTGATGTCGAAGTACTTGTAAAATATTCCTTACTGGCTTGCCAGACCCAACTATTCAAATATTATCTACTAGCCGAGAATAAATGCGGTTTTCTACTGATCTTTTATAGCACTCAGCATAAATCTTCTGTAGCAATGAGAGTTATGAACTAACTACATTCAAGCACACGTGTGTGTGTTTTTTTAAAATCAAGAGCAGAGATCCTTCCAGGCAGTGCGGCTCCAGGAGCTGACACCACTACTGGTGCTGACTGGTGCACCCTGGCTGCTGCGGGCAGCGCGATGTGCGGTGCCTCACCTCTGCTTGCACCTCATCGGGGCCACTGGCTGCCTGGGGATTGCCACATGAGCTGAATGTGGTGTGATGCCAGAAACGGGTGCAGCTATGCTGTCCTGGGGCTTGGATATCCCAGGGCTGTGTTCCCAGCATTAAACCATGGCCGTTTTCTCCTTTGCTGCCCGGTGAGGACCTCCTGAGTTGTAGCAGTGAGTACCAACGTTACATGTATCACCACGGGGCATCACAGGGCAGTATTTTTCTAACAGGGGTGTCCTGGCTACTTGAAACTCCAGAGCTTCTCTCCCGACCTTGCAATATTGCATGGACTTAGGTTTTTCTTCTGTTAATGTGCAGAGTAGCATGTTAGAATAGGTCGTGATTTACAGTGAGATGGGATAATGCCTGTTCTGGAAGGTCCTGCACACCCCTTGTGTGCTGGAGAACGCCGGCGGTTTTGAGTGGTTATTTCAGAGACGTTGCAATGCTTTCTGTAGCCTCTCTGTTTAAAAAATAACAGCAATGATACAATGTCCTCGGGGCTTCTTCGCCTCCTAATTACAACCAAGCCTCTCATTAGTCCCGTGGGGAGACAGAATCAAATGCCATGTGGTATTTTACACTTAGGATGCTGTGCTTACCACGAGCTGGAAGGAGGCAGGAAAAGGGGGAGTTAACAATTCATAACCATTTATGGAGCAGGCACAGCCCTCCTTGGACCCAGTTCAGCAGAGTCTGAGGGCCTCAGATCAGGAACTTTATCTGGCTAGTAATTGCATCGGCATGCTGCCTTCCTTGTGTGCAGGGGGGGGCATTTGGTGAGCAGGAGACGAAGCTGCAGAGTCCTTGTGCCGGCACAAGGATGAATTAAATGCACGCACGCCTCCAGGGAAGGACCATGGCTGGATTCTACAGTTGCCTGAAAAGTAAAAAGTAAGTGCCATGCTGAGCCCTCCCCTCCACCTTTCCACAGCGAGCTGACTCCAGTGGGTGCTTGGGAATTCCTCCCTCCTGTATTTCAGCAGCAGCACTGCACACGGTGCTCGTGCCTTGCAACTGATGTGCCATTCGGAGTATAAAGTGCAAAAATTCAACTCGAACTGAACTAACAAATGATGAAAATCGGTCATGCTTTTTTTCCTTCACAGATATGTGTGTATATATATATATATGTATGTCCAGTGGCAAACACAAAATACTGAAAAGGAAATTAAGAACCTTTTACTGTCTCATTATAGCAAAAGGAAAAACGTCCTCTTCTTTATTGATTAGCTACATTGTGTATGTAGAACAAATAATGAGAAATACAGAAATGCAGGTTGGCTTTTAAAAATGTTCAGCTAGAAATCTGGCATTAAATGCTCTCTGAGAACTCGATATGCTCAGTTTTTTGTATAAGCAACCTGAGGTGTACTCTGTAATTGCTCCTCATTGAGAGATTTGATTTTATTTAAAGTAAATATTTTTGATTGCTTCACTGTCATGTTCTGTGGGAGAGCTATAAAGGGAGAAGAGGATGGGGCAATGCATGTTAGTGTTTGTGCTTTAATCCACTGTCAAGACAGCTTTTGTTTTTCCTTGGATATTCTCTCTGCTAAGGAATGGAACAAAATTTTCTGCTGCAAAAAAACGAGCAGTGGTTTTTGGTGATAATTTGCATCAGTGGACTGTAGAGGGCTCTATTCTTGCATACAGTATGGGATTACAGAAAGTGCAAATTCACAGAGAAAAGCAAACAAAATTGTATTTTGAGGCTTAAGATATGAATGATGATAGCAAAAAGTATGGATGAAATCTTGGTTAGCAGGGGAAAAAAGTGCCAGTTCAATAGTGAAGCTGACAATTTCGTCTTTCTCTTTTTCCTTCTTCTAACTGTTGGATCCCTCGTACCAACAGTGTCTCACATTACTCTGGTAGAAATATGTATTTTTGAAGGCACTCAATTCCTACTGGATTTCAGTTAGAATTTCCATCCCATATTCCATCCCCCTTCTCCTCCTTTGAAACTTGTAATGGTGTCTATGAGAGGAATCTAAATATTTGGAAAGTAAGTCTGCCTTAGGTAAGAGGGAGGATGCAATCACAACGGACAAAAGGACTGAGAATTAGTCCTGATGAAGGCAGAGGGATCGGCACTTGAACTGACAACAAAATCAATCTACGTTGTTTGATTTATGTTGTTTTTCCTCCAGATCCTCCAGTATCTAATGCAATTAAGATAAACTTGGAAGGCTGAGAGAGGCTATAAAGTATGAGCAGCTGACACTTCTTTCATATGACATATGATCACTTCTTTTCAGGTGGAAATGCACCTGATTTCTAAAGAACAGCTTTGTTTTTTCAACAAATTCTTCTTTCTGGTTGCTCTTCAGTTAGATCTCCATGCTGGGTATATATGCAGATTGCGTTCCTCATCCTGTTGTCTCAGCCTTGTGATGTGTTCCCAAGTGGATTAGTGTGACTATAAATACTTCACAGTCTTTACAAATTTTATATGCTGCTTTGGATGTGATTATTGGCAGTTAAAATGAGCCTAAGACATTAATTGCAGCACCAGAGATGTTTGGAGCCTGAGATGAATTTTGGATGAATTTTTGGGGTAGTTTGACACAAAGCATTTGTCTTTCTGGGCAGTGTTAGATGTGTTACAGGAATGGCTTCCCCAAATCCTCACACAGTTGTTCGACCTGTAGGAGTTAGTTTGCTTTGTGAATGAAATGACTTGGATGTTTTAAACAACTAGCTTGGGCACAAGCAGCGGTTTAGCCAAAGCAGCAGAGCTCTGCACAGGCCTTAAAACTTGCTACTGCCACTGGCAAGGAGTCCTGCCAGGGCTTTGGGTTGCTGCGTCCAGCTGAAGTGCCTGGGCTGTTTTAAAAGCTGCTTGGGGGAGCTCTCTCCTGTGCTGCTGTCCCATTTGCCTTTGCAGCCCCATATTTTCCTAGTGAAGGCTCTGCCTTTGCACGCTGCCATGACTTCTATCTGAGTCTGAGCTTTCTGCAGTGAGTTCTGCCCCTGTGCTTCGTGAGTGCTCCCTTATGAGATCTCACATCATTAAAACAAACCAAAAAAAACTCAGATAATTCCTCAGCACAGCACCGGTCTTAATCCACTGAAATAAAAGTTGGAGATTGCTTTAATATTTTTCTTTAGTTGGGTTGCAGATGCTAGTTAATCTTAAATTGTTCTTCCAGTAAGTTTGTGGCTCTTGTAGCCCATCCTTGTTTCATTGTGCTTGGTCCCAGCCCAGTATCAGAACAATCCGTCAGCTCTGGGCAGATGTGATGCAGTTTTCTAAAGCCTGCAGAAGAATCTGTTAATATCTGTCTTTCAGCTTTTGAAACTAGCCAAATATGTAGTTATAAGCTGAAAATGTGGTTGCTTGAATAGTAAGGTTCAGTGATGGTCAATGCAAACTGCCAATTTCCAAAGACAAATATAGTGTGTTAGAAGCTATATAAAGTATTTGGCTGAAGGCTTTGTGTGCCAGCTCAGAGCTGGTTTCAGTAACAGACTATAAGGAAATGTGTTTAACTGGTCTGGAGTTAGTGTGGTCACTCAAGATTTCATGGTGCCTTTCACAAGCAATCCCAGAATTATGGACTTATTTCGGTTTGAATATCTTCTGCTATGCCAACCTCTGTACTTCCAGTGGCATATTTCATTTCTTTCTTGTAGCCCAGAATTGTCAAAAAAAAAAAAAAAAAACAAAACAAAAACTGATGTGCACTCCTGTGCTGCAAACACATTCAGCATTTGGGTAAAGCAGTTGGTCAAGGGATGCATCAGGATCATTTTCAATGTATTTTTACTTTGAGATGGAAGTTACAAACATAAAATGACGTTAGGAATGTCAAGCAAAATTTGTTATCTGGATTAGGTGCTGTTGCTTTGTTGCTGTCTGTGTTTGTTGCCTGTTCAGATTGAGTGTCAGGAAGAGATTTTGGAGTTTGTGGGGATTCTTGCAAAGCCATTACACCACTGCCTACCTGACCGATAGCCAGCTAAGCTGAGGTCTCCGTTCCCTGCACCCTTCCCTCCAACTCCCTTGCCCTAAGTCTGCCTGTTTGGAGAGGCTCACAGAGGACAGTGGAGGGTGCAGAGTGTGCTTCTACAGCTTTTATTTCTGTGTAGGCTCCTTGGCTCCTTCTGTGTAGGCTCCTGGTTCCCCATCAGCAGCAAGCAGCTGCTCCTGGGGCTCGGACACTAGCAAGTGAATTGGAAGCGGTTTAAAGCTCCACCAAGTGCTGCTGAAGTAACGACTTGGCACTGCGGGGAGCGGGGCACTTCCAGGCCATTACGAGCTGCTCTTCTCCGTCAGCAGCTCATTCGCCTCCCGCGGCGTCTCTCGCTTTTTGGAACCACGTCAGTGCATTAGGGTTACAGCGGGGACTGTCCATGATGCTCGGCTCTTTGACATGTGCTTGGGCACGGGGCTCACAGCGAGGCACCGAGGCTGTTTCCATCCGTGGTGGCATCCCCACGTGTGCCTGGGCTCGGCCAGGCTGTCAGCCATCAGGAGGCCACGCAGCTTCCCCAGTGCTGCTGCCTGGGAGCCGTGGTGTCCAGTGGCAGCAGCCTCCTACAAGAGCTGGTCCTGTGATGCTCTGGAGGTCTGTGAGCAGCCAGTGAATCCTGGGGAGGTGAAACACTTCCCAGGATCACATTGGGGTCCTGAAATGCATGTGGTTACCTGCTTTAGTGTTATATTGTTATATTAATGCTATTTCCCGATGAGGGCAAGAATCACTCGTTAACAGTTTTTCAATGGTTTGTTGTATTTTTTCATTTTTTTTTCTTTCTTTTTTTTTTTTTTCTGGTTATGAAAGGTGGCTCCTGCCCAGCAAAGTAAACTCACCAGTGCAGAGAGAATCCCTGGATGCAGACAGAGGTGGCAATACCAGGTTTCAAGAAACGGCTTGTGGAGAGTACAG
This sequence comes from Anas acuta, assembly GCF_963932015.1. Taxonomy (NCBI): domain Eukaryota; kingdom Metazoa; phylum Chordata; class Aves; order Anseriformes; family Anatidae; genus Anas; species Anas acuta. Next base: position 7,283,607 of record NC_088991.1, read on the forward strand.
GAGGCAAAGCATTGAGCAGAAGGGAGGTGCTTTTTGGAAAGTGGGGAGCTCTCCCAGCCAGGGCCAAGTCAGAGAAGGGGTGCTGAGCAGAAAGGACTCCCCAGGCGTCATGATCCCTTGGGAATCTTCCAGGAGGCAGCCTGAGAGCTTGCTCCTGTACACAGCAATGTAGAGGGCGTTTGGACATTTGGGAGTGTTTTGTCTTCAGCTCACAGGGCTTGTTCAGTGTCACGCCTGCTATTAAATGCACACAGATTGAAGCCCTGTTTTCTTACACAAGAATAATAGAGAGGGTGAGCAAAAGCAGTCAGGAGGTGGCAGAGCCATGGCACTGCAGGCGGTTGTGCACAGTTGGTACAATGGTGCTGTATTATTAACAGAAAGCTCAACTATTTCTGCTTGTTGATTCATTCCATTTGACTCATCTCTGTGTGAGAAGTTCAGTTGTGGCTTAATACGGCCAGTGAGTCACCCCACCTCTCCCAGTCCTCCTCCTCCTCTTCACACTTCTCTCTGGATGGTGTTTGCTTTAGCAGCCACTGCGATGCGGTGCGTTTGCTGGCTGTAGGCAGAGGAATTCCAGGCAGCCGTGTCCGTTGGGTTTCAGCACAACAGCCCTTTCCCTACCACCAAGGTACTGAGTGTCTGATGGGTGAGTGCCCCTAATGCTGCCCGTCCTACTTATTTTACAGCACAGCAGAAGCTTCTTGGCTTGGGACAATCTGCTGAATGTGATCTTCACTCTTCTGCACCATTTGCCTGCCAGTTTTTTGTCCATCTTATCTTGCCAGATTGAGCCTTGAAAACATCTTGTCACGATTTTCCTTGTGTTCTCTCCTTACGAGTCTTCTGCTGCTCAGAGCATCTAGCTTTGTACCCTTTCAGCCAAATGGAGAGATGAATTTACCATTTCCTCCATGTACGGAGGTCTGGAAAGCTTAATAGCTGTGATATGAAGGCCTGGAAATGGCTTTCTAAGCTGAAATCTGGCTATGGATACTTAAGACAAAAATGTACTAGCTCCAAGCTTCGCTTCCAATGGATAACCTACCTGAGCTAGCGTAGCACAGCTAGAGCTGATTACCAGCAAACCTGGGAAACTCCAAGATGAGGCTGCCTGTGGGGAGACAGGCAGAAACCCAAGGTAATTCCAAGGCTGAATTTTTACTTTTGCTCTCCTAAGGGCTGCTGCTGTAAGAAAACAGCTGAGCACAATGTGCATTGATTCTTACCAGACGCTCAACACTACAGTCATCAAAGCTTGTATTTCTGAGCTAAATCCACTGTCATTTCAAGGTTGGTACTGTTATGCATCGAGGAGTTTTCAAAAATATTTTGAATACAGCAAATATGAACTGCAGACTTTTTTTTTTTTTCCATATGTTGTTATATCAGTAATAGTTATTTGTGTTGAGGTAGCAGGTGGCCCTCTGAGGCTCCATTGTGGGAGTCATTGTTTAAACAAATTAAAGCCAGTCACTTAATATCCTGCCTGATTCTGCATGCAGATGCTGAGCTGTCACTGCTCATCAGGCGTGTAGCAGTCAGGGTTGTGCTAACAGCTCAATGTTTCCGACACGATGTACACGAAGACGCTGAGACCTGGGCCACACACATCCTTATGTCCTTACTCATCGTTTAACTCTGTCGTTACTCCAGTGTGTGCTGCTGCATTCGTACAGGCCTTCAGGTATCAGGGTACTCTGTGGTCTTGTGTATCCTGTCACCGTGCTGTAGCACCTTGATATCTGTGACATGGTTGGAGGGGACTGTAGCACTTCCAGTCGGAGCAGGGTGACTTTGGGCAGACAAAGCAGCCTGATTCTGCTTTCCAACCATGCAGCCAGAGCTAAAGCGGCATTCCGGCTTCACATTTTTGTGGTGGTTGTTTCTTTTGGCCTCAGAGTTTCAAGGATCTGGTGCTAATTAGCGAACTAAATGTTTGACTTTTATTCATGATGGATTCATTTATGCTTATTCATTCTAAGAAATATGTAACCGTGTGCTTTTGCCAGGCACAGAATCACTCATCTAACAACACAGTTCTGATCCACACGGTATTTCAGATGCGAGCGGGATGTATTTATACACTTGAGCTCAGAATTGCTCTGTAGATGTACGGATGTAGTCATCAAACTGTCTGTGTGGATGGGGGGAATACAGACCTGACAGAGGTGTGGAGGAATTGTTTGCTGATTCACTCTAGCAAATTTCTTTTCTCTAAACTGAGAGGATGGAAAATATATTCCAGAAGTTGAAAGTTCATTGTATTGCTTTAAAAAATGCAAATCTCTTCATTGCTTCCTTTCTTGCAGAGCTTGGCCTGTTAAGACCTTACAGAATGTCTCTCCCTGCCTGTTTTTTTTTTTTTCCATGACATCCTCTTGTCAGTACCCCTTCTTGTGGCCCTTGGTGTCCCCCTCCTGGGATTTTCTTTCGTTTTGTCCCCTTTTCTCCCTGATGCCACCACCTCCTTCAAAACGGCCAAATGCAGTTGATGCTCCATTGGTGCAAGCCAGCGCTGGCTCGGCTGGTCTTGTTGTGGAGGGGTGTTTGTGGCTGCAGCCTTGGAGAAGTGGGATCCCTTTGTAGTGGCTGCTCGTATGAAAGAGAAAAGCCAGTAGATAGCCTGGGGACACACGTGGCTCAGGGACTGCTTGAAGCACATGCGTGACCTCCCTTGGCTCTCACAATTCTCCTGTCCTTCAAGACAGCGTGCCTCGGAAGGTGCCTGACTTGGGCTGCAGGGAGAGCTGCCAGGAGGAAAGAGCAGGGACAGGAGAAGACTTCAGTGAAATCAAACGCAGGGAGACCCTCAGACTCCCCACAGAGCTCCAGAAAAGCTCCTTTTGCAAGCGTGGAAGCTGCCCCAGGCCTTCCTTTGGCTCTGGCTAAGATCAGCAGCCAAAATGGGGTCTGAATTCCAGAAACCGTGGGAGCTCACGGGGTTTAGCCAGCCAGATGCAGTTTGTTTCAACATAGGAGGGAACTGGCCTTGTTTTTATTTTCGCGTGTGTACAGCCAGTAGATGTTGCCCTGGCTAGGTCTGGGGACTTCACATGAAGAGATTTCCTGACCTTCCTGCCAAAGGCAGCCTCTGAGACCACAAAGCCTGCATTTTATTTGCTCTCTTGTATAGCCAAAAGATGGCTGGCTGTCTGTAAGAGTTTGATCCTTGGAGTGAACATTTGTGACACAGTCAGCCCTGGAAATTTCTGTTAGTCACTAGTTTTTTTTTGCTGTTTGTTTGTTTCTTTTTCAGTGTACTTTAAATTCCTAGGCATTAAATGTCTTTATTAACATATCTTGGAAGCAATGTGTTCTGGGGAGTTTGATCTACCTAGAGATTTATTTATTTTTTTTTTTTACTTTTTTACTTTTTCCCCTCTGTAGGCTGTTCTTTATCCCACAGAGTGAGGGATAAGGGACAGTTTTGGAAAAATAAATAAATAAAAAAGCTTCAGACATAGCTTCAAGTCCCACGTTTCAGTTCTGGCATTGAGATAGCTATTGTTTCAGCCTCATTTTCCCTGCAATATTCAGACAGCTTAATTTGTTATTTTTTTCTCCAGACTCTTTTCAGGCCTAGGATGTGCTGATTCCTCGTGAACATCTTGGGGACCAGAGCAGGATCCAAATACAGGAACACGGCAGATATGCAGGCCACTCTTGTGAAATTTTATGATTTCTGTAACTTATTTGTAGCGGTAGCACCTGGTAGCAGAGTCAACTGGTAAGGTCCCAACGTGCTGGTCTCCTGTAGCAGAGGCAGTGCTTTGCTTGGTAAGCTTTCCAGGCATTCAGCGTGACCATTGCGATTCCACAGGCAAAGAAGCTCAGAGCTTCTTTGAAAAGAAAAAAGAGCGATAAACATTTTGGGTCCTGTTGGCAGCCCTGCCATTTGCCCTGGACTCCAGTGACAGAGGCAGAGACAGTCAGCTTGACTTTTATTCCTGTACTTGACTCTGGCTTCTTGACTTTGCTAGCGTAAGGCATGCCTGCTCTTCAGTGATAGTGGCTGGACGCTTCCTGCTGCTCTGCTCGTGGAGCTGTTTCCAAAGGTAGCAGAGCTTTCTGGTGTAACTCCCTAACTGCCTTTGGTTACGTCCGTGTTGATGTTAAGTGTGTGTTTCCCCTCCCTCCCCACTTCGCCAGCTGTATCCACGTCAAGTGGATCTGAGGGAGTCTCCTGCTGCTGGCAACGTGCTGGTTCCTCGTACCGTTGCTGGATGACTCTGCTGCTTCTGTTGCTTCTCGTTAGGAAGAGTGGAAGAAGATCCTCATTCCAGCTGTTTCCTGAAACTTCCCCAGTGTGGTAGTGTAAAGAAGAATTACTACATGGGAAAAGCACCGACTTATACCTATGCTGGTGCCAAGTGGTGCAGTTCAGCTGGGTCAGTTAGTGTACATTCCTTTACAATGGAGGCAGTCAGGGCCCAAAGCATTGGCTGAGCTTTTGTGTGTGCTTAGTTCATGACTGAGTTAGTGCCAGTCTTGATTTGAGCAAAGTTCTCTCGCGTTTCCGCTGATTTGTACAGACCAGAAAATGCACTGGAAAAATTATGCTGTAACTTACTGTCAGAGAAGGGCTGTTCAGAAGCACTTAGTTTTTGGCAAACAGGTGGATATTCTGCTGTCTGTGTTGAAGCAGACTTGCAGTAGGGATCCCTGCACTGACAGCAGCAGCACAAGGTTGTGCTAATAAGCTCTGCAGAGTAAAGTAACTAGGGGCACGAGGGCATGCCCGAGACAGGTCAGTGTCTGCTGTGGGTGCCAGCCATTGCAAAGTGGGGCTGCTCAGACTTGAGCTGGGCATCCCGAGCTGAATACAAACCAGCACTGCTCAGCTGTACCTGCCCCAGCTTTGAGCTCTCACAGGTCCACGTACATACGCTGCAGAGTGCATTTCCACTCTGTTTTCTCCAGTAGCTTACAAATATTTTTTTGTCTTGTTTGCCCTTCCCCCTTCTTATCCTTTTGGCTTCTCACACAATTACAGACTGAGCCCGTGTGACTGTATGAAAGGCATTTCCTCCTGCTCCTTTTTTATTTTTTTAACTCAGCTTCAGCCCACCAGCTGCTTTCCATTAGTGTTACACACACACTCGCTGGGAGGGCAGCACATAATGCACTGCTGAATAGCAGAAATCCTTCAGAAGCGGTCAGACAGAGGCTGCTCAAAGCAGACTGTAGGTAAAAAGAGTTCAGCACACTGGGACCTGTCTTCTGGCAAGCCTTCCCTGTGAAGTCCGGGTCTGGGGACCGAGCACGGTGAGGGGGTGTTGTCTGAATGCAAAGCGTGAAAGCTGGCTGTAGATCTCTTAATGTGAAAGGTTGTTTGCTCTGGATATCTCTTCAAGGGTAGCAGCTGAGTGTTTTCTGATGCTGTGGGGAATTATGACCCCTACTTGTTCCTGGGAGAGCATTTTTATTGATACTAAATACTGACAAGTTGCCTGTCTAGGCTTCCTGATCTGTGATCCTTTGAAAATGACCTTAAACTTTCCTAAGCTCTTCTTTCCATAGAAATGACAGGATCAGTACTCATTAACTTTGTAATCTTCTTCCCCACCCCTCCCTGTTATCAGTGGAGGTGGCAGCAAGAGGCCTCATGTAAGCTGTTGTTTGTGCCATTCTCCTATTCCTGCTTGAAACAGCCACAGTTGTGCGAGGCTCAGACCAGGTAGGGTTTGGAAAAACATCCAGCTGGCCAAAACTGGGGGCAGTTCATCCTAGAAACTCTAAAAAGAGTTGAGTGGGATCGGCTGTGTGAGGTCAGGTCCCAGTCCCACTGTCATGTTGGGCAGGACCCTGCTTGAGCCTGGTTCCTGGTTGATTGTGGGATCCCACACCATTCAGCCTGTTCCCTGAACAGGGACCCTGAAGAGCAGCTTGCTCAGCTCGCTGCACAGACAGCGACGGGAGCTTTGGTTGTGGAGTTGGTGATGGGCTCAAGGGACATGAAAATTGAATAGAAACCTCACTGGCTCTGCTGTTGCTTTGTGATTGACTCTGAAAGTCTGTTAAGTGGGGTTGCAGAGGGTAAACCAAAGACAATTTTGCTTCCCTTAGTTTCAGTGGGTTGCCAAGTCCATGGCTAGCCTGTAGCGTTCCCAGGGAGGAAGCAAACAAGCCCATTTTGACAGAACAAAGTCCTCCAACGTGCCTTAATAGGACAGAGTAACAATTTAACCTGTCACCTTCAGCTGAAGAACATAATGTGAATACTAAACCATCCTGCTGCCTGTGTTTTTATGAGGCTCTGTGCTCAGGGCAGATGGGGGGCTTTTCTTGAGGTCCTGCTGCAGCTCCAGGTGTGTTGGGTGGGGATGCTGGCCACGGGCTGGTCCTGCAGGACAGGTGAGGGGCCTGCATTTCCCAGTACTGACCCATCTTGCTGTGCAAAGCGTGTGTCCAGAAATCTGAGCACAAGCTTGGTTTTTGTAGCCTGGAGGAAATGGGTCTTTAAAAACTCCAGGCTAAAATGCCACCTCTTTCTGGTGGCCGCTTCTCGTTGTCTGTCTCCTGTAGGGTATGAAGATATTAAACGAATGAAGTGCCTGGCGGTACTGAGTCCTTATTTTCTCAAGCCTTTATTTGTTTGGAAGGAGACTGTTCAGGGGTCAGCATCTCCTTTGATCTCTTTTGCGAGGCCTTCCAGAAGGCTCGTGCAGAGGCATGGGACTGAACTGAAGAAACACCAGAAGCTGGGGACGGAGCCTGCTCGTTATGCGGTCTCCATCTCTTTGGTCTGATGCAGAGACAGCAAGGAGGCTGTGTCTCCTTTGTGAGGCTGAGCAGAAAGCATGTCTGTTTGTCTTGGGCCTTTGTCAAATGTGGGAAACTTGAGTCCTGTACAATGTTAACTTCCCTGCAGTCCTTAAATACGCAAACCAAGGAGGGAAGGGAGTTGTCTTTGCTGTTAGCGTGTTTCCCCCCACGTGATACACTTATTCAGGTAATGTACTTAGCCGGGAAAAGGGAATAGTCAGACACTTCCCGGCTTTGCATTTCTTCTGCCCAGCCACTGCCTTCCTGTAGGGCACTCTAAATATTTGTCCGGCTGCTCCAGATTGTAAAAGAGAGACAAGGCTATTTCTCCTGTTGCTGGAGTGTTTTCTCTTAGGACTTAAGAGTTGCCCTAATGAGTTGAAGAGCTCCAGGTAACTCAGCAGGGTTATTAATGGCAGTGCTGTATGTATAGCAGGGAGCCCAGATCTAGACCATAAACCACATCAGTGTAGCAGTGATTGCTAACTAGGTCCTGTTGCCTGCTTTGAACATAAGGAAAGCCTTAAACTGTGGGAGCTGTATGCCTTTAAATTACACATATGCCTTCAAAATGCTTGACAGCTTCATCACTGCTCTGCTGTGACTGCTGCCACCAAGGAGAGAGCCTGCTTTGTCCCTTGGTGGGCACCTTCTCCCAGCTGTCCTCTAGCATCTCCTGGCATGCCGAGCCTTGGAAATGCTGCTCCAAAAGGCCTCTTATTTCATCTGATACTTTATCACTAAAAATCAATGTGCATACAGCATCTGTTTAAAACTTTGTCTCGTGGTGCAGTGCTCCGGGGGAGCCTGCGGGGTGCACGTGGTGAGTACAGCTGATTGAGCTGGGCGGGCAGTATCGATACATCCCTACCACGCACAGTGCTGCGTCTGTCAGCTGTCATTAAGGGCTGCAAGTGGTGGATGTCGGGGGTTCGATCCGTTAATGCCTGTGCACTCACATGTGTTCGTATTGATGGGGTTTTGTCCTCATTCTCTCTGCTACATTAATCCTCAGGCTAGGGTTTGGTGCCCAGAACTTTTGCTAGCTTTTCTCTTGTAAAATAAAGCAGAGTGCTGCCAGAATTCGAAGCCTAAATGTTATCTCAGTGCTAACTTTCCTTCAGGTACATCATCATTTTAATGATGGAATTTACACTTGGCTGTAAATATTTTTTCTCTTGTTATTTCAATGCTTGTTAACTTAGATCTTTAGGTCCTAAATGGGGGCACGGTTGCAGACTCGTGATGCACCCTCGCAATTGACACTTGACCTCCATATGCCCCAGGGAACTCAGCTATAAAATTGAGTTAATGCAGGAGCTGATTTGACTGTAAAGAGACTGCCTTGGAGCTGAACTGCTCTGCAATTATAGTTCTACTTGTATAAGAGATACACCAAATGGAAATAAATGCTTGTTGTAATAAACACAGCAGTCAAAGGATCTCCAAGGACTGGAGGGGTTCTGAGTGAGCAGCTGAGATGATGGAATAATTTAAATAAATGGAGAGCCAGCAAAAACAAAGCTGAATCTGAAATCAACATTTTGCCTTGCTTTCTTGTTATTGAAGGTGAGCAAAGCAGAAGCTAGAGGTGTGAATGAGCCAGAAGTCAGTCCCACTCGCAGTCTGGGAAAAGAAGAGCAAGTCTGGGGACTTGCCAGTTTGTCCTTGTAAATGTGCTGAGCACTGTCTTAATGTTTTATTTCAAATGCATTTCCCTTTCCCTAAGGATAAATCTAACAATATGCATTGTGTATAAAGTTGAGGGGAAAAAATGGGTCCAAATTTCTTCTTAATGCAGAGAATCTATGAGAAAGTCTGCTGATGACCACTTTAATCAAAATATGCAGGAAATGCAGGCATTTCCATGGATAATTGATGAGACCTGAATGGAAAAAGGAGAAATGCTGAATGGTTATGATCATCTAAAAGGGAAGGTCTTAAAAGTCTTACTCTTTGTTGCTTCTGCATATTGTCTAACAATTGTTTCAAAGCCAATTGTTTCAAACCTCTGTGCATCTTATTTAGCAAAGGCACAATCAGTCCTGCTCCCTGCAATGACTTTTTCATTGCCTTTTTTGCAAGGTGAGATGAGATTGTTTGGAAGTACAGTGTGTTAACACACTCCTGTGTTTGCTGCCTCCAGATGAGTTAAACCAGAAGAAAACTGTAGTCCGTCTGCTCCGTTTCTACCTAGAGGTCAGCAGCATGGCAGCAGGTAGTACAGGGCACGCTTCCTCTCTCTGCTTTCTTGCAGGAGCCCTGCCTTTTTCCTCCATGGCCTGCTGCCTTTTTTTTTTTTTTTTTTGACAGTCCCATTTCCTCTGCACACCTTCTCTTTTAAGGTTATCTGAGGACTTGGGCTGTCCGTGGACTCAGGGAAGTACTGGTGCTCTTCGCCGTAATGGAATATAGGTGTGGCTGATACAGAAGGAATACAAGAGTTTGCTGACTGGCCAAACAGGCACCTAAGCTATGTAACTTAGCAGTATTGTACCACTTGAGGTGGAAAATAAACCATGTCTGTGCAAAAAAGGGGACAAGATTTGTTTGTGGGTATTTTCATTTGTCTGTGGGGGTATTTTCATTTGTTTGTATGGGTATTCTCATTTCTTTGTGAAGGTTTCTTACTCTTTAAGCCCTGACATGGCATACTGGAACTGCTAACTATGTAAATGTATCATTTGGATATCTCCTCTGACAAAGGACAATATTTATGAGCTGCCTTGCTAAACTGTCACGTTCCCATTGTTGCTTGACATTTGTACTGTAACTCTTGCGGTCTGCTGCCTAATTCCTTTGTTTCTGACAGGCACCCGTTTAGGAGCCTTGGAAAATACAAAGCGGAGCCAGTTAGCATTGAATGATCTTAAAACTAGACCGAACTTTTGTTTTCATCGGGGAGGAAGATGATGCCGTCAGCTAATGTGGTTGATCAATAGACCTGCTTGCGATAAGGTTTCAAAGCTTGTGGCTAAAAGCTGATTGCACTGGAACCAAAATAAATTTGATCTATTGGTTTCCACAAATGCAGCATAGCCCAGAATGATGGTTCAGTGCTGATGCTTAACTAATTTTAATAATGCTGACAGGCTAGCCTGGTGCCTGCTGTAAGGACACTGTAATACATGCACCCTCGGCAGCAGAGCTCTTATTTAAAATGTTTTTTACAGTAGCATGGAGCTGTCAGTCTGTAGCAAAGCGTGTGCATAAAGATTCATTATTCTGAGGCCGGGAAGCATTACAGTCCTTGGCTGGTCACATTTTCATGTAATACAAGCTTTGATCCTGGATTCCTAAAAAGAGAGAGGTACTGGCACAAAGTAAGACTAGTTTATTTGTTTTGGCTGGAGAAATAAGTGTCACTGAAAAATGTGGAAAAGGTCTGTGGCTCAGGTGCAAAACAAGTGTGCAAGCTCTGTTTGTGATGAGCATTTGGGAACACAGCATCAGGGTGGGGTCATGGTCTGTGAAGGTGGACGAAAATTTAACCAATGCTTTCATCTCTATTTCAGTGACTATATCATGGCTACGGGGCCAACAGACGTCATACAGTCACCTGAAACAGGAGAGACTGTTGAAGAGTGCACAGGTAAGCAGTAGCTCTCCAAATGTGGAGCTGATTTGGAAGTCAAGGTTTATTTTTTTCAAGCTGGGGGAAATGTCTGTGGTGACTCGTTTTGCAGTTTTTTTTCTTTTTTTTTTTCTTTTTTTTTTTTTTTCTGTGTGGCATTGCCAGCTGGCAATATTATGAAAAGGACCCTTAATGTGCAGTACTGGAGGATCATAAAGTGATGGATGTTAGTATTTTCTGAATCTGCCTTGGATTTTCAAAAAATTAGGACATAAGGGCTTGAATAGCTGCTTGTCGTGCCTGCCTTGGTGGATGCCACGGAGCTGGGGGCTGAGCATGGTAGCCAACTGTTGTATTAGCCTCTGCCTGTGGGAGCTGTGAGTGCCCCTGCTGCAGCTTTATTCTCTGCTTCTGGCCACAGACAACCATTTGTTACTTATTCTTTCATCCAGTGGCATGGGCTGATGCAGGCAGCCATGAGGGAATGGAATAATAGACAAGAAAGGAAAATATGTTACTTATGCCAGAGCTGTGTTAATTAAAGCAAATCCCTTTTGCCAGTGTTCAGACTTTTCTTGAGGAGCTAAGCGAGTATGAAGAATACCACAATAGCTGAAGCGTTTCAGAAGTGTCTGTCATACCAGTTGATTTTTTTTGGCTAATGTTTCACAGTCATCTTCAATGTTTCAGTGTTTCAAAGACCAGCTTGCTTCATCCTTTAGAAATAGATTTGCCACCACCAGAATACTGGTATGGGAGAGAATCAAATAGCAAAGCAACTCTTAGTTGAACCCTGTGTGGCAGATGGATAGTGGTGAAGGAAGGGGTGATGGATGCCCAGTAGTGGCTGGTTTTCTGAATTTATAACCTAGTTGATGACGTTGTCCAGTGCTACTTGGGACACACTGGTGACCTTGTGTGAAACCCAGATGTGTACGTTTTGTGCTCAGGTTTGGAGAACGTTCAGAAAATGGATCAAATCCTGACTCTGCTGACAAGGAAGGCAGGAGATGGCTTGCTGGCTTAAGCGTTGGCTCTAAAAAGACCAGGAATATTTCTGTCTCTTAACTGGTTCTAATTGAACCAAACTTATTAAGTTAAAAGCTGCTGCACTATTACTGAGATATTCAAGAACACTTAACCAGACCTGGAAAAACCTATCTTGTTTTGTTGTTGTTTTAATTTTTGGAAATTTGTTTATTTCCCATGTAAGGTAGGATTGCATCACCTCTTCCTCTTTGTAGTGGCTTATAATGGAAAAGCTTTAGGAGGCTAAAATTCCCACTCTTCACAGTCTAGTCAATGAGATTAACTTCTTGGGGGTTATGTTATTGTCTGACTAGTTGTAGAGTTTCCAGTGCACACTGTTTCTTCTTAGCGGTAGTGACAAGGTAATTGTCCAAAAACTCTCAGTGCCCAGTGCTAGTCTTGCTAAATATCACAATTTTATTGCCTGTCTGGCAGCCTCGAATATTTTTTTGTGAAGCTAGAATCATGGATCATGGTATTTTTTTTTTTTTAGAATCTTGTCTTTTTTTTATATCCTGTGTTTTTATTCATGAAAATAGCTAGTTGTTGGAGCTGAAGAAAAAAATGGAAAAAAAAAAAAAAGAAAAAAAGGAAAGTTGCACTCATGAGTGCACCTTAGAAGACAGAGAGCATAGAATATCCTTAAATGATCCGTTTGATTTAAATATGATAATTGAGCATCTAAATCAGATATTCCCTCTGCTTTTTACAGTCTCAATTTTGCACTGGTAAAAGTATCTTTCTCTCTTCTATGTTATAGGGAAGAGCTATACAGTGAGCAAAAAGAGCGTTAATTCTCTCAGTGCACAGGAGAAACCATGAAATAGGCAATACACAAGTAGTAAAAAATACAGAATAAATAAACTTTACAGAAAAAACAAATGCTTATTCCTGCTCCTTTTCTCTTATAATGCGCTAAATTGTTAGAATTCATTTTGGGGAGGACTTTTGCTTTTTAGGGCAGTAGCCTTTAAATTAATATTTTGTTTTTAATGTCTTAATTGAATATTGACAACTGTAAGCATTTAAAAATAATGACATTATTTTATTCATCAGTGGTGAATTATTACATTGAATTATTCATCAGTGGGTGAATGGGGAAAAGGCAGTTGTCTGAGCTTGGATTTTCTCTCCCTGTTTTGACTAGGTTTTTGTTATGCAACAGCTTTTTTCCATTTTAAGTCATAAGATCCTCTCGCACATTATTCAGTAAGTTGAATTATCATGGAGCACGGTACCAATTTAATGATATGTTGGGCTACTTCACAGTGCACTGAGATATAGACACCTCTAAATGAAACGTGGCATCCCTTTAACAGCGTGCAGAAGCAGCAGTACAAAGTGCTTGCAGCAGGAAACTGATTTGAACACCATCTTTCTGAGCTGTGCCTTTATTGTCAAATGCTCCGCCACTGAGCAGCCCCACAGTTTTCATCTGCATGCAGCACAAAGTGTCTAGGGGTGATTTTATCTTCTTTGCGTAATAACATGGCAAGTGCCCATCTTCTGGAACTGCAGGGAAACTGAGTGTTTCTCATTCATCTGAAACAGCTGAAGGCATGCAGCTGAGCAGAGCCCAGCTGAAGAGGAATTATTGCTGGAGGGGATGTGCCCCGCGCATCAGAAATAAATCAGAGGCTAGAGAAGGTACTGAAGTAACAGAGGACTCTCTGTTCACAACGATGCCCAAGTATTGTCCCATGCCAGTTGAGGTTTACTAATTGGCAGTGCTTGTGAATCTTTTCCATGGGCTCCATTCTAAAGTTAGCACCACTTCTGATCTAAACAAGTATTTGGAGTGTTCTTCCTGGCAATATTCTGCTTTGTGGAAGGACTTGTGTCTGTTGTTCTTGTCCTTAGGACCACTTCTTTTTTGTTGGTTGTGTTTTGTGTGTGTTTTTTTTTTTATATCATCCTCCTTGTTCTTCTGGAAATACTAACATCTAATTATGCTCAACAGTAATACTTGCACTAGAATTAAACTTCCTTATTGTCACTGACAGATCTCCACTGTAGCTGGCAATGTCCTTATTTTTCATTTAGACTGCCTTTAAGTTGCAAAGCTCTCTGTGTGCAGCAATGTCTGCCATTTTGTTCTTTCAGTCACTGGAGTGTGCTAGCAGACATTGTTGGATTGATAATTTTGGGGTGCTGCTTCATTTTAATCTTTTGTTTTGCTAATCTAAAATAAACCAATTCTGCTTTGTCCAGTTTGCCAAAAGAATACTACATAGGTTGTCTAGCTACTGATGTGAATGGTAGTAATGGTAGAGAGGCATTTCTAAAGACTCTGCAGTCTCAGTCAATACACTTGCTTCATCGGGAGGCACTGTGCTCTTCTGATTGCTGTGTGACCTGTCTTTTCTTACCATCTCCTGCTCTGGAGATGTGTAAACACTCATTGAGCCCCATGACAGAGTCTTAACAACTCTAAAAGCTTTGGGCTCAGCTCTGGCATCCAAGGGAGGCAATTTATCCTTTATTTTCTGAGACTACATCATTCTTTTACTGCCTGATACACAGCTTTCTGAGATCTTCTGCTGATAAACCCTCCATAGGAGCACCACATCTCGTTGTTATTTAGGTGAGTGGAAATCCATTGATCATTTTACACTAAATTGTTGGAAAAATAGCTTGGTCCCAGTGACAGCCCAACTCACTGGAAAAGCAAAGTGCAGGTCTTCTTTGACAACTACTGCTCTGCAGAGAGGTGCCCTTTAGTCAAGCCATGCTGGTCGGTGTAGCAGCATCCTTGTACGTCCTGATGCGTGCTGCTGGCACCCATCTCGAGAGCTGGGAGGAGACAGGGTGAGCAGGTCTCGGTGTCATTGTTTACTTCTCAAAGTGCCTACTGTCTGATGCACGATGCAGCTGTGCGGTGGCACAGTTTCAGCCCAGATAAGGCTTGTTGGCAGAAGTCCCTACACACACAGGGCACACGTTGAGGCAGAGCATTGCCGACTAAATCATTGCTGGGAGAAGACAATAACTGCATGGAAAGAATGCCTTGCTTATTAAGGAATCCTCCAGCTGTGAGCATTTATTATGCCAACTGCTGTAAAGTATTAATTGAACAATGAATTTGGCTCTGATATGCAGTGATGTTATTGCTCTGCATATGTATTTAAGTCAACCACGGGGGTCAGTACAATAGCTTGGCCCAAACCACCCCAAAATGACCCCTCAATGTAAGAGTCAGTGACAAAACACAGCTTTTGTGTGCTGAAAGAAAATATAAATAAGAATGTGAAAGTATCTAAGGCTATTAAAAATGAAAGAAGTCAATTATGGTTCTTATGGTCTATTCTCTTTTTGTATTTCTTTTCGTTTGGACAATGGAAAATGTGAAGTCAGCTTAGCAGTTTTCTAATCATGTTCTTAGGGTTGCTATGTTTGGGGGTTTCGTGTTCTGCAGGGGAATGTCTTAACTTAAGCTTGCTCCACTAACCTTCGAGGAGTTGTTGATTTTAATTTGGGGCACTAATGTAGTGTGAAAACAGATCTTTTGGTTTTAGGGTTTATGGATTCCTTTGCCAGTTTTAATCTTTTTGTTTCCTTACAGTCCTGAATAAAGAAAAAGCAGAAATAAACCAAGCTAAATGAAACATTTAAACACTTTAAAATGTTAATTGTTTTATTGAAAAAATATTAAGTATGATTTATATGATTTGCATGATCACTTGTCAGTTGTGATAGATACATTCTCTCTGTGTATTTTTCATAAACTGGAACCTAAGTAGGCACCACCATTGTCAGCCTAATGCCAGTGTTGCTTTATAGGCAGCACATCTAAGAACTGCAGCTTCACCTTTCACTAGACTCCAGCACTGAATTATTTACAAGGCAGCTGACTAGAACTCAATGGGCTGCTCCTGCTTGTGGCTGTCCGTAGGCTTCCTTCAAAATTTAAAAGGAAAACATTTTCCAAGCTAAGCAACACCTCCAACTTCCATAAATTTTCTTTTTTCTCATGTTGCAGGAAAGAAAAAATCTAAATTTCAGACTTTCAAGAACTTCTTTGCCAAGAAGAAAAGGAAAGAGCCTCCACCTCCCAGGGGGGAGAGTAATTTAAAACCTAGCCAGTCCAGCAGCGATGTCAGCATCTCTGTGCTCGACGAGGCTAATGCACTTCATTCACCGAAGGAGGCTGGGTAAGCTGGCGGGGAAGGAAAATAAATAAATAAGGGCAGACCTCTTGCTGCAATGGGATGAAAGCACAGGCTGGCCCCTTAGGAGCAACCTCTGTCCAAGTTTGTGCAAAACAAGCCCTAATGCTGATGAAGGAATTCCAGGAATTTCCTCTTTCTTTGCTATGTGCTTCCAAAGCCGTGGTGGAGAGGAGGGGGAGGGCAGCCAGGGGCAGGGGTGATCCAACCTCCTCCTCTGTAAAACTGCAGATAGCCCAGATTGTTTTGATTGGTTTTAGTTTTTGAAATATGTCTTGGAAGATCTGATCAGCAGCAGCTTTACAAGGAAGGATGATTGAGTACTGCTAGTACAGAGAATAAATGTAAAGTTGAGTTGCTATTTTTTAGCATAAATGGTGCTCTCTGTTGTGGTTGGGAGAACGGAAAGTGTAATGTGTTCTCAGAATGAGATTTCTGCTTAGTTTAACTTTTATGCTGCCGTTTCTGTACAGAGAACAACAGAAGGCCTCGAGTTTTGTGTCAGCCACCCTGAAGGGCTGAGCACGAGTGAGGTTTGTCAGTCCTCAAGGTGTGTGCAGAACAATTCTCAGGTCCCTGAATGGTGTCCGTTCTGAAACTTGTCCCTTTCAGTTACTGTAATAGGAACTATTCTGTATCTAGGGTGGACAACCCTCTGAACGTGGCTGTCTCTCACCAGGGGTGTCATGGATTGGTATTTTGCAGCCTGTAATTTGGCTGCTTCCCAGCCTTCCCCACCTCCCCTGTTAGCTGCTGAGGCTTCTCTTTGGTGTATCTTAGGCCTTGGGTTGCGGAGCTACAGACTAACCTAATGTGATGGCACGCTGGCCACTTCCCACACTTTGCAGTGCGTTGTTGGAGGGGACATTGGACAGTGGCAGAGGTCACGAGTGGACGACTAGATGCTGAAATCAACGTTGCTGCTAAATGCAGTGTATCATCAATGAGACCTTAGGTGCAGCTGGACACTACTGGTTTCTTTTGGTGTAGGCGTTACTTTCTCAAGGGTACTTGTGCCTCCCTGCCCCACCTTTCCTCACTGTCTCTGTTATACCACTGCATCATAAAAATGATTTGGGTTTAAGGAAACAAATAATCTCTTCAATTTGTTTGTTAGTGTAACAGCAGCAGAATACATAACACAACCAGTCCCTAGGGCAAGGGGAATTATAGAGACTCAGCTGACCCAGTCCAAAAGGCTTAGAAATGGCTGAGCTTACACCAAGAGCCCGTAGAGGAGTCTGGCTTAAAATCAGCTGTCAGATCCAGAAGCTACATGGCTGAGAACTCTTTGGTCTTTCCTTTAACCAAGTACTTCAAGTCCAATTGCTGTTTACCTCAGCACTATCCTCCAGTGATTTAAAACTGTTTTATAAGACCAGAGATCAGGAAATGAGTAAAACCCCTCTGTTTTTTCCCTTAGAGATAGGATTGGATGGACGATGCAAAAAAAAAAAAGAGGGTAAATTTGTATTCCCTATTTGAAAACCCTGTTGTGTCCAGGCTCTGCATGGTATGAGCACACTTTGTAGATACCAAGAGAGTCTGAACAGCCTAATCCTTTGGAAGACCTGATCCTGAAAGCCAGTGGAAATACAGATTTGAAGGGTTTATAGTCAGGCCCTGTTCTTTGCAATTCCTGGCATACAGAATACCAAAGACAATCCTAAAACAATGCTGCTGTATCTTTGTTCTTGAGGCAGAAGCACTTGTTTTCTTTTATTCTTTCTTCTTCACCTTTTCTTTTTTTCTTTTGTAAATCATGTGATCTTTTTAAGATTTATTTATTTTTTTAATACTAACCAGAGACCAAACCCTTGGGTGTGCCAAATGTTTCTTGAAGAAGCCAAAGGGATGTGCTCAGATGTCATGGTGCTGCAGGGAATCAATGGGATTGGTCATCTGTGAAGGACAAGGGAGCATTACATGCCACTGCCTCTTTGTCTTCTGAGAGGCTTGAGTTTTGAATGGAAATGGAAAAACTTCTGTGATGGCAAGGTTAAAGCACGTTGTGTTGAGAGTCCCACCATTTCCTCAAGCACAGCAGCTTGAGGGGTGCTACATTTGAACTCAGTGAGCATTTGTATGGGGAAGCCAGCATTGGAAATATGGGAGCTAAAACATCTGGGTGTTTAACAGTGCATTTAAACATCAGTGCAAATATAAATACACTGCCTGGAATTACACATGAATGTATGTTTGCACATAAAAGACTCATCTGTACTAAAGCTGCAGTTAATTCTATATTTAATCCAATGCTCTTTTTGCCACTGCCAGGCAAAAATACAGTAATTCTCTTGCAAATGCAAATAGAATCATCTAGGCTGGAAAAAACCTTCAATATCAAGTCCAACCATCATGATGTATATGTAGAGAGAAAAGGAAAGGAAGAAAGAATGAAAGAAAGAAACAGGTCTTGCACTGACAGACTCAAGAACAAAGAAACCTCTGCTTTTATTACTAAACAATTCCAAGTAAAAGAAGTAAGGAAATGCCTGATGGAAAAGGTTAATATATCCTAATGCATGTGCATTCCATGCAATAAATAATAATAATAAGAAAAAAACCAGCTAATAACAAATATACTTTACGGTAAATAAAAACTCAGTGACACTGGCTTTCTGAATGCAGCAGTTATTATGTCTTGCCTGTGTACAGTGTACTTCATGCTGAAAATGACTGAATGCAGCAAAACTATTGTCTTGCCCATGTAGAGTGTCTTTCATGCTGAAAATGGCTCTGTAAAATCTAACATAAAGAAACATGTGATTGCTTTATTCACTTTAATGATGAAATAAGAGAAAGGCTTACGGGTGCGTAGAATTGCTGCCTTATACATCATCACAGACACTGACTAGTACATATTGTGAGAGGAAGCATGAACTCTGACCTGTGCTGTGATAGAAAGAGCTCAGGCTGTCTTGGACACGACACAAACATAGAGAAAAGCTATTTTGCCCTGCTGTGAGACTTGGCATAACTGTATGCAGGATGCAGGAGGCAGATGCAGGAGGAAAAAGAGTAACTTGTGTTTTTTTATTGTTGTTTTTTTAATATGTCATATTTACATTATCAAAGTTAACTGTCTTTCAGGGCTTTCCTCTAAATTAAAGAGAGAATGTGAGACTAGGCAAATAAGAGCCCCCTTCTGTTTGGTTTCCTCGTAGGAGGCTGTTAGACTTGCTGGATTTTCCTTGTCAAAGGAAATTGTCTTCTCTTACCCTGAGTGAAACTTTCAGAGGCAGTGGGCGTAACCTGGGAGGCAGCAGAGCCAAAGAATCCTTGTAATTTGCAGGTTATAAGGCTGGCAGCCAACAACACGAGTATTCTGTTGTTTCCCAGTTAAGTCCCAGAATGTAATCCTGAGAGAGGCCATACTTGTGGTCTTTTGGACAAAATAATGTACAGACAGTGCGCCTACGCTTGTGGAACTTGGTGACTAAAGGATCTGGAGCCTCCCTTGTCATGCTACCCAAGTGCAAAATATGCCTAACAGACCAACCCCAATCAATCTCAGTTGATTATAACTCAATTAACAGATGTAGTTGGAACTCATCTGGGCTTCACTGGGCTGACCACTCAGTGTACATAGAAGTAGAGCAGTGATATCTTACCTGGCTACTCTAATTTGGCCATGCCTATGTAGCTGTAGCCTTGGATGCTTGTCCCATCTTTATTTGGTATATGTTTGGGATCTGGTGATGTGTTCATGATACAGGTGAACAGAACTGTATTTATTGCTGGACCCAAGAGGATATCAATCAAGTTTGTTACTGTAGTGGAATTACATTTTCTGGGAGCATTTGCAAGAATGGGAGAAACAATACAGTCCTTGGCAGGTGTGACAACATGAGGCTGCAGAGATTGTATCTGGAATGTCCCAAGCTGGACCCATTCCAACCAAAAGGGGGCACTGGACTTTGTGGCCCTCCATTGTCCTGTAGGCTTCCCTGAGGGTTGGAAGTGTCCAATTACATGTTGGCAGTACCTAATTACCTTGGGTTCTCTTTCTAGCTCACAGAGACTTGGCCACACATTCAATACAGGTACTACTTACATCATACAGTAGACACTTCCATTCAATCA
The DNA here is from genome assembly GCF_963932015.1 of Anas acuta. NCBI lineage: Eukaryota > Metazoa > Chordata > Aves > Anseriformes > Anatidae > Anas > Anas acuta. The sequence continues at coordinate 7,303,233 of NC_088991.1, forward strand.
GCATCCTAAATGTTCTTCCTCCTCCCTTCTGAGTGTAGAAGGAGCTAGCAGTGACTGCCACAGACAGCTAACATACAGAAATCTGAAGTGGGATGTATCTCACCCTGGTCTCTTTATGATCACCACGGTGATGTGGTGCAAAGGAGTCTCAGAGCTATACGCAGTGCAGTGACCACTCTCCTCCCTTCCAGGCCCAAAGGAAGCATGGGAAACAAAGCCTTGTCGCATGACAGCGTCTTCATTTTTGAATCTGTACCAGGAGGTGTGGCAGGGGACGTGTCATCTCAGGAAAACATACCTGGAAGAGTGAAAACTTTGCAGGTGAGAACATCTTTCTCTCATTCTTGGTGCTGCTTTGTATTAGCTCTCTCCTAGGGAACTCTCTTATGCCTCTGCTGTGCATTGTAAGACTTTGTTGACTGAAGCGTCCAAAGCCAAACAGAATGACTGCTTTTGGATCTGCTCTGCCTCTTGGAAGTTGCTTCTTCGAGCACTTTTGGAGCTTTAAGCCTTGCCCAGGTCCCATAACATACAACTGAGATGTTTCCAAGAGTCCGTGAGCTGGATCTTTCCTTAATGAGCATGTCCTCTTCCAATGGGATTCCTATTCTTTACTTCAGAGCTACTGTTTTTGGACTAAGGCTATTTATACTGCAGAGTGTCCCTTACACTGTTATTCGTTATAAAGGCATTTCTTTTTTGAACGTCTAGCTGCGATGTTTTCACAGAATGTGCTAGCACCAGGGGCTGTGTAAGTGTGTGTGATGATGGATATGTCAGGGCATTCTTAGCGACAGCTTTATTTATATCATTATTCTTCCGCTCTCTGCCAGCAAAGGATACTGTATTCTGCTAGGTCATTTCCTTCTTCCAAGGCACATACCGAACCCTCCTTGACAGCTCCCTTATCAACTGTTGGTTTTATTAATTGCATTCAAATAACTGCCCAGCTTAGAGCACTGAGATAAAAGTTTAAGGTTTTTCCAGAGACTGAAAACAAACTCTTGATAAAAGGCAGCCAAAGGCTATTGAAATTCTTCCTTTGCCCTGTGTGGGCTTCATGTTGCAAAACACAATTGCATCACATTAAGTAATAAAGGACACACAGAGGGACTTGTTCATCCATAAGGAGGCAAAATAAGCCAACCTTCAGTTCAGGGTATTTTATGCATAACAATAGGAGAGGCAGGAGAAGTCATGTTTATATATGACAGAACTCCATCAAGGGGAAAAAAAGCTCTTTTCATGCTATCTCCAGCCCACTGTGCCCTCTCTTCATCCGTGCATCATCCTCCATGGTGACTTAATACTGCCAGCACTATTTTCATAGCCATAAAGGACAGTCTGTTTCTGTGTGCTTGACACTTGTCAGACTAAAAGCCAAGCACTAACAAAAGCTGATATTTTCTTAGCAATGTAGACTTCTACCAGTAGCAGACAGACTGTAAATTCAAAGGTTCTTACTGTAACACTTTGCTGTCTACATGTAATGAATTTAATAAATCAAAGATGGGAAGTTGTGAAAAGAGAGGAGAGCAGAACTGACTCTCTGTGTTTTCCTTCCCATGAAAGGCAGATATGTTGTATGTCTTACTTCTTTTTGCCCGTGTATTGCAATCTTTGTGCAGTTTGTCATCAGTCCTGCTTTTGCAGACTGTATTGGTGAAATTTACTTCATTAATGCAGGTAAGAGGGCAAGAAAGCTGTTTAAACAGGGAGATTGAAGGATAAAAGGATGACATTGTGGTACCCTGTGTAGCTATAGGAGTTATGTTCCAAGTGAATCTCACTGAATAAGAATGACAGCTGCTTAGATTTATTTTGCAGAGATAGAAATGAATGCATAGCTTGCAAAACAGCATAGAATTAGGCCTAGAATTTCCAAATGTGGTTTAATAAGCAAAGGACCAGAAAAAGCAGGTCTGTATATTTATCTAAGGGATATTTGGATGAGACATTTGTAGTTGAAGGACAAAGATTCTGTTCAGACGTTGTCTGTATTCCAGCTTTGACATAGCTGAAAAGCTTAAGCCAAGAGTTTTTGTAATGGTGTTTCCTGAGTTTTGAACTTTTTTAGTTTGAGGGAACATCTGGCTGCTTGTGAGGTTACAGACTTTGTTTGATTTTTCTAGGGTCAGGGCCTGCCAGAGCATTTTTTTGTGCAATCTTGGAAAAGAAACTCCATACTCCTTCACAAACAAAGTTGTTCCTGGCTGTTGTTATCATTCTTGCTGTAGACAGGACCAGGATGTGATGCTGGAGAAAACTAACAAGCAATTCATTCGGGTGGACCAGAATTGAATTAAGTTGTCTTTACATAAGAAGTGGGACTCAGATAATTGTGTGACAGAGGTAGTGACACACTGACAATATCTGGGGAAGGGCTTTGGGAAGGAAAGTTGTCCACATAAACTTGGGGTTGGGAACTGTGGACTGACAGTGCTTTGTGGGGTTATATGTGTGTCCTGATACATGTTATCATTTAAAGAATGCTTAAATCTAAAAGAATTTTTAAAGTTTACATTTAAACATATTAAAAATCGTCTAAGTTTTCTGGCATGGTAAAATTTGTCTTTGATAATTTACTGAATAAAACTGGTTTTAATTTAGTTTTGTACAGAAGTCTGTTCTAATGATGGGTCCTTGATGAGAGCAATTAAATAAAATCTCATTAATGGCTGTTTCCCGTGAATAGTCTGTAACTTCAAATATTTCTGTTAAATAAAAGATTCTGCATGTATAATAGGAGCAACTGGGATAAAAGCGTCCAAAGTGTCCCCTGTAGAGAATGCCATTGAAAGTCTAAATTTCTTTTCAATCACAGCTTCAGTTGCAGCAAAACATCAGGTTTGGATCACCTCCTCTAGTTATAACTGGAAAGAGACTGGAAGATGCAGGTGCTGTTTCTGAAGATGATGGATTACCTAGAAGCCCTCCTGAAATTTCAACCCTTCATGAAGTTCTGACAGATTCAACAAGCAAGGTACAATCACTACGTCACTTTAGTGACCTCCTGCATTGAAAAAATAAAATCTATCTGGGGAATGGGAACACCTTTTACTCTATACCCACAAAGATCTGTTTCAAAGCCATTTTTCATTCATTTTCTTTTATGCAGTCCATTGGTATTGTGACATGATGTTTGTGTAGAACACCACAGGAGTTATTCATTTCAGGCCAACATTTGTGAATGAGGAATTAGCATAATTCTTTGGTTCATTAAAGTCTGTTTGTACTAATGAACTGTCTTGTGGTTTAAAAGCTCTTCCTCCTGCCAGACACTTTTTGATAGAACAAATCAGTCAGCAGTAGAATTAATTACTTAAGTGCATTATGGACTCATCATCATGAGGGATAGCTAGGAACTGGCCTTACAAATACTCCTGAGTACAGCTTTCTATGGTTTTATGTAGATCTGTGATAGGGCAGCTGTGACCTATATCATTAGAGAAAGAGGAGAAAAAGTCCGTTGATATAACTGAGTGCTTTTGGTCAACGCAGTGTCTCCTGGCAGGTCTGTATGGCAGAAAGTATAAAAAGTGAAATTTTTACATGAGTGTTGTGTGACTGTGACTGTACTACTTCCAGTCTGAGAACAAGCTGAGGTACACACACTGCACAAACTTCCCATGTCTTTGAGCTCCAAAGAGCTGGAGACATTGGCAGTTTCCTGCGCTTGTGAAAGAGGAAGAGGTTTGGGATGTTTCAAAGCTAGTGAGGAATACAGAAATAATGAAAGCTGCAGAAGAATCTTAAAAAACTACTGCTTTTAGAATGAATTAGCTCAAAACCAGGACAATGTTAGTTGAATTGACAGGTGAAAAGTGAAAATCCTATTAGCCTGGTGTGAATAGGTGTTGATGGGGCTCAAAGAGAGTCTTGGGGTTAGTTCTTTCTTCAGAACTGCCTTTCTACAGCAGATGCATGATTTTGGATTTCAGTGAGTATGTAAGCATCTGTAAATTTGAAGATCTTAAAACAAAAGCCAAAATACAAAATAACTAAACAATGTATTGGCTCAATTCCCCATTAAAGTGTTTGTTGCTGTATTGTATATATGTCTAGCACAGTGTTTGGTTCTTTGTGGTCGACCTTAAACGCATATCTCACAGCAGGATAAAGTTCTCCTACTTTGATCTCCAGTGAACAAATGAAACCTACCCTGTGAGGCAGGGACTTTCCAGTGACCCTTCCTTTGTCTTTCCTCTTGTATTTTTTCATAATCAGTACTGTATATCCAGTTCCAGGTAATTCAGTGTGATACTTCCTTTGATTTACCCTTTTCCTTATTTTATCCCACAGTCCTCCAACCCTGTTCAGCGTCATAGCTCTTTGAGTTTAGGCGGGACAGACAGTGAAGATGAACAGGTAAATAGCTACTCTTCCTGCTAATGAACTTTCCCGAGTCAGTGTGTATGGTGTTTATATCAAGCCAGTGCAGTATTCATTTTATCTGTTCTGGGTAGAATATATTGTAGCAAACCGTTCATGAACAGTCGAGAGTGATGCAAATTATACTGAAATCACACTCTTGCAGAGTTTTGAATATGAACCAAATAAAGAAAGGCAGAAATCTACTGGTAAGAGGTTTGTGTGAACAGTGTAGTCAGCTCTGTAACACACTGTGAATTTGTAAAGTTACACAACAGAAAACTGCATAACATAGTAGGAAAGCAAAACACTTCAATTCCTCTTCCATATCCCAGTGCCCAAATAACACCAGCACATACAGCTTATTGAGTGCACCTCCCTGTTGGCAGTGGCTTGTGAGCAGTGTCCTGCTTCTCTCTCATCGCTGGAAAGAATTGCAGGATCTGCCATTTCTGGCACCATGTATTCCACAGGAAAAGGTCTGTGTTAATTCAAATTTCACTCTGGATTGCAAATGACTGTCAGAAGCAGCAGGTTCTGCTGTCAGACCATCACATTCTATTCCTTGACCAGCCTGGAAAAATGTACTGAGGTTTATTTTTGGAGAGATGTCTAGGTGACCTTCACCTTGACTGTCCCTGCTGGTTGAAGCTGAGCTGAGCTCCTGCTCAGCTCATGCTTTCAAGGGTCAAACAGAGCTAACCCCACTGCCGAGGAAGCTTTCCTTTCCATATTCTCCTTGGCCAGCCTTTGAGAAGGGAGAGAGCAGCCTTTGAGCAGACCAGCTCAACTTTCTTGTCCGTGGTTGAGATCAGATACTTTCCTGCTTGGTCATCCCTAGATCTTTTGCTTTAAGGATAGAAAGATAAAGTCATGTCTCCCTCTCTGAGTGTACTGCTGGTCAGACAACCCTAGAGCCTCAGCTGATCTGGGTAACTTAGATTGTCGTTACTTTTTAATAACTTACATATTTTATTGTTACTTCAGTGTACATGTTATTAATGCATCTCCTATTTTATATTTTGACTAAAATACTCCCTTTTGTAAGCTTGCATACATTTTTTTACTTACTGTATAAAAAGCCCTTTTTTCTCTGGTACTAAAGTTTGAGTGCTTTCAGTCCTACATCCTCATTCCCTATGAGGAAAAAAAGGCAGGGACGTGAGAAAACTTTTTTGCACAGAATTCCCCTCCTTAAAGGGTCTTCCCTTTAGGGATTTGGCTAGCGTCCCAATACTGCAGCATCTGTTCCTTTACCCAAATATTTTTCTTAGTCATCCCAACATGTTTATATATATATTTAAAAAAAAATCCTAAAAAAAATCTTTTTTTTTTTAGTAGCATTTATAGCTATTTTTGTAATACCAGGATTTGAACTTGCAGAAGTTGCTACATTAAATAACCTTATCCCAAAGATGAGGAAAATGTTGAAGAGCACCAACAACTCTACACCTTATTCCATTTCACAATGTTGTATATTTAGTAGAGGAAGAAGAGAATTGGATCCTAAGCAATTTGAAGTTACACGCAATGCAGTGATTTACGTTTTACTCTTGTATTGATTTGGATGCAGACAAGAGTTACTTAATGTTTTTTCTCTGTGCTACTTTGCTGGGTTTTCAAGGACCTTCATGCTGCTGCTGCCTCTGTGGAAAACCCTGATGCTTGTCTCACCCATGAAATTCTCTGTGCTTTCCACATTAATAGACACCCATTTACTGATTAACTGGAGATAAATGTGGAGCTGTCACTTAAAGCCAGCATCAAGTGACTTCACAGAGACATTAACTGGTGTTTATACCGCCTTTGCCAAATAGCCTTTACAGAAATCTAACTTCCTTCTTGGTATCTTCAACCCAGGCTGATTAAAAACAAAGCATGGTCTCAGCTTCTGGGGCTGAGGACATTTTTTTGGCACAAACACTCTTTAGGATATCTGCCTCCTAATTGCAGCATTCTCTGTGTGCAGCGTCCTGTACGCAATAACCAACAAATACCAAATTTATCTTACACTCAAACACAAATGTGGAAAGTCTGTCTCTGCTCCCCTGTATTTGAGAGAAGACACCAACTGTCAGTGCTCAGAAAAAAACAGTGGAAATCCTCAGTGGAGTAGGGAACTTGCCATGTACATGCAGTGGTGGCTCAGATACTAGTTGCACGTGGTTTGTACATTAAATAAACAGAACGATTAATTCTGTAATTGGAAGACAGAATAACTTGTATATAGAAATGAGTAGCTATTATTAGTTTTGTAATTTGTAGTGATCCTTACAGGTTTAGCATTAGTTCTGTAGAACTGTAGTAATAGCTCATTAACAAGATTAACAAGAACTATAATAATAACTTATTAACTAGACATGTTCTTTCTCTTTTTCATCTTGTGTAAATATTTCATGAGAATAATCTATATTTATTATAATACGTTCTGTTGGGATTTGTTTCAGACCTAGGAATTAAAAAAAAATAAATCAATAGAGAATAAGGAAATTAGTTGTAGTTACCTTAAACACAAAGTGTTGTACCTAGAGACTTTTTGTAGGTTAGTTGGCAAGATACTTTCATTATCTTCAAACCTTTATCAGTATACATGTTGCAAACTCTGTGTTGTACCTTAAGCTTAAAGAAAACCAGAATTCAAAGGCCAAGCACAGTTAAATGGCTGTTTTACCTGGCTCTTTGGCCAAAGACAATGTAGCAGGTGTGTTATACTGAGTGAAGCATGTTGGGCACGTGTGAAATTTTGCAAAAGCGTGGTCAACACTTCAAAACCGTAACAAAACTAGTCAAACTGCAATGGTTAGGGGTTTCTCTACAAACACTTCTGTAAAGCCTTTCTTTTCACAGTGTAATCTAAGGTTCTTGCTGCTTAGTCCCCCAGAGCAGCATTGGTGTGAGGATGAGACCCACATCACTATCTGGACAATGGTTTTGGGACACTTGTTGAGAGAAACATTTGTTTGTTTTTTTCTGGGAGAGTGGATATTAAGAGGAAAGTGGTGTGGTAACTTTCTGAGAGATAATAAGGAGAAAGTACCCCTGGTACTTTTGTGGCTTTTTAATAACGCATTCCTGCAGTGTGTCTCATTATCAGGAAGAAAAGGCAGCTATAAAAACTGCACCAGTGTCTCCTGCTGGTGCAGGCATATATTGCAAATGGCTTTTCAGATAGTGACTGGGCAGGGGACAGCTGAGGCTCTTACTGTGAGAGAGAATGAGACAGGTATTTCTCACTTCTGTGTAACATACAGCTGAACACAGAACCGAGTAATTTCTGTGCAGAGACAACATTAGACATGCTTTTCAAAGTAAGGATTTATGACCAAAAACACAGCTATTTCAGGCTTCTGAAGGGGAGTAAGCTTACAGAAATGTGGAGAAGCTGAGCAAAAAGTATAATGCCATGTTTGTGTTTTTATAGATACCTTCTGGAGCTTCCTCCAGGCCTATCAGTCCTTCATCCTCTGCTGCTCTCGGGGCCCCTGGCTCACGAGGCAGCAGCTTCCTTCCAGTTGACTTCACCATCCCTGCCAGTCCCCTGGGCTGCCTGGACACCTCAGCAGCCAGGCACAGGATTGCCATAAATCCCCGGAAACAGAAAGGCTTCACCAATAAGAATCAGCAAACCCAGGTAAGTCTTTTCTGGAAAAGAATCACTGTGCAGGAAAAAAAAAAAAAAAGTGTTTTTTATTTTATTTTCTCTTTTTTTTTTCTTTCCTCCTCATGTCTTTTTACTTTTTTCCTTCTTCTGTTGGAAGAGAGCAAACCACCTATTTTTTTCAGCAAACCAGAAGTGTTATTTCAATTTAAAAGGAGCCGAATAAAAGTGCAAATTGATGTTTGTTTGTTTGTTTGTTTTTCATTACTTAGTCAACAACATTACAGGTTACATTTCATTTGTAAAAACATCTGTGTTGTTTGAAAAGCTACTATTCAGTTTTAAGCAAGCCCAAACCTATTTCCACAAACAATTTCAGATTAATTTAATTCATTATATGTCAAGGGAAAGAGTGAGGGGTCTTAGGAAGGGCTGTGCCTCTGCTTGTGTAGGAATCTGTTGCTGAGATGGATGAAAACAAATGAACATAGCAAGCCTTGAGATCTCTTCAGGGGCCCTGAAAAGTAAAATTGTGTGACAATGGGATGAGAGACTCTTTGGAAAATAGAAATTAGGATGAGATGCATCTTATCCTGACTTCTAGGAAACATTGAAGGTTAAGTTCACCAGACAGAAAAGGCTAGAATCAAGCTGGAATGTGAGGAAATAAGGAGGAACTCTTCTATACTGCACGTTCCGCTCCCTGTCAGAGAACCATGCATGAAAATCTGTCCTGGAGTTAGAAGTACCCTGCCTCAAGGAAAGAAGGGAGCAAAGGAAAATCGGGAAGAGTAGAATATTTTTCCTGAATCAGGTTTTCTTGGAAACTTGAGCCCTACAGCGTCTTTGCTGGATATTCTTTGTGCTGCAGCTGGTGTAACTGTAGTGCTGAAGGAGAAAAGCTAATTGTGGAGGTGCAATCAGAGATATCAGAACTGCTGATGGTGATGTCTCTGGCTTGCTTTGTTCTCTGCCACCAGGTAGCTAGGGTGATGTCTTCAAAACATGTTCATTCTCTTAGAATATGTGAATCTCAGAGTGTTTCAGGGATTCAAGAGAGATCAGTGGGCTGCCTTTCACATTTTAAAACATGAATGATTTCTAGATTCTTAACTGGAATAACACATTACCCACAGCACTGGTAAAAATTACAGGAGAGATTTTGTGGCTACATGTTTTGTGTATTCATAAATGTCCATGTATGGATAAAATACAATTTCTGTGCATTATTCTTAGAACATCTTTCTGTTTCTCATTAGGTGGAACACCTGGAAAATGAAGCATGTCTTCATGCAACTCCAGAAAAGAAGGGAAATTCAACAGAACTACCTGAGAGTGACCAGCATAAAACTGATTGGGAAGGTAATGCAAATTTATGAATTGCAAAGATAATGGTTTGAACTCTTCTACAAAAGGTTAACAGGACCTATTTGGACTGAAAGTCCTTTCAAACCAGGCAACTTCTTGGTTTTAGATTATAAAACCAATCCTGCCTACTAAAGTGTGATGAAGGGAAAAATTATGTATTCCAGTCAACAATATGGTGCTGAAATAGTGAACTTTGAGTGCAACATTAAAAAAAAAATAATAAGGGAGGTGAATGTAGCATGTTCAGAAGTACTTGTGCTACATCGTTGACTAGAACACATTGTTTGGGGACCTGAGTTCCTTGAAACTCAGAAAAAAATTAACCTCAGCATTGTATGTTATGTGTTCAAAATGACTTTAATTGGCTTGTTTAACAGATCTTCCTCTCCTGCCTCCCCTCGTATCATTTGAATAATAACTAGTTACCAGTGTTAAAACAATTGTAAATTATAAAAACGATTGAAATTTCTCCAAAGCAGCACAGAGATTTTTACCTTTAGCACCATATTACAAATGCGCTAGCTGATGGTAATGCTATACTGTAGTGGAAATGTGTTGGCATCTTGTTTTTGGGGCAGACTCAGGACCTGATGCTGTGAGATATTAAATGCCCTATCCCAGGAAGCTAGCATCTGTCATTTACATATCTGAAGCACTGAGGATTTCTGCTGATTCAGAGGAATGAGTATCAGGGCAGCTTGGTGGTTCTCAGCTACTCAGGGAGGGTTGGATTTACTTTAAATGCATGGTACAGCTGATAAAGGGTAACACCAGCCCTCAGAAGTGTTGCTGATCTTATTCTGTGTGCACAGATCACCGCAGTAGTCCCTCTGCCTGCTTCACAGACACATTCGAGTTTGTATGTGTGGATATACCAAACCTATCCAGATGTTCTGTAGCCCTGCTGGAGCTCCAGGAGGCAGAGCTACCTGATGCTGAGGTGTTCTGCTCAAATACATAAAATCATCCCAATCATTCTAGGCAGCCTTTCTAGGCATACACATGAAGAAATACCTAGGGAAATCCAGATGTTAGCCTTAAATATGTGCAAAAAAAGAACTAAACAACAACTGATTTGGTACACCTTAGGCTGACAACAACTTTCAGTGGTTCCTGGCATTAGGTATATTCAAACTACAAACTCTCGTTAGTTTTTCTTATCTGGGCAGTCCGTTTCTAAATGTGCTTTCAAGAGCCATATTTCTCAGATATTGGCAGCCAAATGTGGGGAAATAATGCTAAATGACTGCATATCTGAAATGACTTACTGATACAAACAGTGCTTGAATTGTAACCTTGCACTTCTCTTTTGTTTAATACAGGCTTATCACCCCAGGTGGAATATGGTGCAAAGGAAAGCGGTTCTAAGGAGACACCAGGTGTAAAATGTCCCACTGATGCTGCCCCTGACTCCTGTGAATCCACGCTTGTGGCAGAAGACTTCTGTACTTTGCTGCAAGAAAGTGAATGCCTGCCAGACATGGACCACGGCTATAAATCAGCTGCACCCCTTCTGAGACCTGAGCCTTCTCCAGAGAACCTGGAGGAACAGCACAGTGCAGAAGTGCCATGCTGTTCAGATGAGTCTGCTGGTGAATTGACATTACATCAGCAAAATACCAATATTGAAGTATCTGCACTTCCAAAATCTCAACAAACTGAAGTTGGAGCTGTTGCACTTCCAGACATAGTAGCAGCTGACTTGTTTAGTAATGGCACAGAAACAGAGACCATAAATATATTGGCAGATGTTGTGCAAAGGTCCCCAGCAAAATCTGTGGACCAAAATAACGAAGACCAGAGAGAGGGGGATGCACTGTGTATTGGCAAAGTAGAAGCTTGCCTGGAAACTATTCAGAACTGTTCTAACCAGTCTGTCTCAGATACTGCACAGAGCACTTCACAGGTTGCTCTAGCTGATTCAGGGCCTCCTTCTGACATCAAGACAGTGGCTGTTCTGAAGTCTGAAAACAGTTCAGCAACAAGAAAAGACAAAGAAACTCATGAAATTATGGAATTTCAGTCATCCAAAGGCAGTGCAGAAAACAAACAAGACACTGCTGCATCTGTGTTAGAAGCAGGTTGCATGCTACCTCCCAGTAAACTGGATGAAAGTTTTAAAGCAGAAATACCTTGTCCTGCTTCAAAGGGTAACCAAGTCAGTCAACAAACCAGCACATCATACACTTCTGAAAAACTTTCAATTGGATGTCTTGCTTCTTCAAGTTTGGCTGGATTAAAGAGTAATATCTCTTCTAACGATGACAGTAAGGAGCAGGTAAGCAGTACAGCTTCTCACAGAAAAACAGAGAAAGACAGTCGATCTTCAGAAGAAAATGTAAAAAGTCCGCTAAAGACTGCGGCTGCTAAACCAGTTAGATTTACCATTGCACCAGCATGGCAGAGATCTCTCTCAGGGGGTTCAAATTCAAAGGAAGATTCCTATAACAGAAGTTCTCCAACCTCCCCTATAAAACCAGAGTTGTTTGAAGGAATGACAAAAGAATATGCAGGCATCCAGGAATCCACAAAAAACAACCCGGATGGATTTGATCGAGACTGTAAGGATGGTGATTTGCATTTGAATTATTCTATGGAATGGGCCGACCGTGAAGCACAAAATTTTGAAAATCCGTTTGGGGTCAAACTGAGGAGAACATCTTCTTTACTCAAATACCAGAATGAAAACCGTGCTGAGTCTCCAAAGCTGATTCCCTCAGCTGCTCCCACTGCTTCTTCTGCTTCAGCCAAGGAGGATCAGAAGTCAGGGGGCAATGGGAAGCCACCTCCAGGCCTTCCAGTCAGCACAAAATCATTTGTTAAAAAAACAGATCTCCTAGAAGACAGAAGTCCTCCCAAAACAAGATCAGAAGAAGTGTCAAAGAAGCAAAATGGTAGTAAACCTTCAGGTATTTATATCGTATTTTTATTAAAACATTGTAGAAAACAGTGATTATATAAGACCCTTGACAGAATGGCAAACAAGAGATATAGAAATCCTCTTGAAAAGGACTGAGTTCAGCCTTGAGTTTGTTAGCACTGAAATTTAATAGCTTGATCATTTGGTCAGTCAAGAGAATTCTTGGCTTATCTTACTGAGGGGTGTGTTCCAGCAAGAACAATAACAGAATAATAGCTTAAGGGCATCTGAAACATTTCTGGTACAACCTATTTCTGCATGTAGTTGGAGTTTTAATATAGCTTTTTAAAACCTGCTTCTGTTTTGTAGTTATTTTTCCAGACTGAAACAACTCAAACCTTAACTAGGAGTTGCATTTAGGTGTGATCTTTTTTCCCTACAGTCACTTAATTTAAAAAACTTAAAAAGCGAAAAGGCAGCCTGTATTTTACTGCCTACATGAAAAAAAGAAAGGTTATCTTACTCATTTAATTTGCAATGTAAGGATGTTTTTTCAAAGGCAAAATCCGGTTCACAATGATCTCAGTGGGAGTTTTGCCATTGACATAAACGGAAGCAGAGTCAGGTCAAAAACTCCAGAATAAACAGAAAAACAGTTATTGCCAAGGACAGAATCATCAGGGAAGGTAATTTTATCTCTGCAGCGTTCAAAGAGTGTTACAGATGCTGAAGGATTTAAAATACAAAACACTTTAGCTTCAGACAGACTTGACCTAAATCCCTTCTTTACTTCAAAAATGCTTCTTTTATAGAAAAAGTCTCCTCTCCACATTTGGAAACTTATTCCTCTGAACCGGCTTGGGTCTCCATGGCAAAACTAAAACAAAAGGGTTTCCAGGGCCACCCACTTGCCAAAGAACATAAAGCTGAAGACAAAGCGTCGACCAAAGTGGATCAAGAGGAGGTAGAGTACCAAATGAAGTTGCTTGGGTGTGAATTCTGGACCAGATTGCGTGGGTATTTGTGCACACTGCTCATTGACATCTTGATGTGAGGCAGGTTGTTAGCACTACTTGAAACTGATTTTTAGGACTGGTCTTAGAAATCTATTAAGACAGACAACTGATAGAAATAAATAAACAAATGTGTGAATACTGTGTGAATCAGTGGTTAGTTTCAAAGCTGGGTTATATGTCCTCTTTCATTATTCAGACCTGAACCTTTTCAGGTCTTGGACTACAAAAATACATTCTGAGCAATATACAAGAGCTGCTGTGAGTTGCAGCAGCTTCCTCACTCTTGGTGACCTACAGACAGCATTTGCTGTTCTGCTCCAGAAACTGTGTACTGAAGGTCTGGCCTTTCCACTGTCTCTTGCATATATTCCCTGTGCCCCTTGGGCAAGCCCTTCAATCCCCCGTCTGTCAGAGAGCGAGGAAAACTTGCTTACATGTGCACTAATCCTCTATTTGTAACAGCTGTCTTTTTTCTTGCCCTGTCTCTCCCTATCATAGGATGCACCCAACTTTTCCTGTCTAGCTTTTGCTGCATTTCCACAGTTAGGCTTGGAGATGCTGCCAGGGCTCCAATGGCAGGCTTTATGAGAGCAACTGGCTGGCAAGTTTCTTATTTGCATTCTTTTCTTCTCTTCCTCCTTTTGTAGCAAGTGATCTGTGCAAGTGAGAACATACTGAAGAAGAATATGTCTTCTAGCTTGAGCTCTCAGGATAAGAAACCACAAATGAAGACCAGTATTTCTGCTGCAGCAGGTATTCTTGTTCAGTTACATCTTTACATAGTGGCTATAATTTACACAAGTAAGTGGTGAGAGTGGTAGCTAATGGGGGCAGATTGCTACCTACTGAATAATCAGAATAATCAGCATACTTTATATAAGGCCTGTTCAGACTGTAGTTTGCATATAAGTCCTATATGTATTATATCACATGTATTTGTTGTATTGGTTTGCTCACTCAGCAGAGAAAGCAAGCGATGAACTTTTATCTCCATTGCCAGTTCATGGAATGGCACACAAACAATATGGTGATGTATTAGTGGCAAAGGTCAATACTAAAGAATATTTTCCAGGGAGCAGTTGAAGTTGGAGAGTGTCCAAAAAAGAACAGCAAAAAAGGTTGGGTCTTCCAGACCTACAGTCAGGCAGGAAATACTGATGGGAGTGGGAGTTGTTTAGTCTAGAGAAGAAGACTTTGCTGCAGAGAGGAAGAGACTAATTTTTATGCCCTGCATGAGCTTAAAATGCATTGGAGAGGTTGAAAACCTTCCTAACAATAAGAGTACTCAAGTACAGAATAGGATATGTTGCACACAGAGGGTCTTCAGTTTCCATTGCTGGATTTGTTTAAGAAAAGATTAGATAAACATACATCGAGAATTATAAAGGTAAGAGTCAGTTCCACCCTCGGGTGAACACAGAGTCTGAATGGCCCCTCTCCTGCCCTGGTAACTGTTATTCTCTGTAAGAAAGATGCAGGGGAAGAGTGTGACTCAGACATCGTGACTCACATCTCTCTTCCAGGGCTACTGCTGGGCTGCAACTTATCCTTCCCTGCTTACTCAGTGTGGTGCCAAACCTCAGAGACACACTCCAGCTAGATAGACATAAGCCAGGTCTTCAGCTGTAAAAGCATCTTGTGCTAGCTGAAAACCATTGATTTCAGATGCTGCCTAAGAAGATAAGAAATGCTGCACTATGTCAGAGAAGTAGCTTTTCTGATCCAGGTTCCTGTCACTAAGAGATGATGTCTAGAATAAGCACATGCACCTGACTACTTTCCCCTTTTAATCCACCAGCACCCAGAATTGTTGTATTTGAAATACTGAGAGAGTACATCGCTGCCTGTTCCCCATAGTAGTTGTTTATAGGCCTTTTGTCCCTTTTGGAATTTACAAGTGCTACAACATAAGCTTTCTCCCTTACTACAGGTAGCTGACCAGCTGAGGATGTGCAACAGCAGAGAGGATCAGATGTCAGCTGCTAACCTGATGTCTTTTGTGTGTGTGTGTGTTGAAAATACAATATTTTTTTAAAAGAAGGATTCTCTTACAGGCCAACTTCGTCTTACAGTTTTAGGTGCAAAGAAAGAGATGAGACATAAACAGGCCAAGAGTTTTGCTCAGATTAAAAGGAAGTCTTCCTTTGAAAGGCTGGCACAAATAGGCTGGATTTCTATGTGTTTTATCATCCAAACCTTGGAAGCCACAAAGCTTTCAGTAGCAATATAGAACTGCACAAAGTGCACTGCTACTCATTTACTAGGACTCAGACCACTTGTAGGCCTTGCAGCAGAATTAAAAAATTTTCTGCATTACCTCTCCCCAAGAGCTGGCCTAGTTTCCTGACATCCTCCTCCAATAATAGCATTTATAGGGATAGTCTAGCCTTCCACTCTTGGAATACAGCAAAAAGCTCTAACCATAGCTGATGTTTAAGGAAAACACTACTCCTCAGCTGCTCAGAAAACCATGCCCTAATGCTTAGGAAAAGTTCAGCACTGTAAGCACATGAGTAGGAAAAAAGGAATCCCAAATGTAACCTCTCCTCTTTCCTGATTTGGTTCCCATTAGCATAGATAGCAATTTGTCTGGTTGAAGGTGCTGATTGTGGAAAGGATGTAAATTTAATATCCAGAGGAGTTATTAATTTAGATTTTGCTTTTTGGCTTATGTTAACTATTAACAGTTTTCTTCTCCTTTGATGGGTGGCTGAGGTTTTGTGTGCAATGCACTCATCCTGCACACAGCAGCAAAAGCCAGAACAACTCCATGTCATCATTGAGCATGCCTGTTTTGGTATTGCTCTGTGGCAGCCCAAGTTCACACGTTTCCATAACCATGTGAAGATTTCTTTGCTTGCCTCTTCTCTTTCACTTCACCCTAAGCATGGTGAGGTTTGTCCCAAAGTCTGTCTGCCTTCAAATAGGGATGAGCCACTGCTTTGGGGTTTTGTTTTACTTTGTGCTGTTTAAAGCACATGTAGGGTTTTATATTTGCTTATTACAAAGAGGGAATTCTCCCAAAAAGTGAAAGTTCATTTTCAAAATTTCAGTACAGTTCAATTTCTACATCCCTTTCTGAAAAATTTACTGCATATGGAGAGCTGCAGCCTGTTTTTAATGGATGGTACACTTCCTCCAGTATTCCTAAGTATAACCTGCCTCCTGCAAGGACTACCAGCAAGCCAGGGTTGTTAAAAGATCAGAGACCTCCTAAGTAGCAATATGGAACTTCTTTGGCTTTGATCAGGAGTGTGACTGGTAGAGCTGACTGACATTTTTCATTGATTTAAGTGCAAGCAAGATCAAGTTTCTTGTACTCAACATTGCTCAAGTCTGTGTGTGGCCTCTGTTCTTGTGCTGGAGCACAGCAGCCTCATCTTGCCTGCCACATGCCACACGCAGGCTAATAAGTATGAGAAAAGGTTTGTGTTTACCCAGCTTGACTTAGACATAGACATAAAGTAGTGCCTGGGTTGAAATGGATGGAGAGAGCACAATGCTGAAAGACTTGTGGGCTATGTCTCAAGAAATGAGAGGCTGCATCTGTTCAGAGCCCCACAGCTGCCATGAAGCCCCATTCCAGGCTGTCTGAAGATACCAATCTTGAAAATTCTCAAGCAAGATGGAGGGAGGATGCCTTTTCTAAATAGTCATACAAGGAGTCATATCTGCAGGCTTCTGTCCTTTGTGAGGATGACAGGCTTGTGTTAGGCTGCAATTAGAAGGAACACCTAGCTCCACCAGAGTCCCGCCTTCTTGGCTTACAAGCCCAAGAACATAAAGCATTTGACCTCTACCTAGTATTTAATCATATTGCTGGAGCAGAAGGATTTGTGCTGGCAGTGAAGACTGAAAAGTAGATCTTTAAACTTCTCAGAGTTGAGAAACATATACCAGTTACTTTTAAGTCCTCATCGAGCCTGGGGTGATCATTGACCTCCAGACATTTTGTTTGTGTTTTCCTGCACATTCAGGAGCCGCTTTATTTGATTTTCTTGTCGCTTACAGAGCAGAATAAACCCGTGGAACTTCTTGCTATGCACTGTCATGACAATTAGGAGTTTGAAAAGATTAAAAAATGAATTAGCCAAGAATATGTATTGTAAAAATACCTGGGGCAAAAATCTGCACATTTGAAGAATGTTGATGAACATCTTGACATATCAGGGGTTACACACTTGGCCGTTGGGACTGAGGAGAAGATTATTTAAAAGGAAGATTGTCAACTAACAGCTTAGTGTCAGTTTTTCCATTGCAATAGTTAGTCCTAGCTTTCATTGTAGCTGGAGCAGGTAGTGCCAGTGATACCCAGTTCAACAATTCCTTCAACTTTTATTTTTGAGTCACAGACTTTCTGGGCTGTAAAATGATTTGCTTGACAGAGAAGGAAGTATTATTGGCAGAAACTGAGCTTTTAACTCTCTGGCCTTCTGATGAGTGATGGATATCTTGTTGTTGGCAGGTAAAGTTGGACCTATTGCTCAGGAAGCATCTGTGATTCCTGCTGTTGAAAAGGAAACAAGACACTCCTCTAACCTGCCACTGACACCATGCAGCCCTGCTGAACCACCATGGCTATCCCTGGCCAAGAAGAAAGCCAAAGCATGGAGCGAAATGCCCCAGATTGTACAATAGCAAATTACACAAGCATCCTTCTTTGTATTGCCAATAGCTGTGTTAACTCCATTTAAATACTTCTTTACTGTGGTATTTTTTGAAAAATAAGAGACTTAGAACTTTTGATCAGACTGTTGTATGTAAAAACACAGTGAAGAAATGCCATCTGGGGCATAATTTTGAAGTATTAGGAAGCTGAGCATTTCCTACTACCAACTACTAGGAAAACTTGATCAAAATGTTATATACTTACACGTTTGACTAAAAGACAGTGTTGTTCTAAGAGGACATGCTTCAGGCTTTTGAAACATTTCCCTTGCAAAATGTTTTTAAAGTTTCTATGAATGACCCAGTGTTTTGTGCAATGTAGCTTTGGCAAAGAAATTAACGTATGCTATAAAATAGACATGATGCTGTGCACTGACGCATCATGACTCACGGGCATTGATGTCATCACACTTGTGTGTAATGCTCTGGGATGGACAGTCTGACTTTGCTTCTGATTGTTAATGGACCTATCTTGTGATAGCTGTAGGATCGAAGCAGCACTATGAGTTGGAGTAATTTTGGCTTTCGTGTGGTTTGAAATCACAGAGCTGTGGGTCTTGTGCTTTGCTCAGTGATGCCTGCTGGACTGGCCCGGAGCCACTTACCTCCTTTTCTCTCTCATGTGCTAGAAAACCACCACCCTCCGGCACACACTCCGTTTTTGGTTATACCTTTGGAAATGTGGGATAATTTGAGCATTCCAAACAACAACAACAAAAACTCCTTCCTTTAATTATGGTGAATAGTGGTTTATTGTGGTTTATTTTTTTTGTGAGATTCATCAGCAAATTGTCTCTCTCTTAAAGAGTGTTTTATGGATGGGAACAATTTGCTACCTAGAAAGATGGCACCTTGTTTTCAACAAACGCCACTCCATTCTTCGTGTTCATGTGGCTGTGTGTTTGATGTTAGTTATAAAGGGGGCATCCACTTCCCTCCTTGCATCAGCATGCTTTAACTGGTAGCTCAACATCAGTCTGAAAATGACAGAAGTTTTGCTATTGGTTTTGAAGGGAGTAGGCACTTGAAAAAGAAACTTTATAAAATGATGTTAGTGGTTTAAATGGCAATGGCACTTACTGGTCCTTTTCATTTTTTGCAACATTGCACATTTATAAAGTGGTTTTTGTTTACAGTCGATTCAAAATTTGAAGGCTGACTTGGCTAATGGACACTTTTCAGCTGGAAAGTCAGTAGGTATTCTTAAGGAAAAAGCTATCTGTTGATAGGATTAATTGCAAAACAAAAAATTTGGTTTCAGATCAGCTCATTTGAAAGACTTCAATCTTCCAGTCTTATCCAGGATTTATATATGTAGATCTTGACATCTGAAAGCAGTATTAATTTGGAGCTAGACTGTGAAACTTTTTTTTTACATAGGTGAAAACTCACTTACCCAAGTAGGCTCACTGAAACTATAGATCCTGCTTATTTTGTACTAGCACAAAGAAGAGTAAGAGTTTCACAACTGGTTTGGTAATCCAGGCCTATTTTACTACTTGTTTTTCTCTATTTTAAGAAGCATATCTTCTCTTGCAAAGATCTGAAACATTTTTATTTCTCTGAAACTTTTGAGCGTAATGTAAATGACCATACTCAGCTTTGATTCCTGAAGTTTTGTACAGCTGACATCCCATCAGAAGCTTACTTACCCTGTGTAAAATGCACACATTTCTCTATTCAGCAAACTCTTCTCTTTTTGTTAATGTGGACTGTGATCCTTCACCTAAAGTACTGCATATGATACTAGAAACTCTTTCCCCGTGTTTGCTTTTGATCTTAATATTGTTTCTTATTTGTTTGGTATGTATATATGTTTTTATAAGGAATGGAAGTTCCTAGTCTTGAAGGAACTGCTTTTGTATTGCATTCTCATTTTTAGTTTACTATTCAATGTAGTTGTCCGTGATGGTGATGTAATTCCTGGGAAGAGAAGAGCGATAGATGGCCCTCACTGATTAAGGAAAAAATAAAAAAGAGGTATTTGGACAATATAGACTTTCTGTATGGATATACTGCATAGATTTTGTCTTTGGATGCTTTTGTGTGGCCTAGGACTGATCAACACAGCTGTTCAGGCTAATGTACTCTCCTAAATCTAGCTATTTAAAAGTTGGAAACATCACAGAGCTGATGGCTCTCCTTTTGTTTGTGAGTTGCTGCTCCTTCAGTTGATGGTTGGCTCGAAGGCTAGCACTCCTCTAGGCACAGAAAACCTTGTAAATGCTCATCTGAATGTGTTTTGGAATTACTCGCCAGATGCTGTAAGACATCTTGAGGCCACTTTAAAAAAGAAGAAAACCACATGAGAACCATGTGATGCTGCATTTGGTATTTACTTGCCTTCTGGATTTCTGGAGGTAATGTATTCAAGTTTCTGTCTGCAACTGAGGACGAAAAGCATGTAGATGAAAAAATCAAAACAGTCTCATATATCACGAGTTTAGAAGATGGTTTTAGAGGATAAGCATTGAAACATCAGTGATATATTGCTGCATTTATAAAAGCTGGTAGCCGTATTAGTGAGACTTTGATTTCCCATTGGCCACATGTAGCTTTTAGGTGCTCGATGAGTGCAAATAACTAAAGCTCCTACTGAATGATTAAAAAAAAAATCATGATTATTTCCAGACACTGTCACTATTCTGTCTTTGAAAATAAGCAGGCTTTGAAGTAGTTGGGAAGACACTGCCAACAATGTAATTGTGAAGTTTTATGGCTCAGGGTATTTAGTGAAGGATCTAGAAAAGCTGTCCCTTGAGATTCCCTCTGCCTGGTACCAAGACCAGGTTTTCAGCTGACTTAATTTGATGCTTGTATGTGACAGCAGAGGGTGCTAGTGCTATCCCCGAGGAGTACAGAAAGGTTCTGAGTGTTACAGAAAGCAGAATTCACTGTGCACTTATAAGTACACTATTACAATAAGGAGAATGGAGGCTTTTATGAAGGCAGAGAAGAGGGGTCTGAGAGAGAGGCATATTTTTGTTGATGATATAATGCAGTTTTTGGACTATAAAATACGGAAAAATGTGTTACCTTGTTGTTACAAGAAGGCTCTGAGAATTGGTGACAGCTATGGGGAAAAGTAGCTTGCATGGTGAATTCAGTTTTGCTGTGGGGCCATGCAGGAAAATAAGTGAACGTGTCCAAACAGGGCATTGCAGATTGGAATTTTAATTCTGCTGCTTAGAACAACTGCTGCCTGGCTAGAGGTTGATCTTCATCCCAGCCAGATGTAGAATCTGATGATTTTACAGGAGAGATTAGAGAGACAGCAATTTGGCATGCACCTAGCTGGAGATTATGGAGGTTCCTCTTGCTGTAATGAGCTATAAAGACTTGGGAAAAAGCAAATCTGTTACATTATTATCCAGCTGTGAATCTACTTACAATTAGCTGGGCTTGAGGGGGAATGAATCAGTTTAAAAAGGAAAAAGACTCAAAAATCTCCAAGGCTACACACGTCGTCTCTAGCGCAACTCTGACATTTTCATTAACAGAATGTGGTGTACACATCTCCTCAAATATACCCAAAGAATAAAAGAAAGCCTAAAGTTAACATATAATTGAGGAGCTAATACTCATTTCAATTAACATAATTAGAAGAAAGTGCTTGGAATAGTGAGGAATGACCCATGCTACCCATACTGAAAACACTAAATACTAGCCCTTTTCATGTTAGAAAGTTTGGACAGAGAGGGCCTCCCTAAGCAGCATTACATTGTCTTTTTAAGTGTTGTGATTTGAAATATTAAATCTATTTTATCTATGTCTATTACAGCATAAGTAATTCCTGAGTTTGTCCCGCTTGCTCAGCTAAGTGCTTTTGAGATCAGTACAGAAAAGACATTAGCCTGTGAAAATACTTTGTCCTTTAGAGCTGTTACTGGAAGGTGATACATCTGAAGGGTATTAGTAATCAGTGATGTGATTAGCAGTCTTAAAAAGAAAGACACATCCATCATTGTCTTTTCCTCTAGTGTGTGATAGCCTACCTACATTCATATTAGAGGCTTACCCTGGTTTGACAATAATGCCTCATCAACTGTCACCAAAATGTCAGTGATTACCATGTGAAACCTCTCACATTTAGGGAATCTGAGCATTTTTATTACTATTATTATTATTTTTAGGATTCTGGCCTTGATTTCTTGCTTACTATAGTGGCTTCTTGTGTCTTCTATGCTATCCAGAAGTATTGCACCCAAAGTGTCAATATTTGTTCCAAGTTGTTGCTGTTGTTATGGTCTGGGTTAGTTTGTACAGCAGAGGTTGAGTGAAACTTCTGTTTTTTCACTGAGAATGTTTTTTAACATATTTTATGGAAGTAGGCCAGTGAAATAAACTGCAAATTCTGAACCTGGAGCACAAAACAGTGCATCTGCTAGGAACAGAAAAGGTCGCTCAGATATTTCAAGCTGGATGAATGAAGGGGCATAGCTGGATGAAGGTGAATGACTAGGGAAGAATGACAGTTCAACTCGAGAAACAAGAGGCGCAGAGTGGGAAGCTCTAATTCAAAGTACTCCTGCACAGTGGGGTGTGTATTAGCCTAAAGAAGGGTATCAGAAGGGGGCTTTATTTGGAAGGTCTTTATCCATCTGTTCCCCCTGTGCATGAGGAATCAGGACAATAAGATCTTGTAAATGAATGGAAATGCATCAGAGATGCCCACTGCCATCGTCAGGTCTTTTTCTTCTTCCATTGGATACAATCTGTGCATTTCCACGTTAGTTGGTCCAGGAGGTAATGCTTTGTTACCAGACCTCTTTCCATTTTCTGAGCCACATGAAGCAGGTGAGCACTTTGACTGCACTGCACATCAAAGCATGTTGTGACCTGCTGGTGGAGCCCACAGCACCGCAGCCCTTTAAATAGAACTGCTGTATGACCTGTGTTAAAAATGCAGCTTCTAAGCAGTGAGCTAAGCCAAAGTTTAGCAGCTTCTCCTGACTGAGGGGCAGATTATTGACTACAGAAACTGTGAGATGCTATTATTATTCCCATTGTACTAGGAGGGATTTAAAAATAAGCTATTTTAATAGCTGTTTTTTTTAGAAGCAGTTAAGAAAAATCTACAGGCAGTTTGTGTAAACAGGATTATTAACTGTAGATTCTTATTCTGATCTATAAACCAAGATAATCACTAAACAACAAACAGGGATGGAAATGGCTGAAGGTGTGTAGTATTTCATTGACATAGTTTTGTATGAAACAGAGATGAAAAAGCAGAAAGAAGGAACTGATGTAAACAATCAAAATACAAAGGTTATTTCATACCTGAAACTCTCATTCCAGCCTTTCCTCTCTCTGCCTCAGAATAGGTCCATTAAAAAAACATAGCTTCTCTCTCTAAATAGTTTTACTTTTCATTTGTGAGATCAGAAACACTTCTTACATAACTTGTTTTGTATTCAGCCATATTTTACAGGAATCTAATGAAGAGCTAACAAGTCCAAGATTGCATACCTAACAATACCAGCAATGCTGCCTTGTTTAAAGATCATTTTAACCTACTTTTTAAAGCAATTTAAGTTAACGCTCCATTATATTTTCTCAGTTATACCATTCTGGCCTCCAAATCAGTTTTGATTTACAGGTATTTTTCCAACACAGTAGGGTGAGGCCGAGTGTTTTAAAATTAGAAGCTTTCCACATTTCTCAGGAATACATTTCTGTGGCATTGAGGTAACTTTTTCCAAATTACACAATAAGGTCATTGTAGCAACTGCAGCAATGTATGGAAAAGGGTCTAAGTCCCAGGGGCTGTGTTGTGTTTCCATAGACTTCAAACTACTCGCAGCAGCCTTCCCTAACGCTGTCGTTGGCACCATCAGAGCTAGCAAGGCAGGAGGAGATGTTGCTGGCTGGCTTCTTGCGAGTGCGTCATTCCTGCTGTCCTAAATGCCAGCTCTGTCACTGGTGACGTGGGCAAACGAAGCAAAGTGACACTGTGAGAAGCAGAGGAGGGGAAATGTGCCCCCCAAAGGGTCAGCATTTTACCAAGTCTATGTGTGGGGTGAAATAACTTCACTGGACTTGGCAAGATGTGAAAGCATGTTTTATTCATACAGGAGTAAATAAAGTGACTTTTCTGTCACAGTTAGATGTACAAATTAATGTACCTCTACATAAAATTAGAGCTTTGTTTTAGACACAACCAGTGTTTACCCAGTTTGGCTCTCAAATCATACGTGTTACAAAGAAGAGAGAAATACACGACCTGTTTTAGGAGAGTGTTTCAATTGATAAAGATAGCTCTCCTCAAAGATGAGCGACCTGGTCCGTATTTGCATGAAAGAAGATCAGAGGTTCATTTTGTGCTTTCCATTTTGACGGAACAATAGGTTACATAAGCATTCTTAGTGTTATGATCCCTAATGAAAATAAATGTCTCCTTGCTTCATGTTGTTTGTAAAACAAGGGATTTGACTGTGAAGAAGCACTACGTACTGTGACAGAACAATCAATAGGAATATTTACATTACATATAAAATGCTAGGAGTATCAACATCAAGTTTTGCTTGCTATTTGTCTAATAGTTTCAGAGCGTGACTTGCTACCAAAGCCCAAATTCTGTGGCATGGATCAGTGTGGGCATGTTGACAGGTTAACTTCAGGTCTAGTCCTGTTCTTGACTGGCCACAGTGAAAGTTTTTATTTTCCTGCTCCTTAAAAGCTCGGACTGCAATCTTCCTGCTGCCGTCTGCAAAAGTTCTGGGTGAGCTGGGATCTTGTATCACAGACCTTCGCTCTGGATCATTTTGCAGGAACTCCTGGGAAGGGCACGTCTCTGTGCTGCACATCACCCTTCTGACGTTCGTGTCGTGGTCTGTTGCGACAAAATGTCATGTTGCAACGTCAAGTCCAACCGCCCTTAGGTTGGGTGTTGCCACGTGGGAAATTGAGGCTGGTAACCAGGTCAGTGTGGCTGGGATCAGCCTAAAGCCTGCAGGAGACGTGTTTGTTTGGTTTGCATTTGCTGGGTGTGAAGGTCTTCACTTAACCCTGGGTAATGCAGTACCACCAGCCAGTGTTACGTGAAGGACCTGGTGATGGCAATCGGAAGTTTCAAACAAGTGCAATTGCCATGAAGCCAAGATTAATAAGATGTCTCGGAGGGTCCTTTAACCCAAAATGAGCAGTAGCTGCTCCACGCAGCATGCTTGCCTCCACGCCAACAGGCGCACTGCTCTACAGTACGCGTTGCTTTACTTCCAGACGCAAGCTCCCCGCTGCAGGATGGCAAAGAAATGTTTGTACAGCTTTAGCTAGGGGCTCTGTGAACGGGCTGCTGCCAGTAATTGTCCAGATGAGATCTCTGGTGCCTTGCATATGTTCCATTAATACAGCTTAGTGGTTTTCCTCCAGCACAAGTGGCATTATGGCTGCGTACCACCGATTTGGCCGGGTGCATTCGGTTCACAGGTAGCAACAGTCCTGTTTGCAGCTCCACCAAAGGTACTGGAGTTAACAGTGGACGTGCCATTTCTTGATGCTGGCTTATATTTTTTTCCAACCTTTTTCATACAGATTTCTCTCTGGAGGCACAGATCAAAACTCAGGTGATGTAGCCAATCTGCCACAACTAATTAATTTTTGGAGCATAGCAGGGGGAGCTGGGACGGAGCAGCGTGTGCCTGGAGCGCTCCCCGTGCAGACCTCCCGGCCGGGCTCAGCGGCTCGGCTTCCTGCAGGCGCTCTGCGGGCGGCTGCCGTCTTGCAGGCACAGAGCCTCAACTTTTATTTACTCTTCCCCTAGTGCTTCCCTTGCTGTGCTGATGCAACCGAGACCATTGCATAATAGCCTGGTCCTTAAAATGAATTTCTCATGGCTTCTACCATGTGAAAGGAGCCAAGCCAGCGGTGCTGGCTGTGTGCAGAGCCAAGGCCGCTGGAACATCTGATTTCTTTGCCTTTATAAGCAGCTTGTCAGCCTTCCTTTTCAGTCTGATAATGAGAATTTTAGAAACACGCACACACAGCCTCTTTTATGTTGACTGAGCAGATAAAACCAACGATTTTCCCAGACAGAACTGGTGTTTTTGCTATACTTTTGCATTTGTTTTTATTAACAGTATGGGTCTCTAACCACAGCACTGCAGCAAAGAGTTTTTCTTCCTGGGAGTGACTTAAGCAAGAACAGACTTTATGCAATTTTCCAAGGAAATGTAAAATAACAAGAAGGATTTCAATGCTAAGTGGCACTTCGGGCTTTCTTTCAAATCTCAGGAACAACTCTCAGTCAGGAACAAATCTACTAAAGCCAATGGAATTAGTTTGGTCTAAATAAGAGTATAATTGGGCTTTTTTGTTTCTGCGTTGCTCAAAAATAAGTCTCAGTAAATAACTCAGGGTCAAATCTTCTGCTTATGCCAGAACTATGCTGAACTGGGGAGAAATTGTCCCAAATTCACCCTGTCTGGCAGTTTGCAATGAAAAAATGGTTGAACAAACCTATCTATGTTTCCTAGGTAGCCCCTCCAGAACTTGACTTGTAATTAATAGCTGTTTCTTACTAAAATACTTCTTCTTATTGGCCTCTCTGAGTTCCTTGATGTTACTGCAGACACTTCTTCCACTGAACTTTCATAAGGTGGGAGATTTCACAGGCTGACCACAGCTTGCTCTGCTCGTGTCCAGAGCTGCGTGGGTGTGAGTTGGCACTAGACTGGGTGCCACCAAATGTCACCTGTCATATAGCATTGTTGATGTGCCACAGTGCTATGGTGTAGTGTCTCCTTCGTTAGAGCTGGCTGATGTCCACCTGACTCGGAGGGAAAGCAGGGCAAGTTTGCATCTCCCTGCAAAGCACAGCCTAGGCATTTCCACAGTCATTCACACCATTGCCTTCCTTTATGTTTTCATTGATAGCGGACCCGAGATAGAAAGTTAGATTTTAACCTAAATTTAAAGTTCTCCAGAGTTTAACAAGTATATGAATCAGAGTTTTTTTTTCTGTGGGTTGTGGAACTGTAAATCAGATGTAATGCTCTGGTCCAGATCCAGATCTGAGTTTCCTCAAAGTTTGGGAATATTTGAAGTTTTTTTGTTCTTGTTCTTAAACCCCTGTCATTTTCTGGCTCCTATAAACAATGTTCAGTTTGAAGCTAGGCTGCTAATACACAGCCCAGTAGCACAGTAGCAGTTACTATCAGTGCACAATCATAAATATTTCTACAAATAGCCCAAGCCTGACATTCTGACTTTAATTAATCTGATTATGTTTAATAATAAATTGTAGTAACCTATAAACATATTTTTAACTGGTGAAGCTGCTAATCAGTTTTGCAGATCAGTTTTGCAGTCATTCAGTGAGATGGTAGGGATTTACCTTGCTGGAAGGCAATATTAATCCCTGGCTAAAAAGATGACTATATTTCTGGGATCATCAAACTAATCTGAATTTTTTCTTTCTTTCTTTCTTTCCTTTTTTTTTTTTTTTTTTTCAGCACACTGAAGTAGATCATTACTGGTTCAGAAGAAATTCATTTATGGGAAACGATTCATCTACCACATGAAAACTGGTGTTGAGGTAGGCCTTCTTTTATTTTGGTTTCCTGAGATCTTTGGCTTGGTTTATTAACAGCTGTATATTTAAAGCACATTAAGGATAGCTAAAGTGAGGGATGTGACCATTTATTATTGTAGCAGAAGTAGCAAAGTGCCTGTGTGTCTAAAGCTGCATTTCTGAAGTGCCAAATTTGTCTAGCTAGGAAGGGATGAAAATAAGAAGCCGGTTTTCCTTCTGGCTTCCCTGAGGAGTGGATGTGTTTTGGTTCCAAAGAAGGCAGGGAGCAGACAAACAGCTTTTGCCTTGCTTTTAGGTGACATGCCACTCTAACCCGATACCTTATTAAACTTGCCATGGATATTTCTTGGGTCATAAAAGGGGGCTGCAAATTTGCTTCCCAGCATTGGCTTTCAGTAGAAGCATGTCCAGCATCTTTTCTGCTCGTTTGATGTTGCGAGACATGCAGGTCCCTGCAGGACTTGTGGACCTTCAGCTTTCACCAGTGGGAAATGATGGTCTTGCATTGAGTGCCCTTCCTGAGCTGTCCCCGATGCAGCTGGCCTCTGCAGAATGATCCCAGTGTAAAGTTTCCTCAAAGGATTGAGGGAAGAAGTTGGTCTCTGGCACCGAAGTACCTTTTTTCTTTTAGACATCTCAGTGTATGAGTGAAGAAAGCAATCTGATTAGCACATTTGCTAGATAGTTGAACGTATGGGAAGGTGAAAATATTAATAAAAGATAGAGTTGATTTATACTCAAACTGGCCTTTGGATGTGCAGTATACACTGTAAGAACATGCTTATATAACCTCCATTTCTATTCATAAAGGTTTATGTGGGTCTATATTGAATTATGCATTTAAAATTAATCCACTGAGGCAGCCCACTGAGATGCCACTTCTCATTTAGTAACTGCATTAAGGACTTTGCTTCATTTAGAAACTGTGAGAAGCTTGCTTTGTGCTGTGGAGAGGAATTGGCCTGCCAGATTCAAACTGGCTATTATAGGGGGTTTAAAACAACCACCTCTCTGTCTGTCTCTTTCGGCATTACCAGTAAAACTCTGTTCTCGACTTGTGTGACCCGAATCATGTAGCTTGGCTGAACTTGACAAACCCAACTGACTTGTATCAGATTCTTAGAGGAGATTAATGAAGATTTTCTTTAGGGGTTGGGAACATCTGATTCTGTCCTTACAAGGCTGCGAGGACTTGGAATGAACAGATGTACAAATTAGGTTTTTATACCAGCAGCTGTAATTCAAGTTTATTAGATATCTTGTGTAGTTTTCCAGCTCGCCAGATGTTGCAGAAGGGTCAAGAGCTCTTCTAGATGTTTGCACAGATCTGGTTCTAAGGAATCTGAGGCTCTTAGCTCTTCTCTGTGTTCTCCAAAGTACAATTCTACTTCTAAACTGACTGCAAAATGGCACTGTGAGGCTCTGTGCTGTGGCTGAATTTAAACTTCTTGAGCTTAAAAATGAAGCATATCAGTTCTGCAGATTCACACTGTGATCTAAAACACAGACTGTGATCTCTATATGACCTGTTTTATTCATCAACAAAAGTGACTTGGGAATG
The DNA here is from genome assembly GCF_963932015.1 of Anas acuta. Taxonomy (NCBI): domain Eukaryota; kingdom Metazoa; phylum Chordata; class Aves; order Anseriformes; family Anatidae; genus Anas; species Anas acuta. Next base: position 7,332,207 of record NC_088991.1, read on the forward strand.
ACTGCCTTTACTGACTCCGGGCAAACCGTTTGTCTTCCTATTCTGATATTTTTTGTTATTGTTTTTATTATTCAGATAGTGTTTTTTGACCTTATTAAAAAAAAAAAAAAGAGAGGGAGAAAAAAAAAGAGGCAAGATAAATCCCTAACAAGTCTTTCAGTTTATATTTCTCATTCTGCAAATTGTGCTCTTATTGCCAAAGTATTCAACTGTCTCCTGAGTATTTAAGAAGTTAAATTTGCAAATGCTGAAATTGAAGAAGTTTGCTCTCGTATAGAGTTGCACACCTTCTCTTCTGTATTTCCTTCTGAATTTGTCCCCCCTCCTTTGTACTTTGTGCTGTCCTCTCTGTATTGAAGCCATTCCAGAGCCACATGGAAGCTCACCTCCTCTGCTTGTTTGTGTGCATGTGCGCGCTGGGTGACTTGTCTGGCAGCTTCACATTTGAAAGGGTGTGGCAGAAATCTCAATAAAATGGTTAAAGATCAGCCACCTGGTTCAAAACTTATCAGAGCTGATGTGCAGGCAGTGTAATTTTATAACTGAAGCTTCTCTAGAAAACGAGTCCAAAAGTATAAATGGTTGGGTTGTAAGAAGAACATTCATTTATGCATTGTCACCATTTACAGTCTGCAAACAGAACAACTTGTTTGGTTTACTTCTTTGTTTTTGTGTGAGAGAATTAATGTGTGATTTACTAGAGGGAAGCTAAGTTGAAGGAAAGGATTTTTATGTAAGTACAGAAAGTGCTTAGTCCTCCGATCATTTTTATCTGCTAAGGGATTAAATGCTGTAGTCTAGATCCAGTTGCTATAAAAATTGTCTCTTGCATGTATGACTGTGCTGGGTTTGATGAGAGTTTCACTGCTGCAGGGTGGCATGCAGCCAGTCCCAGAGAGCACTTGGACTGTTGGGGTAGATGCTTTAAATGAGATTTGGTAGGTAGGGTAAATAGCATTTATATATAATGACCTTATTTTACAATAGGCTGGTCTTTACCAGGTCTGCAACAAAATTAAAGCTTGGATCCTCAGCATTATTTAGGTACCTTGGTAATTTAATGGAGACCTGGCTGTCTGAGTATTTGGGGATCTCAAGTTAAATTAGAAAACAATGAACATTTTGAGGGAAAAAAAAAAAAAAGTCAATGATTAAAATAGATCAGAAGGATTTCTTTTTTTTTTTAAAGTCTCACCATTTTAAGGACCTGTCAGAGCTTTATTTGTGTTTAGATTAACAGTAAATAAGAGCATAAAATTAAATGTTCAGTTTAATATGTGAAAAGCAACTGGTTGCATAACTGTCGAGTTATGAAACCTATATTTTTGTCCTCTGCATCCTGAACATCTGTGGCCTATATTTAATTGCAGTTTTCATCTTCAATTTGAAGAAACAATGTTTAGCCTGAAGACAAAAGTGATCTGTATAGTGAAATCAGCTAAAGTGTGGTTGAGTCTCACTTGCTAACAAAAAAGGCATTTTTTATGTGTGTTCTAATTTAGAAGTGGTATTCATTTGATAGTTTAAATACAGCTAAGAATACTCTAGTGTTTGAGCAATCTGAAGAATGAGAGTATTAAAGACAGAGGGACTGTAACTTAAGAGGAACAGGTGCATAAGAACAGACATGTGGGGCCATATTGTGCTATCAATTTTTAAGCAGAAATCCGTGCTGATTCCAACAGGGAGTCATCGTGCTGAAATATTGATGAAAGGATATGATACGGCCCATGGGCAGGAAATAATGAAATAGGAAAAGTAAAGCAAGCCAGCAGAAGTAGAGAAAGCAATCCAAAATGCAGAACCAAGAGGTATGAGTGACTTCAGAGGTAACATTCCTGAAAAATCTGGAGAGTGATGTGGACAGAAGGTTATATGTGGGCTGGCAATGAGATATATCTCATCACCCTTCACACAGCACTGCATACAGCCAGATAGCTTCAGCCCATGTTTGCAACTACAATCTGCATTTTGCAGTTGGTCCATGTAATTGACTAGATGAGATTCCTCTTTCAGTCAACCTTAATTTTTCAAGACTTGTAATTCAGATCCAAATGCTAATCTGCATTTGTGACTCAGAAGTCTCTAACTGGCAACTTTATTATAGAGGAAAAAGATGGAGCCTTAATGTAGAAACAGGAAGGTGAGGTTTGAAGAATATGCATCAGAGTCTGTTGAAATACTGGGAGTCAAAAACCCTTGAGATACTTCCATTCAGTTTGTTTCCACTTCACTGTAGCTGTTAAGACATATTCAGGGCTCAATAGACTTCTTAGCCCATGTCTGAGTTAGAAATCAAGATGTCTGCAAATGTACCCTGATGAAAACAAGGCAAGTTACCCGGTTCTAGTTTCAAAACAAATTCTGTTGTTTGAAGTACGTCTTAGATGGGGTTCCCAGGTACAACCTTGATGAGGTATCTTGTGGTATAACTACAGCTTGCTCCAAGCACAATGTGATTTATTGCCACAGAGATAAGGAATTCCAAATCTCCAGTTTCTGCCAGCACATCTTAGGAAATACGCGGGTGGTCTGTCTTTCAAGGCTAGGCCATTAAGTAATGAATGGTTGTTCTTCTCTATGGCATTAAAGATCTTAATCAACTAGATATTCCAGTTCACTGACGATGGAACTATTTCCATCTACTATTAAAACATAGCTTCTACCACTTCTCTGCCAGAGATATTTTGAGTATTTTATTTTGAGAAGTCTCTAACACACTGCCATTCATTTCCTCATGTTGGACGTGTGGATTAAAAAGAATACAAGGCAGGAACCACCAAAACAGAAAACGTCAGTAATACAGATATGCTTATGCACTTCCCTTGCTTGAAGAGAATGTTCTAAGATGCAAATTTTGTAATTTTCTGAAATAGGGAGAACATTTAAAGAGCATCCATGGATTAGTCTGATGAAGTTTGTTCTGTAAATTGCTTGAAAAGAAAACAGACTCTTCCTAGGTATTGCAACAAATTGTTCCCAGCACTTCAGCTTAATACACTAAATGAAAATGCAGAGGAAGCAACACAATATTGGATGAACCTGTTTCAGAACATTGGCTCGGGCCACAAAGCAAGTAATTAACAAGCTGAATGAAGCATTTAAGCCCACGCCTTATCATTTATGTAACTAACCTTTGAGTTTTGGACGCACTGGTATGCTGCAGTGAAGCCTACACAGTGTTTCTTTTATGTGTGTGTATTGAGCAAATGGGAAATGCATACCCTGCCATTTGTTTTTCACATTTTCAGCACTTATCAGAGTTCTCTGCCTGAGTGATCTTATATTGCAAAAATGTACGCCTCTTGGTCCTTTTTTCTGTAGTGCAGTATGAATCTAGATGAGTTTCAGACTTGTTGTGTAGGGGGGATATATTCTACTTTTAAGGGTGCTCGTGAGCTTGTTTAAAGCATGATTGGTGGCACTAAAAAGGAATTAATTGAATGCCACTTTTCACCAGAGAAGTGAGCAGCAAAAAGAGTGGCAGGGGATTGATTCTGCAGACTCCCTGTTTATGGAGCCAGCCTTCACAAACAGCTTGAAAACAAAGCAGGAATGCTGTAAGCCGATGTCATCTGATTGGGGTGGGGGGTCTGAAAAGAAGGAGCTTCCATTCCTATAACACATCTGTTTTTCCCATCCTGAGAAACGTTGGGCATACGAGGAGCACTGAGGCAGCTGATGACAACATTAGCTTCCTATAGAGCAACTAATACTTAATAGTGGAGCGTAGCATCACCTCTACACTCGGGGAATGAGTCATTTTGCTTACTAATTCTCTTGCTTTCGTCTCTCCCTCCTGTTCTTTCCCCCATTGCTGTATAACCAGACTTATTTGGAACTCTTGTAAGACAAACACCATTTCTCCTTGGCGGGAGGGAAATAAAATAGCATACTTAACATGGTTATATAACACTGCTACTCATGCCTAAAATGAGGTCATTTTGATTAATATATTTATCTGGTGTGCAGCTGTAACAGGAGAAATAATTGTGATTAAAAGAGAACCGTTTTATTTATTCTCTTTGCACTACAGCATTCAGCTTTGTAATTAATATCCCAAACTTGATGGGAGCTATTTGTTAGTTAATGTGATAATTTGTGCCCGTGGGCTATGTCCTAGCCCTCCAAACCTTGGAAAACCTTCACAGTGCTGAAACACAACTTCCTTTCTCTCTTCTTTTCTCTCTAAGAAATATGGTAAGAATTCCTCAGTAATTGTATTTATTAGAAGTAATGCAATAGACTACATAGACTCAGGTAAAAAAGATGTGGGAGAAACAGACAAAGGTGCTATAAGCTGTCAGGGAAATAGAGAAGTTAAGGTTAGTGTGATAAAAACGATGAAATTAAAATGCGAGGTTCTTTGAAGTTGAAGATGTTTCTGGGTGATAAAGTAACAGGACAAGGGAGGAGTGATAAAGCCAGTTACTGTGGGCTGGGAGAAAGAGCTGAGCGGCATGCTGCAAATGGCTCTAATATAATCTGTTGGGCTCATAGAACTGGTAGGCTTTGCTTTTGGAATACAAGTAGATGTATTTTTTCTTTTGGGATGTTGAATTGCCATTCTTCAAAGTTCTGACGCATCCGGTTCTATTTCGGTTTGATGACTCCTAACTAGACACGTTAGGCGGCTGCTGCTCAGAAAGCCAGCATTTAAAAACACTGTTTTTCTCTTCCACTCTTTCTGGCAAAAAGCTCGTTATTCAAGTGCTTTCTCTAACCTTTAGTTACCCTGGTTGCATAACTGGAAAGCAGCATCCCACCATGCACTTCTGTGACCCAGTTGTGCCTTTCCAGTAGTGACTTTATGAGTTATGAAAGGTGTGTCTGCCAAACTGCTACAGAAACATTTACTCTACTGACCCTGATTTCCTAAATATTATATAGCCATCATTCACTAAGGAATGAAAAACAGTGTAAAGCATTGAAAAGAAAAATAATTCAGCAATGTTGAAAATCCTTGTGTATGTTCTTTAGCCTTGACAGAGCTCAGGCTTCTCATTGATAAAAATACTTGTAGAAACCACTTTTAAATCATTAATGCTTCAGTAATCTTTCAAAATGAATTTCAGATGGTACGTTCAGTACTAATAGTCACAGTACAAATCATTGAGTCATCCACAGAAGAGACTGAATAACAATTGCTTTGTTGAACTAACTTACAGCCTAAATTGTGATGTTCAGAATTCAGTTTCGAGGTCGTCTGCAGACCTGCTAAAATCCTTTCACATTATCATGTCACTTATTACCACGTTTTCTACAGATGATAAAGCCTCCATGTGGATAAGACTGAACTACTAATATAATACATAGAGAAAACCATTTATTACTAATTTTACTTTTACAAAATCTTTCTGTAGCTCATAGAAAACACAAAAAAGCCATGTGCTTGATTTTCTTTTCCATCACATAATACAGCATAAGTCAGTTATATAAATAAACTCACTTACATAAATAGCTTAATTCTCCTTTCATTTTATGGCATTATAAACCAATAGCAGATCTACTGAAACAAAAGATGTTATGCTGGCATGAAACTGGTATTGACAGCATACTCAGGCTTTTATTATATAGATTCTTTCAGCCAGTCACTTCTATTGTAACCTGAAAGCCATCCTATCAGAAGATGTAAACTGTTTGGTATGTGGCGGCTGAGGGCTAGTCTTCATAGCAAATCTCGCTCTTTACGTCAGTGCTCTGGTTTTCAGGTAGCCTCTGTGTATTAATTTTTGGCATCAATATACAGCTTATCTTAATGGTTAGTTAAAAATACAGCATGTCTGGTAAAGAAGGCCTGATGACCTAGTTTGCTAGCAAGCATGACTTAATCTGTTCTATTGTGTAGTTTCTGGAGAACTTGGTATTATTAACTGCTGATAAAAAAATCTGCTCAGCTTGAAAATCAGAAATAATATATATTAAAAACAACAACAACAAAGCCTAGCCCTATGATAGTTTACTAACAAAGTTTCCATTCCTCCTTCAACTGTATGTGTGGCCAAGAGGGTGACACATAGCAGACCTTATTGTTTTTTTATTATTATTATTATTCTGGTTAGGATGGACTAAGGACCAGTCAGTCTACAACTGGTATGGCAGAGGCTAGAGGTGTTAAATAAATAGTTGTTAAATTAAGAAGTCAGCTACCTCACTTGCAGATAAAGATGTTGCAGTACTTTAACTCATAGATAACTTCAGCACATTAATAGATGTTCCAGGATTTTGTGGCATCTCATTAACAGAATAAAAAGCATGTTACAGCTGAATGCCAGAATTTTCAAAGCTGTGGCAGATAACAGCCAGGAGCTATCACATAGCATGCCCTTCACTTTGCTCAGCATGCCACAGTCCTGATCCAAGCCCCAATGAATGCAGGTTATTGTGTTACGAAATAAACTGGGAAGCAGAGGCTAACTGGAGTAAGTAATTTCCCTTCAACTGCTTTACAGGATAGAGATCATTAGCACTTCTTAGTGATCATTTTAATGTGAAACGTTATGTAAGCATAGATGACTTTAGAATAATTCAAAAGTCATTTGAATAAATCTGTGTAGATACAGCATTACAAAATGGGAACACAGTGAACAAGTAGTTGGAAAATAGCTTTGCTACCCTTTGTTTTAATTTTTTCTGCTTTAAACTACAACTAAAAACATTTCTGAACTGTACATTAAAACCCATTCTTAATTAAAGCCTCCGAACCTGAAATTGAGAATTAAAAGGAATAGATCCAACACGTTCCCAAACAAACCTTCAGTTTTGACTATTTGCTATTTCCTGATGGAAAAGCACTTCAACCAAAACAGTTCCTCTACTCAGATTCAAATTTATGTTGTTAAAGAAAACAGCAGTGTTGGCATAATTAGTTTTTGGCTTACTATATACAGTTTTTAGACTATGCCCTGGATTCTAAAATAAATGCAGGACCTGAGCAAGCTTACATAAGAGACCAGCCAGCAAGCCCAGCTCTGGTAGTGTAAGTGGCAGGGACTGATTCAGCGTATGACAACCGTGCCACAGCTCCTATCTTGCTTAAACGACAAAGTAAAGGAGCAGTCCATATGTGTTTTAAAGGAACAGTCTGTATGTGTTTACCTTTTAAAAAAAATCAGGCAATGTTTCCACAGTTTTAGTAGAATAAAATATGAAGTTCCTCTCAGTGATAGTTCTATGAATAAAACTACACTTTTAGCTTCTCCTGTAAAATTGAGGACTTAAACCCTATGAAACATCTGGTTAAGGGGTCCTCACTGAATGTAGTGCTTTCACACAGCTTTGAAAGCAGCTAGGGCTCATTCCTGGCTGAGACTGTAAATGAAAAGTTAGCCTGGTTATTGCTTCAAAACACAGACAATGAAGCAACTCACTGTGAAGCAAACAGTATGTGAAAGGTACCACAGTCCAGAGAAGCAAATGTAGTGCTGAAAGCCAGGCCCCTGTCAGTTCCCATCATTCCTACTTTACTACAAAGAAGGAAAAATGCTCCTGCTGTCCTTCACAAATGAGGTTTGGGCAACTAACTTCCTTTCTGGGAGTTAGTTCCTTCACATCAAATTTTGTTGCATGACTGTAGGATCTAAGAGTTGTTCTTTATTCCTTTTTCTAAAATACCAGAAAAAGCAGCTCATGTGTCATGTTTGTTACCAGGTGTAGTTCTTTGTTATGCAAGCCAAAGAGTAAAGAACACAAAAAGTTTAATTAGCAAACAACTCTCCACACAGACTTTGTTGGTACAAGATAGTTATACGTACATCTACAGACACATACAGGTTCTTTGGACTATGATTTTTAAAAAATATATTTTATATGACAATGTGAACAAATCTGGAAAAAAACAAAGTACTTCAACCTTATGTAGAGGTAGCTGAACAGTACTCTGTTCAGTGATATGAGCATAATAACTTAAGTTTCAGTTCAAGTTCATTACAGTGCACAAAAGGATGTTTTACAAACAAATGGAATATACAAGTCCACAAAGAACTTATTTAAAATGGCTTGATAGATATATTTCTGGCACTCTTGTAACCACATAGCTTGATGGAATTAAACTGGACAAGTATATGGTGCCAAATTAAGACATCTTACACAGAGTCTCTTCCTCCTCATTTTTGTACTTCTCCCATCCCTCACCAGGGAATTATAGAAGCTATTACATTGTTTTTGCTACACTTCTGCTCTGTAAACCTTTGTTCTGCAAATTTAAAGATTTAAAGGTGCATATGTGTATATTTATAAAATATATGGCTATGACTCTCTTAAAAAGATCAAGAATGGCAATAACAGAATACAGGCACTTCTATGTGAGGGTTACTTTAGACCTTATGAAACTCCATCATTAGTAAGCACTTCACATGACACCTGGATGAGGAAGTCAATGTACTAGTTCAGTTTTTCTTAAGTATTATCCCTCATTTTAATCCTGACTAGGCAGTTCAGTTTGTACCCAGACAATATTTACTTAGCAAAATGTTTCAGAACAGTGACTATGCTATAGTAACTATCACCTTTTTGTAGCTCTAAGACTTTCATTGATTTACTGGGCTTTGGAGTAAACTCCAGATCAGATCTTAAACTATTTGATGTATCAGTTACAGGCTAGGTTGTGAAGTTGACAAAATAACTGACCTCAACCCCTGCTTAGCCTTCAGCTAATGAAGAACTCAGGGGACTGGAGAGCACTACCCAGAAAGCATACAGTTCTAGTGGGGTTTTGATGCATCAAAAACCCTGTAGTTAATTTACATTTGTTTTTAAATAAGTTCGTGAACATGTCCTCCATTTCTAAACACTGTGTTTAAGTACAACTCCTGTCTGTCACTAGTTTAAACACCAGTAAAACTTCAGCACCAACCAGAAATCATTAAAAAAAACAAACATCTAAAACAAGACTTAATTTTACAAAGCTTTTTCTACAGCTCAAACTAAGCCAGACCTGCTACATCCAAATCCCCCTGACTCTTTTTATTAATTAAAATAATCTTTGGATTAAGAAATCCATGGTTCAGGTGTTCTGTTTGCAAGCAGTCATACAGGACGGAAGCATAGGCCAAGCAATAGGTCAGCCATTCAGTATGACAGCTTCTATCTGTTATTGCTACAAGCCAATGGAAGAGAAAATGTATGAAAAAATTTTACAATTAACACTAGAATGTCAATTAGATTTAGCATGATAATGGTCTAACACACAGGTGATACACCATTTTATCATGTTATTAATATTACCAAACTACTTTGTATAACTGTGCGAGTTCACTGTCAGAGTTGATGTTTTTCCTGACTAATCCAGTCCTGCCTCCAGTTTACTTTCCACAGTTATGCAAGCCAAGATAATAGCTATTTTGATAGAAGCAATTCCCCATAAGTTATTGCTACACAAAGCAACATAATTTACTATAAATGTTAGAAGTTTGTCTACGTATGGGAATGAAACATTACTGTAATTTCTTCCCCCTCAAGTCATCTGTTTTTATTTAGAAGCTATCTGTATGTACAGATATTTGGAAAGGTGATACAGCCAGCCTTGGTTACTTACTTAATCTGTTTTGTTAAATACTTCATCTATGGAAGGGTGAAAAGATTTCAGATGAACACAACTATATCTCTCAAATGCAAATCTGAAGTTTTCACAGTCTCCAGGTGTTTGAATGGTTTACCATGATATTCATGAGGAGACTGGCACTTAGTTTGTTCTATTAGTGGCTTTCCTCTCCATCAGATTTTTTTTTTTTTTTTTTAAAGGGGGACTCAGTTTTCTATGTGAATTGAAGAACTTCTGTTGGTTGTAGTAAACCCAACTCACTAATCAAGGGTCAGTGGAAGATACCTTCTCTAAAGGACTAGGAAGAAGCCTTTGCATTACTTATGACCTCACAACAAAAAATAATCAATACTTCTAGCCACAGAGGAAAAGTAACTTTACAAAGTGCTTTTAAAAAAAAATGATCAAGAGTGGTTGAGACAAAGTAAATACCTAGAACATAGTAAGAAGCATAAATAAAATATTCCCCCATTAAATTTGATCAATGCCATTTCTATTATTGAAGAGAAGGTATTTTTAAATCTGATCATCTGTTTACTTATACATGTAATAAATGTTGCAGTTACATCCTTGTACTGATTACTACAACTGAAAAAGTCACCCATAGTGTGGCATAACTAAAGATTTTTTTAAATCTCATTACTTAAACAACCATCTGAACTCACTGAAGAGTGAGGCTACTCCTTGTCCAGCTTTTACTGGACAGCTTTGTGTTCTATAGGAAACTTGTTTCTCACATTTTTTTTTTTTTTTTTTTTTTAAAACCTGAGGGAATTTGCAGACTACCCATTAATCTAGGATGTGTGGTCACAGAGCAGTCCCAGACAGAACGGTACTGTACATGTACCGATGAACTTCCTTGATGTACTTGATCTGTTGTCCATATGCAGGTCAACTGTATGCATCGTATGCAGTATTTCCAGTGTTTCCAGGCTGCACCAAATACACTGGGTGTTCACAATGCAGTGCATCTATATGCAAATTTCTAATTAGCAAATTGACAGCTGTACTCAAATCTAGTAAAGACAGACAATGTTTGCTTATAAAATCAAGGATCCTTTCCTTGGCAATTTCTGAATTAACAAAATAAGCAGAATATGAGTATGCAGAAGATGTAGAGTGCAGGAAGAAAACAGTAAGATTGGTGAGAAAACAGTAAAATAGATATTTAAGGTCCTTTTCTCACAGATATGAGGAACTAAGTGCCAGCTTATTTCTTTGGGAGCAACGTGGGCTCCTTGTTATGCATTAATACATAATAGTTTAAGGAAGAATTATATTTAATGCAGCTTCATTTCCAAACAAGTAGGAGTCACTTTGACTCACGAAGACAAATGCTATAGCAGGTCTCAGCCACCATACACTTGTTATTGTTCAGAACATGTATGTATTTCTATACATTGTTCACAGAGAAGCATGTAAAGTACCACCTACAGAAGACGTCAGAAGTGCAGCAATCTAGCAGTATGGAAACAAGTTGTAGCATTTCTAGAGTAGCTAAATGCAAACACAGAATACATCTTCCATTTGCATCACAAGGCTGAAATGCGTTTGTCTTCCATTCTTTCTTTGGTACCCTTATGGAAAAGTCCTATAGAATTTAACAAGAGGGGGAACAAAATTTTATGGAAAGTTAACAGTACAGAAATTACTCTTAACAGATGTTTCTGATGAAATAATGATGGGGAAAACACAGAAACATTAAATTCTACTGCATTTTTCCATAAAGGCATGGAATGGCAATTGGTGCTATGGTGGGATAAAATAAGTAAATTTGTAGCATTCCACAACAGTTTCAGGGTTTTGTTTTGTTTCTTTTTGCCACTGAAAACAGTAGCTAGGAATAAAAGGCCCTGTTCTGCTCACACTGAAATCAATGAAAGTCAAAGTGAGCCCCATGGAAGCAAGATCAGTCCCAGAAAGTGGTAGGCAGAAATCAAGAAAGCCAAAATATACCAACTGTTGATTAAAGCAACAACAAAAGAACAAAACAAAACACCTAAGTTACTGCTATTCTCATTTTTGCCCTGTTTTTACCTGCTTTACAGCTAGAAGTGATCACCCAAAAATGCACTTGTTTTCATTAGGGGTTAAGTTAAGCTACTATTTAACAACACTGGCCAATCTCTGTTAAGAGAAATGCAGTGGCTGGGTAGAGATTTGAAGCTAACAGAAACCTGAAGATTGGGGTGAAATAAATAAATAGCATTTATTATGTTTTCCTTCTCACGTAATACAAACTGCCCTCTGAGTCCTGTGGTTCAAATTAACCCTCCCTCCACCCACATACACACTCCAAAACCAAGTCCCAAACACTTAGAAAAAAAATAAAGCTTATCTCAACAGTAACAAGAGTATTTGTAAAAAAAGATGTGTCATATCCTACAATGAAATGATACCAATCCTTCCAGTTTCATTTTTAGGAGTAGCCACTGAGTGTGGCTCACTCTTTAGCAGTTGTTTGTAGCCATCATCCTTTCTTGCAAGGAAGGGTTCAGATGTAAATTCAACTAAGATATTCCCCATTCTGTGCAATATTAGGGGATGGAACCTTCTGTCACCCAATTTCCACTGCCATCAGCTGATCAATGCCTTGATTTAGTCAAGCACTTGCACACTCATGCTTAATGTTAAGTATGTCCTTGACTGCTTTGTGATATCAGGGACCTAGTTGCAAGCATAGGATCAAGCTCCAACAACTGTGCATGAATTATCTCAGAATCTGTGTATACAAAGACTTCATGGCAGGCTGTTTCAGGAGAAAAAATCCTTCGGCTACAGTAGAACTGGGGACAAGTAGAAAAACATTCAAAGTACTTGAACACAAGTATCTGAAAAATGATCAAAGCAGTTTTTTGTGCACTGCCAGAATCATAATTATCCCCCCAGTTGTACATACAGGGTAAAAACACTAAATAAATAGAGCAGCTCACGTTCCTTTAGAGAATGAACACATAAATAATACACACTTTGAAACAAAAAAATCATAGTGCAAAAATAAATTATCAAACGGAAGTTGTGAACATTATTATACACAATGCTATATAAAACCTGAACCATTGGAAAAGACTTTGCAGTTCACTGAAATAATGCATAAACATTATTAATTCTGCTTCACATTAAGCTGCAGTTTATCCTTTATCCACTACAAAAAATAAAAATAAAAATAAATTAAAAACCTCTTAAGCTTTTTAAAAGGTTTATGGCAAACAAGATCACTTTTTGTTCTATCACATTTGTTATTAATTTAGCAGTGCAGTGATTGAATAATCATCTCAGAGTTCCAAATGGAAACTACTGAAGTATCCATAAACATCCCTTGATCTTTATAACTCATTTTCTTTGAAATTCAGGCTTGAAACATCCTGACACTTAAATCTGTAAGACATTATTGCAGTTAGATGAAGTTACAAGAAATACTCTACAGTCAAGTACTGTGGGAGACTTCACAGCTCTCCTCACCATCACCGTGATCTTGTACGAGACATGAATGTAAGGACACGTCTGATGCCATTCAAGCGGTCTTTGAGGGATTTCATGGCAAGGAAAGGGAGCTGAGCTCTGTTCTCAAGTGGAAGGACAGCTAGGACCCACCAGCACCATGCTGGCCCATTAGGATTAGCCTGCAGTAAGGGGAACAAAGCAGAAGTTAGGAAACATGTATGTGGTATGGTCTTGGTTTTGAACGTTTTTCTTTGAAAACACAGCGTCTAGCAAGCAGGTTATGTCATTGCCAGCCTAATGGCTTGGGATTACTAGTTGGCTTGAAACAGAAGTTACAGCCAAGTTGCACCTTTCCTAAAAATGGGATGTTGAATGTGGAAGTGAGGTGCATTACTATTTTTAGCAACAGTTTATAGGTTGGTCCTTTTTTTTTTTTCCTCTTGTTAATTATTGATCCAGTCCTTTGGGATACCTGCCTCCTTCATATTTAATTATTTTATACCTGGCACTTCATATTTTACTTTTGTTGTTATATTCTGTTATTTTAGGATCCCTATTATTTGCAGTCCTTTAGCAAGAGTAACAAGTTTCCTCCCCTGCTTTCTCTTACACTTCTAATTTGCAAAGTAGAGTAGGCAAAAAGACATTTAAGTGT